>NC_052944.1:36570283-37170283 GCF_013358895.1 Oreochromis aureus
GCGAGGAATATAATAACTTAACCCAAAGAATAAAGTCAGCCCCCAAGCCAAACCTATCCATCACCTCATAGAGGAAGCTCCATTCGACGCGGTCGAAAGCTTTCTCCGCGTCAAGAGATACCACAACCTCTGGAATTGAGTTGCACGATGTATAAATAATATTCAAGAGGCGTCTTGAATTGTCATATGAGTGCCTGCCGGCCATAAATCCCGTCTGATCAGAGGCGATAATTTGTGGCAGAACACGTTGTAACCTAAGTGCGAGGATTTTAGATAGTATTTTAAAATCAATATTTAAAAGAGAAATTGGTCTGTAACTGCTGCACAACAGAGGATCCTTGTCTTTTTTCAAGATTAAACAGATAGTAGCTTTGGACAAAGTCTTGGGTAACTGACATTTTGAAAAGGCTTCATTATACATATCTTTCAACAATGGTGCCATAAGATCAGAATTGGCTTTATAGTATTCTGCAGAGTAACCGGGCGTGTTTTAAAGAAATAGCTATATATTGGAGCGAAAAGGGTTAGGTTTTTATAACGTTTTCATGGGATACCCTCCACACTTTCAGCAAGAATTTCCCCCTCCAACTATGGCATTCACATCAGACATCCGAGCAGCCTCTGACCCTCTAGGTATGTCTGCAGATATCCGACCTTCAGCACTCCATCAAGAGTCCACAGAGACTGATTTTATTTTTGCATTTACAGGTGTGTGCGGGTATGTTTATTCAATTAAATATAGTGATGGGAAAGTGACCCTGTGTGTAGATTCTGGTGTGGAGGAAGATTGGTTTACCTTCTGCCATGTTCAGGCCAAAAATCATCAAAAACCCTGAGGACTGAAAAAAAGAAAAAACAAAAAAACAAAAAAAGCAAATGGTAGGTTGTCTATGTGTGAGAGACATTGGTATTATACCCAATATTTTAAAAAAATGCAATGTATGGATTTCTTTTACAGACAACATCTGCCATATTGTGGACCGCTCAGAGTCTCCCCCTCCAACACTGCTAATCCAGACCCCGCCGACTCCTCCCCACTCTCCAGGATGCTCACAGGACTCTGCAGGATCACACCCGTCTGAGGAAACGGAAATCAACATTAAACTCACAACCTTCCACCTGCTGTCGATGGCACTGAATGAGTATGTGCAGGAGATATGTTATGGATGCCAATCCGGTCACCCCAGCCAGTTACGACACAGTTGCTTGTTTGAATTGCCTGTGTTTTTCTTCGAGACCTACTATGATGAAGTGATGGAAAAGCTCCGGACGCCCCGATTCATCCCAGCCATCCGTCTGTTTGTATGCTCATACAGCATCTGTAAGGCTAAAGGACAAATCACCAGCACTGCAGAGCGTCTTCTGTGTGAACTGAGATCAGTGCCACACATTGTATGCACCATTAATGAGAATGTCGGATACCTGCTAAATACCAATCGTCACACCCGCGGTGTTAAATCAGCGCTGCTTCACATGATTGGAAACTACTGGTCTGGGAGACACAAGATTTAACGTACATCTGTTATAAAAACCTTACTGTGGACTACACAGAAAATTAAATAAAAACATAATGTTAACACTTTTTCTGGTCAAAGTGATTATGGAAAATACGCTGAGAAAAATATATCACAACCCTGCACACCCAGGGGCTTTAGGAAGTGTAAAGAAGCGTATTGCTCCGTATTGCTGTCAGTGAGGCAACAGGCTTAAAACCGTCATTACCTGACGTGGAGCGTTTTTTAAAAGGAGATGACACATATACTCTTCATAAACCTGCAAGGATACATTTCCCCAGAAACAGAGTTTTGGTTAACGGAATTGACAAACAGTTTCAGGCTGATTTGGTTAACATGCGTGAATATTCTGCGGATAATGATAATGTAAGGTACTTATTGACATGCATAGATGTGTTTTCTAAGTATGCATGGGTTAGGTGCCTTGAAACCAAGACAGGACAGGCTGTTGCTGAGGCTTTTGGTGATATTCTGAGAGAGGGCCGCGTGCCTGAAAAACTCCAAACAGATTTAGGGAAGGAATTTTATAATAAACATTTTAAAAAACTAATGGAGCAGTATAACATCACACATTTTTCAACCTTTAGTGAAATGAATTCATGTGTGGTAGAGCATTTTAACCGCACCTTAAAGGGGAAAATGTGGAAATACTTAACATCAGTTAACTTGCGAAGATATGTTAATGTGATCCAGGATCTTGTACGGGCCTATAACATGTCTTATCACAGATCTATCAAAATGACCCCCGCCAAGGTGTGCAAAGATAATGAGAAAACAGTCTTAACACTCTGTACAAGATGAAACCCCAAAAACCGGTGACTTTTAATTTTAATGTGGGCGATACAGTGAGAATATCTAAACTACGCGGCATATTCCGAAAGGGTTATCATCAGACCTACACAGACGAGTTCTTTACCATAAAGGAGCGTTTAGGAAGAGCCTCTTCCATATACAAACTAGAGGATCTCACAGGAGCTGCAGTGAAATGTGTATTTTACGGACCTGAGAATACAGCAGGTGACTATTGACAAAAACAAAAGCTTTAAAATAGAGAAAATACTTGGCAGAAAAAAAGAGGGCCGAAAAAAGTTAGCACTGGTCAAATGGCTCGGTTGGCCTTATCATTTTAATTCATGGATCCCTGAAAAAGACATCATTGAGGTGTGATTAACACAGACGCCGCAGCTCTGCATACTTTCATTCTGCACTAGGCAAAGACTGAGGAAGGAAGGAATGTATAAAACGAACAACAACGCAGGCTTTTATGTGAGCCTCTTCTCGAATGCTTATCCAGGCAATAAGATATCTAATTTTAGAACAAAGCTAGCAAAACCTATTGTTTTAAATGAGGTATGAGGTTGGTCTTATAGAATTTCAATACCCGAGACGGTTGTCTTTTCCGCAATCAGATTCGCGTGTGGAAATTTATGATCCAGTCAAAGATGGAGCCATGTCCATAACCGTGATTTAGCTGTCTGTGGGTCATTATGCATCTGTGCCACAGATAATAAAAGAATTAAATTTTAAATGTCAGCAACATCAAGCCACTATTGACATTAAAACACAATACAGCGAAGTTACTAACTATGTTAGTGTTATGGGACCTAGGGGTACAGTTCTCACATTTAGAGCAAGACTGGCAGAAATCTTAGGATTCAAATCAGAAGACCCATTTGTACTTCATTATAAAAACACATACGCACCACGTCCTGCAGACTTATACGACGGAAAATATAACATCTTTACTTATGCAGATATCGTTGATTACCAGCTTGTGGGCGACGCCCATGGGCGGCTATTAAGAGCAACAAATTTAACAGACGATGACCGCCGGGTAGCCATTCTTCAATTTGACCACACTACACACCAGTCTCGAAATCCTTAATCGATGACACAGAAATTGATTTCAAAGACGATCAAAATCAACACATACCCTTTTTATACGAGAAGGTGTTAGTGAAGCTCCACTTCCGGCCCATAAGACACCGTTTTTAAAAAAATAGGGATGGCTGTCTACAACACAGATGAAGCAAAATATGTAAGATATTATCTCTTACATACAGATATTATCTCTTACATATTATCTCTTACAAGGGGGGACTCCTCCCCCCTTTTGTGAGTGTGGACGCTTCCTCTCTTTGCTCTTTTTTCTGCGCTTTGCTTCTTTTATTGATTTTTATTGATTTTTATGCTGATTCTTTCCCTTCTTTCCATGTGAGCTTATCTGCGATAGCTTCTGGACACTTATAGATCATTAGGACTAAAGTCTTCTCAACAGAAACAGCAACATTTTTATAGTTACCTTATCTTCAGCGCTCCGTGTGTCTGTGGCCTACACACAGCTGAAGCCTGATTACAGCGTCTGGGCACCGAACAGCCTCAATAGCCTGGAAAGGTGCTAACCGCTAGGCTAACTAGCAACAAGATGCCTCCCCTCTCCACAGATGACTAACACAGCGTCCTGCAGAAGATTGCAGTACTGGAGACAAAAATTCATAGTTTAGAAGTAAACGTGGAGGTAAATTGACTGTGTAGAAATGAAACAACCTTGCCTTTGATTGAAAACAATGGCGATGAGCAAGCTACCCCTGTATACGGGAGGAAACAGGAATGGACAACCGTGAATAGGAAGGTTAACAACAAACCTCCAAAACAACTGAATGTGAAACTGCAGAACAGATTTGCTCCACTATCAAAGGACCGTGGACCTCTATCGGACAACCATTCATCTAAAAGTAGCGAAGTAAGGTCTGAAAATCTGTTGAAAAGTAAAAGGCCACAGGGAAAGCTAAAGGATAGGTCTGAAACTCTGATTGTGGGTGACTCTGCCGTAAAGGATGCACAAAGGATGTGCGGTAAGAACACTAAAGTCCTCTGCTTTCCTAAGGATATGGTCAGCAACCTGAAGGAGAGAATTCATCAAATTGCAGATGAATATCCAACTGTGACAAACATTGTTCTGCATACAGGGTCAAACGATGTGTCCAAACAACAGTCGGAGATTTTGAAACGGGACTTTACTGGATTATTAAATACTGTAAACTCTCTGAAAGCAGCTGGATTCATCAGTGGACCTGTACCATCAGAGGAGGAGACGAGATTCAGCAGGTTGTTTGCACTGAATAAATGGTAAATGGCCTGTATTTGTATAGCGCTTTACTAGTCCCTAAGGACCCCAAAGTGCTTTACACAACCTGTCATCCACCCATTCACACACACATTCACACAGTGGTGATGGCAAGCTACATTGTAGCCACAGCCACCCTGGGGCGCACTGACAGAGGCCGGACACTGGTGCCACCGGGCCCTCTGACCACCACCAGTAGGCAATGGGTGAAGTGTCTTGCCCAAGGACACAACGACTGAGACTGTCCAAGCTGGGGCTCGAACCGGCAACCTTCCGATTACAAGGCGAACTCCCAACTCTTGAGCCACGATCACCCCGATGGCTTCTATCAGCATGTACTGACCACTCAGTGCATTTTATCAACAATTTTAAAATTTTGGGGGAACGCAGGCATCTGTTTAAAGCAAATGGATTTAATTTTAACAAGTCAGGAGTGAAACTGCTGAGATAAACGAGGAGTTATCTCATAAAGAGGAACAAACAGTACTCCAAGAACAGACAAAGCCCAGCAGAAACCTTGAGGAGGAGCTTCATCTTCCCCCACCCGGGAAGAGCCTCAGAAAGGAGAGACATCAGAGGCTAGAAGAGGGGTCCCTACTCGCCTCCAACTCTCTCAACAACACCAACGACCAGGACCAGGGACCATGACCTTCCCCAAACCCCTGACAGGCCATCACCCTCCTCCCCCTCCCTTTCTCCCTCCTCCCCACACCTGAAATTCACTGAGGAGATGATGGAGCAGGTCAATGCTGGGCTCAGATCTACCCCCTGGCCCAATCCCTTTTTGTCCCCCATAAACCCCCCACCAGAGCAGCCAAAGGTTCGCCATTGAGCCCCGCCCTCAACAAAGCAATCAAAGTCACATTGCCCAGCCTCGCCCCCCCTTAGTTCCTCACCTTCATGCTCTGTCTCCGCAGTCTGATGTGTGAAGTGTGGATGGTCCGGGCTGCGAGGATTATGGCAGTGGTGACTTTTCCCAGGAGAAGCTGGGACCCTGTTTACTAGAAGGTTTGAAAATTTGTGTACTTTTAGGTGACAGAAGGAGACACGTGGCCTGGTCAAAACACAGAGAGCTGCACTCTAAAAGATCTTTAAATATAGTAAACATACCGTGTGTGCCACAGACTGCTCCCAAACACGAGGGGGCAAATAATACCTCTAAAACACTTAAGTTGGCTTCATTAAACGTTAGATTTTTAACTGGGAAAACATTTTTAATTAATGATTTAATCACTGAGCACAGCCTTGATTTTATGTTTTTAACTGAAACTTGGTTGGACCAAAGTAACAGTGGAGCTGTTCTCATCGAGACGACCCCTTATCTGATTCTTATTTAATGAATCATTTAAATGGTAAGCAGCTATCTCCTGGAAGTTTTCAGTCTTTTGAATATGTGGCTTTACAGCTGAAGGCCCCATCCAAAGTTATGTTTCCTAATGTTTACAGGCCTCCCAAATACTGCACAGACTTTTTTAATGATCTCAGTGAACTGCTGTCTGTGATCTGTGTTGATTTCGACTGTGTAATTATTGTTGGGGATTTTAACATCCACGTGGACAACCCTCAGGACAAACGGACTAAAGACCTGAGTAATACTCTGGGCAACTTTGGGCTGACTCAGCATGTAACAGAGGCCACACATAATAGAGGACACACTCTTGACCTACTGATCTCCAAGGGCCTGAGCATTTCAAACGTTACTGTGTCTGATGTGGGCCTGTCTGATCATTACTGTGTTTTCTTTGAAAGTAAAATTTCAGCCCACACAAATATATCAACAGCAGTGATCACAAAACGGTGTATAACAGAATATAGTAGTGAGATCTTTAACCAGGTCTTCCCATTAACACCTGACCTGTCGAGAGGTTCAGGTAATGAGCTCGTCAATAGCTTCAATGCTAAAATGTTAAATGTTATGGACACTATTGCTCCCATAAGGTGAAGGTTATCTCTGGAAGGAAAAAGTCTCCATGGAGATACTCCACACTGGTGAAAAATGAAAAAAGAGAGTGTAGGAAAGCTGAGCGCAGATGGAGAAAAACAAACCTCCAGGTTCATTATGACATTTGTAAAGAGAAACTTCACAATTATAATTTACAACTGAGGAGTGCAAGGAGGTCCTACTTCTCTGACATCATCACCAAAAACAGTCATAATGCTCGGGTCTTATTTTCTACAGTTGACAGGCTAACAAACCCTCCTGTGTCAGTGGCAGCTGAACTTCATTCGACCATGGCCTGCAATGACTTTGCCAAATTCTTCACAGAAAAAATCCGAAAGATTAGACAAGCAATTAATACATCAACAGCAGATCCAGGAAATGTACTGTGTCCACCAAAAAACTGTTTAAACACCATCAAACAGTTTCACCCTATTAACAGCAAAGACCTGGAGGACATCTTAGGTCAACTGAACTCCTCCTCTTGCTGTTTAGATGTCCTGCCAACAAGTTCTTTTCAAAAAGGTCTCTAAGACTTTGGAGTCAGACATGTTACAGATCGTCAACTTTTCTTTAATGTCAGGTGTGTTTCCAGAACCACTAAAAAGTGCTGTAATTAAACCTATACTGAAAAAGAACAATCTTGACAAGACACAAAGGAACAAGTACAGGCCGATCTCAAATCTCCCATTTTTAAGTAAGATAATTGAAAAACCAGTTTCTGAACAGCTCAATTACTTCTTCAAACAGAATAACTGCTATGATGCCTTCCAGTCAGGTTTTAGACAGAGCCACAGCACTGAAACCGCTCTGACCAAAGTGTTTAATGACATATGTCTGAATACAGACAGTGGAAAAATGTCGGTCTTAGTTTTACTGAATCTCAGTGCAGCATTTGATCAAGTTGACCACAACATATTACTCAAACGACTGGAGAACAGGGCAGGTCTTTCAGGAACTGTACTAAACTGGTTCAAAACATACTTACAGGAAATACTTTGTATCAATAGGTAACTTCACATCTGAGCAGACAAGTATCACATGTGGAGTTCCCCAAGGTTCCATCTTGGGACCCCTTCTGTTTAACATTTACATGCTCCCACTGGTACAGATTATAAAGAACAACAAAATAAACTATCATAGCTATGCAGATGACACACAAATATATATCACAATGTCACCAGGAGACCGAGGCCCTGTACAGGCTCTTGGTAAATGCACTGAGGCAATTAATGACTGGTTGTGCCACAATTTTCTCCAGCTAAACAAAAATAAAACTGAGGTAATAGTCTTTGGTGCAAAAGAAAAACGATTACAGGTCACCAGAGAACTTCAATCTATACACCTAAAAACCACAAACCAGGCGAGAAATTTGGGTGTAGTGATGGATGCAGACCTAAACTTAGAAAAACACATTAAGACAATAACAAAATCAGCTTACTATCACCTCAAGAATATTTCAAGGATAAAAGATCTGATGTCTCAACAGGACCTGGAAAAACTAGTCCATGCATTCATCTTTAGTAGGCTTGATTACTGTAACAGCATCTTTACAGGTCTACCTAAAAAATCAGTCAGACAACTACAGCTCATTCAGAACTCTGCTGCTCGAGTCCTCACTAAGACCAAAAAAGTGGATCACATCAGTCCAGCTCTGAGGTCTTTACACTGGCTGCCTGTCCGTCAGAGGATAGACTTTAAAGTTCTGATGCTGGTCTATAAAGCTCTGAATGGTTTAGGACCGAAATACATCAGTGACCTCCTGACCCAGTATGAACCTTCCAGATCCCTCAGGTCATCTGGATCTGGTTTTTTATCAGTTCCCAGAGACAGAACCAGACACGGAGAAGCTGCATTCAGCTTTTATGCTCCATATATCTGGAACAAACTCCCAGAAAGCCTCAGATCAGCTGAAACACTCAGTTTATTCAAATACAGGTTGAAGATCCACCTATTCTCAGCTGCATTTGAATAAAGCACCAAATCCACACTTTTAAGTTTAAATTTCAAAACTTACATTTCAACTACTGATTTTATCTACTGTTCTGATTTTATCTACTGTTTTTTAAATCAATTTTAAATCATGCTTTTTATTTGTTTTTGTTTTTTAATGTCTCTGTAAAGCACTTTGAATCACCTTGTTGTTGAATTGTGCTATATAATTAAACTTGCCTTGCCTTGCCTCAATCAGGCTAGGGGTGAATTGAACGCTTATGATGGGACCAGCACACAATATGGGGCAGGTCTGGGAGGTTTGTTCCGCAGCCTGTTTAGATTTGCTGTACCGTTGTTTAAAAAAGGAGTCAGCATAGTCAAACCCCACCTAAAAACAGCAGCATCAGGCATATTGTCTGATGTCATATCCAACATAACCAAGCCAACATCTACTAAGCAGGACGGCAATGGCTTGTATGTGTATACACCCAAGCCTTCTAAGACCCCTCCCACTGCACACATGCGTGATACACCGCTGCCTAAAAAGCATAAAATGACAAAACCTGCCAGGAAAGCCACCAAACGGAGACAACCACACGGAGTGAAAAGACCCAGAACCAGTCTTTCAAAAACTGCAGCATTTGACATATTTTAAATGGCTCTGTTACACAACCAATCAGGAGAATGTCTACAAACAGAGCTCAATCTTTTTACTGTCCCTTACACACAAACGTCCATAGAGAAAACAACGTTTATTGAAAATCCGCCAGTTTCTGCAATCACAGACGGAGGCCCAATCGAATTTTACATCTCATCGTCCGGAGAGGATTACCTGGATCTAAAAGATTCCTATATCTACACACGAGTAAGAATCACAAATACCGACGGCACAAACTTAGGCAGGGACGCAAACGTGGGACTTGTTAATTATCCAGGCTGCACATTATTCTCTCAGGTCGACATAACGCTGGGCAATAGAATGATAAGTCAGTCATCCAACACATATCCATACAGAGGCATAATAGAATGTCTTATCAATTATAATAAGGAGACTTTAGACACACAGTTCAGCACGGCCTTATACTGTAAAGACACAGCCTCGCACATGAATGACACATATATAGAAGGGGAGAACCTGGGTCTGCAGACCTGTTTTTTCAAGAAAAATTATTACTTAATGGAATCGATCTGTCACTGAAATTTGTGCGCTCTAAAGATGAATTTGCTCTCATGACAGGGGCTAACACCACGTAAAGAGTTAAAATTATCTCTGCCAGCTTGTTTGTGAAAAAAAAAAAATCAGTGTCTTACCAAACGTCAGGCTGGCACACGGCAAGGCGTTGCATCATGCGAACCCAAAATACACTGTAGACAGAGTTTCTTTAAAGTCCTTCTCCATACCTGCGGGGGCAAGAATATCAACCAATGACAATTTATTTATGGGCAGGCTGCCTAAATTTGTCATCATTGCATTTGTGGATAACGAAGCTTACACCAGTAGTTTTACACGTAATCCATTTAATTTTTAAAACTGTGATATGGAATTCATGTGTTTATACGCTGACCGACACTCGTATCCGGCCAAACCATTCTAGCCAAATTTTCAGAGAAAACACTATACCAGAGAATTCTATCAGCTGATACAAACCACAGGAAGATATTTAAAGGACATATCCTTGGCCATAACACGTGAGGACTTTGGTAATGGCTACACATTATTCTGTTTCAATCTGGAAGCTGATGAAGGACATTCAGGGAATGTATCGTTAGTTAAAACAGGGAACGTGAGGCTGGAAACCCGTTTCAGAAATCCGCTACCCCGAACAATGAACCTGGTGTGTTACTCTGTATTTGATTCAGTCATTGAAATATCTAATGTTACACACCGGCCTGGGGGGGGCTGGAGTGCAACACAAGAAAAAGAAGAAAAAGAAGTAAATCACACAGCCACAGCGTTACAATGACTAGTCGTTTTATTAACCTTACAGGTAGCGAGCGTCAGGGTGGGCATGGCCAAAACAACAAACAAAACACACTAGAAATGAATCAGAACTAGCTTACCTACAGTGAGTCAACCCCAAAAGAAAATACAAACCTCTAACCTGTCTCCCTACCTGAAACAGGAGAAAAAGGTTGTAAAAGAAACGGCTTCCCACCCCTACAGCTACCATGTCCAGATAGACGACTCTCTACACTATTTTTACTGCAGCCTAGCTCTTCTCATCCCGGAAAACTCCGTCACACGGCACGAAGGGCCCCAAACGCGCAGCTCACAGGAAACAGGAAGTAGGAGGAGGGGCTGCCGGCCCAGTCAGGTCCAATTTGTAGCTGGCCTCATTCCCTCTTCCACCAATGGTCAGCCTCCACCTGGAAACGTACATAACACGGACATCACAGAGTACAAACAATGCCCCCGCCTGGTGTGGCGAGTACCAGCACCACACGGCAACAATGACCTGGGTCATAACACCCCCCTATCTAAAATCAAGCATCTCCATCCTTTAAGAGATGCTGAATCTAGGTCTCTACTCGGGATAGTGCATCGGCCACAATATTATCAGCCCCTCGGAGATGATGAATGTCAATGTTGAAGTCCTGCAGCAACAAGGACCATTGCATGAGGCGCTGATTGTTATTTCGCATGCGAGAAAGGAAAACCAGGGGATGGTGGTCAGTATAAACAACAGTTGGTGCGGGGCTGGGACTGCCATACACTTCAAAATGTTGGAGGGCCAAAAGTAATGCTAGAGTCTCCTTCTCAATTGTGCTATAAATCATCTGATGCTTATTGAACTTCTTCGAGAAGTAGCACACTGGTTGATCAATTCCCCGGTCATCCTCCTGCAAAAGTACAGCACCTGCACCATAAGCACTGGCATCCACCTCTAACTTGAAAGCGCGAGTAAAATCAGGGGCACCTAACACTGGGGCACTGCACAACAGGGCTTTGGCTGAGTCAAACGCTTCCTGACAGTCAGAGTTCCACAAAAAAAAGGCATGACGGACTTGACAAAGCCATCAAGGGAGTAACCACTGTGGCAAAATTTTTGCAGAACCCACGGTAGTAGCCACACATACCCAGAAACCGGCGAAGTTGACGCCGTGTTGTTGGTACTGGGAAATCCAAAATGGCCTGGACTTTGACCGTGAGAGGGCGTACCTGCCCATGTCCCACCTGTTTCCCCAGATAGGTAACCACAGCTTTGCCGAACTCGCACTTGGCAAGATTCACTGTCAAACAGGCATCTATCAACCGGGCAAAAACTTCCTGCAGCGTGTCCATGTGCTCTGGCCATGTTGGTGAATAAACTACAATATCATCTAAGTAAACCTCATAGCCATGGACACCCAATAGCTGCAGGGCAGCAGATCGGCAGGCAGACAAAGTATAATCAGACTGTTGAGCCTCAACGAGCTGCTCGCTGTTCACCGCCAAACACAAGTCATCTGATACTACACTAAAAACCTTAGATTTCTTACCGTCTACCTCCGGGGAAGGGCTACTATGTGAGTCAGAGCCATCCAAGAACGTCTCAGATATGTCCACCACGTCACCAAGGAGACGAGCCTGAGGACGTGTAACCACACATGCCGGGAAAACTGTGGAGTCGCCGAGTCCAGAAGAGGTATGACACAAAATATCCAGAGTAGGGCATTCAGTGACTTCAGGAGTGGCGGGAAACACCTTTCCCCCAGCCAAGTCGTTTCCCAGAATAAGATCAATGCCTTCAATTGGCAGCTGATCTTGCACCCCCACCCGCACCGCGCCCGATACAAAGGGGGAGGTCAAGGTAACAGTATGAAGCGGCATGCGCAAAATACTCATCTTAATTCCCCACACCAACAAATCAGAGCCACAATACGACTGCTTAGAGAAAGGCACAATTCCACGCCACGCTACAGAATGCTTTGCCCCTGTATCCCTTAATATGGTGATTGGAACCTGGTCCGCTGCATCACCAGACAGTGACAAAGAACCCACAGAGACAAAAGGTCTGAACACCTCATCTATCTCCACTGGTAAAATCCCATCTGGTACTGGCCCAGGGCGGTCCACAGTAGAACAACACTGTACTGGGCCCACCCCAGATGTGTTTTTAGTCTGCGATACCTCCTTGGCCCTTAGCACTGGACAAAAAGCAATGAGGTGACCGAGCTCATGACAATAGAAACATCTGCGGTCCCCACCCGCCACTGTAAGGCTACGCCATGAAAGCGGGGAAGATCGTGCCCCCCCCACCCCAGGCAAAACTCTAGGGCCCCGACACGGCGGAGACGAAAAAACAATTTTGTGACTCAAGGCAAACTCATCCGCCAGGACTGCTGCATTTGAAAGGAAGTAAACTTTCTGTTCATTTAAATAGACAACAACCCGCTCTGGCAGGCACCCCTTAGAATCCTCCAAAAGCAACAATTCCCTCAACTGTGCAAACTCCTTGACTTTGCTAGCCTGACACCACTTATCAAAAAGCAGACCTTTCTCACGCGCGAACTCCACATAAGTCTGGTTAGCCCCTCTCTCACACTGCCGAAATTTCTGACGGTATGCTTCAGGCACCAACTCAAAAGCACGCAACACAGTAGCTTTAACAACATCATAATCCAAACTTTCAGTTGCTGAGAGGCTAGCACACACCTCCTGAGCCCTACTCACCAGCTGACATTGCAGCAGCAAGGCCCAGACTTCCTCCGGCCATTTCAAAGCATTAGCAACACGCTCAAAAGCAGCAAAGAACGAATCCACCTCAGACTCACTAAAGGATGGCACCAATTTAATGTGCTTACCCACATTAAAATCTTGATGGGGAGCTTGGGTGAGACCAGGTGTGAGTGGCGCAGGGGTGGGGCTACAAGGCTGGCGTTCTAGCTCTAGCGCTCTCACCCGAAGGTGCATCGGCTCCACCTCCAACTTGCGATTACTCAACTCCACTTCCTTAATGCGGAGCATCAGCTGGAGCTCCTCAGCTGACGTCCCCACTGTAGGACTAGGAGGAGCTACAGAAGAAGAGGTTACAGGAGGAGTAGTGGAAAGAGCAGGTAAAGGAGCTAGTGGCTCCACAAAATCCTCGCCCGCCTCTCTTGCAACCGCCAATAGGCCCTGCTCACCTAAGGCCTCAGCGATAAGCCGCCGCAATTCGTCCTTCTTCACCACCACCAGTGCATGGACAAAACAAAACAACAAACTAAACACACTAGAAATGAATCAGAACTAGATTACCTATAGTGAGCCAACCCCAAAAGAAAATACAAGCCTCTAACCTGTCTCCCTACCTGAAACAGGAGAAAAAGGTTGTAAAAGAAACGGCTTCCTACCCCTACAGCTAGTGATGTGACGTTCTGTATCGAGGCTTCAAAGCTTGTGTCGAGTAATGGAGGGGGCGTTTCCGCGATGCGCGTATCGAGGCTTGCTTCATTTATGGGAGGAGCTGAAAATGATGACGTCCGAAGCCTCGCTGCCCGGATGTACCACGTGACTGGTTCAGGACGTGGTTTGAACTTTGCCGCGAGCTATGACAGCGATATAAACCCCCCAGACTTCATTCAAAATGTGGTGTTTGATGGAGAGTTGCGGTTAGTGAGAGTTTGGAGACAGTTTGAAGAGAGTTTGGAGGTTTAGGAGAGTGAGGAGAGAAAGTCAGGAGAGAATGGAGCCAGCTAAGAAGAGGAGGATGTCCTCCCCTGTGTGGGAACATTTTGATCTTATTCCTCCCAACAAGGTATGTAAATTTCTACAGAAGATGTATTTTCATAATATTGATGGTGCAATACAATTTATGTTGAGCTGTCTTTACTTTTGTACAAGGTGAAGTGTTTGCTATGTGCCAGGGAGCTGGGATATAACAACACCACCTCATCCATGCTTAGGCACTACAGAGCTTTGTATGAGAATAAGGGGAACACCGATTGTGGAGCAAGACCAGGTGAGCCATCAACTGCCATGATAATATAGCATGCCGTAATGTTACTAAATGATCTAACAATATTATGCAACTGTAGTAAGTTACGTGTGTGATATTTATAGTTGTGCTTTGTTTTTATTGTCTTTCCTCAGCAGAACAATCTCAAATAGATGGAGACCTGGTTAGCATGGTGATTGAGGACTCCCAGCCATTTAGCATTGTGGAGGACAAAGGATTTAAAAGATTTGTTAAATCATTAAATCCTAGCTATGTTCTCCCCACTAAAAAGGCCATAAAAGCAGTGAAAATTTAATTTTTACAGAAGAAAATGTGAACAGGCAGGACTGAGGCTCAAAGCCTCAGTGTGTAGCTGTCCATACCTCAACGTTACAAAAGCACAACCACTGTCCATGCCCCAACCACACCTCACCTCACAGTAAATGATCATTTCCATTTTAAGCATTTCCAGATAATCATTTGCCGTACTGCCAGCATAAATATACACAGTATACTGCCATCACTACAATATACATGTTTTACACACTCCTTTTGTTGTTGACATTTACAGGCTGTGTGCAAAATGCCACACTCTTCAAATTCATGCCAACTAATATTTTTACGTCCAGTAGATGTCCTACTAGAGCAAATGAAGCTTCAAGACGCTTTGCGCTGGGGTGAACCAATTGGATGAAAAGCTTCAGTGCTTCATGAAGCTTCATCTGCCCATCACTACCTACCTACCTACAGCTACCATGTCCAGATAGACGACTCTCTACACTATTTTTACTGCAGCCTAGCTCTTCTCATCCCGGAAAACTCCATCACACGGCACGAAGGGCCCCAAACGCGCAGCTCACAGGAAACAGGAAGTAGGAGGAGGGGCTGCCGGCCCAGTCAGGTCCCAATTTGTAGCTGGCCTCATTCCCTCTTCCACCAATGGTCAGCCTCCACCTGGAAACTTACATAACACAGACATCACAGAGCACAAACAATGCCCCCGCCTGGTGTGGCGAGAAACAGCACCACACGGCAACGATGACCTGGCTCATAACACTAATATGAGACAAGTGCTGCTGGACTACTACTAAAGATTCAAAATGAATACAGTAGAACTAACCAGCGTTGTTAAAAGGATTAGTAACAGGACTCATCTTCTGGGCGTCTTAGCATGTGACCAGCTGCCAACAAAGACCATCAGATATCCATGCATGGGCATTGTGAATACACATCCAGCAGACTTACCTGGGAAGCACTGGTTGGTGTTCTGTATCTCAAAAGACAAGCAAGGGTACTTTTTTGACAGCTTCAGCAACTCACCTGATAAGTTTTCACCCGAGATAAAACATTTTCTTTTAAAAAAACACCACTAGCATATTGTATTCTGGGAGACAGGTTCAGAACGACTTTTCGGTAACCTGCGGACAACACTGTGTGTTGTAACAAATAATAAAAGATAACAGAAGAGAATATCGTTTCATCAGATATTTATTTTCACCTAATTGTTAAAAACATTATTTAGTAATAATACAATCTTTAAACAAAAACAGAGTTCAAAAAGTAGTAAAAAAGGGTAAAGCCATCATCTGTTTAAGAATATACACACAAGTAAGAAAAAAAAACACAATTCAAAGTAGTAAATAAAAAGGGAAAACTGTCAACCATTTCACAAAACAATATACACATAAGTAAGAAAAAAACACAATTCAAAGTAGTAGTGAATAAAAAGGGAAAAACACAAGGGTAAACTATCTTTTTTTAACAATAAGAAAAAACGAACAAACACGATTTTAAAATTCATTAACAATTTATCCACCTGCTTCTACTCTGCCTTGATTTTTTATGTGTGGTCTTGTCTGTCTTGTGCAAACCATTTGTTTCAACACTTGGGTCGTGAGTGTCACCTTTAAATTGACTGATAGTCCTCCTCACCTCATTGCAGGCCATGAAACATCTGTTGCTCTACGTGTTGCCGTTGCACTTTTGATCAAATCATAGAGATGCGAACCTCTGATTGTCAATAATAATCTCACCCCTATCATTCCAAGAAACACCCGACACACGAGTGAGCGCTGTTAAAATAAGCTCTGCATTTTTTCTGCTCGTTTTTGCCATATAGGACAAAATCTCATCCACAAACATGTCTTTTTGTCTGTCACCACCAACATTGCTTTGACGGTCAGATGCATCCTGACCGGTTTCAGAAGGCAAAGAGAGCGTTAGCACATTTTTTTCACTCAGGGCTCGCAAAATCGCTAGGCTGACGTCCCGGGGCTAGCGATTTTTCCAGTCAGGCTACCAAAATCTATCTCAGCCCTGCCCGTCGGGCTATCATAGGAAGGAAAATATATGTCCATGCTTTTGCATTCTTTCGAAAATGTAGCTGAGTAATTATGTCATTGGCATCGATGAGCCACTGTCAATATGTGACATATTGAAATCGCGTTTGAATTTGTGCTTGTTTTTTGCTTTCACTTTCACTTTGCGATGGCGCGAATGGTGTGTAGAGAGCGGCAGCACTGATTGGTGAGTGACGATTAATTGCGCACCAATTCCTCTGACATCGTCTTATCACTCATTAGCTTACTATTCAAACGTGACAACTGAAATCTCCCACAGCAAGCTTAAACATGTGAGAGGTTGATTGCACAGAGAATCGCTGACCGTTATGTAAGTACATGTGTAAAAGCAGCAGGATTTACGCCGGTATTTTAGTTCTGCAGAGCCAAATAAGACAGGTCAGGGTGAAGAAGGGGCAGCCAAATAAAAGCCTACCACAAAACGGAAAAGTTATGACAAATCAGACAATGAGGCAAGAAGAAAGCTCAGCTTTTTTGGTTTCATGGACAAAAGAATTTATGTGGCTGGAATATGACGAGCTAAATAACATGATGTTCTGCCAGGTGTGTTGTGAGTTTCATTTCATTTGAGTCGACAAGCGCCTTTGTAACTGGGACCAGTAATTTTAAGAAAGACCCCATCAGAACCCATGAGAAATGCAAGAAATGCATTATTGCCCAGTCTGCAATATCTTTCCCAGAACAAACAGCAATTGCAAAAAACATACTAAAAATAAACCAAGCACAAGCAGAAGCATACTATATTGCAAAGAGTGAACTACCATTGTCAAAATTTAGCAGTCTTTGCAAACTTCAAAAAGCAAATGGCCTCGATCTTGGTTCCACTTGCCTCTTACCCTTGACTTCAGTGGAAATTTCAGATTCAGGATCTGACACAGACTGATTCATGTTCTACACAGTTCTTGCAAGTTCATAGAAATTTCTGTTCAATTAGAACCACATATTTGAGTTGATGACTGTGATTTTTATACAGTTGTTGTGATTTGTATTTTAACAACTTTCTGATTAATTTTTGTTTCCGTTACAATATTATACTTTAATGTATAATATTGTAAAGGAAACAAAACATTAAAAAATTGCTCTCTTTTTTATTCGGGCTACTTAAATTTATTTTGGGCTACCAAAAACTGAAGAGTGCCTGCCCGAAGGGCTACCAGAGATTTTGAAATTTTGCGAGCCTTGTCACTCATGCAAGGTATCTCTGAAGAATGGCAGAATACTTTTTAGCCTTCTCATACACATCCAAATCTGGCAGCTGCAGCACTTCAACCATAGCTTTGTCTAGCTCGTTTTGCGCTACATGCCTGACAGAGCCTGTATGTTGTTGCTGCTGATGGTTTAACATGTCCAACTGATGCTGCGGGACCAAAAACATTTTCTGCATATGCTCCATTTTCACCTATTTGCTATAAGACTGGTGATGAAGGGTATGGCAGCCCCTAATAACGGTAGCAAAAATCCTCCAGATTGGTTGATGGATCTTCTCTTTTTCAAAATTTTGACCTTTTTGTCTGCAACCAGTGATTACTTTCTTTTTCTTTTTTAGCTTCCTGTACTGTTGATCAGTTAGTGGGATGATACCTTTCAAAACATTGAGCGATATCTCACACAGAGCATTAATAAAATCCATGCTTGCATTACAAATAATATTCCTCCGTATGCTGGGTGGGGATTTATACAACAACTCCAACAGTGCAATGTTTCTCAGCATCCATGAATACGACATCCTTTTTACTGCTTTAGACGTTTTTTGGGGATATAAACAACTTGACGATCCGACAACAAATTGGTTCTGAGTCTTAAATAGTCAGGCGTCTTAGATTTATAATCGGTTAGAAGATACACATATGGGGTGGATGTGGCATCATTAAAAGCTTCTAAAAAGTATTTTGTATTACCTGGAAACATCTGTCTACCTAAAACTGAAATTATCTCTAGGATATTTATCTCTAGGGTTTTTAACAGAATTAAATAATTAGTGTTCAATGAAATTGTTCTACTGGATTTTCCTTGCATAAACAAATTCTGAACTAAACACATGCAGCTCAAGTTCCTATGATGAACGTATTGTGTGAACACATTTTGAACTTCTATGCTGTTAGACGCAGTATTCATCACATCGTCGATAATGAGGTAAAAGGACATCGTCACTCAGAGATTCCGGTATACCATTCACAAAGGTGATTTTTCTTATCTGAAGAAGTTGATTGTATAAAGGCTGCCAGCAGGAGTAGATAGTAAACAATATTGTCAATTTTGGTTGAAATAATGGTAGATACCTTTTCAATGATGCTTTTGGCAAAGAAAGTCCACAATTACTAGGCCCACTAATAACTAAACTAAAAGGGTGCTGGAGCGTCCCATCAAAGGTTTGATCCTGATCAGTATCCATAAGGGAGTGTTGTATAGTCAGGCAGCACCCTTCTCTTGTTATAGACCACCTGAACTTTTTTTTACAACTGTTTCATTCCTAAGATGAAAGAATGGTTCCTGAGTAATTCTCTTGTTTTAAATGATAAGAAGACTGAGATTGTGGTGTTCAACAGTAAAATCCCTCGTGCCCAACTCTGTGCTGCCCTGGGTTCCTTTGCTAGCTCTTCCTGTGACTATGTCAGTAACTTGGGTGTACTGCTGGATAGCTCGCTCAAACTCGATAAGCAAGTGTCTGCTGTAGTGAGATCTAGCTTCCACCAACTGTACCTTATCTCTAAGGCTAGGCATTATGCTCCGCATGAAGACCTGGAGAAGCTTATTCACGCTTTTGTGAACCCCTATTACTCCTGTTCTAGCTAACTTGCATTGGCTGCCCATAAAGTACCGTATTCAATTTAAAATATTACTCCTTACATTCAAAACTATTAATAAATTAGTGCCAAGTTATCTTAGTGAACTTCTCAAACCACGTACTCCTGCTAGAACACTTAGATCTGCCACTCAACTACTTCTGATGCAACCTAGATCTCGGCTGAAGTCCCGGGGTGACCGTGCGTTTGCTCTGGCTGCCCCGGTACTGTGGAATACCCTTCCTCTCGACATCCGCGCATCTGATTCCATTGCACTGTTCAAATCACGACTAAAAACCCACTTATTCAATCTTGCCTTTCCCTCTAGTTAATAATTCTTTTATGATTTTATGTCAGATTACCAGTCCAGTCCTGCAGAAAAAAAGTTAAAAAAAAAAAAAAAAATCCAAACTAAAAACTAAAATGAAAAAAGCTGTATTTTAACAAACTCAAAATTCTGTAAATGAGAAATGAAAAATACTGTAAATGAAAACACAGAATACTGAAAAATAGCACAACATAAATAAACACATCATGTACTACCATCCTCTCTGATGCCCCTGGCATGGTCCACAAAAACAAAAAGCAAGATTATAATCTTGTTTCTTTCCTGTGAACAAGTCAGCCTCGTGACCACAGCTATTTTTGATAACAGTCATGCAGCCAAAATGCTTCTGAAACAAATGCAGTCATATCTTACTAATTTGGGGTCAGGGTTAACTTTTAACGAAGCATATGCCTAACAGATCCTTAAGGTCAGCTGATCAGATGCTTCTGTTTGCTTGTACAGGCCGACTAACGCACGGAGGAGACCAGGCTTTTGCTGTAGTAGCACCAAAACAGTCTCTGCAAAGTAACTCCAACACTTTTTAAAACCAGATTGAAGACATTTTTCTTATTTCGGAGTCTGGGAAGTCAAACTTTCAAATGCCAATCTTTTTGTGGAAGTAACAAGGGAAATTATTTAAAAATTGTCACACACACAAAAAAATGAACAGGAATAGATTCAGTCAGCAATTTAGGATGGGGATTTAACCTCATGCCAGGCCACACAAACCACGAGCCTGCTATATTCTCTTTAGCCATACTGATCTGTGCCGACTTCCTTTTTTTTAATTGCTTGCACCTATTCATCATTACATTGTATTTTTCTTATTTAGAATCATTACAGAAGTATTGTTTACAGTTGTTCATTACATCTATTATTGTTTGGCATTTACTTTAAATTAAATTATCATCATTTCAGAACAATGATTGTGCTAAATATGATCACAGGTAGGGATGGGTATTGATAAGATTTTAACGATTCCGATTCCATTTTCGATTCTGTTTCACGATTCGATTCTTTATCGATTCTCTTATCGATTCTTATTTTTAAAAAGGAGAACACTAAGGTCGATTAGCTTAGAATTTTGTTTTATATCTTCTCTTTGAACAAGATAGAAATTTAGGAGTAACATGGCCTTATAAACCCAACAGTGAGATCTTAAGAGATCCACAGCCTACGGCTCTTCAATGGGGTGTCACAGGGTCCCTGGGGAAAATTGTAAATGTAAAATAATAAAATAAATATTCTTCTGTAGCAATAACAAAGTATAACATAAATTCAGTAATGTCCCTGCCTACAATTAAACACATTCACTTACCATCTGCTGTGGCAAATGGCTGCAAGGCTTTTACCACAAACTTAGTCACTGCTCGGTGACATTCGGGCCTGAAAAGAGACGCTACCGGTGGACTGCAGCGACAACTGCCAGCGAGCGCCAGCCAGACTCTGTCTGTCTCTCTCATCACGGTCACCTAAATGCACAGTAATGGCAGGTTTTGTAATAAAGCAGATCGCGCTAACATAATATGCACTGTTAGTTGATTATTTACCTGCCGCATTAACGGGAGAGGACGTGCAAACCGCTGCTGCTGGGTTGAGATTCACGACTCCGGAGTGGAATTAAAAACACGACATTCATTTAAGTTCATCGCGTGTTTTGTGAGCAAATGCTTTTGCATATTCGTAGTGTTTCCTCCCTTAAATGAAATATCTACTTTGCAAGTATTGCAAGTTGCCCTGTTGTCATCTGTTCTGGTAAAGTATAACCAAACTTTTGAGCGTTTGAGCTGCTTAGGCGCCGTGTTTCCTGCCAGGTATGCTCCGACGCTCCGCAACGTGGTGACGTCATTTGGGTCGACTGGAATCGATAAGGGAATCGTTTGCAAAAATGGCAAACGATTCCAAGGAATTGAAACAGTGGGAACCGGTTCTCAACAAGAACCGGTTTTCGATACCCATCCGTAATCACAGGGTATATTTTTCTGAACATTAGTGTGACATCAACCTTTACTTGACTTTATTTGACTTTTATTTTATTTCCTGAGAAGTGAAGAGCATGGGGATCTTGAACTCTTTGACAAACCCAAGTTGGCAAACAAACCAGTTCTCTATAATTATCTTTATAACTACAGAGAAAAGAAATCGAAACCTACTGGCAAACATACAAACATACATACGTGTGACAATAGGAAATCATAAAGGGGACAAGCTTTTTTATACAACTGTATGGAGGGACAAAGAAAACAAAGATCAAGGACATTCACAACTACATAAAATTAAAAAGAAATTAAATAAACATGAATTAAAACTACAATTAAACTACAATATTCATTAATAAAGCATTTCTCATATAAACTATATAGGAATGTGATACATCCATAACATTAAAACCACTTGATGAATATTCTTTTTACTTCCAAATGAGATAGATGGAGGCAAAGACATGGGACCTTTTGCAGGTGCAGTGTCTGTGCTTAGTGATACAGGAATAACAGTGGAGCCATTGGGATCAGTGCCTTGGGCTCTGTACTATATCTGGCAGCATGTAGTGAGCTGAAATCTATCATTAATTTGCATGTACTCTCGTAAGTAAGCAAAGCACAAAAATAGGATAATGATCTCTTATGATGATTTCTTATGTATGTGAACATTAAAAAAATACTACAATAAAGTTATAAAAAATGTGAGAAATAGTACAGTTCTTGTTACACATGCTTGCCTAACAATGGCATTTAAATAAGGAATGAAAAGTTCCAAAACAATTCAATAACAAATTTATAATTATTATTGCATTATTAAATGCAAAGTCTTGCACACACAGTTTATACAACTATAATGAAAAATAAAAATCATTGCCAAAGCTGAAAATCTAGACTCTCTGCGGCCGATTACAAAATATGCGGACAAACCCAACTACGACAGTAACTGAAACTAACCAGCTGATCTACTGCAGGGCCGCCATTGCCGGAAACTGGAGGTTGGCTGGGCCGCGCTATGAATTCTGGGATATGGTGGGCCACGAAGGACACAACCGACCCATCCTTCAAATTCGGGGAAAAGGAGGACACATTTGTCGGCTGCATTCGGAGGAGTCTACGAATTTGGACAGCCTTCGGCGCGTCGCTGTGATGTAATCGGTCTACAAATGCGGCCTCAGGAGGATGCAGCCCATGAATTTGGACACGACCAGCGAGTGAGTGAGTGATTTGTCTATAGGGCTATGGAGTTGACGTCACGCCACAATGCATTGTGGGAGCGCGGCACCATTTCCGGGGTCTACGAATCAAAACAAACACACTGTGTTGTAACGACGATTACAAGATGCTTAAAAGCAGCTCAAAAGAGAATGGACTGTATAGAGACCGATTTCGTTCAGAGGCGAAGCGGCGGTACTTGCAGAAAATAGCGTGCATTGGAAATGTGGACCCGTATGAAATACGGCCGTGGAGTAGAAACCCTGAAGACCAACCGCTATTGACGTAGCCTGACATATTTTCGTACCTTATCTGTGGAGTCAGCGCGTACAAGTCGTCAAAGGTAAGTCAGCTCGAGTACTGCGAGTGAAATGCGTTTGATTCCAACATTCAGATTAGTGCAGCATAAATTCATTCATGAAGGTGAAATTACAGTGAGAACATGTGGAGGCTGTTAGGTGGATAACATAGTGAGTTCAGTGCATTGATGAGACATTGTCCTGAAGGATTTAGTTATTCTTTATGGTTAAAGAAATTGCAATAATTTATTCATATTTATTATAAATAATTCTAATTATACATCTTGCTTCAATATTTGTATCTTGTGTCACTAAAAATACATTTTATTTTGGTTTTATACATTGATTAATGCCCTGCACAATCTCCTTATCATATTAAGTGATTCGTAATTGTCATTTTATGCTTTCTCCATCTCTAAAGCGATTACATCCTTACATTACATACTTTAGGTTCATTTTCTGCAGGCAGGTTTCTGACAGAGAACAGGCAGATTTAGAATATAACATGCAGCGTTCTATAGATGGACGCATAAAGAAATGAAAAATTACATGTACGTATGTGCTAACTTTCTAAACACTTTGTTACATTTATGATAAAGTAGATAAAACACATTTATGTCGGCCTTGGCTCATAGTTCTTGTCTATAAATGAACTTTGTCTGTGTGTGTTTCAGGTACTGCACTCTCAAAGATTGAATGAACCAGCATTGCAGCCATGGGTCACTGTGAGCACTACGATTTAGCACAGGAAGGGAGGGGGTGAGTGAGTCAGTGATTCGTTCAACTTGTTTGAGCTGTGAGCCAGGAGGGAGGGGGTTAGTGAGTCCTGAGTGATTCGCTACAATTCACCACAGCAAGGGAGGGGGTTAGTGAGTCATGAATGATTCTCTACGATTCAGCACAGCAAGGGAGGGGGTGAGTAACTCAAATGTGCTGTTAGCATGTTAGCTGAGCGATGCTACTGTGAACTGAGGAGCTATTGTCTTGATGTGAGCTTCTACTCAGGGTTTTTTCTTCCAGTTCAGAGCAGAAATGTTTTTGTTAAGAATCTGGCTGTTGTTTTTTCCCCCACAATTTTAATTATAAGCTAGATATATTTCTACTAATGGAATTAGTTTGCTAACAGCAACAGGGATGAGTCAGTTGCGCTTGTGAATCATGATTCACGAGTCAGTAAAGTGATTCTCGAGTATTGAACGATTCGTTCACAAATCGAACATCACTAATTTCGACACTTCAAATGCTTCAGGAGCTGTCCGCTCAGCGCTGCATCAGCACCACAGAAATACACGAATACATCCGTAGACTCGAGACTGATCAAACCAGAAAGCTTTAATGAGCAGCTGGATTTGTCTCACATTCACTGGCATTAAATGCAGCTGATTGAACTGAAAACCTCGACTCTGTGGGGGTCAAAGTTTGCAAAACTACGAACGCAGCTGGAATCCACAGATGTTCGTGTTCATGGAGCTTGCATTTTCACAAGCTGAACCGAGTAATCTATTCCATTATATCTTATAGACCTTGTACTATGATATTATTGTAGTAGAGGACTTCACTCTCGCGCTGCATAACTTGTTGTTTCTTGAGTATTTAAAAGTAGAATTGGAGGCAGAGCCTTCAGCTTCCAGCCCCCTCTTCTATGGAACCAGCTTCCAGTTTGGGTTTGAAACACAGACACTGTCTATACTTTGAACCTTTTTGATAAAGCATACAGTTAGGGCTGGATCAGGTGACCCTGAATCCTCCCTTAGTTACACTGCATAGGTTCAGACTGCTGGAAGACTTCCCATGGATCACCAGGCATTTCTCCTACACTTCATTTATCCCTCATATTACTACTGAATGGCATGTACTTTTATCCATTTTCATGTTAGTATGTATTTTGTCCCATCATTTCCTAACTAGTCACAACAGAACATCAGACGTTTTCTCCTGAAGGTCTCTTCTTGACAAAAGAGAGTTCTTCCTTCCCACTTTCACTAATTGCTGCACTTATAGTTAGGATTCTCATAGTTAGGGGCTTAATATTAGTATTAATATTAATATTTAATATTGTAGGGGTTTTTTTTACCCTATGGTATAAAGCTAACTTTTTTGTCACTTTAGGCAATATAAATATAACTGAATTAAACTTTTTGTATTGCACAAAAAGAAAATCTTTGATCCCCACGTCAGAATTTAAAGATAACTAAATGCAAACAAGGTAGGCTAAAGTACATTTATTTTTTTAAGGTTCTCACATAACATATTTCTAGTGATCTACATTCAAAATAAAATATTTATGTTAATTTAATTCCATGTACATTTTTCATGTAATTTTGTTACACAAGTGCAATTTAAAATGGTAAATTTAATGGATCGCCCCGTGCAAGGGGCTGCACGGCGTCAACGCGTCAACAATGTATGTTCTCTCGTTTGCTGATATCAAACGGTGGTATGAGGACCACTGTTGGTAATATTTGTAGTGATACTCAGAAGGTCTCTTTTAAAGTCCTTTTTTTTTTTTTATTTAGACCTGGTTTATTTCTGGTATAGAACCAGTTGGATATTTGTATATAATCCCTGCAGCTGTCAGATTCTATAACAGAGGTCACTAGCCTTTCTTAAAACTGAGAGCTAGATAAAATTGTGAACAGTTTGGTTCATCTTTAGTTATATGATAATAACAATTCTATCTTGATATGCTGTCTTATCACAGGTTAATTTTTCAAAAAAAGGCCTGGGTCGTGTAGCAGCCAACAACTCTTCCAGAGAGGCTGTCCTGGTGAGGAAGAAGTTCATGGCCAACTTCTCAGCGGAGAGAGCAGTGTCTTGGCAGCCAAAAGAACAGCCTATTTGAAGTCCCAGCGACTTCCCCACAACGGCTCTGAGCCACCCACAAACCTCTAAAGAGCGTTCCTGTCATGTTTCGGCTGTGTGCAGGCAGGAGAGGGACCCAAATGCAAAACTCACCATACAGGAATTAAACTCAAAAAGCTGCTTTATTGCAGAATGGCATGAAAACCATAACAAACCTAAACTTGGACGTGGATAAACTGACACACAGGAAAACACAGCCATGAGGGAGACAACGACACTGACAAAGAGAAACACAGGACTTAAATACACAGAGGGATAACGAGGGAATGAGACACAGAAGGAGAGCACAGCTGGGAGTAATCAGGCTGGACGAGACAAGGGAAGCAAAACTAGAAACACTGACATGAGACACAGACCTTCAAAGTAAAACAGGAAACACACTGACTGAACTCTAGACATGTAAACTTAACAGAAACTGGGGAGACAGAACATAAAAACCTGAAACATGGTACAGAAAGGCACAGTAGGCAACATTGAACACACAGGGAAGCCATATGACAAAACTTAAGAACTAAACTTTTGATAACCATAATTGAAACCTAGGGAAATAACAAAGACAGTACAACAAAGGACTCAAAACATAAACCATAATATAAAAACGCAAGAACTCAAAAAGCTGGGTCAGAAAGACCCAGAACCGTGACAGTTCCTGCCTTTTTTAAAATGGTCTTAATAAATGGAGCTTGCCTCCAAAATAAACTAACTTCTCTTTTTTCTCTTAAATAATTGGTCTTCACTATGTTCCTATTTATTAGTATATTTTGTCATTAGTATAATATGAAATAAATTCTACATATGTCAAGTTGTGTGCCAATATTTGCTGTATAGTGGAACTGAGACATTAATCATTACAAAAATTTATTTGAAATAATATTAAAATTCTCAAACAGAATAACATTAAACATAAATATATAAAATATAACTATTTACAGAGAGACAGGAATAAAAAGGACCCAGCTTAAAATGGAAGAGCCTCAGAGAGAAGGAGGAGAAAAATAAGAACATTGTTTCTGCCCTGGAGAGCCTGCTACCTCATCACAAAACTACTGATTGCTAGGGTCTAATGTTTCCAAATTTAACACAGCTGTGCTGTTTTCAAAAACTAATTTATAAATTTGAAATTTGACAAATTCTCTCGTCTGAGGCGGCATGCTCTCCAGAGCAGGAACAAGGCTGAGGAGGAAATGCTCCGTTGGAGACTGGCGTGACCTCTTCAGGGACTCCAGGATGGCCAGCTCCACTGCCGATGGACCGTCCTGGGACCCGTCCCTCGTCCGCCTCGGAGCTGTCCTCCTCTGTGGGCCTGTAAAACACAGCACAAAACAACACAAAGAAATGAGAAGGCTGCTACTAGATTTTCATTTTTTTTAACATTGTAAAAGACAGGATATTATCAGATTGGTTGTAGATGTTTAGTAAAGGTAATCGCAAGGGAATTCAAGCGAGTAAAAAGCTATCAGTGCTGCTGTACATCTGTTGCTACAATTACATACCTGTGGGTATAGCAGCAGGAGCTGAGGAACCAGGGACTGGGGAGCAAGGAGAAGCAACAGGGGATGGCTCTCTTGCAGAATCACTCAATATTAAATGTTAACAGGTTGAAAACAATAGTCATAGAGAAAGTATATACAGTGGTCCCTCATTTATTGCAATAGGGGTCCTCAGAATAACTAGCCCCTCGCCGTGCACTTTATACACTTTTTGTCACACACAAAAGCATTACTCACAGTTCTCACAAGTTGATTCTTAAAGTGCAAACCTTTGTAGATTTTAAAACATGAAACTATTATTATGCCGTGTTTTGTCTTCGTCTGCGCGTCACTTTTGTGCGCCTTTTTCCCTCCCGGCGCAGGTGTCTATTTCCGAATGAGGGTCATAGTTATGGGGGTTTTTTGTGCTGTTTATTCTATTGGACATGGTGGTTATCAAAACCAAACATGATAAATTTGGCAAGCGCAGGAAACACGACACGGAGCAGATTTGTCAATCAGGCTGCAGAATGCAACGCGCATTATTGAAAGTTGTACTGTGTAATAAAAAACTGCGAAAAAGCGAGGCAGTGACGGATGAACAGCGAGACTACTGTATACTGTTTACATAATAACATATATTCCTGTATGACAACATACATATATTAACTGCCTACATCAATTCAATGTAAACATACCTTCTGACTGACACTCCCCTACTGTCTCTTCGGGCTGTCCCTGGTCCTCGGGGGGGACGTTCTCCACAGTCCCCACCATATTGCCGTAAGTCTCCCGCGGGGTGAGGAAGGGGTCCAGAAACCCCATGACTGCGAAGAACTTCCATCTCCTCCCCGATCCTGCTGCAGACCCACTCCTCTTCTCCTTCTCCGTCCTCTTCTCCTTTTTGTATGTGTCCCTGAGGCTCTTCCACTTTCTCCTGCAGATGCCCTCTGAATGAACACGTTGTCTTGTTAGTGGAAAGGTATTTGCACATCAGTGGGAAAATAGCAGGACAGTAGGCGGGCTTGCTAGCTTTAGCGTGGCTTTCCCGGGTCAGTCAAAAAATTCAAAAGAGAAATGAATGAACTTACCAGGTTGACCGATCTCTTCGCATATCTTCCTCCAAGCTAGGTCCTTTTTATTCCTGTCTCAGTACAGAAAGGAACTGGTGTCGTACAGCTCCGGGTGGTTTGCAACCGCGTTTATTAGCCTTTCCTCCATACTGAATGAAGAATGAAGGGCTTTGGCTGGACCTGCCCCTTTGAACTAGGTCAGAGCATCACGTCACCAGGCTCCTGATTGGTTGTCGCGGCGCGAATTGATGCTGGAGTTCAGATTTTTCCAACTCGAGCGGTAGACGCGCGAAGGCACAAAATGCACCACACAAACTGACGTGCGTATTTTTATTCACGCGTCAAATGCATCAGTCACGCTACTTGGACGCGCGACGCAGATCTGCTCCTGAATTTTCGCGGGACCCACAGTCGCTCGTCATCGCGCGTCTCCATTGACTTTACATGTAAACCTACGGAGCCATTCTGATGACATGGTCCAAAAAATAAATAAATTGTGGCCACAAAATACTACTTCGTGGGCACAAAATGGGTATAACGTGCCCACGAAATACTTATTTGTGCCCACGAAATACTTGACCGATAGCCGTGATCCTTCCTAGGCCCTTGCAGTTGGTTGAAAATAAAATCTATGCCAGTGTTCGCCTGGCATCCAGGTCGTACTTACGTCTGTAAAGCAACTGGGCTCTCAATATCCTGTTTAAATGTCTCTCCGTAATAATGGTTCCTTGCATTGCCAGGCTTTTCAAAATGCATTTGTAGCTCATTCCCAGCCTAAAATAAAACTCGATCATACTGTCTCTGTCCATGGTGTATAGGTTTAGCCTACTCTTATGCTTATGTCTCTACGCAGCTGTCCAGGAATTGTATCAATATGATGTGCGCACGTTATCTATTTCGTTGCCACAAATGCGTAATTCGTTGCCACGTTATACCCAATTTGTGCCCACAAATTAACATTTTGTACGCACGTTATACCTATTTCGTGCACTCAAAATAGTATTTCGTGGGCACGTTATACCTATTTCGTGCACTCGAAATAGTATTTCATGACCACAAATAAGTATTTCGTGGGCATGTTATACTATTTCGAGGGCACGAAGTAGTATTTTGTGGCCACAATTGATGACATGGTCCAAAAACTAAATAAGAGGGGCTCCATATAAACCTGACGCTCTGGTCGCATCTATCGTGTTCGGTGTGAACACACCGTTATGTCTTCATTATTCAATCAAACAAAATCAAGGGAGAGCTAGACTTTAGACATTGGACTTCAAAAATATTTTATTGAAAGTAAAATAAAGCTGTGAATTAATTTGCAAGCTAGCAGCTCCATGCCCTATTATAAGATGAATTAAGTTGTTATGTTGTATAGCTGACATGTTTTTGTGAATATCTCATCTACAAGATTCAACTCAAAACCAAACTTTCTGATTTGAACACAAAACTGTTTCACCTTCCGATTACAAATTTATTTTACCTCCTAAAAATATATTGAGTGCAGTGAATATAAATTTATTTTTTTAGTAACTCTATAGATTTAGGTTAAAGTCACTGAAGCTAATGTGGCATGACTTAGCCAATATAGTTCACCGCTCTATTATTCTACTGGTAACATGAAACCCCCCCCCCCAAAAACAACGATATAGGGCTTTGGAGCGTGATGTCACGGGGGTGGGCGTGGAAAGGATTTTGGCCTGATCTGCCATTTTCGGGGTCAAAACAAAGCGCAAGCGAAAAAGGAGCGAAGGCACACACAACAGCCATGGTTCGTATTTGCTGTGTGGTCCGCTGCAATGTTCGATCGCACGACTGGCAAGAGAATAAGCTTGAAAATGGTTTATCTTTTCATTCTTTCCCAACCTGGAAGCAACATGAGGCAGCTCGTGTATCGGATGTTACCAAACGAAGGCGTCTAGCCTGGATAGCAGCTGTGAGACGAGCTGATATCCAATTCTCTTCCATCTCCAAATATCTGTTGGTGCTCCAGACATTTTCATTCCAGTAAGTTCTAAATATGTTCATATCACTCTTTATAGCCTATTAGTTTTATTTTCGATGCGCTCTGAGGTCATAGCAAATTAGAACAAACATCCTACTGAGTGATTCTGCAGAACTATCTTCTATTTATAGAGTTGCTAATTATTTGGCATTATTGCAGCAAACCAGCCTATGAAATGGATGAAACACATCGTGACTGTGTTCCAGCGCATTATGGCATTATAGCAGTGACAACTCCTCCACAGTAGCAGGTGGGATTTTTCTTTTTTGAGGACAGCTTCTTTTACCTGTCACTACAGATGGTCTGTTTATGTTTTGATCAAGAGCCTTTTTTTGGGCAGCTGAAGAGGAGAAGTCTATCTTATGGCCAACCTCTGGCTGTTTCTTGGTCATATTACCCAGCAAAACCCAGTATGCAGGTTCATCTGTAACAGTCCTTGTGCCACAGACCCGCAGTTGCTTCTACATTAAACAGAAGAGCAGGGACATGGGTGCAGGTCTCCGCGACTCCGGCCATACAGGTGCAGTGGGCGGCTTCAACCTTCCCTGTGATGCTCACAGTGACCCATGGCTGCAATGCTGGTTCATTCAGTCTTTGAGAGTGCAGTACCTGAAACACACACAAAGTTCATTTAATGACAAGAACTTTAATGAGCCAAGGCCGACATAAATGTGTTTTATCTACTTTATCATAAATGTAACAAAGTGTTTAGAAAGTTAGCACATACATGTAATTTTTCATTTCTTTATGCATCCATCTATAGAACGCTGCATGTTATATTCTAAATCAGCCTGTTCTCTGTCAGAAACCTGCCTGCAGAAAATGAACCTAAAGTATGTAATGCAAGGATGTAATCACTTTCAAGATGGAGAAAGCATAAAATGACAATTACGAATCACTTAATATGATATAAGGAGATTGTGCAGGTCATTAATCAATGTATAAAACTAAAGATGTATTTTTAGTGACACAAGATACAAATATGGAAGCAAGATGTATAATTAGAATTATTTATAATAAATATGAATAAATTATTGCAATTTCTTTAACCATAAAGAATAACAAAATCCTTCAGGACAATGTCTCATCAATGCACTGAACTCACTACGTTATCCACCTAACAGCCTCCACATGTTCTCACTGTAATTTCCCCCTCATGAATGAATTTATGCTGCACTAATCTGAATGTTCGGAGGGAAATCAAACGCATTTCACTCGCAGTACTCAAGCTGACTTACCTTTGTTTGAATGACGACTTGTACGCGCTGACTCCACAGACAAGGTATGAAAATATGTCAGGCTAAGTCAATAGAGGTTGGTCTTCAGGGTTTCTACTCCACGGCCGTATTTCATAAGGGTCCACATTTCCAATGCACGCTATTTTCTGCAAGTACCGCCGCTTCGCTTCTGGACGCAATCGGTCTCTATACAGTCCATTCTCTTTTGAGCTGCTTTTAAGCATCTTTCTTGTCATCGTCGTTCCAACACAGTGTGTTTGTTTTGATTCGTAGACCCCGAAAATGGCGCCGTGCTCCCACAATGCATTGTGGCGTGACGTCAACTCCAAAGCCCTATTTCTGACAATCCTAAAATTTGTATCATGTATTATTTTTTGTGGTGTTTTATTTCTAGGCACTGTGACAATTTCAACAGATGACCTTGGCAGATGTCCAACTCAGACAACAATAGGCAGGTGTAACCCACATAAAATGAGGGTAGCACTTTAAGGACTGATAAATATGAGGAGAGATGGACAGCCTGCCCAACCAATCAGAATGTACAGTTCCCAGTATGCTTTGACCAATGGGAGAGCAGCCTGCCGCTGTATGTCCCACCCACCTGCTCTGTGTTCGCTGCTATGTGTGGAGGTAGTCGCATGCTGTCAGGAGAAAAGAGAGACTGAAGCTTTCGAGCTGGAAAAAGTATTAGATATAAGTTGCAACCAACTATGCTGCACATAAGTTCGCTGATTATCAGCTACCTTCCATGTTAAGAGTAGCCACAGTGAGTAAACAGGCGAATGCTGCAGTTTTCTGGCGACTTTAGAAAGTACCGCGTAGAGCTAAACTGTTAGCCTTTGTTAGCTCTGGTTGCTATCAACTGGCTTAAAGTTCATCTCAATCTGCTTCCAGAAGTAAGGTAACACTTGAAGCGCAACTTATGTTTATTTTCCTTCACGTCGTATTACTGTTATGAAAGAGAAAAAACATCATGTCCTGTTACGTTATTTAGAGCCCCGCATGTTCCGACCGAGAGACACCATACCATTGTCTTCGGCCATGATACACTGAGATCGGTCAGGTTTTTTTTTGTATGCTGAATTGTTCCTGAGGTGGATTCCTCCAGTGAAATAGATGGCGAGCCTTCCCACCTGGACTTAGAGAGACTGAGATTCGCTTCTTTTCCACTAGATGATCTGTTGCACCTTGCGGTGTGGTAGGACTGTATCACTCACACTTTCACACACAGCTGGTTATACATAAGACCACTGACTGACATTCTCTCACCCCTATTTTCTTTCACACCCTGGGAATTTTTTGGACTTTACCCCTTGGACATTTTTTATTTGGGACTTTGGATAATGAGCTGTTGTGTAGAACATTCTCTACATGTGAAAAGAGTGTGAGATTTTCATTTGAATGTACATTAGATTTGTGTAATCTGTTTCTATAAGAGTTAAGGAGTCAGGTTACTAGGGTGCACCCGAGCATTGAAACCCGAACATTGAAACCCGAACATTGAAAACCAAAAGTAACACTTGGCCAAGTCATTGCTTAGTAGTTTATGTGTTTTACTTTTCTTTTAATTTTTGTAAGTTTCCTTTCTACCATTGTAAAGTGTCTTTAACCTGTGCTTGTCAACCTTATGGTTTATTTCACTAAAGTCGGCTGGTTCTTTTGAGTTACATTCTTGTCTCTGTGTCTCATTTAAACACACCCCTGTGCTCCTATAGTCGAACCTATTGGCCCATTGATATATTCTTTTCAACAATTCCCCTTACTGTGTTACACACATCTAATGGTGCAGACAATTGGTTTAAAGCAAAAAGAGACAAAGAGCATTTTATTGTTGAAACAAACAAAGGCAATACTGTCTGTTATGTGTATTTACTGTATCGCTGAGAGGAGGAAACAAATAGGCTTAAACTTAAAACTCTGAAGAACTTTTTCCGATGTTGCTTAAAATAATTGTCTGAAAAATGGAAAATGAAAAAAAGCCTTTTCAGCATCAATTAGAGAGAAAAGTGTGAAAATTAAAGTTAGACATACTCTCTTGCTGGTATTATTTCAAACAGTGAAAAAAGCCATGCCTGCCTTCCTATTTATACTTAGTTATCCTTTATCAACACTGGTTAATATTCTGGTTTAGCATGGCCAGTAAATATATAGTTACTCTTTATTGATTTTCCAATTCCAAAGAAGCGGTGATGAGAAAAGAATACAATTATTTGCAAACCTCATATTCACAGTATAACACAGAAAACATCTCAGATGTTTGAACTGAGACATTTTACTTTGTCCAGAGCAAAATTGGCTCATTTTGAATTTCATGGCAGCAACACATCTCAAAAAAAAGTTAGGATGGCTGGAAGGCTAAACAGCTGGGGATTTACTGGCTGGCTGGAGCAGCATCTAATAACCAACTCGCAAAATAAAACAGGGGCGGGTCTAGCAAAGTTTTGTCGGGGGCCAGGTTGGGCATTAACAGGGAAAGGGAGGCACAAAGAAATATTTTTCTTTGTTATGTCATTTAAAAACTTTGAATAAATAATTATCTGAATCTTACAACAAAAGTGGTCATCTGATTAAATGTATAGAAATCCATTATTGTATATAGGCAAGGCAAGGCAAGGTAAGTTTATTTATATAGCACAATTCAACAACAAGGTGATTCAAAGTGCTTTACAGAGACATTAAAAACAAAAACAAATAAAAAGCATGATTTAAATTTGATTAAAACAAGCAAACAAACAAACAAACAAACAAAACAGTATATAAAATCAAATATAAAAAACAGTAGATAAAATCAGAACAGTAGATAAAATCAGTAGTTAAAAAGTAGGTTTTGAAATTTAAACTTAAGTGTGGATTTGGTGCTTTATTCAAATGCAGCGAGAATAGGTGAGTCTTCAACCTGGATTTAAATAAACTGAGTGTTTCAGCTGATCTGAGGCTTTCTGGGAGTTTGTTCCAGATATAAGGAGCATAAAAGCTGAATGCAGCTTCTCCGTGTCTGGTTCTGACTCTGGGAACTGATAAAAAACCAGATCCAGATGACCTGAGGGATCTGGAAGGTTCATACTGGGTCAGGAGGTCACTGATGTATTTCGGTCCTAAACCATTCAGAGCTTTATAGACCAGCATCAGAACTTTAAAGTCTATCCTCTGATGGACAGGCAGCCAGTGTAAAGACCTCAGAGCTGGACTGATGTGGTCCACTTTTTGGTCTTAGTGAGGACTCGAGCAGCAGAGTTCTGAATGAGCTGTAGTTGTCTGACTGATTTTTAGGTAGACCTGTAAAGATGCTGTTACAGTAATCAAGCCTACTAAAGATGAATGCATGGACTAGTTTTTCCAGGTCCTGTTGAGACATCAGATCTTTTATCCTTGAAATATTCTTGAGGTGATAGTAAGCTGATTTTGTTATTGTCTTAATGTGTTTTTCTAAGTTTAGGTCTGCATCCATCACTACACCCAAATTTCTCGCCTGGTTTGTGGTTTTTAGGTGTATAGATTGAAGTTCTCTGGTGACCTGTAATTGTTTTTCTTTTGCACCAAAGACTATTACCTCAGTTTTATTTTTGTTTAGCTGGAGAAAATTGTGGCACAACCAGTCATTAATTTCCTCAATGCATTTACCAAGAGCCTGTACAGGGCCTCGGTCTCCTGGTGACATTGTGATATATATTTGTGTGTCATCTGCGTAGCTATGATAGTTTATTTTGTTGTTCTTTATAATCTGTGCCAGTGGGAGCATGTAAATGTTAAACAGAAGGGGTCCCAAGATGGAACCTTGGGGAACTCCAGATGTGATACTTGTCTGCTCAGATGTGAAGTTGCCTATTGATACAAAGTATTTCCTGTTTTCTAAGTATGTTTTGTGAGTACAAGAAAATAATTATTACAATGTAATGTGTTAAATTTGTTTAGATCACAGTAATAAGGAAGGATTGGTCTGTGTTTCAGTTTGGCTTAGCTGTAGGCTTGAGAGTGTGTGTAATTGTTTAGAGGGAAAGGAATTTATTGACACTGGGGGTCTGCTGTCATAAAAGGAGACAGGAAGCTACAGTTGGGGGTTGCTGATACTGATGCTTGTACCTTTAATAAAAACTCATAATTGCCATAACTTAGAAGTAGGCTTGCAGGAGACTCTCCACCTTATCTGTAAATGTAAGACAACAAGAGGCCAATGGCCCAGTGGATGCAGAGTGGGGGTCTCAGTGTTTGTAATATGTTAACTCTGTTTTCTATGTTGTGTAGAGGAATTTGGTTTAACCTGGGTGAGGAGATTACTTTTATGACCCCCAGGAAGTCACGTATACAGAGACACACACAAACAGTGCTTTGACTGTTACGACGCACCCACACTTACATGCACATTCACTCACGTGCACTCACACATACGCACGGGTACGCGCACACACAGGCACTCACATGCTCGTGCACATAGACACAGACACAGAGTTTGCAGCACATTGTGGGGGATTTATGATGGGGTCGCTTCTATAAAGCTGGGTGTAACTAAGAAAGAGGTGGAAGATCTTTACAGAGGGACACCGGCCTCGTCTTCCCTTCTAGATGTGCATGCTTAAATGAAGATGAATAGAGATGAATAAAGATTTTGTAAAAATAACTACTGAGTTCCGGTGCCATCTCTGGATCCCTCGACGAATAAAAGAAACGGGGTAAAACTGATTTCCCAACAGTTTTGAACCAGTTTAGTACAGTTCCTGAAAGACCTGCCCAGTTCTCCAGTCGTTTGAGTAATATGTTGTGGTCAACTGTATCAAATGCTGCACTGAGATCCAGAAAAACTAAGACTGACATTGTTCCACTGTCTGTATTCAGACATATGTCATTAAACACTTTGGTCAGAGCGGTTTCAGTGCTGTGGTTCTATCTAAAACCTGACTGGAAGGCATCATAGCAGTTATTCTGTTTGAAGAAGTAATTGAGCTGTTGAGAAACTGCTTTTTCAATAATCTTACTTAAAAATGGGAGATTTGAGATCGGCCTGTAGTTATTCATTTGTGTCTTGTCAAGATTGTCCTTTTTCAGTATAGGTTTAATTACAGCACTTTTTAGTGATTCTGGAAACACACCTGATATTAAAGAAAAGTTGACGATCTGTAACAGGTCTGACTCCAAAGTCTTTGTGACCTTTTTGAAAAAACTTGTTGGCAGGACATCTAAACAGCAAGAGGAGGAGTTCAGTTGACCTAAGATGTCCTCCAGGTCTTTGCTGTTAATAGGGTGAAACTGTTTGATGGTGTTTAAACAGTTTTTCGGTGGACACAGTACATTTCCTGGATCTGCTGTTGATGTATCAATTGCTTGTCTAATCTTTCGGATTTTTTCTGTGAAGAATTTGGCAAAGTCATTGCAGGCCATGGTCGAATGAAGTTCAGCTGCCACTGACACAGGAGGGTTTGTTAGCCTGTCAACTGTAGAAAATAAGACCCGAGCGTTATGACTGTTTTTGGTGATGATGTCAGAGAAGTAGGACCTCCTTGCACTCCTCAGTTGTAAGTTATAATTGTGAAGTTTCTCTTTATAGATGTCATAATGAACCTGGAGGTTTGTTTTCTCCATCTGCGCTCAGCTTTCCTACACTCTCTTTTTTCATTTTTCACCAGTGTGGAGTTTCTCCATGGAGACTTTTTCCTTCCAGAGATAACCTTCACCTTAATGGGAGCAATAGTGTCCATTACATTTAACATTTTAGCATTGAAGCTATTGACGAGCTCATTGACTGAACCTCTGGACAGGTCAGGTGTTAATGGGAAGACCTGGTTAAAGATCTCACTACTGTGTTCAGTTATACACCGTTTTGTGATCACTGCTGTTGATATATTTGTGTGGGCTGAGATTTTACTTTCAAAGAAAACACAGTAATGATCAGACAGGCCCACATCAGACACAGTAACGTTTGAAATGCTCAGGCCCTTGGAGATCAGTAGGTCAAGAGTGTGTCCTCTATTATGTGTGGCCTCTGTTACATGCTGAGTCAGCCCAAAGTTGCCCAGAGTGTTACTCAGGTCTTTAGTCCCTTTGTCCTGAGGGTTGTCCACATGGATGTTAAAATCCCCAACAATAATTACACAGTCGAAATCAACACAGATCACAGACAGCAGTTCACTGAGGTCATTAAAAAAGTCTGTGCAGTATTTGGGAGGCCTGTAAACATTAGGAAACATAACTTTGGATGGGGCCTTCAGCTGTAAAGCCACATATTCAAAAGACTGAAAACTTCCAGGAGATAGCTGCTTACATTGAAATGATTCATTAAATAAGACAGCAACCCTCCTCCTCTCCTGCTCACCCTGGCCTCACTGATAAAACTGTAGTTAGGAGGGTCAACTCAATGAGAACAGCTCCACTGTTACTTTGGTCCAACCAAGTTTCAGTTAAAAACATAAAATCAAGGCTGTGCTCGGTGATTAAATCATTAATTAAAAATGTTTTCCCAGCTAAAGATCTGACGTTTAATAAAGCCAACTTAAGTGTTTTAGAGGTATTATTTGCCCCCTCGTGTTTGGGAGCAGTCTGTGGCACACACGGTATGTTTACTATATTTAAAGATCTTTTAGAGTGCAGCTCTCTGTGTTTTGACCAGGCCACATGTCTCCTTCTGTCACCTAAAAGTACAGAAATTTTAAAACCTTCTAATAAACAGGGTCCCAGCTTCTCCTGGGAAAAGTCACCACTGCCATAATCCTCGCAGCCCGGACCCTCCACACATCACACATCAGACTGCGGAGACAGGGCATGAAGGTGGTAAGGAGGAACTAAGGGGGGCGAGGCTGGGCAATGTAACTTTGATTGCTCTGTTGAGGGCGAGGCCCGATGGCGAACCTTTGGCTGCTCTGGTGGGGGGTTTATGGGGGACAAAAAGGGATTGGGCCGGGGGGTAGATCTGAGCCCAGCATTGACCCGCTCCATCATCTCCTCAGTGAATTTCAGGTGTGGGAGGAGGGAGAAAGGGAGGGGAGGAGGGTGATGGCCTGTCAGGGGTTTGGGGGACTGGGGAAGGTCGTGGTCCCTGGTCCTGGTCGTTGGTGTTGTTGAGAGAGTTGGAGGCGAGTAGGGACCCCTCTTCTTGCCTCAGATGTCTCTCCTTTCTGAGGCTCTTCCTGGGTGGGGGCAGATGGAGCTCCTCCTCAAGGTTTCTGCTGGGCTTTGTCTGTTCTCGGAGTACTGCTTGTTCCTCTTTATGAGATAACTCCTCGTTTATCTCAGCCTTGGCACCAAGCACAGATGGATGACGATGGAATAAAACAAGTTGGAGGTGAACAGTTTCACCCCAGACTTGTTAAAATTAAATCCATTTGCTTTAAACAGATGCCTGCGTTCCCAAAAAATATTAAAGTTGTTGATAAAATGCACTGAGTGGTCAGTACATGCTGATATGAGCCATTTATTCAGTGCAAACAACCTGCTGAATCTCTCGTCTCCCCCTCTGACGGGCGGTACAGGTCCACTGATGAATACAGCTGCATTCAGAGAGTTTACAGTGTTTAATAATCCAGTAAAGTCCCGTTTCAGAACCTCCGACTGTTGTTTGGACACATCGTTTGACCCTGTATGCAGAACAATGTTTGTCACGGTTGGATATTCATCTGCAATTTGAAGAATTCTCTCCTTCAGGTTGTTGATCATATCCTTAGGAAAGCAGAGGACTTTAGTGTTCTTACCGCACATCCTTTGTGCATCCTTTACGGCAGAGTCACCCACAATCAGAGTTTCAGGCCTAGCCTTTAGTTTTCCCTGTGGCCTTTTACTTTTCAACAGATTTTCAGACCTTACTTCGCTACTTTTAGATGGATGGTTGTCCGATATAGATCCAGGGTCCTTTGATAGTGGAGCAAATCTGTTCTGCAGTTTCACATTCAGTTGTTTTGGAGGTTTGTTGTTAACCTTCCTATTCACGGTTGTCCAGTCCTGTTTCCTCCCGTATACAGGGGTAGAAGAGCTTCTCTGTCTTGTAGGAAGTGAAGGCCAGTCGGTTTCAGAGATTTCAGCTCGCTGTGCTCTGCCTGTGATACGTCCTCCCCCTTCCAGGAGACATGATTTATGCCTTGGTTTTGCACCAAGACAGTCCAAGGGGGGATTATCGCTTGAGGATTTATAATAATGCACAGAGTCTACTTTCTTGGTCATGTTATCTGTGCTCCTTAGCTGTGTATTAGCTTGCTCATCGCCATTGTTTTGAATCAAAGGCAAGGTTGTTTCATTTCCGCACAGTCCATTTACCTCCACGTTTACTTCTAAGCGATGAATTTTTGTCTCCAGTACTGCAATCTTCTGCAGGAGGCTGTGGTAGTCATCTGTGGAGAGGGAAGGCATCTTGTTGCTAGTTAGCCTAGCGGTTAGCACCTTTCCAGGCTATTGAGGCTGTTCGGTGCCCAGACGCTGTAATCAGGCTTCAGCTGTGTCTAGGCCACAGACACACGGAGCGCTGAGGATAAGGTAACTATAAAAATGTTGCTGTTTCTGTTAAGAACACTTTAGTCCTAATGATCTATAAGTGTCCAGAAGCTCTCGCAGTAAGCTCATACAGAAAAAAGGGAAAAAATCAGCATAAAAATCAATAAAAATCCATAAAAGAAGCAAAGCATTTAAAGAGCAAAGAGAGGAAGCGTCCACACTCACAAAAGGGGGAGGAGAATAGGAATTGAATCTATTTAAATATTGTAGAAAAATAATATAGTAACTAATACATATACACCCTAGTAAGCTATAGTACTTTTTCCTTTGGGAAGGTACCATCTGTGCAGTCTGCAATTCTGTTGAAGAAAGATATTGAATCTATTTAAATATTGTGGAAAAATAATTGATTTCTGTGCATTTGTTTTACACTTGCATTAAATTAAAGTTGATTACATCGATTAAGGGCGGGGGGTGGTTCCCTAATATTTTTGCTGGGAGTTGGCAACCCTATTAGTTAGGTTGCTTCATATTTCCACTAAGTACTCTTCAAAATACCAGAATAGGGAGGATGGTGTAGGTTTAAATTTATTAGATTGATCAGTGTTGCTGAACTATAAAATGTTTTGGGTGGAGTGTATTTTTTGCATACAGGTATAACAGAATAGCTTCAGTCTCTTGTTTTTTAAAACTTGAGTATGAACTTATACAAAATGCAGCAAGATATTTATAAAAAAAAAACAGTTTTATTGATTACAAAATATGCTATATCGGATTCATTCAGGTTCCAATGAGAGTCTGGATTGTGGTTGAAGGTGTCAGGGTCCTGGGTCTGAGCGACCCAGGATCCCTGAGCAGTTATGGACTAATATCATTATATATAGTTTGTATGGCTGTCCCTGGTTCTCCCTGCTTGTATGTGTATGTTTGTGTATGAGCACCCGTCTATAGGTGCTTTCAGGCCTGGTGGGTGTGGCCCTGCTAGGGGACTCGTCACACCCGAAGCCACGCACCTGCTGCTGATGAGGCCTCATCGGGGGAGCTACTTAAGAGAGTCTTGAAGCTCCCACCAACGCGGGATCATTGCGTGAGACTCCACGTTAGTTACCAGTTTAGGTTTTGTCGTTAAGTGCATGCCTGCCATTGATAAGTGTGCTGACGGCTGCCGCTATTGTTCCTTGCAGGAGGTGCGTGGGAGGCATGAAGAGCGGTGGGCACCGGGAGTGCCGACACACGGGAGCAGAGAGCACAAGAAGGACACGACACGGGAGTCTGGGGAAAACACGGGGATTTATTGTTGTTTTGTACCACGCACTGTAAATAAACGCACTGTCTACACACAGAGCACCGCGCCTGGGTCCTCCTTCCTCACACCCCCCACGGTCTGCCAGCCAGACCGTGACAGAAGGTATTTTGGACCATTCCTCTTTACAAAACATCTCTAGTTCATTCTGGTTTGATGGCTTCCGAGCATGGACAGCTCTCTTTAACTCACACCACAGATTTTCAATAATATTCAGGTCTGGGGACTGAGATGGCCATTCCAGAATGTTGTACTTGTTCCTCTGCATGAACGCCTTAGTGGATTTTGAGCAGTGTTTCGCGTCGTTGTCTTGTTGAAAGATCCAGCCTCGGCGCAGCTTCAGCTTTCTCACTGATTCCTGGACATTGGTCTCAAGAATCTGCTGATACTGAGTAGAATCCATGTGTCCCTCAACTTTGACAAGATTCCCAGTCCCTGCACTGTCCACACAGCCCCACAGCATGATGGAACCACCACCATATTTTACTGTAGGTAGCAGGTGTTTTTCTTGGAATGCTGTGTTCATTTTTCCTCCATGCATAACGCCCCTTGTCATGCCCAAATAACTCAATTTTAGTTTCATCAGTCCACAGCACCTTATTCCAGAATGAAGCTGGCTTGTCCAAATGTGCTTTAGCATACCTCAAGCGGCTCTGTTTATGCTGTGGGCGGAGAAAAGGCTTCCTCTGCATCACTCTCGCATACAGCATCTCCTTGTGTAAAGTGCGCCGAATGGTTGAACGATGCACAGTGACTCCATCTGCTGCAAGATGATGTTGTAGGTCTTTGGTGCTGGTCTGTGGGTTGACTCTGACTGTTCTCACCATTCGTCGCTTCTGTCCATCTGAGATTTTTCTTGGTCTGCCACTTCGAGCCTTAACTTGAACTGAGCCTGTGGTCTTCCATTTTCTCAATATGTTCCTAACTGTGGAAACAGACAGCTTAAATCTCTGAGACAGCTTTCTGTATCCTTCCCCTAAACCATGATGGTAAACAATCTTTGTCTTCAGGTCATTTGAGAGTTGTTTTGAGACCCCCATGTTGCTACTCTTCAGAGAAAATTAAAAGAGAAGGGAAACTTACAGTTGACCCCCTTAAATACTCTTTCTCATTATTGGATTCACCTGTGTATGTAGGTCAGGGGTCACTGAGCTTACCAAGCCAATTTAAGTTCCAATAATTAGTTCTAAAGGTTTTGGAATCAATAAAATGACAACAGTGCCCAAATTTATGCACCTGCCTGATTTTTTATTGTAACAACCAACGATTTATACGGGAAAATAATGACTATTAACAAGGTTGCCCAAACTTTTGCATCCTACTGTAAGTTCAAATATAAATTTAAACTACCCTTTTTGACCAAAGCTTTTACGGTGATAATATATAACCACAGCACTTGAATTTTTTTGCTTCATTTCCTTAAAGCAGCTACTTGATATAAAAAACATTATATGTAATTTTGCAGGGTTGATTTGCATTAGATTCTGTGGCTGCATTTGAAACAAATAATTTAAAATATAAAAAGTATGTTGAAATCTAAACTGCTGCTTTTTTCCTATTTTTATGTAGTCATAACACCATCACCTACAACAACATACAGTAAGATGTTTGAAATGTATGGCGAAGAATAAAGGTCTTTTTGTGAACTCCAGAATATAACTTGCACTGTTGGATCTAAAAAAATTTTTTATCGCTTTTGTTTCCACAATACAGCTCTTTAAATGATCTAGAATCACATGTGTTTTGCTTGTGACTCAATTAGCTGAAATTATTTCAACTTAGAGCTGGGCGATATAAGATTTTTTCATATCACGATATGTTTTTTTCATTTCAGGCGATAACGATATATATCACGATATAAGCCAAATAACTATATTTGTAAGATTTAAATGTGCCGTTGCTCACAAGTAAAATGTGAAATAATTAGCAGCTTGTTTTAATTAAAATATTTATTTCCCATAATAAGTTCAACAGGGTAGATGTACTTAAGGAACACGAGACTCAAGTTTCAGATAAATAAAGGCAAATATTGCAAACTACACAAAAGGCAGCCGCTAAAGCGTTTAAGTTTCAAAATAGAACAAACAAAACAGACCACTAAATTGTCAATTCCACAAACAAAATATTAATTCTAAAAATAAATCTTAGGTCGTTTTACAGAAGAACAGACAAAATTGACTAGCTTTTGTCAATATCAAATAAACTGAGAACTAAAAGGAAATTCTCAATCTCTCCTTGTTGTATAGCTTAGCTTTTCAAACAGTTTTAACAGTTACTTTAGTCTGACAAAAGCCGAATGACGAATTAGCGCTTTCAGTCAGAGATTGAGCATGCACCGCTTTATTGAATTTCCAGAGTTGCTTTCGGCACAATTTACAGTGCGCGCTACTCTGTTTTTTGTCAGACTTGAAATAGCCGAAATACCTTCACACTACGGAACTTCTATGGCCCTTCCGTTCGACAAGCTCTCCGGCATTGGAACCATCATCTGTTTTTTCTTCGGTAACCTTCGCTCACGCTGTCGGTTGATTTTTCTCTAGTCGGTGCACTCCTTTCCTTCATTACCCGGGCTGCACGGCTGCAAAAACAAATACACATGTGCGCCTTGGGGCTTGTGCTGTACGTAACAAGTCACGTGACGTGACGCTGCGGCTGTGATTGGTTCGGCTCTGCGCTACTTAATTTGGATTGGCTGTTCTTTTTTTTTTTTTAAGAGGACAAGAGAGATGAGGCCTATCGCAATAGTTTAATTTTTCTATCGAGAAAAAGTTATTTCGCAATACATATCGTTATCGTTTTATCACCCAGCTCTATTTCAACTTTCAGTTTAAGTGGTAGTAAATAAGGTTTGACAGTACCAGATTAGAACAGTGTGGAAGTAGGGAGCAGATGCGTCATCAAAATGTTGACTATGTGGAAACAGGAGTGTCCGGAGTAGTAAAATATTATGATTTAGAAGGTTTTAAATGATAAATAAAGGTGTGAGATATATTTCTTTTGTGATGCAAAGTAGGATGTTTTAAAGTTTGAAAGTGCTTTTAATTCAAGAAATGCATGAGTGATGTTATGAGAGGTTGAGGTTTTTTTTTTCTTCTTTCAGTTCAAAAACACATTAGTATATACACTTGGTACACCCGCTTACTCTTTGAGTTTATTATAACAGACAGTGTATTTCAGTTTGAAATTCAGTAATTGTATGTTGATATGGTAATTTAGTTTTATGTTAGGTGAAGGAGACATTGATTTCTGCGTCTTGCAGGATTGAAATGGAGCACGTTGAAGACGGTGATGTGATTGCTGACAAATGCAAAGAATTTAGTAGATTTAAAAAGTGTATGTGTGAAATGAAGGTGTATTGTTTTTAGATCAAGGTTTAGTAAAATTAAAGAGGGTTTGTAGACTATAAATACAAAACGAAAGAGTTCGATTAGTCTGATGAAACACGAAATAGTGAACAGGAACTACATGCCCATAAAGGGGAACTCACTGTGACAAGTGTGCACCGAGGGAAGAGAGAGAGAGACGAGTTAAACTCTAGGCACATGAAGCAAATGGAGCTTTTAAGAAAAGAAATGAAAATGATATTAATTATATGCTTTAGTGTGTCAATACAGGTGGACTTCTCTCAACATGGAACTTTGAGTAAACCGGTAAAAAGGGTAGATTAACATTGGGAGAATAAGCCAGTCTTTGGCTGAAATTTTATAGCTTGACCTAGCACTTTGTCACGATTCTGAGAAGAACCTAAAAGGACAGTCAATCTCCTGATGAAGACCGACAGAACATCGTGGACTTGAAGAATTAACTGAAGCCAAAAGACAGTGCAAGCGAAAGCAGTAACACTGACGACGACTGATGAGTCCAGCAGTATGAAAGAAAGCACGTGATGCAACATGCACAGTTGCTGGTGAAGAACAGTGTGATATGTCTGCTTGAAGGCACTGACTCTTATATTTGCCATGCTTGGAGTAATCTTGGAAGAGAAGACTGAAAAGATGAATGGAGAAGAAAACAGAGCAAATGAAAATAAGACTGAAGGCACTGAACGGGATATTTTGCAGGGCTGGAATCTAATTTAAAAGAAGAATACTGAAAGATCAAAACAGAGAAGAAACAGACTGTGTTTGCTGGAGATTTGAAGGCCACACAGGACACTGTGAAGGAAAAAGGACCAGTGAGAGGTGAAGCCAGGACAAGTTTGACTGTGAGAATACAGGATATGATTGGATTGAAATTGAAGCCGGAACTCATGATTGTTTAGGGATGTCCACCATATCACGATTAAAGAGGGGAAACACGAATAGAAAACACACAGACACAAATTGTTACATGTGACATTATTTTTGAAATGAATCAGAAGTGAGATAGTTTGAATCTAAAGCTCAGTGAAAAGATGCATAAATTAAACATAAATACATAGAGGAACGAAGAAACACAATGAATTAATGCAATGAAGATGCAGCTTACACTTCATTAACATGATCACATGACATGCAACGAAAAAAGCAGCTTACATTCAATTAACATAGATTGCAAGAAAGAAGACGCTTATATTCATATTCATGACATAAACATGACATAATTGGTATTTTTGACAGGAAAGAGAGAGAAGTGGGTCGTTTAAACACTCGTGATAATAATGAAAATGTCTTAGTTTTGTTATTTTCAGGCACAAAGCAGACCTGGATCAATTTTCCACATCCAGCGGTCGGAAGGAAATTATAGGTTAACATCACTGGATATGGTAAGGCAAGTTTCTGGTTGAATTGTTCACAGCATGATGTGTCCATGAACCTGAAAAGCAAGCCCTAACTCCTGGCTGAAGACCAGGAGTGCTGTTATTTAAGGTGGGAAATCAAAGTTTGGGTTAGTAATTCAGGGGAAGGAGAAAAACTGACTGTTTAAGTGGAAAATTGTGAAGGAGTCTGAAACACTGGAAAAGCAACAAATAGAAAATCACACACACAAACAGAAAATGCATTAACCTTAAGAAGACAAAGACAAGCTCATGAGGATTAATGCATAGACATTGATCAAACTTGGCTAAGAACACAAACACATGCAATTTAATCAGCTTGCTAATTGTATGAGTGATAGAAGGGTGTGAATGTTTAATAAAATAGACATAAAGCTTGAAGTTGACTCAAAGAAGTTATATGACAGGGGAGTGAGTTATGGAAAAAACACAAGAAAAGTGATTAAAGTGGTTTTAAAAGAGTGACTTAGGAGTGCTCTTGTACTGAGTGATCAAAACCAGTGATTATTATAGAAAGAAAATGAGAATAATTCAATAATGTGTTAAGGTTTAAACAGGCACTTCTCTTGTCACGGCAACTTGTTGAGATATGACTCAGTATGCAGTGTTGGGGAGTAACGGAATACATGTACCGCCGTTACGTATTTAGAATACAAAATATGAGTAACTGTATTCCGTTACAGTTACCGTTTAAAAAGGTGGTATTCAGAATACAGTTACTTTGTTGAAATAAATGGATTACACGGCGGTACTTTCCTGCTTCACATTGTCGCGGGTCAGGACTGTTTGGGTTTGTTTGACAGCTATGTTCTGTTGTTCCAGGCGGCAGCGTTACGGTTGCCATGGTTACAGGGTGACGCGCTCTCTCTCTGCGTGTTTCCTGGGTGAGAGAGCGCTTTTTTGTTGTTGTTGCGCTAAGCTAAAAGGCAGAATGCTACAGGCATGGCCCTAAAGAATGTAGCCTGATGGGCAGTGTAGTCCGTGCTGCAGCGAGAATGGACTGCCATACACGTTATGTGTCTGTGAGCGAGGGAGGGAGCGAAAGGAAAAGTCCGAGCTGTCACGGAGCAGAAACGGGAGCTGGAAGCATGTAAATATAATAATAACCACCGCAGCCAAGAAGAGTGCCTGACGAGCCCATTTGTAAGTAAGCTATTAAGACTCAACTGTACACTGTGTTCGTGTTTTCCTCCGGAAAAAATAAGTTCCGTTGGAGCAGCCTTTCAACGCCTCTCTCTGTCTCTGGCAAGCAAAGTTGACCCAGACAACAAAGTAAAGCTATTTTTCGGCTACCAGCCCGACATGGAACCCACTGTATTAGCCCGAGGTCCCTTTACTACTGTTCGGAGCCGCGGACCTTCAGTAACAGTAATAAATCACAGCAATAGTACATTCACGTAGTTGTAAACAGCATGATAATATATTGAGTAATCCAAAGTATTCAGAATACGTTACTCTCATTGAGTAACGTAACGGAATACGTTACAGAATACATTTTGGGGCATGTATTCAGTATTCTGTATTGGAATACATTTTAAAAGTAACCTTCCCAACACTGTCAGTATGCAAATTAGCTGGAGTGAGTGGTGACGAAGACACTTCCTGTGTGTCTGTGGGTCTGAGGCTTTCAGTTGAGGAAACAGAGCAGTGACTGGGGAGGTTTATTTGGCGAAATATGTAAGGGTAAAGTAACAGGATAATTGATTACGGTGGTCAGGTCTGTTCAGAGGTGCAGATTTGGACAGGAAATTTATAATTTAGTGATGATACGTTGTTGTAATGGGGGACCATTGTTGTGTGGAAAACGGTGCAGCTTTTGACGAGGTTTTCGGTGTATTGAACGGGTGACATTTAAGATTGTGTAAGATTTTGAGGTTGTTGTGTTTTATTTTTAATAGAGGGAGTTTTAATAAACATGGAGATGTGTAAGGGGGCCCATTACTTTGGTAACAGTGCACTTAGAAAACCTGTCAGGTGATTTTGTTTTGTGTTTTGATGAGCTAATGATGAGCTCTCTTTTTCTCATTTTTGTTCTGAAGCAGGCCTGAAAGAGAGTGAACTAACAGCGCTGACAAAATTCTTGGGAGAACGAAAATAAGGTGGGCTTTACAGATTATAATTGGCTGAGGAGGAGACCTGATTGGCTGTGAGTCTCTGTTTAAAAGGATTGTAGTGATTCAATCCAGTCAAAAGCATAAAGAACTATTTTCTTAGAAGGAAAAAACAAAAAACAAATGAATGAGCTCAATTTGCTATTGTGGAGCATCTGATTTTGCACAACTCCACTATCAGCAAAATATCATGTGTGAATGCATGGGAGTGAATGTGTGTGACTGGACCAAGGTGGGAATGAATAAAATGTTGACAAACAGGAGGAGTGGAAGACTTAATTCTGGGGATGCTGAGTTTTGAGTTGCTTTGAGAAAATTTCTATTCTACTGACTGGGGTTAGATTATGGTATTACATTATATTGTTGGGTGTAGGCCAAATGCTAAAGGGGAAGCATTTTTTGATATAACTTATGTTACCATTAACTGAAGAAACACATGATTGATAAGTACAGGTTTTGTTTCCAGGAAATTCAAAGGATCCAGACTTTGAATGGAGCAAGGAGTTCGAGGAGATGTGGAATAATGATTAAATTGATTTTATTCCTTAAACACAGGTTTACAGGGCTGGAGCAGATCTACCGGAGAGGAGGATTGCTGAGGTGTTTGGAGAGATGATATGACTAACCTTTTTCCTTTAATTTCTTAATTAAAGGAAAATTCTTAATCTTCTTAATCCAAGTTCATGTTATTCTCAAATGGCAAAGAGTTGTTAGCTACGTCTCCTAAGATTAAAACAATTCAAGGAACTGAAATTGAAATGGTCACATCTTACAAGTATCTAGGGATCATTATAGATCAGAATTTGTCATTTAAAACTCACATTCAAAAGCTTGTGTCAAAGTTAAAACTAAAACTAGGTTACTTTTTAGAAATCAATCCTGTTTCTCCTCCAAGTGAGAAAACACTTGATTCATGCAACTTTTTTACCTTTATTGGATTATGGTGACCTGCTTTTTATGAATTCACCTGCCCACTACCTAAAGAGGTTGGATACTGTGTACCATTGTGCTTTACGTTTTATTACTGGCTATGGAAATCGTGTACATCATTGTTCTTTGTATGCTGCTGCTAAATGTCCATCTTTGCATATTCGCAGACTCTCCCATTGGTTGATCTTTATCTATAAATCTCTCCTTGGGCTGGTTCCATCTTATTTATGTGTTTATATGTGTAAAACCACAACCAATACAGCCTTCGTTCGCACAATATGATACAATTGATTGTCCCAAAAATCAGAACAGAATTGGGGAAAAAGGCTTTTAAATACGCTGCCCCTGCTTCCTGGAATAATCTGCAGAAGGAACTGAAATTATCAGAATTGGTTACCTTGGGAGAGTTTAAGTCTGTCTTAAAGGAACGAGAGAACAGCTCTTTTACTCAGTGTGATTGTTTTTAATGTACTCTTAATTTGATCTGTTATTGTATATTTTACACATGTTGGTATGGGATATTGTATTTGTTTTAAATGTTATATACCTATGTGGTATGTGACTTTTGTTGCCATGATGCCAGGTCTCTCTTGGAAATGAGATTTTAAATCTCAATGAGATTTTTACCTGAATAAATAAAGGACTAATAATAATAAAAAATAATTAAGCCCGGGTGATGCATTTTGAGTTTTCTGAGTTTTTATTTATTTGGACACATCTGATGTGTCCAAATATAAAGGGGGAATTTAAGGGGTAATTTGAAATGGGTTCTAGGATCATTTTATGACTTTTGGAGTTTTTGATAATTTAGATATGGTAAAACTGGGGCAGAAATTGTTATGTTTAAGTTAAAGGATTAAAATGAACTGAATCCTATTTAGAAGATAAAATGCCGGTGTTCATGAGAAGTTGTACACCAAATTTAAAGGGAAATTGCGGGACATTTATGAATAAAAAGATATGCTTTGGAGAAAACTAGCGAAGATTTTAGGAGTAGAAAAGGTTTTATTTCTTTTTGATTTCTAGAATAAGTGGTTATAATGCAGGCTTACACATACAGATATTACATAGATTTATTTCTAGGATAGAGGAGAGAGCTTCTTAAGAGAGTGTTAAAAGTGTCGCTGACTCAAATGAATAATATTGGAGATTATATATGTAGAAATGATTTTTTCTTACACATTGCGATCGTGCTCATTAACAGAGTTGATGTTCGGTCCATTTAAGGTCATAAGCTTCGATGAGTAGCGATGTCTCAGTCGATATATTGCGGGGACTTGGAGCAATAGAAGGATAAACAGCATTCACGCTTACAAACACACATGATTTAAACATAGGCGAGGCCAAAGGCCTGGACTTGATGTAGCTTTTAACTGTATAGCTCCTAACTTGCAGGGATGGCGTGGAGTGTAATGAGTGAATGCAAAACATGCTTACAGACACAAACATGACAGAGATTTATTTTATAGGGTAAAGGTGGAACACATGTTGCTTTGTTTCTGCTTAGCAACTACTGAGGCAGGTAAAACAAAATGTTGTAGATAATGGAAACTTGTCTAACTGGCATTAACAGTAACTTTTGCATGTTATGTATATGCTTGAAGCAAAAAGAGGCGTAAATCCTGATAGAAAATTTTGAAGCATGCTTTCTAGCGGAGATTTAGGCTGACATGGGGATGGTGTATATTTTACCCGGGGTGTGTTTAATAGAACTAAAAGCGTTGCTCACACACATAAAGAGTATTGAGATTAAGTAAAGTTAATATAAAGGATAGAGCCCAGAACATGATATTGTGAACCAACTTTGAATAATTAAAGGAACATTAGATGAACACAGTAGATTAGTGAGGTGTAGCAGAGAGAGGCTGTTTGTTTACAGGAGAAGATTTCCACTAGAGAGGGACCCAGAAAAGGAGCAGAGACCACTTAAGCATGAAGTGTTTTCAAGTGGGAGCTGGCGTTTTATTACTGGACCAACTAGATGACATGAGGTCGTTGTCTGATTTGCTAAGTCAGAGGACGGTGAGAGAGGGTCAGAGCGGGAACAGTGACCGGGATGTCCATGATGTCTTGGATGGACATGGGAGCAGCTGAATGGGCCGAGGAGTGACCCCACATAGTGTATGGCGACCTCTGGTGGTCCAGAGGTCGAGGGAGGGAGTGTCCGGAGTAGTAAAATATTATGCTGCTATTATTTGCTGCTATTTTTATAATCATCAGCACCATGCTATTAATAACACTATGAATATTGTATTCAAATGTTCAAACATATTGGTATCATATTAGTCTTTATTACAGGTCCAAGAAGAACCACTTTAAACTGTTGAGTTGAATCTATAATCTTAAAATGTTTATAGGCAGAGTACATTGCATTATTTGAAAAAGGCTCACCTCTGAATATAATCTGGGCCTAAAAGTCTTCACAGGAAACTGCAGGTTTGCAGAGTGTGCAGGGTAGGAAGTGAAACCGAAAGGAGAGTCTGAGTGCAAGTATTTTGAGTAGGTTATGAATCTTTAGTATCTTTTATGTATCTATATCTTTGGATTAAGCTTTTAGTAGAGGCTCTTGATTAAAACATTTACTCAACATATTACATATATAGTTCCAATTAGGGTATTACATGTAAGGATGAGCCTCTGTTCTGGTGAAAGGTCAGATGTGCAACGGGTGAGATGAGAGAGCATTTAAGGACGAGACACACATACACACACAAAGGCTACGTTCACACTGCAGGCGAAAGCGCATCAAATCCGATTTTTTCGCCCCTATGCGACCCGTATCCGATCTTGGTATGACAGTGTGAACGGCACAAACCGATATTTTCAAACCGATCTGGGTCACTTTCGTATGTGGTACTGAATCCGATACGTATCCGATGTTTTAGAAAGCGACTGCTGTGTGAACGGTCAAGTCTCATTAAATCCGTCTTTTACGTCACTGACACAAGACAGACGCCAATTATCAGCGCCGGAGAAGCGCCCGATAGGACATCGCGAACGATTTCCTACCATTCGGTGAAACTGTTGGGAAGACAACGTTGGAGAAATGTGAACATTTTATTTTTACTGTATTTTCTGCAGATTCTGACAGAAATCTGCAACTATCCTTTGAAGCACCGCTCCTCTAAAACAGCAAAAAGGATCATTATTAGGTCATCTACATTATTATGTAAATAACAAAATAACTTAAAGCAAAAATCTGGAAACATAAAGTCCGAAGTCTTTATATTAAGGGCAATCAGTCAAACAATATTGTTTGCTCTGGGTCTAAACAGAGCGAGTTGTGTGTGACATCTTCTTTTGCGCATGCGGGCCGCTTTGAGCGTTCACACTGGAGAGCGTTTGATGTCGCATTTTATGTGTAGTGTGAACAAGCAGACAAAAAAATCGGATTTGATCAAAAAATCGGAATTGAGCATTAAGACCTGCAGTGTGAACGTAGCCATAGTTTCAGTTGTGTACATGCTGGCCTTCTGTCTGGTGGAAAGGTTACAAGGTTTAGCTGATGAAGTGAAGGGTGAAATAAAGGGCAGCAGAAGCTGACACACACATACACAGACATACACGCACATATTAGATAGACTCATTTATATAGGTAAGAGTTTAATCATGTTTTGCTTGCAACTGCAAAATTGTGCCTGCATATGTGACAGTTTGTGCAGAACGTGGGCCTGATGTTCCAGAAGATAACCCCGGGCAGGATGGTGACAGAAAGCACCTGGCTTCGACGCGAAGACAATGTTCTTTTTAAACTATGTTAAAAGTTGTCAACAGAACATTTGTGGTTTTGAAACTGATGTATGTACTGACGTAGAGAGGGCGTCATTAAACATACCTCGTTGATATAAAAGCATTGCTGTGTCATTGCTGGGCGGAGATCTGAGGCTGTCACATCTCCCCACGCTGCGTGTATTCATTAAAATCAATTGTTTGACCAAGCTCTTCTGGACCACCATTGTTTTACTCTCGTCCTCAATTTCGGACCCTTAACAGGAGGCATAAAAGTGACAGCTTTTGGCAGCATTTTCTTGTAAATATCATCTCCCATCATTGTTTTATGTATATGTGATGGATTTTCCCCCTTTTTCTCCTTCATAGCACCAATGGACTTTGATATAGTCCTTGAATTAAACATCCCAGCATCCATTGCTGCCCCAGATTCCAGTGATGTACTCAGACACATTGTGAGAAATGTCTCCCTAACCCAAATCATCATTGAGTCTTTAACACTGAAAAACCTGACCTTCACCACATGTAAGGACTTGATTTTAATTTACATGTTGTAATCCGTCATATTTAATAGTGTTCATGTGATCCTGCATGACTTATGAACTGTGTTGTCTTAAAAAGGGTGCTATCCAAACTCCACTGGAGGACTGCAGTGTCAGTGTGAGGACCAGTTTGCTTGGTCATGTGACAAGTGTGGAGTATACGGTGCCTGTGGTGATGTCATCTCCCAAACATGTGGCTGCATAAAAGGACTTCTACTGGAGAGTTCTGTGAACCAATCACAGGTAAGCACTGAAATCTTCTAGCTGTTGTTACAGAAAAGTACTTTCACCAAGAACATTAATGAATGAATGTGACCAGCAGCATGTGTTCAATAACATATAGCTATGGTTACTTAGAATCATCTATTAAACATATGCTTCAGTGTAAACTTTCTGTTGTTAGAAATAAGGGTGAGTTCTTGTTTGTTTACTTTTTATATCTTTTTCATTTGTGTTTTGTTTTTTTTTTCTTTGCTGTTAATCATTTTTGTCATTCACTAGAAAATGATCATTTTAAAACCATAATTTTCCTCCACAGACGTTTCTTCATGTCCAACAACAACTCCTGGTATGTGAACATTCTTCTTCTTTCCTTGTTTATTCTTTAAAGTATATTTTTGCAGTAAATGTCAATAAAAAATGTGTAGTCATTGTACTTTCAAACCAAGTTTTTTTTCAACAATTCAATTTGTGTTAATAATTTATATAGGTTCAAATATACATTAAAACTGTCTTTTATGAACAAAGCTTATACGGTGATAATATGTAAACACAGCACTTGAAGTGTTTTGCTGCATCTCCTTAAAGCAAACACTTGATATTAAAGACATAATATGTAATTTTGCAAGTTTGATTTGCATTAGATTCTGTGGCTGCATTTGAAACAAATAATTTAAAACATAAATAAGTATGTTGAAATCTAAACTGCTGCTCCCCCCCCCCCCCCTTTTTCCGTAGTCATAACACCATCACCTACACCAACATACAGTAAGATGTTTGAACTGTATAGTGAAGAATAAAGGTCTTTGTGTGAGCTCCAGATTATAACTTGCACTGTCAAATCTAAAAAAAGAAAATCACTTTTGTTTCAACAATACAGCTCTTTAAATGATCTAGAATCACATGTGTTTGGCTTGTGACTCAAGTAGCTGAGATTATTTCAACTTTCAGGGGTGCAAAGTCACACAGATGATGTGCAGCAGTGAGTCCCTCAGTCTGTCCTCACTCTGGACACTTGCAGTTGTCACGCATGGAAATCAAATGTGTGATAAGCTGCAGGATTCAAACACAAGTGTATCTTATAAATACATGTTCATACTTTTATTCCACAATCAGAGAGAAAGAAAAAGAGGGAGAGTGCAGGACAGAAAGAAAAGTGACAGCCTCAGGCGGTATTACAAAACAGCACAAGAGAAGAAGTATTTTCTGTTTGTACTAAATAAGTACCAAATACTTCCAAAATAAGAAAAGTTTCCAGTTGGTGCAGTGGTCACATGTTTGACTCCTATGAATAAACCACCTTTCTTTTAGCTTACTGTCAGCTAAAACAAACGTTAAAGTCAATTTGGCTCGACACCACCAATTGGAGGCAGCAAAAATAACCAAGCTAGCATTAACAGTGCAGTGAATCCTGCTTGTTCCATAATTTTCGAGACTGAAAACCAGGCAGCATTCACATTTCACTTTATTCTGTTTGTGGATATATTTGTCATTTGGTCATTTTGACCCAACTTTCTGTTTCTCATGTTTTGGTGTTTTTCTAGATTATGATTTATGTTCTGATTAATCAGTGATACTGTTTTGATTATGATTATTATTTAGTAGGTTTTGGTCAGTGTCAAGTCTGTCTCTCTCTGTCTTGTCCGTGTCTTAGTAAAGTGTGTTTTGTTTCCTGTTTTACTTTGAAGGATCATGGTCTTGTGTGATGTCAGTGTGTTCAGTTTCACTGCTCCCCTGTCTCGTTAGTCCAATTTCTCCCAGCTGTGTCTCCCTCCTGTTGCCCATTCCCTGATTACCACTCTGTGTATATAAGCCCTGTGTTTCTCTGTGTCAGTGTCGCTTCGTACCCTCAACTCGCTGTGTGTTTGTAATGTCCGGTCCTACAGCACCTTTGTTCAGAGTCTTGTCTTGTCTTGTCTTGTTTTGTTTTTGCCTTGCTTTTGTGAGTTTTATTTTATGAAGGGTTTGTCCAGCATTAAAGCTGCGTTTTCAGTTTAAATCCAGTCTCCAAGACTCCTGCATTTTGGGTCCACCACTTCTGCCTGCCTGCCACACAGCCAACCATGACAATATTACTGACTTTAATTATCCATAAAATTGTCACATTCTCTGTAAGATTAAAGTCAACTATTGAATGATGTATATTTGCAAGTAAAGGCTTTAAAACCAAGTAGAACCTGGATCACATTAAGTACTAACATCACTAATGTGGGATAACATTACCTTTGGCCCACATGTGGCCAACAGTAATACCCCTCACAACAACATCAACAACATCACCTACAACAACATATGGTATGATAATTGAAATGATCTTGCTGTCTACACAATCATGTAAATATTCTTTCCCATTATTGTGACAGGTTTATGTGATGCATTCACTCCTCTTCTCCTTCACAGCACCAGTGGTCTTCTATATAGCAGTTGAAATGCACATCTCAGCAGCCAGTGTGCCCCCAAATATCACTGTTGTACTCAGAGACATTATGAAAAATGTCGTCTCCCCTAAAATTGAGTCTTTAACAGTAAAAGACTTGAACTTCACCACATGTGAGGACTTGATCTTATTTATGTGATTTTTGTACTATTCTTATATAGTGCCGTATGACTATGATTTGTCATTCTTTTAACTGTCTTGAAAAGGGTGCTTTCCAGTCTCTACGGGACTGCAGTGTCAGTGTGAGGACCAGTTTGCTTGGTCATGTGAGAAGTGTGAAGTATACAGAGCATGCAATAATGTCACCTCACAAACCTGTGGGTGCATAAACGAGCTTCCTCCTGGTGGAGAATTATGTCAACCAATCTCAAGTAAGAATTTAGCAAATAATTTTTATGTGACCTGAATGTGATTATATACTCACTCAATGTATTCAAATATGTCTTTAATACATTTATATCTGTTGGAATTCTCTGGTGTTAATTTCCTTCTGTTTTCTTGGATCTTAATTTATTCTCCACAGCTTTCACTCCATGTATAACATCAACTACAACAACATTACCATCAGTGACAACAACGCCAATGACAATAACACCAACAATGCCAAACACAACAACAACACTGCCCTTTACACCACCACCACTGACAACCACAACATCAACAACTGCACTAATGAAGAAGACACTTGAAATAACTATGGATGTTGAATTCAAGGAAGAATACAATCAGGAAACCAATGACTTTCACATAACTGTTAGCAACACCGTAAGTCTTTGCCTTTTTTCTTTGTCCTTTAGTTTTCTCTTGTTCTCATTCTACTAGCTATATGGAATATTTATTCCATTTTTTGCCACTGTCTCAAACAGATCAGGGATGAAGGACTGTAGCAAGGAATAGAAGCAAAATTAATTTCCGGTAACTCACATTGTCTTTTTAGTAACTACACTATTCCTGTCAAGGTTTTTTTTTCCCCCTTCATTTGCTACTCCTTTTATGGTATGGTTATTACATGTTTTTGCAAAGTCCTTTTATAAAGACTGCTATTTTACTGTTAACTAGCTTGGGGGACTAGTTAACAGAACAGTGTCTTGAGGGTAATACTTTATTTAAAAAACTAGGAGGGAAAAAAAGAAATGAAAACAGCAAACTTACGTTACTTTTAAGTAATGAAATTTCTTAATCTATCCTGCCTCATCACAATGAAGACTTTACTGTAAACATTTTCATCTGTTAAATTGTAAATTAAAGTGACTGAGGGAGAACTCAACTTGCAGTAAAACTGTCTGCTACTCATTCTAGAAACATATAATCTGGAAATAGTCTGACATTCAGCCTTTACCCAGTAGGGGAAAAAAGGAATTGTTAATTATTTGCTATTTACTGTAATCTTTTCTCTCTTTTTTTTGCCATAACTAAGGGCATTTTATGTTTGTGTTATTTGAGATGAGACTTGTTTGGCCTATGTGAGTAAACACATCACATGTGAGCACATGAGAGTTGGCAACTCTTTTGTGGTTACATTTTTAAGGGACTTCTATTTTCTGTTGCAGGAGTGGAAGTACCATTGCCCAATATCAAGTCAGTGCTAACTCTTCTGTTACACCAGACTTTCAAGCACTAAATTTAAAAATAGTTGGCAAGCTGGCAGAATCATACCCTGTGGTATTTGAGGGTAACGCAGTCTTTTACCTTTAAAATGTTGTGAATATCTATTGGTCCAGATAGTTGTTTAACAATTGTGTGACATTTGTGTCCTTAAAGCATCGGGTCCCCTGACGTTTGTGCCAAATGATGGATTTTATGAGCAAACAGTGACTGTCACATGTGGCCCTCCACCAGTGAATCTCAATTTTGGCACTGTCTCAGCAGCAGAGTGGAGACGTAATACGGTGCTCATATCTGAAGATGGAGAACACAGAATTTCAGTTAACGATGGAAAATCAACCTTAACTGTGTCAAGATTTATTAGCTCTGACAATGGTAAGAAATTGACTGACACGTTTAATAGGAATACTTAAAAAAAAAAAAAAGTAATTGTATTGTAATATTTTATTTAAAAAACGTAATAATATTTTAATTTTAATAACATTAAAATGCAAGTCCTGCATTACAGTTTTCTCTTAGTGCCCAGGCTAGCGCAACAGCAAAATTCTGATTGACTGGGTAAAATTCATCTTACAGTGTAACACAACAACACATTCTCACTCCCAAAGCATAATAATTTGTGCTAGGTGACAAATCGTCAACATAGTACGCTTCCGAGCATCCAAAACGTCCTTAAATGACGAGAAAAGTTTGGAATCAATCTACACATGTTTGTTCATTTTATTTAAATCGCTTTGGAAAACACTATTTAATGTCATTAAAGTGCTGGTTAAAGTTAGTGTAGTAAGTATAACACTGCAATAGTTTTATGTATTGAAGATGTATCCAATGGTTTGGCCTAAGTCTCCCACAGAAAACCTACAAAAAACTTTACCATTTGAATACAGTGCAGAGGAATTCTGCCCTGTTACTGAACCACCTCAATAAACTGTGATGAGAGCAAAATGTCTGGTGCATAAGACTCTACCTACAGTATATATGTTAAGTGCAGATAGATATATAGTTTATATAGGTATACATTTCATCCAAAAAATCCACAACACAGGTCATACAAAAGCCAAAAAAATGCTTTCCTTTGCTGAGCTGTTCACTTTATGTGAGCAGTATATCCATTTTAACCGGTGGTTTAAGGGTCACAATAGCATCTAAACAAAGGGATGTGACCTTTATAGGTACACTAATATTGTGATATACAGTTTTTCCCAGATTCTATGGCTAAGTTCTCAAATAATAGTCAAGTGATGCTAAAGAGTACAGCCACTTGTCGGGGGAACACAAACAGTTTCCCTTCTTGGGTTTGCAAGCACATTATAGCAGGTGTGCAGTTTATGACAATCCGTGGCCAAATAGAGTATTAGTATCTGTTTTCACTGTAATATTCTATTGTGAATGGCCTGATATTCTCCTTTATAGTTCTGTGCAGTCCAGGTTTTTTCCTCACAATACATGGAAATGAAAGGACTCTGTCTTTACAATGCAGAATGTAATATGTTATGCTTTTGATTTCAGCATGTAAGCAAAATTGTGATACACAATATCAGTTAGTTATTCCCAGAAAAAATTATGTGCATTCACTGTAGGTCAGGGGTGTCCAAACTTTTTTCGCTGAGGGCCACATACATAAAAATATAGGAGGGGCTGGGCCACTTACTAGAAATTAGGTATATAACCTTAACTTTACTGTATTAAAAATCACTTAAAAGTGGTCAAATGTGTTATATTGTTGAATATAATTAAAGACAAAACTGCCTTCATCACAGCTTTCCATAAATGGATCTTTATTGATTTATTCAGAAAAAGCTTTGGTAGCTCATTCTCAGAACAGCAGCAGATTTCTTCTTGGACAGAAGATTTACAGCACAGAGAAAAAACAAAGGGGAAAATGGGACGGGTACATTTCAAGTTTGTTATTTACGTTATTAGGCTTAGCAAAACATCTATTAACGTTCGTTTGAAACGATTATCAACATTAACAGACTGAACTGGACTTAATAACATGAGTCCATATAATTTTAGTAAATTATTCTGGTGAGTATCAGCTGCGCTGGGTATGTAAATCGGGCCATCCAGCCGCGGTGCTGATCGTACGCCACTCGTGCCAAAAATCCAGACAAATGTCACTTGATCAAGGAGCAGATCTGCATCAGAGGAGATCAGCTGACTTTGTGTGTGCGTGCGCTGTGCACAGCGGTGTGTACTCTGTGTGTTAACATGAAAAACGCATATAAGAAAGTGGTGCGCAAAAGCAGGGTAGTGACAGAATTGATGCGCATTATTGATATTTGAAGATGTGCACCTGCACATGCATGCATATTAACACATGGGTACTGTGGAATATATTTTTTACTCACCTAAAGTGCTCTCATCCACTCCCCGCAAAAAATTAGCAGCTGTGCGGTGTCTGTGGCATCAGTGCTCGGATCGCATGCGATGGAGTAAAAATCAAAAGCACAAGCTTTATCAGACAGTTGCAGTTTAATGTTGGCTGACAGTCTTCAGTGCGTCGCACAACTGTATTTCTGGACATGCTGACGTTGTTGAAGTCCTGCACTTTTTTCGGGCACATTATTTCGGTGACTTTAACGAGGCAGCGTTTTATGAGGTCTCCATCTGAAAAAGGCTTGCCATGTCCTGCGATGAGTTGGGCGACCTCATAGCTGCTATTGGAGCCTTTTCCTGGACAATTTCAGCACGAAAAAAAATACTGTTGCTGACCCCGCAGGATAGCTACCCTTTGCTTTAATTTCTGCTCTGCTCAGCACCAGTGTAGGATGCATAGGCCTGATGTTTGGTTTCATAATGACGTCGTACATTATACTCTTTCATAACTGCCACAGTTTCAGTGCAGATCAAACAGACACTTCCCCTTGAATTCTTTGAAGAAATATTCACTTTCCCACCGTGTCTGAAATTTTCTGCACTCACTTTCTACCTTTCGCTTCTTTGGTTCTGCCATGTTTGGTAACTTGGGGGTAAATTTCTTCTGTGATTGTCCTTTTTGGTGGAGCAACTGCCTTGATCAACAGCAGCTCCCCCTGGTGTTAAAACTAAGAAGTGCAATAAACTCAAGCAAAAGTTGAAGTGCGGGCCATTTTCTATTCTATTTATAAAATTACTTGCGGGCCAATTAAAACTGGACCGCGGACTTTGGACATGCCTGCTGTAGGTGAAAACATGGAAATCATAAGATAAGGAACTCATTTTTAGAGTCAGCTGTCTAAAACAGTATAGTATCAGTGAAGTATCTAAAACTTTTGACCACCCCAGTTTACACATTGTCAAAGGAACTAGTGGCTTTGGTAAAAAAAAAAATGGCTTAGTTGACAAAACGTCTCTTTAAGCTAAACTTAAAGGTTTTGGGTTAGTTATTGCATTCACAGGTTAACCAGTGTCTTTCTGAATGTATGAGCTATTTTGGAAATTGCATGTTCAGAGAAATTGAGAAATATTGTAACTGGAGGTGAGTAACTAATTTGACAGCAAACTTGCAAACTGTCCTTTAGTAAACGGATGAATATTTGGGAGACATTATTGTTTTAGTCTAGTTTTGCTAAAAAGCTAAGATGTATAGGGAGGAAAACCAGGAGTATTCAAAAATGTTGTTGTTATTACAAATATAGCACCGCTTTTGTTTTTTTAATTTAAGCAGTTCACTTTTAATTACAGGAGTTTATGAATGTCGGCTAATTTGTACAAACAACAAAGCATTTTTTCACCAGAAATCTGCAACATCCTTCAGTCTGAAAACAAAACCCACAATCACAGTCTCGCCAATCAGACAGTATGTGCAATGTTCAGGAGGAAGTGTGGCTCTGAAGTGCAGTGTGAATGATGGGTATGAGGTTGAGTTTCAGGGCTTTTCTGAAGCAGGTAAGCCTGACACAAAAACACAAAAATCAACAAAAGGCAAATCTGTTACTGAGAAACATTTTATATCACAGCATTTTTCACAAAAGCTTGTTTAATATAATTAATATTATTTTGTAACTTTTCGGTCTTGCTATTGTTCTTCTCTCTGGGATATTTTTTAACTTACCTTTATTGTTGTTGTTTAGGCACTGGTACTTTGATTACCTATAATTATCCTACACCTCAAGGTTGTGAACAAGGGGAAAAGACATTCATCTGTCAGTTAAAAAACCAACCTTTACTTACAAATGCAATAACACTACAATTATCACCACAGAGTGAGTATTAATTAATACATTCAGATATTCACAAGTATTAACTTGAGCATGCATTAATACATACAAAATGAAAAATACATATTAAAACTGCTGATGTATTTTTTTCTCTTTTTTTATAGATGCTGTCTGTAAAGATGACACATTTGGCCAAGGAGATGTAGGTTACAAAGCTGCAGTGCCCTCTTCAGAACCAAACAAGGTGGGAGAAATAACTGCAGTCTGTAAGGAGAGCGGAAAATTTTAAGACATTCAATACAACTGCATCCTGTTGCCAGTTAAGGAGCTGCTTGACCAGTCTCAGGTAATCTAGCTCTCTGGTTGTTTCTAACAACATTTCATGAACCATTGGTTAGATCAAAGCAGCAAATGTATTAATGATCTGAGCCAGCAAAAACTATTTGCTTTTAAAAGCAACTTTTAATAAAATCATATTTTCAACTCTAAGATTTATATTATGATGACTTGCCTTATTGTATATTTGCACTTTGCCAAAGGTATTCACTCACCCATCCAAATCACTGAATACAGGTGTTGTAATCACTTCCATGGACACAGGTGTATGAAATCTAGGACCTAGGCTTGCTGACTGCTTCTACAAACATTTGTGAAAGAATCAGAATACTTTATTAATCCCTGAGGAAATGATGAGGTCACAGTTGCAGTAAAAACAGTAACTAACTAAACTAAATTAATTATACACTGTATTACAAAGTTACAAAATATAACAAAATAGCTTCAATAGATATAAATGGCTCTAATTCAAAATACCAGAGTATAAGACAGCCACACACATACAAACACACACGTGTATGTAGATAGATAGATAGATGGATAGATGGATAGATAGATAGACACACACACATATGGAGGAGTTGTACAGGGTTGTACAGGGCACCATGTGACAAAGGAGACAACCTTGGTGCTCCGTCTCATCATCCCCACTAATGGATCCAACCACCACAGAGTCATTTGTGAAACAATAGATCACTCTCAGGAGCTAAGTGAATTCCAATGTGCACTGTGAAAGGATGCCACCTGTACACCATCCAGCTGTGAAAATTTGTTTATAATAAATATGCTATTAGTTGTGTTATAAAGTGTTATAAAGTTATAAAGTATAAGACACTGGGAATGGTAGAAACTCAGCCATGAAATGGTAGGCCAAGTAAAATCACAGGATCACCAGACACCGAGGCACATAGTGTGCAGAGGTCGCTAATGATCAGCTCTTCTGTCACGAGTCACGTCTCTATTGTTTGTTTTTGGCCCACTTTGCACCAGAAAGAGGAAACCAGTGGCTAGCTTGCCATCACCAATGTGTGTGTGAATGGGTGGATGACTGAATGTAGTGAAAAGCACTTTGGGGTCCATAGGGACTAAGTAAAGCGCTATACAAATACAGGCCATTTACCATTTGCTGGGATTTGGCAACCCTATTAGTTGGGTTGTTTAATATTTCTGCTAAGTACTCTTTAAAATGCCAGAATAGGGAGGATGGTGTAGGTTTAAGTTTATTAGATTGTTTAGTATTGCTGAACTATAAAATATTTTGGGTGCAGTGTATTTTTTGCATACAGGTATAACAGAATAGCTTCAGTGTTTTGTTTTTTAAAACTTGAGTATGAACTTATACAAAATGCAGCAAGATATTAAAAACAGTTTTATTAATTAAAAAATACACTATATCGGATTCCTATCGGTATCGGCAGATATCGAAATTTATGATATTGGTATCGGACATAAAAAAGTGGTATCGTGCCACCTCTAGTGTAAATACAACTTTATGTTTTTGTGTTAGCCTTTAGCCTTTAGTCCTTTAGCTGCTGCAACTGAAACCATCAATCTGTGAATGGATGTCTGTACTATCGATATGCAGTGTGGTCCAGTGTTACACTTATAGAGGGAATGAGAAAAATGCATCAGAAGCCACATATGTGATACAGTTTTTAAAGCAAATGCATAATTTGTGCTTAAAGAAGCAGGAAAACAATAAGAAAGAGTAAATAAAACAAGATTTCCTCTGTTTTAGTCTGGCAATACCCTGAAGCAAAAATAGATACTGTAAATAAATAACAACTAAGAAAGTACTTAGTTATAGTATACCTTTGACTCCAAACTACAAACTTTCAAATTCAGAAATCTTTGATCACCAACTGCTCTGATTATAACTGTGCATACATAGAAGTATTACATGGAGATAACATGTGAAATTGTTCTTTCCTCTGTCCAAATCTCACAGTTCTTGACTGCCACTACCTTGCCAGCATTTTTGGAACAGCTCAGCAATGTCACTGTCAGTTTTACTGAAGAAGTGATTAAATCTCCTCCCAACATTAAAGCTATTGTGAAAATACTCACCAATGTAGCCAACAAAACTTCATCCTTCGATGTCTCAATTAGCAGAGATTCAATGGAGGTATGTTGATAAGTTTGCAACATTTTTCACATTCTAAACTGTATTTTTTTTAATCTAATATCACTCTTATCTTTTTACTCTAGAATGTCTTGATAACAGCAGGGGTTCTCACCATCAATGGAACAAAGCAAGCATGGAACATATTGAACAACAATGACTCCAAAGCATCTTAAACAATAGTGATGCTGAAAGTGTTCTTTCTTTGAAGGTGTGGGAGGATGGGACGGCAAGGGCTGCGAGTTAGTGTTAAACATAAATGAAACAAAAACTGTCACCTGCAACTGCAACCACCTGACCTCATTCTCCATCCTCATGTCCCCGAACAGTCCGAAGAAACTCTATTTGGACGTTATAACCTACACTGGAGTTGGCATTTCAATTGGTTCCTTGGTCATATGTCTCATCATTGAAGGCCTCATTTGGAGAAAAATAAGAAAGAATGAAACCTCTTACTTGCGTCATGTTGCCATTGTTAACATTGCTGTTTCCCTCCTGATTGCAAACATTGGTTTATAATTGGAGCGGCCATTTCAGATGCAGAAGTTAAAAACCCTCCAGCATGCACTGCAGCTACCTTTTTTATCCATTTTTTCTACCTGGCCCTGTTCTTCTGGATGCTGGCCTCAGCTATGCTGCTGCTCTACCGTACAACTAATGTTTTTGCTGGTGGTTTGTCTAAAGCATCTATGCTGGCCATTGGATTTTTTCTAGGCTACGGAGCTCCTCTCATCATTGCAACAGTAACTATAGCTGCAACTGCACCTGACAACGGCTACATCCGAGAAAATACCATATGCTGGCTCAACTGGGATAAGTCCAAAGCTCTGCTGGCATTTGTGATTCCTGCACTTTCAATAGTGGTGATAAACCTCATTATCCTGGTTGTGGTTTTGTACAAAATCATAAGGAGAAGGGTTGGAACAACTGCTGCACAAGCAGAGGAAAGGCACATTTTAGTGGTTATTGCCAAGAGCTTGGCTGTGCTCACATAATTTTCTGGCATAACTTGGGGTTTGGGAGCTGGAATTCTGGCTGATCCAACAAATGAAGGAATCCATATTGCATTCGCGTTCTTCAATTCGCTACAGGTACAAATTCATTTTTTTTCCTATCTGTATACCATGATAGTAGCATATCTAATCACTGAATCCTTGATAACTCATGTTACTCTGTTTTTAAAAAGGGTTTCTTTATTTTGGTATTTGGAACACTGCTGGATGGTAAGGTACGTAGAGCTCAATTTTAGTGCAGGTTATTTCAAGAAAAAATAATAATTTATAGATGAATGATGTGTACGAATGAATATATGATTATTCTTGAATTACTTAAAAGTTAAAGGTAAATGATATCAATTTGGTTTAACAACCAAGTGTGTACTGGAAAGAAATGTAGTAATTGTCTCCTGATCTTTACTGACAAAACACTATAAATTTACATAAATTTACATTTCTTGAGATTTCTTGGTTTCTCTGTAAGCCCATTCAAATGACTACTCAGACTTCAGGATGAAAGTAGCAAACAGCAGACCACATAGGTGTATGTGGTCATATTCCACACAAGCACACAAAAAACAGCACAATGAACATCTTCACAGAAGTACAAAAATACAAGATGGTTTGCTTGTAGTGTGTAATGGAATTTCTTTCACTTATGTACTAATCACATTATTTTATTGTATAATGCCTTGGTGCCACTGATTTTAACATGTCTGACACCCATACAGTAAGACAAATGGTGGGGGTCTATTTAGGAAGTTGGGGGAAGCAGACAACTCCACAGGAGGGAGAGTCTTTTGTCTCTTCAAGGACTCTGGGAGGTAGAAAGGGGGTGTAAACCTTAAGGTGTGAAACAACTGTGTACTGCCTTTTGTTCCTGGAGAAGGTATTTAACTGAGAGCCACACTAGGCTCAGTGAGACTCTGCTGACCCTGCCCCGTGGTCATGCAGGCTCTCCACCAAGCTTGGTTTTCTGTTCTTTGTGTGTTTGGATTAAAGAATGTTAGCTACCGCTCACCGCTCATCTGCAGGCTTTATTTAATGGAAAACTTCCACAACAAGTGTTTGGCTTGGCAACATGAATAAATTTAATTTTAACAACAAATTTATGTGACTTCCATTTTAGTGTTCTAACATTTGACATTTCATTTATCAGGTGCGGTCAGCAATAGCATCATGGTCACAACCCTCCAGAAGTAGGACAGGGGTAAGAACAGGTTTCCTAGTCATGCGTTTCATGTTCCTTGTTTCTTACCTTTCTTGTTAATCACAGCCAATTTGCTTCGTATTAATATTGCATGATTTATTTTTGTTTTGCTTTTTTAGAGCACAAGTGCTGGAAACTCAACATCAAGTGGACTTCGATTTTTAAGGAACTGGAGACGTGGAAGAGGTAAAGAGCCATCAAGGAAATTAATCAATTAAGGTTCCATATAAAAATGAAGTGAAAGCTGTGTGTTTTTAGGTGTGCTTGTACTTTGATCAGGCAGTCCAACAGGGAAAATAATAATTGGATGCGTTTCGCATCAACACATACAAAATGTCATTTAAAAAATTTTTTTATACAATTATTTTATCTGCCAACAAAACTACAGATTCCTGGTGTAGTACTGTGTCTACTGTTGTATTTTTTTTTTAATACACAACCCAGAATAACTTCACTTTTTTTTGGGGGGGGGATGGCTACCACATGACATCCAGTGATTTCCATTCCGCTAGCAACACATAATGCGTGCAGAAAACTGTGGTTATTCAGATGACCAACAAGAAGTCCGGCTTTTTCCCCCTTTTTTCGCCGTATTTGCAATATTATTTATCTTAAATAATATTGAATCCTACAAGAACCTGCTTGATTTTTAAGAAAATTTAAAAAAGAAAAACATATGTGATTGCTACAATATTTTTGAATGGCATAATAAATGTTGGAATTGTAATTATAACTTTTAAAAAATGTTATTCATCTTTGATTTTGATTTGAATGCATGATTATCACATCTCAGAGAGTACATATTTCTAATTAGTAATATATCCAAGTACAACAAAAAGCTGAAGTTTCCAGACTTCCTAATATATCCCACTCACTAACAGGTGCCATGATAAAGGGAAAATAATGTTATTTGTTTCACTTGTCTGTCATCATGATGTTATGTCTGATTGGTGTTTATCTGTGGATGTGTGTTTGCACGTGTGCATTTACACTGGCTGAAATCAAATATACCAAGGTTCCTGAATACAAGCAGTCGGTCATTAGCAAGACTATAGAAATTGACTGCTTGCTTATAAGGGTTTGTATTATTGCAGATTTTTTCTGTTTTTGTGTTATTGCAGGATCTTTACCTTACAAAATAAAGTGCCTTGAGTCATCTGTTGTTGTGAGTAAATTGATGCTCCTGAGAAACTTCTTGACTTGAATGGCATGGGAGGTTGTGAAATATGGATAAAACAAGGTTCCGGTTAAAATGAAAGGATATAGTTTTTCTGCTAAAATCCAAATTACACTTAAAAAATAACCTTAACTGCAGCATTGTGTTGGGAATGCTGCAGCTGGGTTGAAGACACGAATGTTCAGGCGACTGTTGTTGTGGTTGGGCGCTGTAGAAATAAAATAAAATTGAATTGAAAAACAAAACCTTCAAATTTCCATATCCAACTACAACAAAATGCTGAATTTTCAAAAAGGTTCTCAAATTTTATACATATATATATCTACAGTGGAACCCCGACTTACGAAATTAATTTGTTCCCATGGGTCTTACGAAAATTTTCGTAAGTCGAAGCACCCATTGAACGATAGGCTACAGGCTAATTGCTAACTACAACAACAATACGTCGTTCACGTGGAACAGCGAAGTGCAAGTACGAAAGCCAAGTGGGTTGTCACATGATTCGGAAGGCATTCTGGGCATTCTGGGCTCAGCCAATCAGAGCCAGCGGATTTCGTTACACGGGCATTTTGCCGTAACATGGGCAGAAATATTGCCGTTAAGTGCCTTCGTAACTTGAATTTTTCGTTAACAGCAAGCTCCAACTTTCTGTAGAGCTTCTTTGCTAAGATTCCTCTACATGCCACAATATATATATATATATATATATATATATATGTGTGTATGTATGTGTGTATATATATATATATATGTATATTAGGGGTGCAACAATACATGTATCGATATTGAACCGTTCGACACAGTGCTTTCGGTTTGGTACGCATATGTATCGAACAATACAAAACTTTTTATTTATTTTATCAACTTTTCTTCTGACGATGCTGTCTGTATTGAGCGCTCAGTGGATCTGCGTTCGACTACTCTGCCTAGGCTGCACTGTCGAGTGCAGATCCACTGAGCGCAGAGCAAGCTAGCAAGACAGAAGCTAAGCTCGTTGCAACATGGCAACTGCCTCAACGCTACCCGAAATTGAACCTCCCCCACCCTAATTCAGATCTGGCGTTTGGAACTATTTTGGTTTTCATGTGAAGCATGACCCTGATGGTAAGCGTGTCATGGACAAAAGTAAAACAGTATGTCGGATGTGCCACGGAACTAGTGCGTTAGCGCAGTTAGCTCGTTAACGCGATCCGCGGTAACTTGTTAACGGAGTTTTGCCGCGTTATGGCGTTAATGTCATTTTAACGAGATTAATGCTGACAGCACTAGTGGGAACACAACGAATATGACTGCACATTTACGCCGACATCATCCTAGTGCAAAAGACAAGTGGAAGCAGACAAAAACAACAAGCACACATGCTACAAACTTTACCCGAGTCATTTAGACTAGGGGTGGGTTTTGATAATCCATTTATCGATTAAAATCGATTCTTGGACAACGTGATAACGATTCATTAAAATCCTGAATCGATTTTTTAATATAAATTTATTTTGCCTGAAATGCCAGAATCTCAGGTTAAACCTCACAAAATTTCAACAACCACCAAACAGCTAAAACAGTAAATGAGAGCAGGTACACGGATTCTACACAAAGACGTAAACACAAAGCGCGGACCTGCCGACGGATCAGAATCAGTGAGATGTCGCCTTTCTCACCCGACGGCACGGATACGGTCGGGGCTGAAAGCCGACAGCTCGCTGATTCTGATGTTTCGGTAGGTCCGCGCTTTGTGTTCACGCCCTTTTTGCACTGATTCTGAAGCTGCAGGTTTTATGTCTCTCCAAACAATATTGACTGAACCAGCAGCAAAGGAAGATCCAAACTATGCTTCACATAAACATCGTCATGAATTCCCTCTGACTTTTCCTGTTTTTCTTCCACCACGATAAAATCACACTTCATGCACAGCTCGCTCTCTCTCTCAGTATACTTCAAGAACGGTTTCCCGTCTAAAAATCTGTTTTCTGCATTATTCGCTTGCTTATTACGCACAAGTCTACCGTTGTTTACAGCGCTGTCGGCCGCTGTTTTTTTCCTTTTATTTACTTCTGAAAAGAAAGCCTCATTTCTGCTGTTCAATACTGAACAAATTTAAACTTTTTAAAATTATTGCAAAACGCTTAGCTGTGTCTCTAATCAAACCTCTGTAACTTTGCTCTGCTTCACTTCAGCAGCATCAGGTAATGTTCATATGTTAATGGTTTTCTTCAGTTTTTGATCTACTGCAGAATATTTTTTATAAAATCCCAGACCAGGAAAGTCTTCTTCACGTTTTTCTGTGTTTTATCCAGTTACTTTGACACAAAGGCATCTGCTGTGATGCTTACACCTTTCATAAAGTCTCGCAAGTGTCAGCTTTCTTTTTATAGACAAAAAAATATGGAAATATACTGATGCGTTATCAGAAGTATAATATTTCTGACTGTCTGAGGCAAAATTTCCCCGATTCAAATCGAATCCAATCAAACTGAATCGAATCGTGGATCGAATCGATTCGGGACATTGAGAATCGTAATCGAATCGATTCTAGAAATCAGTGACGATACCCAGCCCTAATTTAGACAGCCGTTAGCACATGATTCTCCTTATGGGGACCTGATATGTTTAATATGCTGCTGAGAATATACCCCAGAAGAAGCGTATAGTATAGCTTTTATTTTGGAAAGAGCCATTTCTCTGTAATAAACTCTCTTTTCCAAAGATGAGTGATTTCTCGATCAGATAGATTTATTTTTTTTTATTATTTTCTTGTTTCAGCAATATTAAATTTAAAAACTGTACTTTTGAGTTAAAATATATATTAATAAATGACAAATTAAAAAGGCATGAACATTTTTTTGTATCGAAAAAATATCGAACCGTGACACCAAAGTATTGAACCGAACCGAACCGAGAATTTTGTGTATCGTTGCACCCCTAATACATATATAAAACATTTTTTTTTTAAAAGTTAAATATATGAATGTTTTTCATTTTCCAGACGTGTTTGATTCAGTCTATATACTAGATCAAAAATTATATTGGAACAATTTGGCTCCAAGAAGAGCTGTTTGTCTTTTAGGGGTCCTTATGCAAGCGTCATGGTCCCTCTGTGCTTTCTCTGCTTTTTATACTCTCCCTCCACTATCTGTGTGTGTGTTTGTGTGTGTATATATATGTCTACACGTCTTTGTCCATCCATCCTTTTCAGGGTCCTGTGGTTTTAGTGTCAGGGTTACAGGTTATTGTAGGGTTTAGGCCAGGGGTTGGCAACCCTGGGCATGCGTGCCAGTTGTGGCACGCGTAGGGTTAACTGATGGCATGGCCATAGCTGGACTGGCCATCAGGATACCGGGCATTTGCTTGGTGGGTCCATGGTGATTTTTCGTTTTTATGGGCCGATGATTTTTTTTTTTTCCGTAACGGTATAAACAATGAAAGGTGGTGGATTGGCCAGATGCTGGCCGATGTGTAAAAATAACTCAGTTGTTTGGTGGTGGCTATGGCGGAGCTTCCACAGATTCAGTAACATTAGCAAGTGGTGGAGGCTAGCAGGTGGATGAGGGAAAGGGGAGGCAGGAGGAGGAGAGACCCGAGGAGGCCGCCGGTCCGAGTGTCAGGTGAACTGAACTTCAGGTAAGAAGTTATGACCTGCAGTCTATCTGGGTCAGATATAAACCAAGTTTAGGTGTAGTTTATTTTCGTTGTGCTGACTTTTTATAGTCAGTTACAATAATAATGATGTACACTTTATTGATCCCCGTGGGGAAATTTTTCTCTGCATTTAACCCATTCACTCAGTGAAGCAGTGAGCAGCCACCAGTGCAGCGCCCAGGGAGCAGTGTGTGGGGGATGGTACCTTGCTCAGGGATACCTCAGGGTAGCCGTTCAGGGGATTCGAACCCCTGACCTTCCGATCATGGGGCAACCGCTTTATCTACTGAGCTATCCCTGCCCCATAAAGAAGCTGAAATTTGTACTGAAAACAGGTGAAGAGAAATGTTGCCATGAGCAGGATTCGAATCCTTTTCTCAAGGCGGCTAGCATCTCACTGAGCCAAACTCATTCTCAATAACTCGTACTGCATACTAGTTAGCATGACAGAGTTTCTATACAGCTGGGTGAGTGCTATGATGTTACTGATAGTGAACTTGATTTTATCCTTAAGGTTAGTTAGTAGAGTTGCCGACCGTCCCCATAAAAAATGGAATCGTCCTGTATTCAGAGAAAATATTACGCATTTCGCATTGAGGTGAAAAGGAACAAAGATTGTCCCGGACTTCAGCTAGAATGGAAAAAGACACAAAGCTGGAGTTTTTCTGCATCTTTACGCTGTCAGCTGCCTCTTCTTCTCTCATTCTCACCCCCTCCCTCTCCTGTTGCTACTTCAATCATGAAACTGATCAATGATCAGCTTTTCTCTCTTGTTTGTTTATCACCCACTTTGCGCCAGAAAGAGGAAACCGCCGGATGTCGTGCTATAAAACAGCAGCATGTTTAGGCTTGATCAGCTGTTGTTAGAATTTGTTTAATATCACTTTCTAGTATCAGCTGATGTTTGCTGGAGCCACAGATGTAAAAGCTGCTGGTCATGATATCGGTTTGGATATCTGGTGAGAGGGAAACATGAAGATGAAACCAGGAGATGTCCTTACTGAATCATCAGAGCAGAACAGGTGATGGAGAAACAGGTTTACCTTTTAGGTGACATGAATGAGTTGAAGGGAAGTTATGAACTGTTTCTGAGAGACAAATAACACCAGCATCATTTTCTAAGTAGCTGACAGCTGGTAACTGTGCAGGGGCGAATCTAGCAAAGTTATGCCAGGGGGCCAGGTAGGGCATTAACAGCGAAAGGGGGCACAAGGAAATACTTTTCTTTCTTATTCTCATTTAAAATGTCTCACTTTTAACAAATAATTATCTTAATCTTACAACAAACTTTTTCATCTGATGTAAAATGTATAGAAATTTATTATTGTACATACTAATTTTTTTACAGGGTCCCATCATAATTTCTTCAGAAGTAAGTACTGTATATGATGCCAGTATTTTCCCACATTTTCTAGATTCTGTACCAGTACTGTGTAGAATGCCATCACAAGGTCAATTAAGTTTTATTCTTTCTCACCTGTCTTTCTGTCTCCTTTCACTTTTTAAAGGTTGCCATCTTAGAAAAAATATTTTGCCCTGCCATGCTGTTTATTGATGTGATAAATGAATAGTTTATGAAAATATCTCTAAATCTGTCATTTATTATTTTTAATATTCAGTAATGATCATGTCTCACCTCTAGTCTTCTCTGTCTTAATTTCAGGTTTCCACCATGTGTTGTAGATAGTTCAGGAGGTTAACTCGACCAAGCAGTCTTTGGGTTTCGGCTAAGTACTGTTTAGAATACCAGAATAGGAAGGATGGTGTAGGTTTAAGTTTATTAGATTGATACATATATACATACAAGACAGTGTATATCACTGTCACAATGACGTTTGTTTTCATTCAAAGGCTTTATGGTTTTTCCTATAATACCGGGTGGGCCGGTCTCTAGTCAAAATGCCCGGGCTGTTTTTTTGTCCAAGTCCAGCCCTGGGCCTGAGCCAGAGCGGACTCTCCCCGCTACTTCATGGAGTTGATGATCGTCTGTCCATGGAGCTCAGAAACACGTAAGCTAAACTCCAATAAGTTCAATATGTTTAGGCTGGGGGGGTTCCCATGTAGCACTGAATATTTCTTTTTCAGTCACCTTTTCCATTATGTGTTTATACACCTCTCGGCATTTAATTATTGTTATTATTATTATTATTACTGATTATTAATCTCTCTTCCACAGCATATCTTTGTCCTGTCTTCCTTCCATCCCCCTTGCCACCCCTTCCTGAGCCTGGTTCTGCTGAGGTTTTCTTCCTGTTTGAGTTTTTTCTTCCCACTGTCTCCGAAGCCCTTGATTATGATGTTGGGTTTTTCTCTGTTTTGTTTGTATTATAATAGGGTCTTAACCATACAATATAAAGTGACTTAAGGCAACTGTTAATGTATTTTGGTAGTATATAAATAAAAATAAATTGAATATATTTTTGCTCATAATTTGGTCATTTGAAAGTGCCTTAATTAGTGTCTATTTAAGGCACTACTCCATTGGATCATTTTTCAGAGCTATGTTCATATCATAGCTCTGAGAAATCATATAGTCTACTGTCTCCTGGATGTAGAAAAGCTATTTTTTAAAACATTTCTCAAGGTTTTGGGTTTGTTTTTTGTTTTTTAATTTCTCTACTGCCTGGAATGAAATACTTAAACGCTGTTTTATTTATGTATTTATTTAATCATTGAGCACAACTGTATACCAAAAGCCTGTCAAAACAAGAAATGTAAGGATGTCAAACAAGCACCAGATTCAACAAAAACAGAAAAAAAAACATTTCACCATTTTATTTATTAATGAAAATCTAACTTTAAAAGAAAAATATTAATAAAGAATGTATTTAGTAATTAAGAATATAATATAAAGAATATAATAATAGTTTATATAGTTTCAACTCTTAGTCACATGTTTAAAAAGTACAATGTTTAGAATAAATGTGTGTGTGTGTGTGTGTGTGTGTGTGTGTGTGTGTGTGTGAGTGTGTGTGTCTGCCTGTTATGTTATGTTTTGGAAGCAAAGATATTATTTAATTAGTAAAGTAACCACAAACCCAAGCTGTCCCATAAATAGAAGAGAAACTACTACTTCACCTCAGAGTTGTAAAATGTCATAAGGGCAAAAGTAAAAATTTAAGTACTCTATTAAAGTATAAGTATTTGACGTTATTGCTTTAGTACAAGATCTTGAGTTATATGCCACTTCCAAAATATGCATGGAGCAACACAGCAAGAAAACAGAGTGAGGTGAAAGGGGTGAAGTGGATCAGATTTTCACCGCTGCAGGTGAATTTTAAGTCACTGTCCGTGGCTGGAGAGGTGAAGGTAAAGAAACCTGGTGGTGTCCCAGTGACTGTGTTTCTGATCCATTCCTGGTACTTGGACACACGAGTGCCGATTTCTAGTTTCATTGGGTAACCATAGTAATCATGGAGGGTCATAACTCCACTCTGGACCCAGATTGATCCTTTTTTAATCATAAGTGGAGCTCCTCTTTTCCACTGAGAAAAGAAATTGGTAAAAGTCAACATGTTAGCAGATACAGTAAATGCAAAAATGGAAGTTTCGGAGAACGGAGAATGGAGAATGCCACCATTTATTTACAGTCTGTGTATATTTGTACAGAAATAATACATAAATAGCACTGGAGTTACTTTCAAGAAGTTAATAGTTTTCATGTTTTTTTTAACTGAAAAGATAGACTGAAAACCCATTGGAGTTTTTTTTCTCTTATAGTAGATCCATAAAATCAAATCTGACAAATATTTCTCATGATAAATGTGACTTTAGCTGGTAGACCTGTTCCACAAAGGAGCTCAGTCCTGTCATCTGAGATTTTAGAAAGAACTGTCTTATGGAAAATTCAAAATGTATCAAATAAAAGGAATTAGCTATTAAACAACCATAAGAACTGGTATGCTACTATATAAATATATGAATAATTGCAGAAACAAAAACTTAAATATTTTTTCACACTAGCATTTAACAACTGATTACATAAGAAACAAATAAAAAGTTGTGATTACCCAACATGAATCTTGCCGTCCAGCTCTGAGCCCAGCACAGATCATGTTCTCTGTGATCACTTTGACATGTTCATAGTGGCACTGACACTCATTTCTTCCTACTATTGGAATAGTCACATCTTCCAGGATGTTGGAGAAATACCCGTCACTATCTTTGAAACAGATTGCAGGATAGCAACATTTGAAAGAATCTATCATAAGACTGTAACACAGTTTATAAATATATATATATATATATATATATATATATATTTTTTTTTTTTTTTTTACTTACTATCAAAACCACAACCAGTGACCCAGCTGCTGATCCCACTGTGGAAAGTGCTGTTTTTTGAGGCTAAGCAGATGGGCTGAATGTAGTCTGTGAAATTCACAGGAGCTGACAGCTTCAGCAGACAAATGTCATTGTTGTATGTCGTGCTGTTGTATTCAGGATGACAAATTACTTCTTCAACTGTCCGAATCACCACATTTTGACTGAAAGCTGACTGAATGTGCTGGCCCAGATGGACTACTTTATTGCTGAGTTTATCACTTGATTTAAAAAAAGATTTAACAAAACACAAAAGAGGCATCTTGTTATCAAAGTTCAGAATAGGTACTAATAAATGTTTTCAGTACACGTTTTCAGTAATGGACACATTAATTGCATAAATTATCACAAATACTTAAAAAAAGACTCTTTTATCACGAGCAATGTAAATAATGTCATGGATATCGTATGGATGGGTTTTAACATCTTTGTGGGGACCAAAAATTTGAAGTTTACTATACTTGTGGGGACCGGCAGCCCTTGTACGACCAAAATCCCAGCCCCCACGAGTCTGAAGGCATTTTGGCTACGTTCACACCGCAGGCGAAAGCGCATCAAATCCGACTTTTCTGACCCTATGCGACCCGTATCCGATCATGGTATGACAGTGTGAACGGCACAAATCCGATATTTTCAAATCCGATCTGGGTCACTTTCGTATGCGGTACTGAATCCGATACATATCCAATGTTTTAGAAAGCGACTGCTGTGTGAACGGTCATGTCGCATTGAATCCATCTTTTACGTCACTGACACAAGACAGACGCCAATTATCAGCGCCGGAGAAGCGCCCGAGAAGACATCGCGAACGCTTCCTGGCCATCCAGTGTAGATGTCAGTGAAACTGTTTGGAAGACAACGTTGGAGAAACGTGAACATTTTATTTGTACTGTATAATCTGCAGATTCTGACAGAAATCTGCAACTATCCTTTGAAGCACCGCTCCTCTGTGAAACAGCAATAAGGATCATTATTAGGCCATATGTAAGTAACAAAATAACTTTACAACTTAAAGCAAAATTGGGACACGTAAAGTCCGAAGTCTTTATATTAAGGGCCATCAGTCAAACAATACTGTTTGCTCTGGGTCTAAACAGAGCGCGTTGTGTGTGACGTCTTCTTTTGCGCATGCGGGCCGCTTTGAGCCTTCACACTAGAGCGCGTTTGATGTCGCATTTTATTTGTAGTGTGAACAAGCAGACAAAAAAATTGGATTTGATCAAAAAATCGGAATTAAGCATTAAGACCTGCAGTGTGAACGTAGCCTTTGAGACTCAAAATGTGGTTTTAGTGTCAGGGTTACAATTAGGTTATGTTTAGGTTTAGGGTAAGTGTCAGGTTTAGGCATTCATTTTTGATGGTTATGGTTAGGGTAAGCAGCTAGGGAAAGCATTGTGTCAATGAGATGTCCCCACAAGGATATAAAGTGTGTGTGTTTCTGTGTGTGTGTTTGCATAGTTGAATTTTGTTATCTTCAGGCAGAGCAGAAGATTTCTTATTTAAAGTTTTTATGCTAACCTTCAAAAATAAAAAGTTAATGGATGTGCTGGTGCGTCCAAATCACATAACCAATATTAGATGACATAGCAACAAAAGGCTGTCTCACTGAGCCTCCATTTCAAATTTTGTCGAAAGTGTGGACTACATACCAGTTTTTAATCCTAACACTGATGCATTTCATTGGCACTTCTATGCATTTAAATCCTACATCCATTCATACATCAAAACAAACCAAAAAAAAAACTTATGTTGTCTGTTGTGGATACATCTTACTGTAAATAACATGGAAGCTTTTAGATATTTTGTTATGTGATAATGATATTGTTGAACTGCTTTAAAAATACATACAAAAGAAAAACACTGCTCTGAATCACATTTAGTGTCATACTTTAGATCATCTGAGTTTATATCAGGAAGCACCTGCTAGCCAGGGTTGGTTCTATTTTCCTAAATTGCAGAGTAGGATTAGGTCATCATCAACATATGATGACACATCTCTTAGGGCTAAGACAACAAGCTGCTGACTGTAACTTTGCATTTAATGGATCTGTCATTTAACATAGTAACAATGAGAGGTATCACAGTTCTCTGAGAAAACAAAATCTCATGATATTTTAGACTATGGTCCGTCTATGTCAGGGGTCGGCAACCTGCGGCTCCGGAGCCGCATGCGGCTCTTTAGTCCTTCTACTGCGGCTCCGCCTGGTTTGGGAAAATAAATTAGAAGTATTTAGCTGAAGTGTATTTTATTTATGTTAGTTCTTTTTAACTTGTAGTTTTAAATTGGAAGATTATTGTGATATTGAAATATAAAAATAAAATTATATTCTATTATTTTTTCATCGCTCAAAATAAGAGTCACACTCATGAAGCCGGTATACCCTTGAAAACCGCGTGCATTTATCGAGACTTTCAACCCCAGGTAGGCCAATTATGGATCTTCGGATCCACATTATGTCAGCAGCTATTCTCCACCATGAACTATGTTAAAAACAAACACCCCTCCCACCTCACAGATGACAGCTTACAGTCCTGCGTAAACTGACTTCGTATAGCCCCGATTTGCGGACTCTGTGCGCAGAGGTTCAGGAGTATGGAACGCCAGGACTGCCATAATGAATTACTTAAATACACCATTAAATAATTAATTAAATGTGGCAATAATTAATTAAAATGGGAATTAATTAATTAAATACATAGTTATGACACATGTAATTAATTAATTATTGACACATTTAATTAATTATTTATGTATTTCACATTTTAATTAATTATTGACACATTTAATTAATTAATTATTGACACATTTAATTAATTATTTGTGTATTTCACATTTTAATTAATTATTGACACATTTAATTAATTATTTAATGATATATTTATTTATTTCATTTTGGCAGTCCTGGCGCCTGGCTCTCACCATGAAATAATTTTATCTGTCAGCCTCACCCATCAAACTCAGGGGGCGGGGTTAACGCTGATCGACTCAAAACCATTGCTTTGGCCTGGTGGCCATTGTTTTTAGCCCACAACAACCGGCAGAACTGAACTTTGAAAAACCCTGTTTGTGTGTCACCAAAAACAGTTTTAATATTTTTTTAGCCGAGAATGTAGTGGTTTAATCTTCATATGTCTGGTCGGTTTGTCAAGATACAGCCTCTTTGCAAAAGTGCTTCGATGATTTCGGAGATGTCTGGCCAGTCTCACGGCAAAGCGTGGGATAGACCCGCTCGCCTCGCAAGCAATCGAGCTGTTATTACCGCCGACAAAGCGCAGGCCCCGGTACACAGCTGTAATAACCCCCGCTGACACTGACTTATTTTACTGAGGTTATATTTATCGGGGTGTTATTTCCTGATGTTCGTATGTGTCCTACGTGTTTCAGTCGCCAATTCTGAATTATAACTAACATTAAAAACATGTTTAAGGAGGAGGGAGAGCAAATAAATTCGATTAACAGCTGATCTTTGGGTTTCTGTTCAGTAATCAGCGTGACCTGCGTATAAACGCAGAAGAGAGATAACGTTGGTGTTTCCGTCATGTAGTAGCTGCTGGCTTTAACTGTACAAAGGTGGTTCGACACTATGAAACACATACAGACTTCATGATGTTCGGCTAATATTTTTATTGTGAATATTAATCATGAGGGTAAACGGACCTGTACACCACGGAGCAAGATCAGCATCTCCATGACATCTTCAGATCTCTGAGTTAACACAGAGTTTCCCAGCTGACTATCTAACTGTCATCTACGAATATGTCACGGGTCATATCAATATGATTTTACAGAAAAGCATCCTTAATACTGCCAACTATTCCAGAGACGTGAAAATCTACAGCATAAAGAACACAAAAATATAGCAGTCTAACGAAACACTGTAACAGAGATGAACCGTCAGTTTGTCGCAGATCAAAGTGGAATGAAAGTGATTGGTTGAACAGTTCGTGATCTGTGTTATCTGCATTTTCATCAGCGTAAGAGACTCAGCAGCAGATTAGACTAACAGTTATACATTTAATAAATTACCAAATGAATCCACGATCGAACCTGTTCCGACAGTTTGAGTTTGTATTCCCTCAGCTGCAGACTCGCTGCTGTTTAAATGTTTGACAGGAAGATTAGATATAAAGCAAACGTCAAACATAGACTCAGTCTGCGGTCACATTTGATATGAGGCCAGCACGGATATTGGCTGTGTCCTGTTTTAAGATCATACATGTAAAATTGTTGTCTGACCTCCGTCGATCCAGCCGCTCAGAGTCCGTGGTTACCATGGTTACTGCATAAGCAGCTATAATGTAAACATTACGCAGCATGGGTGTTTATGTTTTTCATTGCAAAAGAACTGTCTGAATGGTTAACTGACATTAACTTGGATAAATTATAGTTAAGGAGTATCACAGATAACGCCCATGTGAGCTGCTGAAATAAGTAGGCTATTACTGAAATATACGTGCTATATCATAAACTACAATATAAATAGGGAGGTCCTATTAACATGTTTAGTTTTAAAGGACACCTTCCTGCCTTTAGTCTCATTCATGAGCAGTATTAGTTTTCTTCTAACATCCAGAAGTCTCCACGATGTGTTTCATAGTTTGTAACAAACCTTTTACAGTTAAACATAACATGACCGAAAAAGAAAAGAGAGAGAGAGAGAGAGAGAGAGAGAGAGAAATCACACAAATTATATGTTAAGCTCATTTATTTTTAGTTAAGTAAACTCTAAAAATTCTAACATAGCTGGTGCTTAGAATACAGTTAAATAACTATTAAAAACAGATGATATAATATTTCTGTCCAGGTTGCAGTCTTCATGATGAACACGCTGTTGCAAACTCTGCTCCTCTCGGTGGAAATGCGCCTTCTCTTTCCTCTTTGTATAAAAACATTTTAAAAGTCAGTTTAATCTCAAAATTCACTGTTAAATCCGAAACACACCAGATAAAGAAAAGCGAATAGTTCAGTCTAACACATGTGCCAGTGAACCATTAAACGTCTGTAAAACTATGCAGTTATGAAACGTAACTTTAACCTCAGCCAAACCGATTTGCTCAGTTGTAAATAAAACAGCGAAGTAAACGTGACCCGACAGACAAAACCTGAGTGAATTAAGTCCAGCGTTTAACCACTGAGAGCTAAAACTCAGGTGAGGTTTCAAAGCTGTGTGCAGGTAATTGGACATCAGCTGCCGATAAAGTGGCTTCGCCTACAAAGTGCTCTGTAAGAAAACAAGCTCCAGCAGCTCTGCGCTCGGGAAAAATACTATATTTACTTATGTTGTGCAGAAAAATGCGCTGACATTGCGTTATATCGAGCACCGGCTGCCCAGTTAAACTGTGACTATCACCAGGTAACGTGGGCGTGTTTCTTGAATTAGCAGCAGGTGTTAAACAGCTGACAGGTGAGGAGGAGGATGCATGCAGGTAAACTGAGGGCCTGCTGAGCTGATCGCTGGTGTCGTGAGAAACATGTCAGCTCGTTCTTTATGTTACAGAAGCACAGAGACACAAGACCAGGCGGAAAGAGACGATCGTTCAGTGAAAATGAGAATCTGCGAATGCAACATGTGGAACGCGGAGAGTGGAATATGTAAACAAACCGGTTGACGTAACCCCCCTCGGTGCACTCTGCATGCTGACTGTTAGCAGAGCTACTGAAATCTCTGAAAACATCTGAGCACTTTTGCAAACATGTTCTATGTTGACAACCTGACCAGACGTGAAGATTACGGCGCGACATTCGCGGCTAAAACACTGTTAAAAGTGTAGTTGGTGACAGAAAAACGGGGTATTTTAAAACTACACCACCACCATTGCTGCCTGTGATTTGAAACGCATTCTGGGATACCTGGCTGCCTCAAGTCTACAGAAGCGATCGATTATCTAGGATCGACCTGTTTTGACTTACATTGCACGGCAACCAATCAAATGTTAGAGAAGCTGCATGGGCAGCGTTAACCCCGCCCCGTGAGTTTGATGGGTGAGTCTGACAGATAAAATTAATTCATGATGAGAGCCAGGCGCCAGGACTGCCAAAATGAAATAAATAAATATATCATGAAATAATTAATTAAATGTGTCAATAATTAATTAAAATGTGAAATACATAAATAATTAATTAAATGTGTCAATAATTAATTAATTACATGTGTCATAACTATTTATTTAATTAATTAATTCCCATTTTAATTAATTATTGCCACATTTAATTAATTATTTAATGGTGTATTTAAGTAATTCATTATGGCAGTCCTGGCGTTCCATACCAGGAGCAGAAGTCCCATTGTAAACAAATCACGGCAGACCCGACGATGTTTCCATGAGCATGCTTTTGAGCATCTCTTTATTGAGCACTTTTCACACACGGTTGCTGTACGCATACAGCTGGCTGTAGCTTTTCAGCTCACAGTCCGACACACACCACCAACAACACAACAGCACAGATAGCGCAGACGTAAAGGCAGCGAAGCGTGTCGCTCAGGTGCGTCCGCCTCCCCTACAGCGGCGCTGGAGACCACGCCCCGCCGCACGCATTAACCAGGTAAAACACATATTTAGGCAGAATTTTGGCTGTTCCAACAGCCCAAAGGCGATATAAGGGTGGCGGCTCACAACAGTTTTTGTTTGCTGCATGGATCATTTTAGTTCAGCTGGGTGTCTTTGCTTTTGTTATATTTCTTTAAGAGTTCAAAATGTGTTAATTACATAAATAAAATATAATTTTCTCTGTAGCACCTCATGGATTTCATAAGCAGCACACCTTAGTTGTTCACACAAAGCATAAAGGTAAAAAACAATATATATACAGTGTTATCTTCATTTTAGATGTCAAAAAGTATTTGCAGCTCCCAGTGTTTTCTTTTGCGTGGAAACCGGGTCCAAATGGCTCTTTGGGTGTAAAAGGTTGGAGACCCCTGCTCTATGTGTTGTGGACAGCAGTTAAACCAGAGATGTGGACCACTTACAGAATTGGTCTGCTTGATCAGTTACATGCTGTACTTAGGGCCGGGACGATGCGTCGACGTAATCGATTACATCGACGCGTGAAATACGTCGACATAAAAAAATGTGCGTCGATACGTCGTCACTTTCAAAACATACAGGGCGGCAGCGAGTAGCGGCAACATGAGTGAGGCAGCCGCAGTCGACTTAAATCACTCCACCCAAACACGCAGTTCTACACTATGGGGATATTTTAACAAAAAAGGAAGTGATTCAGTCGTTTGCCGGCTTAGTAAGGTGGAAGTGGCCACCACATTTAAGCTGCTTAAGTAGTAATAAGATGGCATTAGTTCAAAATGGCGGCCAACCAAACCGGTTTGACCGGTTTCGTGCGTGTGCGCATGCACGTTCAGGTGTGCTGGGGGTATGCGAGTTCATGTGTGGAAACACACAGGGTGTCAGAGAGGTTATATAAGTTCATGTGTTTTTAACTTAATTTAAACAAACCATAGGGTTTTTAATTAAACTATTTTTATCGCTTTGGCATGTCTCAACATTCATTTATGCAGACATATGTGTCCTTAAGAGCAGTTCGTTTTTGCGTGTAGGGGTGGAAGCTGTTTTGCTTCACAGTGCTCCTTAACAAAGCCCGAATGCTTTTTATTTACATCTAGTCAAAAGTGTTGGTAATAGTGTTTTAATCACACTAATTTTGTGATTCCGACAATGTCTCAGCAGGCCGTGATGCAAGCATTTTATTTTAAAAACGGCTCAAATGGGAATTTCTTCTGAATGGGTAATGTCACCATGTTCACAAGCGTTTCATTTGATCAAACCACTAGTTTTAATTTAACTAGTTTTTCGCATCTACTGGGGTTTCTTTCACTGGGTGATGCGATCATTTTATTTAAAAATCAGGATTTCGGAATGTTGAACTAAGAGGGAGACAGAGCCAGCTAGTTTTTTCAAGACAGTAAATGGTCACAAATAACATTTAGCCCCTTTAGAAAATAAATGCTATAAGCAGGCAGTATCACTCTTTCAAACTAACTGCGTCTTAATCACACTAATTTTATGATTCTGATGTCTCCTCATGCAGCGATGCAAGCATTTTATTTTAAAAACGGCACAAATGGGAATTTCTTCTGTACGGGTAATTTCAGCCTTCATGACTGTTCACAAGTGTTTCATTTAATCAAACCACTAGTTTTTAATCTAACTAGTTTTTACGCATCTACTGGGGTTTCTTTCACGGGTTGATGCGATCATTTTATTTAAAAATCGGGATTTCGGAATGTTGATCCAAGAGGGAGACAGAGCCAGCTAGTTTTTTCAATACAGTAAATGGTCACAAATAACATTCAGTCCTTTAGAAAATAAATGCTATACGCCTACTTCTAAAACACGTTGCACACGATGTCACCTTTTCCCCCAAAGTAACCAGTATCGCTCTTTTCAAACTAATCACCTTTTAATAACACTCATTTTGTGATTCTGATGTCACAGCATGCTGCGATGCAAGCATTTTATTTAAAAAAACGGATCAAACGGACATTTCTTCTGTAAGGGGTTTCATGGTTTCAGAGTAGTTTTTAACACAACAGATGGTCGCAAATAACATTCACCACCTCTTTAGAAATAAATGCTGCAGTGATACTTCTAAAACCAGTCGCCCAGACCCGCTCCGTCTTTTCAACAGCTGGCTAATTGTTTGAATTTGTTCAGGATTGCAAAAGCCCACCGCGGGTATCATTTAATTGTTGGGATTCCTTAGGAAAAGGTAAAAGCCGACAGGTGTACCAGTCGAGCGGGGACCCGACCTATTGTTTAAAGTGGCCGGTATCGGCTCTTTTTGTAATTCCTCGACAAGGTAAAAGCCCAGCAGATGTACCAGTTGAGCAGGGTCTCGCCTATTTTCTGAAGTAGTCAGCAACAGCGGTCCCTTAGGCCTATCTTGGCCAGTTACACCGGAGCTCAGCAACTGCGTGCCCCACCCTCATTGTTTTAAACTTGCACAGCAAGGTGATGCCCTGCAGGTGTATCGCCCCCCAGACTTATCGGCACCCCATCTACTGTTTTTGGAAGCACCCAGTCCTATATGAAGCGTTCCTCAGAGCGTGAGACCCTCGCCATTTCACGTCAGGACCAGCGCCGGTGCAGACCATTTTCTACCCACACAGAGCGTTTCTGACCAGCCGGCGTTGCTTATGCATAAGAAAAAAGCGACAATACAACGCGGTTCTCTGCTCCAAGACATCAGCGGTCCTTTTACACGGTAAGCATGTGTGTTATAGCCAGCGTGTCATAAATGTCTGTCTGGCAGCGCAGATTATTCAAACTGTTTTTAAACGTGACTCATTTGTTGTCCAAAAAACATTTCATTTAAATTTGCTAAGTTACTGATTTAAAAATATATATTGTCAAAGTTTTGGCTGGATGTCAAACATATGATAGACTCTTGAGCATATTTATATAGCAAAATTCACAGTGGTATAACCATGTTAAATAAAAGATGCCCAGCTGTGCACCAATGCACACTAATGCAAGCCTTTAAACTGTATACTGATAAGTGCATGAAATATACCTTTACCTCTATAGCTGAAAAGAGGTATGGGTGGATGACTGAATGTAGTGTAAAGCGCTTTGGGGTCCTTAGGGACTAAGTAAAGTGCTATACAAGTACAGGCCATTTACCATTTAAGTAAAAAATGCCTGCACTATCGGTATAAAGCTGTCTGTAATTCTTTAACAGTTCATGCAAAAATGATAAATTAAACCTGCACCACAGCTAACTCTTTTTAATAACCAATAACAGGTGTATTTCTTAGATCTACTGATACAGCCAAAACACACTGCTTGTATAATGCCATATTCTCTCCCAGCATACCCTTGTCTCACAACAGGGTGATTCCCAAAGTACGTCTCAATAAACAGAGACACTAAAACCAGAACACAAAGATAAAGTTGGAAGAAAGCATTTGAAATGCAATACGTCTCCTTATCAGCTGGAAATATTAATGCCAGAACTTACAACACGATACTTTTTACTTCATGTACAGGGTTTCCAAAATAAGTTTTATTTCAAGTAAACAAACTAATACATTTGATTCAGGTAAAACAGATCATCACATTTATTCTTGTAAAAGGTTTTCTAAAAAGTTTTATTTCATGTAAAGCGTTTCCAAGGCTGTTAGCCACGTTGCCCTGTATTGAACGTATTTACAGTGTGTCAGTAAAGGGTGACATGCACTTCTGGCCCCTGTGTTGAATGAGCCCATGTTGGCTTTGTGAATTTGACACCGTAAGGTTTTGAAGTTGGGTATACTTGCTCCAGGTGAGCATAAGATGTCTGATATCAGCTTGACAGCTTAGTTATAAATGGAATTCAAAATGCTTTTGGAAGTATGACTAATGTATAATCTGACTTCTAAGGTACGCACGCCAAGGCCTAGAAGACAAGGGGACAGTTTACTTCATGCTATAAAAACACAAACCTTAATCTTTGATCTTCCAGCTTTATCTTTGTGTTCTGGTTTTAGCGTCTCTGTTTATTGAGACGTACTTTGGGAATCACCCTGTTGTGAGACAAGGGTATGCTGGGAGAGAATATGGCATTATACAAGCAGAGTGTTTTGGCTGTATCACAGCTGGGCATCTTATATTTAACATGGTTATACCACTGTGAATTTTGCTATATAAATATGCTCAAGAGTCTATCATATGTTTGACATCCAGCCAAAAATTCGAAAATATATATTTTTAAATCAGTAACTTAGCAAATTTAAATGAAATGTTTTTTGGACAACAAATGGGTCACGTTTAAAAACAGTTTGAATAATCTGCGTTGCCAGACAGACATTTATGACGCGCTGGCTATAACACACATGCTTACCGTGTAAAAGGACCGCTGATGTCTTGGAGCAGAGAACCGCGTTGTATTGTCGCTTTTCTCTTATGCATAAGCAACGCCGGCTGGTCAGAAACGCTCTGTGTGGGTAGAAAATGGTCTGCACCGGCGCTGGTCCTGACGCGAAATGGCGAGGGTCTCACGCTCTGAGGAACGCTTCATATAGGACCGGGTGCTTCCAAAAACAGTAGATGGGGTGCCGATAAGTCTGGGGGGCGATACACCTGCAGGGCATCACCTCGAGGAATTACAAAAAGAGCCGATACCGGCCACTTTAAACAATAGGTCGGGTCCCCGCTCGACTGGTACACCTGTCGGCTTTTACCTTTTCCTAAGGAATCCCAACAATTAAATGATACCCGCGGTGGGCTTTTGCAATCCTGAACAAATTCAAACAATTAGCCAGCTGTTGAAAAGACGGAGCGGGTCTGGGCGACTGGTTTTAGAAGTATCACTGCAGCATTTATTTCTAAAGGGGTGGTGAATGTTATTTGCGACCATCTGTTGTGTTAAAAACTACTCTGAAACCATGAAACCCCTTACAGAAGAAATGTCCGTTTGATCCGTTTTTTTAAATAAAATGCTTGCATCGCAGCATGCTGTGACATCAGAATCACAAAATGAGTGTGATTAAAAGATGATTAGTTTGAAAAGAGCGATACTGGTTACTTTGGGGGAAAAGGTGACATCGTGTGCAACGTGTTTTAGAAGTAGGCGTATAGCATTTATTTTCTAAAGGACTGAATGTTATTTGTGACCATTTACTGTGTTGAAAAAACTAGCTGGCTCTGTCTCCCTCTTGGATCAACATTCCGAAATCCCGATTTTTAAATAAAATGATCGCATCAACCCGTGAAAGAAACCCCAGTAGATGCGTAAAAACTAGTTAGATTAAAAACTAGTGGTTTGATTAAATGAAACACTTGTGAACAGTCATGAAGGCTGAAATTACCCGTACAGAAGAAATTCCCATTTGTGCCGTTTTTAAAATAAAATGCTTGCATCGCTGCATGAGGAGACATCAGAATCATAAAATTAGTGTGATTAAGACGCAGTTAGTTTGAAAGAGTGATACTGCCTGCTTATAGCATTTATTTTCTAAAGGGGCTGAATGTTATTTGTGACCATTTACTGTGTTGAAAAAACTAGCTGGCTCTGTCTCCCTCTTAGTTCAACATTCCGAAATCCCGATTTTTAAATAAAATGATCGCATCACCCAGTGAAAGAAACCCCAGTAGATGCGTAAAAACTAGCTAAATTAAAACTAGTGGTTTGATCAAATGAAACGCTTGTGAAGATGGTGACATTACCCATTCAGAAGAAATTGCCATTTGTGCCGTTTTTAAAATAAAATGCTTGCATCACGGCCTGCTGAGACATTGTCGGAATCACAAAATTAGTGTGATTAAAACACTATTACCAACACTTTTGACTAGATGTAAATAAAAAGCATTCGGGCTTTGTTAAGGAGCACTGTGAAGCAAAACAGCTTCCACCCCTACACGCAAAAACAAAGAATTGCTCTTAAGGACACATATGTCTGCATAAATGAATGTTGAGACATGCCAAAGCGATAAAAATAGTTTAATTAAAAACCCTATGGTTTGTTTAAATTAAGTTAAAAACACATGAACTCATATAACCTCTCTGACACCCTGTGTATTTCCACACATGAACTCGCATACCCCCAGCACACCTGAACGTGCATGCGCACACGCACGAAACCGACCGGTTTGGTTGGCCGCCATTTTGAACTAATGCAGTGGTTCCCAAAGTGTGGGGCCCGCCCCTATTGCAGGGGGGGCGCGGCATGAAAAGGGAAAAAAAACAAAAACAAAAACAATGCTTGGACACTGCTAGCACGGGGCGCCCACACAAACGCAAAGCAGGAGATGAAGCATAGCTGAATATGTTTCCAAACCAACTTCATTCTAAGCCAAAGACTAGAAAATATGGTGAAGCATATCTTCCCTTTGGCTTCACCTGCACAAGTGCTGAGGTAGGTCTCCCTGCAGAATTAGTTTTCCCTGCATCGGGAGCAGCGCTGGGCTGTTCAAATCACGGACAAACAGTATCCCACAGTTGTTTATGTTTTTGAACCCATTTTGTAGAGGGTTTTTTTGAAAAATGTATTGATAGCAATGTTGAATATTATTACACAGGAAAAAAACAACTACACGTAAAATAATCACACCTTGACGCCTCTGCCTTTCTAAATAGAGGGACAGTAACTGCGCCATTCTGCAATTCATCTCATGTAAACAATAACGTGGCGCACAGTGTGACGTGAAAAAGGCACATACCTTTGACATTGCGTGACAAACTCTGTATTCCTTGTCCACACGTAAACGCAAAAAAAAGGAGTTTTAAAAAATCTCCGTTCTCGGTGATTCGATACGCCGTTTACATGTGCCCGAAACAGCTGCGCATTCAAAAATACCCGTGTAGGTGCGGACTGAGCGTAAAAGAGTTGGTAGTTTATTTTCTTACTACCTGTAAGTTATTGCAGATTATTTGTATTTGCTTAATTGTTTAATAAATGTTTGAGGTGTGAAATAAACCGCAATGGAGCAAAATATGGGTGGTGTGGTTGAAGGATGTGTTTGTGCGTGTGCGTGTGCGTGCGCGCGTGCACGCGCGGGGGTGGGGGGGCGCGAACATTTTTCTTGTTAAACAAGGGGGGCCCAGCAAAAAAAGTTTGGGAACCACTGAACTAATGCCATCTTATTACTACTTGCTTAGCAGTAACATATAGCAGCTGCTGTTTAGTTGGTTTTTATTTGTGGCCCATGCTGACAAAATGAGTCGAAATGCGCGCAGGCTGATTATGAGAATCGGCGAAAGATGAAAATGTGAGACAGCGAATTGGCAGCAGGAAAAAAAATAATCTTTAGATTCATTGATGAGGAAAATAATCGTTTTGCCCAGCCCTAGCTGTACTACTTAACAGAGATGGTGGAGAGCTCCACTATCTTAGAAATATAAATTGCAGATAATTAAACATTCCTGCTTTCATGAATAACTTTGACATAATGTAGTGGAAGAAAAATTATTACAGTAAACGTAAAATGAGCACCAGCAGTCGCGTGTAACATGATTACCAATGTGAAAGTGACCCGGTGACTCACTGTGATATACAGGAAGCAGCTGTCAGCACCCACTGGTTGGTAATCAGAGACCCTTCACACCAAAACTCTCCACGTGGGTCTATAATGACCTGCCAGGGCAAACTTCCTGTGTTTTTCACAATCCTACCACATGCTGACAAAAGAAAAGAAATCACCTTTCATCAGTGAGTAAATTAATCAGCCACAATATTTAGATATCTCTCAGGTATTTTCAATTTCAGATCATTTTGAATGTACTGCTGGGAGAGTTCTGTCCTGGCATTCATGTGGATGCTATTTTTAAGACAGCTGACCACCTCAACATTGTTCCAACAAAGCACACTGAGCTATAGCATGTCATTGTGTTTTATTATAGTTTTGATATTGTTGATAATTGATCTATATACAAGTTTCACTACTTCAATTACACAATACGTTTAGGATTTTTAATATTTGTCTAATGAACAATAGAAAATTAATAGATGGACTGAAATAAATAAAATTTTAATACAATATTTTAACACAAGAAGCAGAAGCACGTGTGAGCATTTCAAAATGTGTGCACAGGATTGCACAGCTTCTTATGTTGCAAGTGAACTTAGAGATTTTCAATTTAAAAAAAGATTAAAAATTGAAACTGATTATGTTGCAAATTTCAACAAGATCACTGTCATGAGTGATTCAGCCTTGTCTGACAAGCTGCATTTGTATCCAAACCAGAGTGAGTTAGGACCCGTCAGCATCCAATGAGGATTTAATTAACAATAAGATCACACCTGCAGGCAAGTTTTACATGCAATACTAGAAAAGTGATTCGTATGACAGGCAGTTACTGAAAAATGTCAATGTCTTTAAGAGGACATTTGTCTTCACAGATGTAGAAATTCTTGGAGCATGATATTTATTGTATTTACAAAAAATAAGGCAATGATTTACCAACATACTGTTTACTGTACAGCTTAACTGAATACCAATGGGTGGATGAAAGGCTGGATGAAAAACCAAAAAGTTCTATTTACACAGATTTTTAATGATTAAAAATGTATCTCACCTGAACAGATAACACCAGCATCCTCACTATGTCCACAGTTGTGTGATCCAAATTCACTGTGTTGACACTCAGTTAGAGAACTTTCATTTCCTAAACAGGCCACATCATCAAGCCAAATCTGTCCAGTTCCTGCACCAAAGTGAGCTGATTGAGGAGCTTCCAGTGCTGACCCACAGTTTATCTGTCTGCAAACCACCTGAGCATCATTTAAGTCCCAGCCATCATCACAGACTGTTCCCCAGCTGTTATTGTGATAAACTTCAACCCTGCCAGAGCATTGAGTTGATCGAGGCCCAGCTAATCTGATCAGACCTATCAGTTAAATGACAAGAACTATGATTTGATATTTTCTTTACATTAAAAAAAGGATTGTACAAGATAAAGGAACAGACTGCATTGCAAATCTTTCAGTATCTAAAACCATTGTCACCTGAACAGATGACACCAGCATCCTCAAAATGTCCACAGTTGTGTGTTCCAAATCCACTGTGTTGACACTCAGCTAGAGAACTTTCACTTCCTGAACAGGTCACATCATCAAGCCAGATCTGTCCAGTTCCTGCACCAAAGTGAGCTGATTGAGGAACTTCCAGTGCGGACCCACAGTTTAACTGTCTGCAAACCACCTCAGCATCATTTAAGTCCCAGCCATCATCACAGACTGTTCCCCAGATGTTATTGTGATAAACTTCAATTCTGCCAGAACATCGAGTTGATCCAGGCCCAGCTAATCTGACTGGACCTATTACATAAGAGATGAAAGATATTTTAAAACTTCCATTGCATTAATTAAAGGACTCCATGTAAAACGCAGAAGAAAAGACTGATCTGCAATGTCTTCAGTATTTCAATGCATCTCACCTGAACAGATGACAGCAGCATCCTGACGATGTCCACAGCGGTTTGTTCCAAATCCATTGTGTTGACACTCAGCTAGAGAACGTTCATTTCCCGAACAAGCCACATTATCAAGCCAAATCTGTCCAGTTCCTGCACCAAAGTGAGCTGATGGAGGAACTTCCAGTGCCGACCCACAGTTTAACTGTCTGCAAACCACCTGAGCATCATTTAAGTCCCAGCCATCATCACAGACTGTTCCCCAGCTGTTATTGTGATAAACTTCAACTCTGCCAGAACATCGAGTTGATCCAGGCCCAGCTAATCTGATCGGACCTATCAGTTAAATGACAAGAACTATGGTTTGATATTTTCTTTACATAAAAAAAGGAATGTACGAGATACAAGAACAGACTGCATTGCAATTTTTTCAGTATCTAAAACCACTCTCACCTGAACAGATGACACCAGCATCCTCCCTGTGATCACAGTCGTGTGATCCAAATTCATTGTGTACACATGTAGTTAGGAAACTTTCATTTCCTGAACAGGTCACATGATCAAGCCAAATCTGTCCAGTTCCTGCACCAAAGTGAGCTGATGGAGGAACTTCCAGTGCTGACCCACAGTTTATCTGTCTGCAAACCACCTCAGCATCATTTAAGTCCCAGCCATCATCACAGACTGTTCCCCAGCTGTTATTGTGGTAAATTTCAACTCTGCCAGAACATCGAGTTGATCCAGGCCCAGATAATCTGATCAGATCTATGGGGGAAAAAGAGATTAACATTTTTATAACATGTTAGTGGCATTATAAATAGTGCATAACACACAGGAACTGCCTGAAGTGCAATGTCTTCTAGTATTTCAGGTTATTTCACCTGAACAGATGACACCAGCATCCTCCCTGTGATCACAGTTGTGTGATCCAAATTCATTGTGTACACATGTAGTTAGCGAACTTTCATTTCCTGAACAGCCCACATCATCAAGCCAAATCTGTCCAGTTCCTTGACCGAAGTGAGCTAATTGAAGAGCCCCGAGTGCCGACCCACAGTTTAATTGTCTGCAGACCACGTGAGCATCATTTAAGTCCCAGCCATCATCACAGACTGTTCCCCAGCTGTTATTGTGATAAACTTCAATTCTGCCAGAACATCGAGTTGATCCAGGTCCAGTTAATCTGATGTCACCTTTTAATGTAAATGATATAACCAAAACTATATTTCAATATACATCCCTTAGAGAAAATGCAGATACATATCACTGAAAAACATCGATATGCAATTTGTTCCATATCAAAATCTTCTGTCACCTGAACAGATGACACCAACGTCATAATAATGTCCATAGTAGTAGTTTCCCCATCGAGTGTGTTGACATTCACTTAGAGAACTTTCATTTCCTGAACAGCTCACATCAGTGAGCCAGATCTGTCCAGTTCCTGCACCAAATTTAGATGATTGAGTAGCTTCTAGTGCCGCCCCACAGTTTAACTGTCTGCAAACCACCTCAGCATCATTTAAGTTCCAGTTGGAATCAGAGACTGTTCCCCAGATGTTATTGTGAAAGATTTCAACTCTGCCAGAGCATCGAGATGATCCAGACCCAGCTAATCTGATCAGATCTAAAAGGGAAAGAACATGAAAAATAATTTAATACGTCCTTACTTAAAAAGGACTTCATGAAAGACACAAAAGAACAGACTAACTTGCAATATCATGAATATCCAACAGTTTTCTCACCTGAACAGATGACAGCAGCATCATGACCATGTTCACATGTGTTTGATCCAAATCTACTGTGTTGACACTCAGTTAGAGAACTTTCATTTCCTGAACAGGTCACATTGTCAAGCCAGATCTGTCCAGTTCCTGCACCAAAGTGAGCTGATTGAGGAACTTCCAGTGCAGACCCACAGTTTATCTGTCTGCAAACCACCTCAGCATCATTTAAGTCCCAGCCATCATCACAGACTGTTCCCCAGCTGTTATTGTGATAAACTTCAACTCTGCCAGAGCATTGAGTTGATCCAGATCCAGATAATCTGATCGGATCTATGAGGGAAAAGAGATTAACATTTTTATAACATGTTAGTGGCATTATAACTAGTGCATAACACACAGGAACTGCCTGAAGTGCAATGTCTTCTAGTATTTCAGGTTATTTCACCTGAACAGATGACACCAGCATCCTCCCTGTGATCACAGTTGTGTGATCCAAATTCATTGTGTACACATGTAGTTAGTGAACTTTCATTTCCTGAACAGCCCACATCATCAAGCCAAATCTGTCCAGTTCCTTGACCGAAGTGAGCTAATTGAAGAGCCCCGAGTGCTGACCCACAGTTTAATTGTCTGCAGACCACGTGAGCATCATTTAAGTCCCAGCCATCATCACAGACTGTCCCCCAGCTGTTATTGTGATAAACTTCAACTCTGCCAGAGCATCGAGTTGATCCAGGTCCAGATAATCTGATCGGATCTATGAGGGAAAAGAGATTAACATTTTTATAACATGTTAGTGGCATTATAACTAGTGCATAACACACAGGAACTGCCTGAAGTGCAATGTCTTCTAGTATTTCAGGTTATTTCACCTGAACAGATGACACCAGCATCCTCCCTGTGATCACAGTTGTGTGATCCAAATTCATTGTGTACACATGTAGTTAGTGAACTTTCATTTCCTGAACAGCCCACATCATCAAGCCAAATCTGTCCAGTTCCTTGACCGAAGTGAGCTAATTGAAGAGCCCCGAGTGCTAAGGACCCACAGTTTAATTGTCTGCAGACCACGTGAGCATCATTTAAGTCCCAGCCATCATCACAGACTGTCCCCCAGCTGTTATTGTGATAAACTTCAACTCTGCCAGAGCATCGAGTTGATCCAGGTCCAGATAATCTGATCGGATCTATGAGGGAAAAGAGATTAACATTTTTATAACATGTTAGTGGCATTATAACTAGTGCATAACACACAGGAACTGCCTGAAGTGCAATGTCTTCTAGTATTTCAGGTTATTTCACCTGAACAGATGACACCAGCATCCTCCCTGTGATCACAGTTGTGTGATCCAAATTCATTGTGTACACATGTAGTTAGAGAACTTTCATTTCCTGAACAGCCCACATCATCAAGCCAAATCTGTCCAGTTCCTTGACCGAAGTGAGCTAATTGAAGAGCCCCGAGTGCCGACCCACAGTTTAATTGTCTGCAGACCATGTGAGCATCATTTAAGTCCCAGCCATCATCACAGACTGTTCCCCAGACGTTATTTTGGTAAATTTCAACTCTGCCAGAGCATCGAGTTGATCCAGGCCCAGAAAAAGAACTCCCCCCAGACTGAGTTCCAACAGGGAGATCAGTTTGAGAACAGAAAAAAAAATACCTCTGCGCATAGCACATGACTCTGAGGTTTAGATTCTGAGAACTCATGACCGCCGTGAGCTTCTCCAAGATGTTATCCAGTTTTCGCTCAGAGGTCTTATTCTGAGTGTTCACGGCAGCCTCAAGCTTCTCCAAGAAGTTATCCATGCTGCGTTCAATGAGCCCAACGACTCATTCCTGAGATGGAGTGATCCGATATTACGTATCGGAATTGGTCCAATACTGACCTAAATTACTGGATCGGATATCGGAGAGAAATAAAAAATTGAATCGAATCCATTAAATATCACAAAAGCACTTCACAAAATTTTCGACATAGCGTAACCCAGCTCATAACCTTAGCACATTGGAGCAGTATGCGTCACATGATAGAGCGGCTGTGTCGTGCGAGACCACTTGGCGGTCTGGTTGAGCATTTGGAGCCTCGCTACGAAACCGGCATTTCATCTCCGAGAAAGTTATCCCAGAGAAGTAAAGCAAGTGTGTAAGTTCATCTCTAAATGTTTGTAAAGCATTCCTATGTAAGCTTAAAAACCGTGTAAATGACCACGGCAGACCCGGTGACATCAACATGCTTTGCATCCTTTTATTGACACACACGGTTGCTGTTCACAATGCACACAGAGCTGCAGCGCTCCCGCTGCCCGCTCAACATTACCACAACAACCCCAACCACAGGACCCAGTACAATATGTAAGTCGGCGGGGCGTGATTGCAGATGCCGTGCAGGTGCGTCTGCCTTCCCTGCACTGCACCGCAGGCCATGCCCCGCCACAAACCGACATATGGAGTGACTGCCTCTTCTGTCTCCCTCTCCTGTTGCTAGTTTAATCATGAAACTGATCAATGATCAGCTGATCGGTTTTTCTGTTGTGAGTCACGTCTCTCTTGTTTGTTTATCACCCACTTTGCACCAGAAAGAGGAAACCAGCGAATAAACAACAGCAGAACATTTAAGCTTGATAAGCTGTTGTTAGAATTCATTTAATATTACTTTCTACACCAGGATCCTTTTCTACGTAGCTGACGGCTGGTAACTGCGCAGGGGTGGGTCTAGCAAAGTTTTGCCAGGGGGCCAAGTAGGGTATTAACAGGGAAAGGGGGGCACAAAGAAATACTCTTCTTTCTTATTCTCATGTCTAGCTTTTAAAAAAATAATTATCTGAATTTTACAACTAAAGTTTTCATCTGATGTAAAATGTATAGAAATCCATTATTGTACATAGTAACTACTAAGTCTAATATATACCCTGGTAAGGTATAGTACTTTTTCCTTTGGGAAGGTACCATCTGTGCAGTCTGCAATTCTGTTAAAGAAAGATGTTGAATCTATTTAAATATTGTAGAAAATTTATTGATTTCTGTGCTTTTGTTTTACACTTGCATTAAACTAAAGTAGATTAAGTTGATTAAGCATTATAAGGTGGAGGATATGGGGTGGTTTCCTTTTATCATACTTGAGTATGAACTTTTACAAAATGCAGCAAGATGTTTAAAAAAACAGTGTGGTTGATTATAAAATGAACTATATCATATCGGTATCGGCAGATATCCAAATTTATGATGTCGGTATCGGATATAAAAAAGTTGTATCGTGCCATCGCTACTAGAAACCAGAACTAGAAATAAAATACAAGCAGAAATCCATAACCCCAGAAAGTACAACTTAACTCAAAAATCTGAACACTGACCTAAAATCAGACCGAGGACCATGACACATCCACAATTAGAAAACTGAACAGATCAGGTTTTTTATTTTATTATTATTTTTTTTAATTTACAGGGACTAAAACCAACATCAGAAAACATTTTAGAGACGTTACCATCAATTGTAAGAATACTGTTTCTCTTTCTCTGTCTCATGCACACACATATACACATACGTCTGTAACACGTGTGGAACGTCACCCCTTATTGAAGATATCTTCCATGTCATTCTCATAAATGTGCATTTGAAAATATTAAAAGTTTCCTTTAAGGTGGCTAAAATAATTTCTGTAATCTTGTAGGTTCTTTAAAAAATTTCACGATTTCTTTCTGGATCTGAGCTGCATTTATGGAGAAAGAGGCAACGTTTGACGTTCAAAGTTCAACTTCAACTTCAAATGTATTTATATAGTACTTTTATAACAACAGGTGTTGACCAAAGTACTGTACATAAAATGGACAAGGCAATAAACATAAAAAACAGAATAGTGTTTTAGAAGAGAATAAAATTCTATGAAAGAGAATAAAATCATAAAAAAGAATAATAGTAACAAATTCATGATGAATCAAAAGCCAGAGAATAAAAATGGGTCTTTAGACGACTTTTAAAAGTATCCAGTGTTGGGGAGGATCTGATATGCAAAGGTAATGCATTCCAAAGTTTGGGGGCAGCCACAGCAAATGCCCGGTCTCCTCTGTGTTTTACTCTGGACCTAGGGATAACCAAAAGCATTTGGTCTGCAGACCTCAAGGATCTTGGGGGAGAATACCAGCTAGGAGATCAGCAAGGTATGTGGGGGCTAGTCCATGCAACAACTTAAAAGCAAGTGTTAAGATCTTAAAGTCAAATTGAAAGCTGACTGGCAGACAGTGTAGTGATGCAAGTATAGGAGATATATGATCTTGCTTGCGTGTGCCAGTTAAGAGCCGTGCTGCAGTCGGCTGATTGATGAAGAGGTGACACCAGAGTAGAGACTATTACAGAAGTCGAGGCGAGATGAGATGAAGGCACGGATCGCTTTCTCAAAATCTCTGAAACACAGAAAGGGCTTAACTTTTGTAATTAGGCGAAGATTAAAGAAACTGGTTTTGACTACATTATTTATCTGTTTATCAAATGTCAAATTGCTGTCAAAAATCACCCCTAACTTTCTTGCAAATGTTTTTTCTTTTGTAATTTTCTAAGAGGCCAAAGCCATAATGGTCAGAAGGACCAAAGGCAGTGACCTCAGTTTTCTGTCTCAAACGACACTTGGAGACGGTCGCTTTTCTACATGCCCGTCTGCGTTCCCTGGTGTCATTATTTAACCACGGTTGGGTTTTAGGTTTTAGATACCTAGTGGTACAAGGAGCAATGGAATCCAGTATTTCCAGACAAGCTGAGTTGAACAGGGAAAGCAGACTATCAGTGGTCGAATGAGTGGTACTGTTAGTAGGTAATGCCTGATTTAGATTTTTGTAGGAACAGGGGAAGCGATCTGCTGTATTTGAATGGATCATACGAGATTGGATGTTGGGTACAATATCAGGCTGACCTGAAAAGGGAGTCTCAAATAGGACAGGCATGTTGTCCGAAAAATTTAAGTGATAGGCCGTAAGAGAGTACGAGATCCAGGGTATAACTGCTTTTGAGAGTTGGGCTTTTGACTGACTGAACAAGATTAAATGAGTCTATAAGGTTTAAAAAATCATTGGTCAGCAGGGTATTTAAACAGCAAACATGAATATTAAAATCCCCTACGATTAAAACACTGTCGTACTTTGGTAGAATACCTGCCAAGAATTCAGAAAAGTCTTGTATAAAGTTCTTATTATATTTAGGAGGTCAATACACCAGCGCATAAGTAAGTAAGTAAAATTTATTTTATAGCGCTTTTTAAAGATAAAAATCACAAAGTGCTTTACAACACTAGCACCGGAGTGGACAAGTGGATTTCAAATAACTGGAGTTCAAAACTGCCATAAGTGTCCACTGTTACCTGCCAGCAAATAAAGCGGTTTTTATAAACAGTGGCTAATCCTCCGCCTTGACCAGACGTTCGGGGCGACTTGAGGTAGTTACAGTCAGGGGGAACAAGTTCAGAGAACGGGCTCAACTCACCCAAGTTCAGCCAAGTTTCGGTCACCAGGAGAAAGTCAAAATTCTGAGTGGTGAAAAAATCATTCAAAATTAAGGTTTTGTTGGCTAGCGATCTAGCGTTAACCAGGGCCAGTTTAGCTGATCGGCATAGGGGGCGAAGGTTTTGATAATGCACTCCCGCTCTGCGAAGACCTGGGGACGGATGCCAAGGGCGCTGGATATTAAGATGTGGACTCACCAGTATAATCCAATGGGGAGCCGATTCCAGGGAGCGCCTGGAGATAAACCATTCACAACTCAAATACTCTGCAGTATGGTTTTGTACAGATCAATTTGACTATTTACACTGAATTTCACTATAAAACACATCAATAAGTGGACGACAGAGGTTAGGTTGTTTGATCCCCTTAGTTCTGAGTGCTTTCCTTCTCTTTGTTATCATTCCACAACTCTTCTCCAGTCCCAACGACATTATGATGTTATTATTATCATTATTATTATTATTTTGGCCTGTCCCTTTTGGTTCTTTAGCTATCAGAATTGTTGTGTGAAGGCCAAGAAAGAATTTTCTTTTTTAAACAACACATTTATTTTCAATAAATAAACATCAAGACATCACAAGTTTTGTAATAAACGAAAAAAAAAAACTGCCACGTGAACATAGGGCTGAAACATAATTGCCCATCTACAACAGAATACACCACATTCTTAAAACACCATTGAAAAGAAAAATCAGTTAAATTATTCATTAATGAGTAAAACTGAAACGCGACTTTAACTCTATACTTAACCAACAAAATGAAAGTTTTATCAACCCTTCTCTCTGCAACATTATCAATCTTATCCTTTCAACTTTTATATAAAGAAAATTTTGCTTGACCCACCACAAAATTCAGCAGCTTCCATTTTGAAGCCTCTTTTTTGTTTAGCCAGCACCAAACAGAAATGCCACTGGTGACCAAACCACACCACATTTTTCAAAGACATGCTTTAACACAATTCAAGGCGTTTACATTCAAAAAATATATGAAAAACTATTCCTCTTTCCCGACAATTATAAAAGACCCTCCATATAGGTTTTCTACCATCCTCAACCTCTAACATGTCTCTCCACACATTATCTGTCTTTCCACTCAATTGCCTTTTATTTAGCCCTTGAAAAGACCTTGTATATAACAGTTTTTCACTCAGCATGTGAAAATCTGATTCTTTTTGATTCATAGGCAGTGGTCCTGTCAAGCCAGCAAAATCATTATTCAATCTTATTCCTGGAAAAGGATCTCTTTCATCAGGAATCTCCAATCCACTAGAATAATCCAACAGCATCTCCTTTTCAAATGAGGTTAAACTTCTAAGCTAAAAATCGAGAATACATGATGCAGGTTCTGTGTTCTGGTCTGGTCCAGCCACTTCCACAATTTGTCCCACTTTGAGAACCTTCGTCTCAAGCAGTCAATTCAAAAAAGCAAGTTCTGCTCCATCATGTACATCCAGCCGAGCCCCATATAACAATGGTTCCTCTAGAAGCCAAAACAATGAAGAAGTCGGTTCAAGTCTTTTCCACGTGAAACTGGTCCAAACTTTAAAAAAGGCCATTATATAAAACAATGGAAATTCATAATATATTAGGAGCTGGTGGGCATGTGTGTTTTTCTAGGTTTTGTTTCCCTTTTCGGCACAGGTAGGCGGGGCGGTGCTTGATGCCATTCAGGCACACCTGCAGCGCATCGGACATCATCAGTGAGAGCATTTATGGAGCTGTGCGACGGACGTCTGGTGTCGGAGTATTGTCGCTTCCACAAGTGGTAACGTGTTTTTGCAAAACGAGTCTTTAGATCCACGCTACTGAGCTGTATGTTTAAACATTCGTCTCCCTGCCTACTTTTCCTCTGCACCAGCCTGTCTCGCCGCCTGCTTGCCTGCCTGTTTCGTTTGGTATTGGCCTTCTCGGATCTGTGACAGAGATTTACCTCGCACCAGCCTGTGACCAGTGGCTATACCTTTATTTTCTGTGTTTCAAGTAAGCTCTCCAACTCTCCCAGTTCACCTAAGTTTAACTCTCGACTTTCGGTGCTATCCCCTAACTCTGTTTGTCCCTCATCCTCAGGTCGCTCCGGTGCGCCACCTATCCTCCCGCATACCTCGGTTCTGTTTCATCCCCTCGGCTCTGTGTCCTCGCACATTTACCCTGTCACTGTACATAGCCCTTGTAAATATTTCCCTATCACTGTAAATAAATCAGCATCCACCACAATCCTGAGCCCGTGTGTGTTTCTGCTACTAAATCCTGCCGTTAAAGTCACCTAACATAATAACATATCAAAATTACAGTTTAATAAAAACATTGAACCATCCGGAGATCACGTGACCCGTCGGCAGGAATGCCAGCATAGTTTTTAGCTCTGCACACATTGTCACAGTTTATCACGTATCCTGTCACATAAATTAGTTATCTCGACGCCGATCCCACAATGGACACCTCGTTAACCAGGAAAAGGGAGATTACTCAGTCTCCCTTAAAGAAGAAGTTTAAAGATTCCTCCGTCACTAAAGAAGACCTCGACAAGGCTATTGCTAACGGCGTAAAGCAAGCACTTCAGGAACAACAAAAGTCCCTCGATACAGTAGTTGCCTCGGCAGTCAGAGAAGCTATGGACTATATCTTGATTCCTGCTTTGCACGACCTACGCACAGACCTTCAAAAGACCAATGAAGTGGTAAATAATATGAGCGGGGAAATTGAGAGGGTAGTGTTAAGGTAAAATATATATTCTTAGTGCTTATTTTCTGATTATATTGTTTTATGTAGGCCAATATGGTGAAAAAGGCCATCTTTCTTTCATAAAGTGGGTGAAAGGTCTTAGGTGGCTGTGCAAGACAGGAAACTGTTCAGAATGAGACGTTTTGTGCAGAGCTGCAGGGTACAGGATGTAGACCGGAAGCGAAACTAGTGCACTTCAGAATTTTTTTGATCGAAACTATGTTTCATGTATAACAGAACTATATCATACACATCTGGCTTAATGCTTCAGATCTGCAGAGGGTTTAGCCTCATGCACATCCCTTTCCGGAAAGTAATGATTGAATAAAATGATTATAAAGCTTTGACCACACTCAGTCGTGTTGTCTCTGTCCAGTAGAAGAATAAAAGAATCGGGTCGAATATTTGGTGTTTCCGCCCGGTTTCCTTTACAGCGGAGAGGACAAATTCGGCCCAAGGTGGGATCGTGAAATGAAGCGAACAGAGGACCGGTCCAATAGAATTTAAAGGTAAGCACCACCTGTTAAATCAAAGTGTGCATATTGGATGAATTCTAAATTATCTGTTCGCTGAGTTAAAGATCTTCACTGTTAAATTGGCTCAGTAGTGGTGAAATATTAGAGTAAGAGACATAAAATGTAACCACAGTCTGTTGATTGCAAAAAAACCAAAACTAAATTATAAAGTCTGTTCAGTAGATTTGTGGTGAATGTCCGTGGTGATATTGTGTAATTTGTGAGAATAAAAGTAAATTCTGGGGAAACATCTGATGAAAGTTTATTGTTGTTAATATTGGGGTGCATTTTAAAGTTGATGTCTTGTGTGTAATGTTAAGTATATTGTGTCAGCCAAGAGAAAGAGAATAGAGTAGGTAATTGGTCACTTGTTTAAGGGATTTAAGTCCCTATTGATTATAAGGCCGGGCCTGGACACCAGGAAAACTGGCAGTTCGACTCCCCAGTGGTGTTTTTTAAATTTATTTAAATTAATTTAGGACGGGGGGGGTGGCACCTTCCACTCCGCTGTGGACGCATGGCAGAGACCTGCGGCGAGCCCGGTTGATGACCGCGACCACTAAGGATGGTCGTTAATAATCAGCGGTCAAGGACCACTTCTTCGTCCGGGATGAAGATTGCACTATTTGGGTGGAGAAGCTGGGCTTCGCGTGTGAAACTCCTGTAAAGTAAAGCTTTGGGTAAAGCTTCGGGCGTGAAACACGTTTAAAGTAAAATAGGGTTTAGAGATCTGGCCACTGTCCGGGACAGAGACTGGTTAACTGGTCAGCAGAGGTTGGACCTTCGGGCAAACAAGTTGTCGAAATTGTGTAGGGAAAACTGGTAACAGTGAAGGATGATGTAATAGAGTGTAATGGCATTTGAGGATTTTTGATATAAGCAATAAATGGTTGAATAATGTGTCTTGGCATTTGGTTTTTTGTTGTGTGTATAAACGTGTGAAAACTAGTGTAAAATTGTCCTTTGGATGCATGGTCAGAAGTGCATATTGTTTTGAAAGTGTGACAGAGAATGGTGGGATGTGTGTGAGAAGAGCTGCCAAAAGACCTGAGTGAATTGTGTCACGAAACACGGAGTGTACAGGTAACTGGACTCCAAAAGCAGACTCAAAACACCAAAGCTCAGAACTATGTACAAGTTTATTATTTAACTGAGGAATCTTTTAACAAAGCTAAGGGAACGAAAAACTAAGGCTCATGCCATGGGGGGGAAACAAGGAGCGTGGAGCCCAGGAGCGACGTAATCGGGACCGTGGGGAAAAGGTAGAGCAGGACCATGGAGTTTCGAGGGGAGAGGTGTCCGTGAAGGGAATCCTAGCCGAACGCTGGTCACACTGGGAGGAGAGTTACGGACTGGCGAGGAGTAGCTGTCAGTGCTGGTTGAAGTAGTCTTCCGGTGATTGCCTCCGGTGATTGGTTTGGAGGCGGCCCAGCCTGAGGGTGTGGCCACCGCAGCCTCCCATGGCTCCCTGGATGCCGAGCCATGGGCCGTGACAATTGTGCTAAAGTGGTGCTGAAAGTATTGTGTGAACTGTGCTGCAGAGCTGAGCTAAAAGAATTGTGACGTGTGTTGAAAAACTGTGTTAATTGTGATGCAGATGTGTGCCACTGGAAGTCTGCTAACCACGCTGAGGACTTTCATGTGAAGGATTTCCTTTTTTGGTAATGCTTGCAAGTGTTAAGACCTTAGTATATACTTATGTGAAGCTTTTCAGTTTGTGTGCGTGGCTGAGGGTGCATGCTTTTTACATTAAAATTAGTAGAATTACAGAGGGTATAGTATATTGTGTGAGAACACTGTAACAAGAGTTCGATTAGGCTGTAGAAACTGGTAAAATGCAGAGTAATGAGGAGTGTGTGTGTGTAAGAAGCACTGGGTGAGTGTGTGTGCCTGTGACAGGAAGTGAAATGTTTGCAGGCAGTTTGAAGGAGAGTGACTGTGTGAGCAACGACTGAAATAGAGACATTTCAAAATGAAAACAGAGGGATCAGAGAATGAATGTGTTAATAACTAGTGATGAAAATGATATTAAATAAATGTCTTAGTGTGTTAATACAGGTGCCCGTGGACTTGGCTCAACCTCCTACATGAGTACAGCGGCCAGAACAAAATCATACATTAACATAACTGGAACGACAAACAGGCCAGGTTTTGGCTGAAAATTTCACAGCTTCACCTCTCATCCTGTCCTTATCCTGAGAAGAAGCTTAAAGGACAGTCAATCTCTTCCTGAAGACAGAAGACAGACAGAGCAACACCGTGGACTTAAAGAATTAACAGCAGGCAAAAGACAGCAGGACTGACCTAAAACTCTGAAGGGTCCAGAAGCATGTACAAATACCATCGTTGATGGAAACATGCGCTCTAATCACCAGCTGGGAAGTGTACCAGTGACATCATCTCACCCTCAACGTCGCAAAGACAAAGGAGTTGATAGTGGACTTCCGGAGGTGCAGAGGAGTACACACCCCCATCACCATCAACGGCGCCGCTGTGGAGAGAGTGAGCAGCTTCCGGTTCCTTGGTGTACATCTGGCTGAGGATCTTACGTGGTCAGTACACATAAACAAAACAGTGAAGAAGGCGCAGCAGCGCCTCTTCTTTCTCAGGAGACTGAAAAGATTCGGCATGAGCCCCCGCATCCTCAGGACCTTCTATCGCTGTGCCATTGAGAGCATCCTCACTGGATGCATCACCACCTGGTACGGCAACAGCACGCTTACAACCGCAAAGCTCTCGGAGAGTAGTGCGGTGTGCTGAACGGATAATTGGAGGTGAGCTTCCTCCTCCAAGACATCTACAGGAAGCGGTGCCTGAGGAAAGCGGGAGGATCATCAGGACTCCAGTCACCCCAGTCATAAACTCTTCAGACTACTTCCATCAGGAAGGAGGTTCTGCAGCATCCGGTCCCGTACCAGCAGACTGAGAGACAGCTTTTTCCACCAGGCCATCAGACTGCTGAACACGTCATAGACACCTCACCCTCACTACTGGAACTTCAACATTATGCACTCCATACTGTACATTAATGCCACTGTTTTGCACATACCAACCTCTGTATATTTTATATATCTTATTTTATTGTTTACTTTATTTCATTTGTAAAACATGCATATACACACTATATACACACTCACACACACACATGTAGAAAAACATATTTAGTATACACATTCAGTAATGTATATACCTTTATATATTGTACATATATTTATTACTTTTAGATGAGCCATTTTTATATTTTGCTTGTTGCACGTTATTGTATTTTTGCACAACTCTGTTGCTTGTGAAGCTCGCACACAAGAATTTCACTCGCATGTACTGTACCAGTGTACCTGCACATGTGACGTGACAATAAAAGTGATTTGATTTGATTTGATCATTGTGTGAAAGCGCTTGATGGGCCTGTCTGAGGTTCATATTTGCCGTGCTGGGAGTCAAGCGGCAAAATAAGAGACTGAAAAGAAGGAGAGAATGAACAGAGAAGAAGAAACAGCTGATTTGGGCCTGTGTTTGCTGGAGATTTGGGAGCGCACACAGGCAACTGTGAGCAGAGGAGGGAGGACAGGGGTGAGAGATGAAAGCTGAGGCTGTTAAAGTGAGAGCATATGAAAATTGGGTTGAAAATTGAGGCTGGCGGACTTGTGGAGGTTTAGAAAATGTCCAGAGCATCACAACAGAAAGGTAAATAAAATAAAGAAAGAAATGAATAAATAAATAAACTAATAATTATATAAATGAATAGAAAACATGCATACACAAGTAGAAACATGTGAAATTGTTTTTGGAGAGAATCAGGGGCTGGGGGAGACAGTTTGAATCCACAGCTCAGCGCAAATATGCATGAATTAATCTGAATACAAACCCATACATGCAATGAAGACCAGCTTCATGAATGTTAATATATCACATAAATGCTAAATAGTGTAGATTTAACAGACACTTGCTATTAAATGCTGACGTTATACATTCCTGAGAAATAACTCTCAAAAGTTGCAGGACAACAGGGTGACTTTTGTGAAAAGGTAAGGAGACTGGTATGACCAACCAGTAGACTTGTAGTCAAGACCACCTAATCTGAGACCAAGACAAGACCAAGACCAAGTCGAGACGAGACCAAGACCGAGACAAAAAAGTCTTTAAACTGCAGCCAGATGCTGCTTCGTTTACGGGTGTCAGGCATATTTATGTGTTTTTGCTTTCGCACAGCCCTCCTCACCGCTGTCTACTGTGTCACTCACTTACTGAGAGGACAGACGGATGCTCCACTTGACTGTCGCGTCTCTCACCCTCTCTGTTTTTCACATAATGATATTATCCTATATCCTCACATGTAATTGGCCACAATATGGAGGGATTGGAGCATAGCTGAGCCACTGTGTGAGAGCTGAGCAGCAAAAGGAAATTAAGTGAGGGTAGAAATGACTGAAAGATTATTAGGCTCTGCTTTGAGTTTTGTTCAAAAAACAATGACTTCATATAGGAAAAAATAAAAATCACCTTAAACTAGTTTTTAATTAAGCAGCAAGGCAGAACAAAGTCGGGGCTGTATCAAGACACGGGGACTAAACCCCAATTCAACCGGACCCAGGACTGATCTGGAATTAAAACAGGACTACAACAGTTCAAAATCAGGACTACTTAGGACTTAACCAAGACAGAACCAGAATCAGAACTAGATGATAGTAGCACTAAAAATCATCACAGACCTGCACTACACTTATTTTTTAATTCTACCAAAGTACACTATTTAGATTGAGAAAAGTTTATATAATTATTTAGCCTTGTTGTGCAAACAAGCCTGCAAAACTTAATAAATATAGAATTTGAAAAGTAACAAATGGTATCTAAAAAGTTACACTAGGCACTAGATACAAGTTCTGATGAGTTCTGGTAAACAACCATTTGACTAACATGTGTCTCACCTGCTCTTGTTCCATCTCTCTTCTGTCCTCATTCTCCCCTCTCTCTCCCTCTCTGTTCCTCCATCTCCCTCTCTCTCCCTCTCTGTTCCTCTCTCTCCCTCTTTGTGCTGACAATCATCAAATATACAGTGGAAACCAGATATTTACATACTCTTCAGATAAAAACACAAACACGTTTTAATTGTAACATCAAATCAGACTAAATGTTTATTTTTTTAGATTGATAAATATAAAAACATATTTGTTAACTTTAAGAGTAAAGAGAGAAATTGTCTGTATTTCTTAATTGCAAATGGCACCAAATTGTATTCAAAATTGAACCACACTTATGGAGCTCCACGATTCTTTTCCTGGTGTTTTGGTTGATATCTCTTGATTTTCCCATGTCAAAGAAACAGGCTCTGTGTTTTGCCTTATATGCATCCACAGCTGTGCCACCAATTTACTCACATGGACTCTACTAACCTATCAGAAGCTTCTTAAGCTCAGAATGGAATCGTCTGGAGTTTTCTTATTAATTAACAATAAACTTAGTGTATATGTACTCCTAAATTTGATGAAAGTGATTAAAATAGACAGCTCTCTCTTTTTATTCTGACATTTAATTAATTCAAAAGATATTTCAATATTTATTTATCTAAAACAAAAAACAAGTTTACTCTAAATTGATGTTTAATGGTAAAAAAATAAGTTTTTATGTTTTTTCCCTAAAGTGTATGTAAATATCTGGTTTCAACTGTGAATATACTGCTGTGTATTGAAATTCCTCTTGTTTTGCATAGAAATATACTGAACAACATACAAAGCATAATATATCAAATAACATCTATCTGCAGGGCTCTAGAGTGCCACCAATTTGGTCGCAAATGTGACCAAATTTTTCAGTGGTGCGACTAAAAAAAAATATTTGGTCGCATTATTTTCGGGTAACAAAAAAAAAAAATCTCTGCAACTCTCCGTGTGGTCAAGAACAGATACTCATTATACCCTATCGTGGACTAAACCAATCAGAGATAGTCAGGGGCAGGACCTCTCTGATTGGCCGTGGTCCAGTTGAAAGTGCAGGTGGAAGAGAGAGGTGAGTAGCTTGAATAAAGCGATATCAATTCATTAACGGATTCCACACAAAGACGTAAACACACAGCGGACCCGACGCATCAGAATCAGCTTTGTCTTTCTCGGCTTTCTCACCCCACGGCCCGAACACGGACACGCTGTCGGAGCTTAGCGATTCTGATGCGTCGGGTCCGCGCTGTGTTTCCGTCTTTTTTGCGCTGATTCTGAGCTGCAGGTTTTGTCTCTCCAACCAAAATTCGCCGAGCCAGCAGCAAAGGAAGCAGCAAACTACGCTTCACATTTGATCAATGTCGTCATGAATTCCCTCTGACTTTTGCTGTTTTGCTTCCACCACGATAAAAATCACACTTCATGCACAGCTCTCTCTCTCTGTACTTCAAGAACAGTTTCCCGTCTCAAATCTCTGTTTTCTTATTCATTCGCTTATTACCCACCAGTCTACCGTTGTTTACAGCGCTGTCGGCCGCTGTCTTTTGCTTTTCTTTTTTTCACTTAAATCACCTCGGACTAGAAAGCCTAATTTCTGCTGTTCAGTACTGAAGAAATTTTAACTTCTTAAAATTATGCAGAATTGCAGAATATTGCAGAATATTTTTAAGGTTATCTGCTATAAAACGCCAGACCAGGAAAATCTCCTTCATGTTTTTCTGTGTTTTATTCTCAGTTACTTTGACACAAAGGCATCTGCTGTGATGTTCACAATTCTGATGAAGTCTCATGTGTATCAGTACTGATAAATGATCAGAATTTATATATTTCTGACTGTCTGAGGCTAAATTGAATCGAATCAGGACTTTGAGAACCGGAATCGAATGGATTATAGAAATCAGTGATGATACCCAGCCCTAGTGAGCAGCCTAGGCCTGACAGAAGTGGATGTAGCTGTGGGTAATAAGAAAAGATGAAAAGAACTATTGATAACTTTTGTGTTAAGTTAAGGACTGATCCGTCTGAAATTCATAGCCAGCTCTGACACGGTGCCATCAATATTTGAATGCTGAAAAAACAGCAGTGTATCCAGAAAACACATTATATGCTGCAATAAATGCACTGCCCAAGTGTCCCCTCTCCCCACTGCCTTTCAGCAGCAGGCAGCAGCAAACAGGTCATCAGAGGAGCCAAGATGATGATTGAGTTGACAAAGCAATTTAAGCACAAGTTTGTTAGTTAATAATTTAGAAATGAATATTGTCTGTATGGACTTCCCCCCAAAGAAAGTGCACATGTAAAACTGCGGTGTTAAGCGATGCGGTTGAAAAATTTGAGTGCGCCTAACTTTTGTGCCGGTACGCCTAAATTTTTAAAGTTAGGCGTACCGGTGCGCCCATGTCAAAAAGTTAGTCTAGAGCCCTGTACCTGAGTTTTTTCTTTCAAAGAAGCACCTTATATCCATTGTTGTGTTCATCAGTACATAACTGAAACCGATTTAGAGTGCTTTGTTTAGCCGTGGAGGGTAACAACTGAAAATATGAAATAAACACACATGTAAGCTAATACTCTAAAAAAACAGCATTGTTGTTCGGCTTTTCATTTCGCCATTTGTTGATTCACTTGAAGAGCAAGTAACGTAATATGGGTCAAGTGATCAGTTTGATATCAATCTTTTGTGATACACCGTCATATTTACATTATTTGTACAGTACGAATGATTTGCTGATTGAACTGTGACTGGACTGACAATGTGGATTAAAGTTTTGACTGACTTGATACTGAGACAAAGACTGGACCAAGGTTAGGATTAGTAACTGTTGACAAACAATTCACCACGCCAGTAAGAAAAGGATGGATGCTTTGTTTGGTGTTGTTTTTTGCAGGAGTAGGAGGACAAGAAAGACCAGAGGGGGAGACTGTAGTTTCATGTGAGACTGTGGAGCTGCAGACTGAACCCTTTGGCTGCTAAATTTGGGTTGCTGATGTCTGGATTAAGAAAACTGGGTTTATTGGCTGTGATTGGGTCTTTGTTGGGAAATGCTAAATGTTAAAATGGGAAAACAAAATGAAAAGAAAAAGAAAAACGGTGTTGCAAATGTGAAGTTCATATTAATCAACAGGTTTTGTTTTCAGGCATGGGCGGTGTGGAAGAAAGCTCGAGGAGTTGAAGAGATTTAACATGATAATTAAACTGATTTCATTTCTTAACACAGGTTTGAAGGCCCGGAGCAAATATACTCTGGAGGAGAATTGCTGAGGTTTTCAGACAAATAATATGACTAAACTTTTTCTTTTAATTTCGTAATGTGGTGAAGCCTTTTCATTCTTTGACACATGAGAATGTGTCAAAAGGGGGAATTTTAGGTTTAATTTGAAACAATGGGTTCCATGATCAGTGTATGACTTTCTGTGCGTTTGATAATTTAGGTACGGTAAAACTTACGCATAAATCATTATTTTCATGTTTAAGCTTAACTGATTAAAATAAACTGAATCCCGTTTAGAAGATAAAAGACCTGTGTTCATGAGAAGCTGAGTACCACACTGAAGGGGAAACTGTGGGACAGCAGGCTGAATGAAGCAAATGCTTTTGTGAAAGAAGGGAAGATGTTAAGATTGAAAATGTTTGATTTCTTTTTGATTTCTTCTACTAAAATAAGCGGTTATAATTATTTTCATTCACATATTGCAATCGTGAAGGACTTAGAGTGCTGAGAGGTAAATACAAACACGCTTACACACATAAATTATATTTAGACTAATCCTCTAGATCAGAGAGTCCCGAACATGATATTCTGAACTAACTTTGAATAACTACAAGAACAATGGATAACCACATTAGATTATTGAGGCTTCGCAGAGAGGTGTTTTCCTTTTCTGTCCTTTACAGAAGAAGGAGCAGATTCCAGAACCACAGCAAAACCACAAAGAGGTTGGCGAGAATCCAGGAAGCACCAGACCGAACGGATCTGGCCAAGAAAGGGGGACACGGATGTGACCCAAAAGAAGCATAGATCCCAGAGAATCACCCGTCCTAGAAGATTAGTTGTTTAAATTGTAATAAGGTCAAATGTTTGTTGGACAGAGGTTCTAGTGTGAGCACAAAGTAATGAAAACTAATGGGAGGATTAGCTTTAGTAATAGTTTGCATGATTTTTATGTTATGTCAATTGCCCGAACACAGTGGTCATGCCCGAAATAGTCTAGCCGTTAAAGGGGGACAAAGGGACAATAAAGGGAACTGAAAGTTGTGTGCTTAGAAACCAGAAGTGCTTTTTAAAGAGGAAACCGGTTAACTCTATAGAGACTGTTTCCACAGATTGACAAAAAGAATCTAGAACCTTTTACTAGGAAAAAGCTAATTATATCTGTTTGGATTTTACAGTGAGCAGTGAGGGAAGTCAGAAGCATGTTTAAACTATGATGCGGGGTGAAAAGGGGGTGTCAGGAAGTAAGGTAGGACAGCTCACAGCCCGGCGTAGACGTGAGGTGCTGTCTTAGAGCTTCACTTATTTGTTTGATTTATTTGTTGTGGATAGAAGTAGTAATGCCACAATAATAAGTGAACAATGAAAACACACAACCCGTTGAGGGGATGTATGACATCTTTGTTTGGGCAATGGAAAGGTTTCATTTTGTCTAGTATGGTTTCTCGTGCTAGATTGTTGGCTATTATTTTCACATCCAAGTAAAGTTAATGGGACAAATCAGGAATTATGTCGTCTCTCGCTAGAGAGACGAAAAGGGGAAAGCTGTTAAGGTCAAATATATATTCTTAGTGCTTATTTTCTGATTATATTGTTTTATGTAGGCCAGTATGGTGAAACAGGCCATCTTTCTTTCATAAAGTGGATGAAAGGTCTTAGTTGGCTGTTCAAGACAGGAAACTGTTCAGAATGAGACATTTTGTGCAGAGCTGCAGGGTACAGGATGTAGACAGGAAGCGAAACTAGGCAGAGTGCACTTCAGAGTTTTTTTGATCAAAACTATGTTTCATGTATAACAGAACTATATCATACGCATCCAGCTTACTGCTTCAGATCTGCAGAGGGTTTAGCCTCATGCACGTCCCTTTCCGGAAAGTAATGATTGAATAAAATAATTATAAAGCTTTGACCACACTGAGTCGTGTTGTCTCTGTCCAGTAGAAGAATAAAAGAATCGGGTCAAATAGTAGCTACAATGGCTAAACGCACTCAAGACCGAGTGGATTCAGTGCAAGCCGCCACACATGAGGACAGATGATCGGTTATCGATCTGAAGAAACAACTTGACCTACTCACGACAAAGCTCACAGATCTTGAGGACAGGGGTCGCAGGAATAACATCAGGCTTGTTGGCTTACCAGAAATGACGGAGGGCTCCGATACAGTCGGCTACATTACGGCTAATCTCCCCAAGTGGATTCTGTTGCTGGAGGGGCGCTTCATCGACATCGAACGGGCGCATCGGGTGTACGACGGCCGCAATACTAATACCAAGAAGCCTCGTACCCTAATCTTCAGATTGCTACGGTGGCAGGACAGATCGGCAATTCTCAAAAGGGGCACGCAAAGCATATCCAGTGAAGCATGCCACCAACACTACTCTTCTTTTCTTCCCTGACTTCAGTCTGACTACAACAGCAAAGAGGAAGAGTTTCTTTCCTGTCATGAAGAAGGTTACAGCTATGGGCCTGGAACCATTCCTCATTTACCCCGCCATGTAGTACCAGCTTATCATGGTCCAACATTTGCTTGCTATTTTATTGTACATATATAGGATATGTTTATATTACTTTATTTTATTTTTTGCTTATTTCTATATTCCTATATTTTATTTTCTCATTTTATAAGATAATTTCACTCAATTGGGAGGGTGTAGGATATACTTACCCACTTAATTTTTTGTTGACTATGTGTGCACATCTGACACTGTACTGTAGTTTTTGTGTTGGAGTGGAAGGACCGGTCACGAATCAATCAGAAGTTTATGTTCTAGCAGACCTATGGAGGGAGTTCTGTGCGGTCTGCGCCAGTTTTTGTATATAGTTTTTTCCTTCCCTGTCCCCTCCCTTGCAGACATATCTCTATGCAATGCTAAAATTCCAATAGTACTAGTGAAAGATTACAGTACCTGGCAGGAATATGGTGGCCTTATATTTTACTACGCATCAATGTTCCTCTCTTGCTATCTTCACATTGGGACCATTCTTGGACATTTGCCGCACTGATGCTACCATTGATTATTCTGTCACTTAATGTTAATGGTCTTAACTCCGCCATTAAGCGCACATGTGTCCTTGAGTACCTTTACCGCAAAAAGGCTGACATTGCTCTAATTCAAGAAACACATCTGAAACAAGGGATATAACTTTGGGATATAATAGGCTCACTCCTGCTTGGCTCATTTAATTTTGCAATCCGGAACAGGTCTTTCCACATAGACCAGAAAACAGCACTTATTACCCTTCTCTTAAAAAAGGGAAAGGACCCTCTTGAGTGCTCTAGTTTCAGACCAATACCTCTGCTCACAACTGATCTCAAAGTATTCACAAAAGCTCTCGCATTCCACTTGGAAAGAGTTATCCACGTTTTAGTCAATGCAGACCAGACAGGATTTATCCGAGGGTGGCTTGCATCTGATAACATAAGATGGCTGTTACATATCATAGATGACGCTAACGGTTATCAAAATCCATGTGCAGTATTCTCACTTGATACAGAAAGTCTTTGACAGGCTAGAGTGGGATTATATGTGGATGGTATTAAAACACTTTGGGTTTAAGCAGAAATTTGTTGCTATGATTAAGACATTATATCACTCACCCCTTGCTAGTGTCTTAACAGGGGGCCTGATTTCTCCCCCGTTCACATTGCAGCGTGGAACGAGGCAGGGTTGCCCTCTCTCTCTCCTCTCCTCTTCTGCCTCTCTCTAGAGCCCTTAGCGCAAGCCATTAGACAGTCCACAATTTCTCCCATCAGAATTAGTGGTCAAAATCATATCATGTCTCTATATGCAGATGATATTATTCTGTTTTTAGACAACTATGAGACGTCCATCCATCCATTAATTAAAAAGTTTGATCATTTCAGTTCTCTATCTGGCTACAAAATAAACTGGTCGAAATCTGCCTTGATGCCTTTGAACGTTAAAGCTACAGAAATTTCCTTACCCGGGTGTGTTCAGATCAAAAGCACTTTTACTTATTTGGGCATTTCAATTCATAATAGTATTCCAAAGATAAACAAGGACAATTTTACTACTATGCTAAATAAGATCAAATCCGAATTTCAAAGATGGGACAATTTAAAAACTTCCCTTCAGGATAGAATCAACACAGTAAAGACGAACATACTACCACGGCTTAATTTCCTTTTTTTTTTATGTTGCCACTCTCACCTCCTCCAACTTACTTTAAAGACATTATTTATTTGGAATGGCAAAAGGCCTAGGATATGTTTGTCAACATTGCAGAGTCCCAAATTGTTTGGTGGCCTGGCAGTACCAAACTTTGAGTTTTATCACTGGTCATTCCAAATCAGGGCGCTTAGTACATGGGTCAAACCAGAGGCTACTACTGCATGGAAAATGATCGAATCTGCCAAGGCAGCAACGCATAGACTACAAGATCTCCTGTTTTCTAATACACCTGCCAAAACGCTCTGCAACAACAACAAATTTGGACTTGTTATTGCCAACTCTATACAGGTGCGGAGGAAAATAGAACGACGGTTAGGTGCTCCAGTGAAATTTTGTAAAAGTTCACCATACTGGCATAATATGAAGTTACTATGTGGCAGCCGACCATTTGTTCAACCCTCTTGGTTTTCACTCGGGATAAACCTTTTTGATGATCTATTCAATGCCCAAGGCCTTTGTTCATTTCAGGACTTAAGGACGCGTTTTTCCCTTCCTGCATCTTCTTACTTTGTGTATCTGCAGCTCAGATTAGCTTTAAAAGCATATGGTGTCCCCTGGGACTCTCCTCTCCCTTATCATCCCATGCTGGAATGGATCTTGCCTAACTCTGGCAGACCCTTTGTTTCCAAAATCTATAACAAATTAGCCGAACATGGTATAAAGCCCCTGCCCATTGAATCTATTTGGGTCAGGGAACTGGGAGAACTACAGGTTAATATAGACTGGGATACAGTGTGGTCTAATCTGAGTTTGACTTCTAGGAACCTGGCGCATCAACTAATTCATTTCAAAACCGTACACAGACCATAAATTACACCCTATAAGAGATTCCAGATGAAACTACAGGCTACATATCACTGTCACATATGCAATGATTCGTCACCAGGCACGTTCTTACACATGTTTTGGGACTGTCCAGTTATATCCAATTTTTGGGTCTTTGTGAACTCTGTGTTATCTTAGGTGCTGGAAGTTTTTTATATTCCCAATCCTGGTCTTTGTCTCCTTAATGATAACTCTGAAATCTCCTTAAAACAAATACAATGCAAAATGTTGTTCACCGGATTCACATCTCCAAAGAAGACAATTGCAAAGCAATGGTTTAGTCCTGACGTTTGTATGGAATCATTCTGGATACAATGTCTTATCCGTATCATTAATCTTGAACATAACACAGCAAAATTAAATAAAGCTCAACCCACGACTGTCGAAGCTTGGAAAATCTTCTCATCCAAAGTTATCTCCTGGAAGAGGCAATAACTGGTTATAACTTTGTGTTTTTGTGTTTTTTCTTTCCTGTCCCCATACCTTGTGACCAATGTTTGCTTTACTACTGCAGTTTACAGTTGTGCTGTATATGTCTGTACACCCCCCTCCCCCCAACCCTGTTGTAAATCAATAAAATGTTGATCACAAAAAAAAACATTGAAGCATCCATGCCCAACTCTCCTATTTCTCTTAAAATAACACCAGTTACTGGTTTCCTGAAAACATCTCCTTCTCTTCCCATCAAGTACTTCTGAATAAACTGCAACCTGAAAGCAGCAGTTCTCCAGATGAACCAGTCCTTGTCCACCTTCTTCTTTTGGCAAAAAGAGCACAGCCTGGGGTATCCAGTGTCAGTTATCCCCCCAAAAATTGATCAACAAAGATTGAAGTCTACGGGGTGGCACCAAACAAGCTAATCGATGCAACAATACAGAAGCAACTTAGCTGTTTATAATCAGCACCCTCCCTCTATATGACGTCTGGGGTAAGAACCATCTCCACTTCCCTAATTTCCCCTCACCTTTCCCCAACACCCCTTCCCAGGTCTTATTTTCTGTATCTTCATCCCCCAAGTACACACCCAGATACTTCAAACTACCTCTTTTCCACTTCAAACCACCTGGAAGCTACGGGAGCCCAGCAAATAAATCTCCTAACTTATTGACATCTTGCTGACTGCTAACAAAAACAACAATAATATCATCAGCATATGCAGATGAGCTAAACAATATCTTAAAACCTGCTAAAGACATCCCAGCAATAGAACACCTAACATTATTTAACATTGGTTCAATACACAGAGCATATAACATACCAGACAAGGAAGAACCTTGTCTAATACCTCTGGTTACTTTAAAAGGTTTACACAAATAACCATTTATTTTGAGTACACGTCTTTGTACAACACCATAATCTTGGCAATTAAGTCAGTGCCGAGACCAGACCTTTCCAACACACTCCAGAGGTAACAGTGCTCAACTCTGTCAAAAGCCTTTTCTTGGTCTCGTACATCCCAATGAACTGGAGACCTCCAAAATATTTCTGACTAGTGACACATTACTGACAATAGACCTGCCTGGCACGCAATAGGTTTGTGCTTGGTGGACAACCTGATCCATCACCTTTTTCAGCCTGTTCGCCAGCACTTTTCAGTATTTTATCATAAGTGCACAATAAAGAGACAGGCCTCCAGTTCTTAATAACTTGAAGATCACATTTCTTTGGTCACAGTGTTAGAACTGCTCTCCTGCAGCTCTGAGGTAAAGATCCTTCAGCAAAGCTCTCTTCAAAAACCTCCAAGACATTGTAAGAATAGACTATCGTAGTATTAGGGATTTAGTTGTATTAACGATAGTAAAGCATTATATTAATTATTCATTTAAGTAGGCCATAGGTCAAGCTGCTAAACATTCACACATAGAGCACATAGAACTGGGAGAATAGGTCAGAGGTGTATGTAAGAAGCAGAGACGACAGAGCTGCCGTTAGTGGGATGAGGATTTGGTAAGCCAAAGCAAGGAGAACACTGTGTGCGGAGAAGTGGGCTGCAAGGGCACGAGATAGGGAGGCAGGAGATAGAGAGGGACCCTAGATTGGAGAGACAAAGGTTGTTGATTTCTGTGTGTCATTCTATGCTGCTGGAACTGCCCCAGTGGATTTTGATGTTGGATGCTGAGCTGTAAAAATCCCCAAGTACATGTAATAAAATTAATTGATTGTTTATTTATTTAAACAGGAATTGAATTGAATATCACACTTTTTTATGATGCATTATACTGCTGATTTATAAGAAATGCTGTTTGCAGAGAATCATGGCCTTATTTGTCTGATTAGAAAGAACAAAGCATACTGCACAGGAAGCCAAGGTCATAACTTAGGCTCACTGAGAGAGAGAAAAAATGTGAATGCTTAGTTTGGAGGGGGGCTGAAGCTATAAGAATGTGAGAAACAGTCAGACACTTCAAGATTTTGCTGGACCCCCTTCTGTGCAAACACGGTGATTTGCTTCTTCCCATCGCCTACTATTCTTCTAAGCTTGACCCAGTGGCTGTAGGCCTTCCTGGATGCCTGCTTGCGGTCGCCGAGTGTGAAAAGGAGTATTCCCCTTTGACCGTGCAGGTACCCCACGTAGTTTCTGTTATTTTGCTAGAGCAAAGAACCTCACACTTGTCTAAGGCTTGCTGGCTCAGGCATTTTTCTATGTTGCTTGATATGCGTAACATCACAGTGAAGCGCTGCACAACACTGAACCCTGCCACTCTCCTTCCTACACAGGAGGGTGGTGAGCCACACAGCTGCATTGCTGTGTTGGCCGAAACCTGTACACCTCACGTTGACTTGCTATATGCCCCTCTTGGCAATTCTGATATGGTGTTGTATGTGGATGGCCCCTCCTCACGTGATTCAGGAGGAACCAATTGTGTGGGTTTTGCTGTGTGTTCTGATCATGGCATTCTTGTGTCAGGCTCGCTGCCCAAGCATTTGTCTGCACAGACTGCGGAACTTGTGGCATTGATAGAAGCCTATAAACTTGCTGAGGGTCATTCTATCACTATCTACACTGATTCTCGCTATGCGTTTGGTGTGGTGCATGACTTTGGCACCCTGTGGGGGCTGTCTTTTCAGCTTGTTTTAGCTTCATTGCCCACTCCTGACCTTACTGACCTTTCTGCAGTGCAGTCTTTTGCCCCTCAGGCAGAGAAAGATCTCTGGCGTAGATTTGCCTGCACACTGATGCAATCTGTTTGGCATTTTTCTGACGGCCGCCCATACCTGCCTAAGCATTTTTTCCCTTGGTTTCTTAAGTGGGCACACGGGTTGGACCATGTGTCCAAAGGGGGGATTCTACAGGCAGTAACAAAGCTGTGGCTCACAAAAGGCTTTTCTGCAGCAGCTGGACACTTTTTTTGTATAAAGTGTCTCATTTGCGCAACCAATAATGTGGGACGTCCAGCTCATGTAGACATCCATGTAGACATGGATGTTATTGAACTAACACCATCAGAGGGAAAGAAGTATTGTTTAGTGGTGGTGGACATGTTTTCCAAGTTTAGGTTTAGGTTGCGAAACATTGTGCATATCACCCACAATAGGGAGGTGCTGTGGAAAGAGTGAATGGCTCTTTGAAAACAAAATTGGCAAAGTGCTGTGAAGAAACTGGCCTTTCATGGCCAAAAGCACTCCCCCTTGTGTTAATGCACATGTGGGCCAGACCTCCAACACATCTCAGCCCTTATGAGGTGTTGTATGGGCGCCCTGCTAGAGTGGGGGCAGAACCTCCAAAGTGCTGAGCCATGTCCACAGAACTGTGTGACAGTGAAATGATTGTGTATTGTCAAAATCTCTCTAAGACTCTCTCGCAGATACACCGAACAGTGAAGGCAGCCATGCCTAAACCAGTAGAAGGACTGTTGCACCCGTTTAAGCCAGGCGACTGGGTGCTGGTGAAAGATTTCAAGAGAAAGCACTGGAAGGCAAGGTGGTGGCTCGGTCCATTCCAAGTTCTGCTGACCACGCAGACAGCGGTAAAGGTTAGGGAATGAGTTACCTGGATCCACGCCAGTCACTGTAAGCTGTTTGCAGGGGAACCACCACGGGAGGAGGGAGAGCGACCAGGTGAAATGTATGGGGCAGAATGATCCCCCCACCTCATCCAGGCAGTAGGCAGTCCACCCTCTACCTGCAACAATGCGTCATACTGAGAAGCAGCTCATCATCGGAGTGGCCCTGCTGCTCTTCACTGGGCTGATGATTGCCCTGTTGTGGAGCCTCTGGGGCAATCCGCAGCTGGGGGCGACTTCTCAACCCAGACGAGCGCGAGCGGCAGGAAACGGCGGACCTCAGACCAAAGTGGTGGTCACCGCAGTAAAAGGACAATTGACAGTTGCAGAGTTTGATTTGTGTGATGTAATAGGATGTTATGGTAGCGCCAATGTGTTTGGCGAGGCCACAATGTGTATATGTGTAATACCCAGCATATACCGCAGCACAAGATTAGCAATTCTGATTACTGGTTTCCGACCTGGGATCGGGTTCTTTGGAGCATGGGACCAGGTGGTTGGACAGCGACCCCCAAGGTAGGTAGTTTCAGTGCACAGGCGCAGATGTATTTCTCACTGACTAGGGCTCAGGTGGGAGGAGAAGCAGCCACAGGAAAGGTAAAACCATTGATTTTAACAATAAAAACACAACAAAACTTTGTTTTGACATAAGTTGTGAGAGCAGCGGATGGACTTATTTCAACTTGGCGGTAGATGTCGGTGTGAAATTTGGGATGGCCACACCAAATGCAAAGGTAACCAAGAATGCCTCCTCAGCCCATGCACCTGTGGAGCTGTCAGGACATCAGTTAGTAACTTATTTAAACATAACTGGACCTGAGGACGTGGTGCAAAAAGAGACAGGTTATGTAGATAAGAATGTGTGGCTGGATTGGATAACTTACACAGCCAAGTCTAATGACATGACGGAGTGTGTGGTGGTCAGGAGCTTGTACTATTGTAAGATTGGCACTGTGGCTTGCTCCACAGCTCGCCCCACACTGTTCACGGTGCCGGCGCCTTTATTGTTCTGAGAGGATAGGCTGGGATTTGAATGCATGTTGCAGCTCCACATGAAGGAAAGGGTCCACACTGATGCATTTGAAACGTTAACCTTTTTTTTTTTTACATATTCCACTCTCCGTATTCCACATGTTGCATACGCAGATTCTCATTTTCACCGAACATCGTCTCTTTCCGCCTTAACTTTGTCTCTGTGCTTCTGTAACATAAAGAACGACCTGACATTTTCCTCAGGACACCAGCGATCAGCTCAACAGGACCTCACTTTACCTGCATGCATCCTCCTCCTCACCTGTCAGCGGTTGTTTAACACCTGCTGCTAATTCAAGAAACACGCCCACATTACCTGGTGATAGTCACAGTTTAACTGGGCAGCCAGTGCTCGATATAACGGCGCATTTTTCTGCACAAGATAAGTAAATATAGTTTTTTTCCCGAGCGCAGAGCTGCTGGAGCTTGTTTCCCTACAGAGCATTTTATAGGCGAACCAGCTTTATCAGCGGCTGATGTCCAATCACCGGCACAGAGCTTTAAAACCTCACCTGAGTTTTAGCTCTCAGTGGTTAAACGCTGGACTTAATTCACTCAGGTTTTGTCTGTCGGGTCACGTTTACTTCGCTGTTTTATTTACAACTCAGCAAATCGGTTTGGCTGAGGTTAAAGTTACGTTTCATAACCTCATAGTTTTACTGAAGTTTAATGGTTCATTGGCACATGTGTTAGACTGAACCGTTCGCTTTTCTTTATCTGGTGTGTTTTGGATTTAACAGTGAATTTTGAGATTAAACTGACTTTTAAAATGTTTTTATACAAAGAGGAAAGAGAAGGCGCATTTCCACCGAGAGGAGCAGAGTTTGCAACAGCATGTTCATCATGAAGACTGCAACCTGGACAGAAATATTACATCATCTGTTTTTTAATAGTTATTCAACTGTATTCTAAGCACCAGCTGTCTGTTAGAATTTTTAGAGTTTACTTAACTAAAAATAAATTATTATTTTTTTTGCTTTTTCGGTCATGTTATGTTTAACTGTCAAAGGCTTGTTAGAAACTATGAAACACATCGTGCAGACTTCTGGACGTTAGAAGAAAACTAATACTGCTCATGAATGAGACTAAAGGCAGGAAGGTGTCCTTTAAAACTAAACATGTTAATCAGACCTCCCTATTTATATCATAGTTTATGATATAGCACGTGTATTTCAGTAATAGCCTACTTATTTCAGTGTAGTGGTGAAAAGTCACACAGCTCACGTGGGCGTTATCTGTGATGCTCCTTAACTATAATTTTTCCAAGTTAACTTCAGTTAACCATTCAGACAGTTCCTTTGCAATGAAAAACATAAACACTCATGTCGCCGGTAGGTTTCCGCAGTGCCAGCTGTTTAAATTACAGCTAATTATGCAGTAACCATGGTAACCACGGACTCTGAGCGGCTGGATCAATGGCAATAAAAGTGTTTTGATTTGATTTGGAGGTCAGACAACAATTTTACATATATGATCTTAAAACAGGACACATCCACTATACGTGCTGGCCTCATATCAAATGTGAACGCAGACCGAGTCTATGTTTGACGTTTGTTTTATGTTGTAAGATTTTATGTTTTATGTGTTTTTATTCGTTGTTTTATTATCTTTCATTAACAAGCATATCATGAAGTGTTCATATATTTCACAAGGTTTGCTGAACTTTTCCACTGTTGTGCAAGCTGACATTTAACCATGCAACACAAATAAGTTAAACAGGAAACAGATGCAGCACCCAAACCACAAGAGTTCAAAAGTGCACCACGTTTCCTAGAGGAAGCAGCCAGACACACATGTGACTCACACACACCCACACACACAACCATTGGTTTAGAGGAACTTGTAAAAGAGGAAATGTGATGTACTTGCATACGCGATGTAACCTATAAATAAAGAACTGTTGCCTGCACTCAGGGTGTGGGTCTCGCCAGAGTCCTCAGCCGTGCACGGGGTCTCGCCAGAGTCCTCACCCGTGCACGTTGCTGTTATTATATTCTAACTGTCTGAGTGTCTTTATTCAACCTGAAGAATGTCTTATTAAAAATAAACTCTTGACATTTTATATCTGATCTTCGCTCTCAAACATTTAAACAGCAGCGAGTCTGCAGCTGAGGGAATACAAACTCAAATTGTTGGAACAGGTTTGATCGTTTCCTGCGTGTATTAATTTGGTGATTTATTAAATGTATAACTGTTATTCTAATCTGCTGCTGAGTCTCTTACGCTGATGAAAACGCAGATAACACAGATCACCAACACCAGTTCAGCCAATCACTTTCATTCCACTTTGATCTGTGACAAACTGACGGTTCATCTCTGTTACAGTGTTGCGTTAGACTGCTATATTTTTTTGTTCTTTATGCTGTAGATTTCCACGTCTCTGGAATAGTTGGCAGTAATAAGGATGATTTTCTGTAAAATTATATTGATATGACCCGTGACATATTCGTAGATGACCGTTAGATTAGTCCATCCATCCATCCATCTTCATCCGCTTTATCCAAGGCCGGGTCGCGCGGGCAGCAGCCTAAGCAGAGAAGCCCAGACCTCCCTCTCCCCAGCCACCTCCTCCAGCTTATCCGGGGGAACACCAAGGCGTTCCCAGGCCAGCCGAGAGATATAATCTCTCCAGCGTGTCCTGGGTCTGCCCTGGGCCTCCTCCCGGTGGGACATGCCCGAACACCTCACCCAGGAGGCGCCCAGGAGGCATCCTTGTCAGATGCCCGGACCACCTCAACTGGCTCCTTTCGATGTGGAGGAGCAGCGGCTCTACTCTGAGCCCCTCCTGGATGGCCGAACTTCTCACCCTATCTCTAAGGGAGAGGCCAGCCACCCTTCCGAGGAAGCTCATTTCTGCCGCTTGTATCCACGATCTCGTTCTTTCGGTCACTACCCACAGCTCGTGGCCATAGGTGAGGTAGGGACGTAGATCGACCGGTAAATTGAGAGCTTCGCTTTTACACTCAGCTCCCTCTTCACCACGACGGACCGGTGCAGCGTCCGCATCACTGCAGCCGCAGCACCAATCCGTCTGTCGATCTCCGGCTGCCTTCTCCCATCACTCGCGAACAAGACCCCGAGATACTTGAACTCCTCCACTTGGGGCAGGAACTCATCCCCGACCCGGAGTGGGCACTCCACCCTTTTCCGGCTGAGAACCATGGCCTCAGATTTGGAGGTGCTGATCCTCATTCCCGCTGCTTCACACTCGGCTGCGAACCGTTCCAGTGCGAGCTGGAGGCCTTCACCTGATGAAGCCAACAGAACCACATCATCCATAAAAAGCAGAGATGAGATTCTGAGGCCACCGAAGCGAAAGCCCTCCGCCACTTGGCTGTGCCTAGAAATCCTGTCCATAAAAATTATGAACAGAACAGGTGACAAAGGGCAGCCCTGGCGGAGCCCATAACCCACCGGGAACGAGTCCGACTTATTGCCGGCAATGCGAACCAAGCTCTTGCAAAGGTTGTATAGGGATCGAATGGCCCGTAGCAATGGGCCAGACACCCCATACTCCCGCAACACCTCCCACAGGACACCCCGAGGGACACGGTCGAATGCCTTCTCCAAGTCCACAAAACACATGTAGACTGGTTGGGCAAACTCCCATGCACCCTCAAGTATCCTTGAGAGGCAAAAGAGCTGGTCCAGTGTTCCGCGACCAGGACGAAAACCGCATTGTTCCTCCTGTATCCGAGGTTCGACTAGCGGACGAACTCTCCTTTCCAGCACCCTGGCATAGACTTTCCCAGGGAGGCTGAGGAGTGTGATCCCCCTGTAGTTGGAACACACCCTCCGGTCTCCCTTCTTAAAGATGGGGACCACCACCCCGGTCTGCCAGTCCAGGGGTACTGCCCCTGATCTCCACGCAACATTGCAGAGGCGTGTCAACCAAGACAGCCCCACAACGTCCAGAGCCTTCAGGAACTCGGGGCGGACCTCATCAACACCAGGGGCTCTGCCACCAAGCAGTTGTTTAACTGCCTCAGTGACCTCGCCCCCGGAAATTGGCGGGTCATTCCCCTCATCCCCAGACTCTGCTTCCTCCTCGGAAGACGTGTCAGTGGGATTAAGGAGGTCCTCGAAGTATTCCTTCCACCGCCTGATAGTTTTTTCAGTCGACGTCAGCAGCGCTCTGCCAGCACTATACACAGTGCAGGTAGAGCACCGCTTTCCCCTCCTGAGACGCCTGACGGTTTGCCAGAATCTCTTCGAGGCAGTCCGAAAGTCTTTTTCCATGGCCTCTCCGAACTCCTCCCACACCCGAGTTTTTGCTTCAGCCACTGCCCGAGCCACATTCCGCTTGGCCTGTCGATACCTGTCGGCTGCCTCCGGAGTCCCACAGGCTAACCAAGCCCGATAGGACTCCTTCTTCAGCCTGGTGGCTCCCTTCACCTCTGGTGTCCACCATTTGGTTCGGGGGTTACCACCACGGCAGGCACCAACCACCTTGCGGCCGCAGCTCACTGCAGCAGCTTCGGCGATGGAGACGCTGAACATGGTCCATTCGGACTCAATGTCCCCAGTCTCCCTCGGAATGTTGTTGAAGCTCTGCCGGAGGTGTGCGTTGAAGATCTCACGGACTGGGGCCTCTGCTAGACATTCCCAGCACACCCTCACTACAGGTTTAGGTGCACCGGGTCTGTCCAGCGTCCTCCCCCGCCACCTGATCCAACTCACCACCAGGTGGTGATCAGTTGACAGCTCAGCCCCTCTCTTTACCCGAGTGTCCAGAACATATGGTCGCAGGTCTGGTGATACGATTACAAAATCGATCATCGACCTGCAGCCTAGAGCGTCCTGGTGCCACGTGCACTTATGGACACTCTTATGTTCGAACAAGGTGTTTGTTATGGCCAAACTGTGATTTGCACAGAAGTCCAATAACAAAACACCGCTCGGATTTAGATCAGGGAGGCCGTTCCTCCCAATCACGCCCCTGCAGGTCTCGCTGTTGTTACCCACGTGAGCATTGAAGTCTCCCAGCAGGACAACAGAGTCTCCAGATGGGGCACCTTCCAGCACCCCCCACCCCCCAGGGACTCTAAGAAGGCTGGGTACTCTGAACTGCCACTCGGCGCATAAGCGCAGATGACAGTCAGGACCCATTCCCCGACCCTAAGGCGCAGGGAACAAACCCTCTCATCCACCGGGAAAAACCCCAACGTACCGGCAGCAAGCCGAGGGGATATTAGAATACCCACCCCAGCCCGCCGCCTCTCACCAGGGGCAACTCCAGACTGAGACAGAGCCCAAGCCATGCGTAGAGGTGAGCTCGACTATATCTAGCCGGTACCTCTCAACCTCACGCACTAACTCAGGCTCCTTCCCCACCAGAGAGGTGACATTCCATGTCCCTATTGCCAGTCTTGGCAGCCGGGGATCGGTCCGCCAGGGCCTCCGCTCCTGGCCGCCGCCCAACACACAATGCACCCGACCCCTATGGCGCCTCCTGCGGGTGGTGGGCCTCCGTGAATCGCTACCTTATCGTGGTGGAGGGGTTTGTGTGTCCCAGGGATCCCAGGGGCTATGTTGTCTGGGGGCTTTTGCCCCCTGGTAGGGTCTCCCATGGCAAATTGGTCCTGGGTGAGGGACCAGACAAAGAGCGATTCAGAAGACCCTTATGAAGGGCCTTAGTCCATGGGGCCCGGCTGGGCACAGCCCGAAGAGGAGACATGGGCCCGTTAGTTTAGTCAGCTGGGAAACTGTGTGTTAACTCAGAGAGCTGAAGATATCGTGGATATGCTGACCTCACTCCGTGGTGTACAGGGCCGTTTACCCTCATGATTAATGTTCACAATTAAAATATTAGCCCAACATCATGAAGTCTGTATGTGTTTCATAGTGTCGAACCACCTTTGTACAGTTAAAGCAGTTACTACATGACAGAAACACCAACGTTATCTCTTTTATGCGTTTATACGCAGGTCACGCTGACTACTGAACAAAAACCCAAAGATCAGCTGTTAATCGAATTTATTTGCTGTCTTTCCTCCTTAAACATGTTTTTAATGTTAGTTATAATTCAGAATTGGCGACTGAAACACGTAGGACACATAAGAACATCAGAAAATAAAAACCCGATAAATATAACCTCAGTAAAAGAAGTCAGTGTCAGCGGGGGTTATCACAGCTGTGTACCGGGGCCTGCGCTTTGTCGGTGGTAATAACAGCTCGATTGCTTGCGAGGTGAGCGGGTCTATCCCACACTTTGCCGTGAGACTGGGCTGGGCAGACATCTCCGAAATCATCGAAGCACTTTTGCAAAGAGGCTATATCTTGACAAACCGACCAGACATATGAAGATTAAACCGCTACATTCTCGGCTAAAAAAATATTAAAACGGTATTTGGTGACACACAAACAGGGTTTTTCAAAGTTCAGTTCTGTTAGTTTCCACATGCCGGTTGTTGTGTGCTAAAAACAATGGCCACCAGGCCAAAGCAATGGTTTTGACTCGATCAGCGTTAACCCCGCCCCCTGGGTTTGATGGGTGAGGTTGACAGATAAAATTATTTCATGGTGAGACCTGAAGGAGTCAACTGTGCCAAAATGAATTAATTAATTAAATACACCATTAAATAATTATGTAAATGTGGCAATAATTAATTAAAATGTGAAATAAATAAATAATTAATTAAATGTGTCAATAATTAATTACATGTGTCATTAATTAATTAAATATGTCAATAATTAATTAAATGTGTCAATAATTAATTAATTACATGTGTCGTAAATATTTATGTAATTAATTATTTCAGATTTTAATTAATTATTGCCACATTTCATTAATTACTTAATGGTGTATTTAATTAATTCATTATGGCAGTCCTGGCGTTCCATATTCCTAGAGGTGTTCCTGATGAGTATAAATTGGCCAACCAGGTCGCAGAAGGGTTTGAGTCCATCTTCCTATCGATAACCCCAAATAAGAATGTAGATTGGATAAAATATGTTCATTATAATGTTCAGCGACTGGCTAATTTGACACGGGATGCAGTGGCGGGCCTATCTGAACAGCTGGCTGCCACTTCCCTAATGGCCCAGCAAAATAGGATGGCCTTGTATATGCTTTTGGCTGAGAGGGAGGGTGTTTGTACTATGGTAGGTCCTCTGTGTTGTACTTTCATCCCTAACAACACAGCTCCAGACGGCTCTGTAACAAGGGCACTGGAAGGGTTGAGGACACTGTCCACCCAAATGACAGAGGACTCTGGTATAAATAATCCCTTGGATGACTGGGGTTTTTTTGCAATTATTTTGGTAAGTATAAAGCCATAGTGGTGTCTTTGTTGATGTCCATAGCCACATTTTCTGCCATACTTACATGTTGTGGCTGTTGTTTCATCCCGTGCCTTCACACCCTAGTGCATAAGTTGATCACAACTGCGCTGACAAAAGAGGATGAGTCTCCTAAATTTAATGGGGTTGTTATCACAAAGGGGGGAACTGTACTGGAAATCTCTTTATTTTATGTATTAATCGCATCACTTTAGTAATAGTAGTAATGCTTTCTCAACTCAATGTAGAATAATCACTCTTGACACCAGTTGTATGCATGTAAAATGTTATCAGGTGGGCCACAAGGTTTATTGCCTTCTCACAGTGAACCCATTGAAGACTTAAGGGTCTCCAGACATCCTGTTCTAAAGGAGGTGACAGTTGGTGACAGTTGATCTTTCTTAGACTAGGAGAGGGTCAAGGATGAGCTGGACTGAAGACACTGAAGAGGTATAAAAGGGTTCAGGGTAGTGTCTTTCCTCAGAAAAACTGGTTTGATCTGAACCTTTTTCTCCACTGCAGTGTTTTTCTTTTCTTTTTAATAAACCTAACTTCATGCTACATGCTCACCTGGTGGTGCAATTTTATATGAGATTTTCCGCGACAGCAGGTTTCCCCAACCTTGTAAACAGTACCCTTGCACAATTACTGAAACTTGCACCACTGATGAACAATCGCCTGCGAGTCCATGAGCATTGATCACCATTAATTTATCAAAGACCACTCATCAGTGACCATTGGGTGGAATAGTAGCTCATAGTCAAAGTAGTCATTTACTTTATTGGAATCTCTTCCTTCCTTATGTCGCCATCTATTTTCTGAGCACCCTAATTGCACAGCGAAGGTAAGGTAGAGGCCAGTGCCATTAAGAGATTTGATTGGGCATTCCAGTCTCAGTAATAAAAATTAACGAATTGGCTTATGTCAGTGCTCACTTGCGTCCGCCCACCAGGTACATGCCCAGTATGCCAGAAATTTTTTTTTTTTTTTTAAACCTGTATTTTAACAAACTCAAAATTCTGTAAATGAAAATACAGTAGATGAAAAATACTACAAATCTTGCTACTGTAGACGTTGTAAAAAAAAAAAAAAAGCTGTAAAAAAAAGTTACTGTAAAAATTTCAGTAAAGTTACTGTACATACATAAGAGCTTATTGCTCTTATGCATAACAGCAGTAAGCATGCAGCAGCTATCAGTAAGTCAGTAATCAAATTTACAACTCTAAATTACATCTGTTTACATTGTAGAGTTGGATCATTAGACAGATATATTGGCTAGGTGTGATGGTTTTTCAAGTACATTCTGGCTCTTATTTTACTCCAAAAAACATTATATTTGTAACAAATCTAACAATTCACTGTGATAATTTTTTTGCAAGTTGTTTTACTCATTACTTGTATTCCAACAAATAAGAGATGTCTAACTGAGGCAAGAATAAGCACTCCCACTAGTGTAGAAAGGCAATTTAAAGAAAAACGGGTACAGATACAACACGAAACAAACAAGGTTTAGCAAAGTCTTGCAAAATTGTTCTTGGATGCTTACCAGACCCCTGTGAATGACCATCTGAAAAATGGAACACAAAGATAAACATGATAAACCAGTATATTTAAAAAATATGTGAAAATTCAACTTGGACCTACTCTCTTGTCTAAAGTGATTTTGTTGTTGTTGTTGTTGTTGTTGTTGTTGTGAGCACTTTCGATTAGAGCTTGGTAATAAAGGGGTAATTGTAGGGTAACAAGGAAGAATGTAATAATGTGGTAATTTCTAAGTTATTACAACTGCCAAAGTAATAACCACTTAATATCCAACTTATATCATTCTAGCAACACTGGTTACAATTGAGTAATATTAGGCTGAAATGTATGTAATTTGATAACAACAGCTCAGAAACTCGGGGTTGTGAAAGCAGACAACAAAGCAGCAAAATGAAAAACTCCCTGTTTTTATTTAATAACATTTAATTTAACTTGGCCGCTGTTCAGCCCCTGTTGAAAGTTCAGACTTCAAAGTATACATCGCTTTTTAAATTTTAATGACAGAGTTCTGATAAAAAAAATTTACATAAGCCGTGCTTTTTTCTAAATACTATTGTTTTGTTTTTAAAGCATCTTTTAAGCACAGCGTGAAAACAGTAAAGAAAGAAAACAAAGTCACCTCTTTCCTATTGGTTGAAAAATGTACCATGTCAACCAATTTTTTAAAAAGTCAACATGTGGGTTGTTTAGGAAGAGGGGAAAGTTTTGGGAGTGACAATAACAGCAGTGAGACAGAGCAAGCGAGTGAGAGAGAGTTTTGAGATGTGGGAGATTTGTGACGTTTAGCGTGGAGTGTATAGTTAGTGTGTTGTGTAGTTGTTGTTTTGTTTTGTGTGTCGGTGAGGGCACTAATGAATGTCAGAAAGGCAGAGTGCAGTGCAAACACTGTCTCTAGGTGGATAAGAGGACTGATACACCTCCTTTTACTGGCACAAATAATTTATGGGGCATTTTATTGTGACATCTGATTGTTCTCTCATTTTAGTTAGAGTAATATTTTTTAATGGTTGTACCAAATTTTTATAGTTGTATATGTTTACTAAATGTGTGCATAAGTTTTCAAAATGCACAATTTATATTTGCATTTCAAGTAATAAAAATGATTTACTCAACATGTCTGTGGGTTTTTTTTAATGTTTTTTGTATGATTTCAGATCAGTTGTGTTAACACAGTATGTCAATGAAAAAACAACTAAATTTAGACACGTGAGGTTGAGCTGAAGAATGATACCAAACAAGGCAAGGAAAAATAAAATAAAATAAAACAATTTGAGGGTGAAATACAAATGTAAAATCAAAAGGAGTCAAAAATGTCCAGTTATATTTTGGACCTCAGAGGGTTAACCAAAGAAATCGTGAAAAATTAGGTTTAAATTTTTGTTTATGACAGTGCAGATTTCTGACAATTTGGGTAAATGTAAGCATTTCACACTTTTTTTCTAACAATAAAAGTATGAAACTTCAATTAGACTTGTTTTTGTAAAGTAACCACCCCATGTTGTGTAGCTTTCTAGATTTTAGACTTATTGGGCTACATATTTATTTATTATACAGGCTATACAGTACATAAAATCAGAATTTACATGTTTTATGTAACTAGTGTTTAATGATGTTGGCTACACAAAAAAATGAAAAACATGTATACTTACTGTATTTGAATCATTTTAACCATATGTAACCACCTGTGTATGTTTGAAAAAAAAGGCTTCGATTTTGCCACCCCATTTGATTTCCTTGCCACCCTAAGAAACTTTCTCTAGATCTGCCCATGAGACAGGACTCAAATTATGGCAAGCGCCGTAACAGGCGTTTTTGCATTTTGCAGAGCTGTTTCCTGCTTATTACACAGAAACTACTAGAGATATTTTCAGGTAATAACCACACTTCTTTAAGTTAGCTTTAATAGGTAATTAATATGTTATTAAATGGAAACAGGCGGTTTTGTACTTTGCAGTACAAAGATGGCGGCCGACCAAGATGGCGGCGCGTGAACAACGCGAGGCTCAGTGTCTCTCCAGAATCTGCTATTTAGCGGTTTTTTATCTACTTTTAACCAGATTATTCATCCAGAATTGCTGTGCGTTGCTGACCTACAGCAGACAAGAGCTTCTGGACATCTGGACTCATAACTCCAACAGTTTTATTGCCGATCTCCGACTCATCCCAGAGATCTCCAGAACACCGGAGGCTGCCCACTCTCCCCAGCCGGGCGGAAGTGCACGTAGACGGCGCCGAGAACGTAAACAAAGGAGAGGTAGGCGCGGAGGGCTACGGGCTAAGCTAAAGCTAACACCACATCGGCTGCCTTTACCCAGTATTTTCCTCGCCAATGTCCGTTCTCTGGCAAACAAAATGGATGAGATACGGCTCTCCATCACTAACAACAGACGGATTATGGACTCAAATGTCATGTTTTTCAACGAAACATGGTTGAACAACAGCTGCCCGGACAATGCTATCGAGTTAGCAGGACGCCACACACACCGAGCCGACAGGCTAGCAGATGACTCCGGCAAGACCAGAGGTGGAGGTTTGTGCATTTATATTAACAATGCTTGGTGCATGAACTCCACTACTACTGAGAGTCACTGCTCACCTAATGCGGAGTTTTTAATGGTCAAATGCAGACCTTATTATCTCCCCAGAGAGCTCACTTTGATCATACTCACTGCAGTATATATGCCCCCCGACGCTAATGCTAGGTTGGCCATGAAAGAACTTTCTGCAGCCATTAACAAACACCAGAATAAACACCCGAGGCTGCTTTTTTTATTGTTGCTGGCGACTTCAACCACACCAACTTAAAGACAGTCCTCCCAGATTCCACCAACATGTCTCCTGCCACTCCAGAGGAGACAAGACTTTAGACCATGTTTATTCCAACTTGGCTGGAGCCTACAAAGCAACACCCTCCCCACATTGGACAATCGGACCATCTCTCCCTGTTCCTCACACCTAGGTATTCACCACTCATCCAACGTGTGAAACCTGCTGTGAGGGACAAAAAAGTGTGGCCAGAGGGACAGACGCAGTGCTCCAGGACAGATTTAAAAACACAGACTGGAATATGTTCACCAACACAGACCTGGACCAGTATGCCTCATCTGTACTGGATTACATCTCCGAAACCACAGACAGTGTCACCACCCAGAAACGGATCACCATGTACCCCAACCAGAAGCCTTGGATGAACCGGGATGTTCGTCTCCTCCTGAAGGCCCGCAACACCGCCTTTAGGTCAGGAGATGCACACGCCTACAGTACAGCCAGGGCTAATCTAAAGAAGGGCATCAAAAAGCCAAACACCATTACAAAAAGAAGGTAGAAGAACACTTCTCCAACTCCAACCCCGACGCATGTGGCAAGGACTCCAGACCATTACAGACTACAGGACCACCAAACCCTCCCCACATCCTCTGATGCCTCCTTCCTCAACGAGCTCAACAACTTTTATGCTCGTTTTGAGCGAGGAACCCCACAACCACAACCATAACAGACATGACGCCAGACCACCAACCTCTGACTCTCTCCCCACCGATGTAGGGAGCGGTGCTGAGCAGGATCAATGTCCACAAGGCTGCAGGTCCTGATGGTATCCCAGGCGTGTTCTCAGAGCGTGTTCTGGGGAGCTTGCAGGAGTGCTCACAGACATATTCAACCTGTCCTTGGCCCACGCTGTGGTACCGGCCTGCTTCAAATCCACCTCCATCGTCCCGATACCCAAAAACTCCAACCCATCTAGCCTCAATTTACCATATTATGATGCTTTTCTTTCTTCCTTGTTACCCAACTATTATCACTTTATTACCGAGCTGTATTCCTATACTATAACCACCAGTTTTTAGGTTCTTATTATCCTATTCCATAAATTTCAGGGTAATATCACTCAACTGTAACCAGTGTTGCTACCATGATATTACTTGGATATTAAGTGGTTATTACTTTATGTTTTTTTAACACATTGTTACCTCTTTATTACAGAGCTGTAATAGAAAGTGGAACCTTTTTTTAATTAATATTTTACAAACTCTATTAAAATGACTACTATAATACCAATTTCAGCATTATAATATCTATTGAAATATTTTAGATGAACCACAAACAATTCTTAATTGAGAAAACTTTTAGTATTTCAACTTTACAGCAATCATTCAGATAACATTACTGATTTACAAACCAGTTCAAAGTTATAATAGCTAAAATTAAAAACGAAAAGAAAACAGATACCAATTACTTGCTGGTTAGATTCGAAAATATGTAGGGTGTTTCAAATAATAGGTTGCAAGCAATCCAGGGATGTTAACATATTTGCTTTTGGTGACAAATATAAAATAAAAATAAAAAATCATGTCTTCTCCTGGTACAGGAATGGTAACTCATTTTATATTGAGTGCCACATTCTACAAAACTCATCTTGCATATCATCATGCCACAGTATCAAGATATTATATTTATAAATATTACATTTTTAAGTATTCATAGTTTTTAAAGAGCTGAATGTAAACTTCCAAATAACATTGTACTCTCTCCATTCTTAGGCTAAGTAATAAGACAAATGTTTATAAATATTTACATTTCTTTCTCACCTTTGCAAAAGAAAATGATCATCACAGAGAAACAGCACACAAACCGCTGAAGAGCCATCACTAACTACCCCTGTTTCCATTTGACTACAGCTATTAAACACTGCAAACTTGCTCAGCTCCACCCCACACCACCCCCCACCTCCCAAAAAATGCCGACAGGTCAAAAGTCTTGAGGCCTGTGTTCATACATTCTTTATATTCTTTAATGTGCTAAATGTGAAAAACTAAAAACACTGGGAAATATGTTGTTTTGCTTCCAAAACATGTCAGACCCATGGAAGCAAGGATGCAGGAGCCTTTGAGAACTCAGTGGAGATGTCAAATGGCAAGTGGCTATGGGACATCAGTGGATCCTTTGTGTCCAGTGGGTTACAGGTTTGAAAGAGTTTTAAGAATGTGCCTTGGGCTCTATACTATATTTGGGAGCAGATGTCACAGGTTGACAGCTTTCATTAGTTTACATGGTTCTCTGTTAAGAGCACAAAATAATAATGTAAGATTAGCATCTCTATATAAACAGTTTCAAAACAATTAATTTTGAAAATAAAAAGAAATGTTTTATTATTTAGCCTTTTATTTAGTAGAGTGTTGGAGGAGCTTGTGAGTGATTCTGTTTTGTAAATGTGGACAAATGTACTAATGATAAAAGAGGGAAAATAATGGTTTGTGAATTTATGGTGAAAACTGACTTACAGCAGGAGGCTATGATGATAATTATGTGAGGCTGATTCTAGAAGAATATGCAGTACTCAGACATTTAGTAGCAACTCAGATGACTCATCCCTCTCAATCAAATATACTGGGATAGAGAAAGAATAGTGACTGGCAAAGAGTGATGAATGGGGACGTTTTTCTCCGTATATGTGTGTGTGTGAGATTTGGAAATAAATTTTAGTGGCATGTAGTATATAAGCCATTCAAGAACTGAATCTTTATTCCCATGGTTTTACCATCCTCTTGTCTTTTTTCTGTCACACAGTAAAATTTACGATTTACACATTTGTCCTGGAACTGAAACTCAGTTCAGCTGTACTTTGATTCATGATATATTTTTTCCCTTGCATTGATGGAAAGTGACAAATTATACCAACTTTGAAGAATTATAATTTCACCTTGTGTTGCACAGCAAGTTTTGAGATACAATATTGCACAAAAAATTGAGCATGTGCATTGAAACTCTGAAACTAATCAAAAATTACTTTGAAAGACTTGTTTGTAAAAAACAAAACAAAACAAAAAAAACCAAAAAACAGTGGGTAATTTTAAGCTCACAAAGAGCACTTTCATAACCTTTTGATTATGAGTTTCCAGCCTTGGGCTGTGTACTGTATTTTGCAACAGATGATGTAACAGAGTTGATACATTTCGTTAATTTGCATGTTCATTTGCAAATAAACATCTGATGTACTACCATCCTCTCTGATGCCCCTGGCATGGTCCAGATAAGCACAAAGCAAGATTATAATCTGGTTTATTTCCTGTAAACATGGCAGCCTCGTGGCCACTGCCATTTTTGATAATAGTGCTCTCTTCTTTTTTTTTTTCTCCAATGTCCCTTGCGGGGCTCCATAAAAACATGCTTGAAGAAATTTTTTTTATTTCTGAGTCTGAGTACTCAAACCTTCAAATGATAGTCTTTTTATGGAAGTAACAAGGCAAAGTATTAAAAGAATTCACACATACACACAAAAAATGAACAGGAATAGATTCAGCAATTTAGGCTGGAGATTGTTAAATATCAACACTTCGCCGAGTTCTTTTGATTCCTCAGAGGCATCCGATGGAAGACACAACACTGCTCAGTTGACCATTTAACACTTTATTCTCTTACACAATTGCTTCTAGAAGGGAGATGCGTCCTGCATGACACGTTGCCGCAGATCTCAAAATGGAGACGGCCCTTGACAGTTTTATTACCGAGCACCCTATTCTAGTCTAAACAACAGCATTTCAGTAAGTTTCCACTACAAGATGGTTAGTTCCCTGTTATTTACTGCTCTGCAGGCAAGCATGGGGGAGAGTCTACAAGTGAAGGCCACATATTCTAATGTCCAATGCCTTTATTATTCAGGGCTGTGTCCATTTAATACTACACTATATGATTATATGGCAGTTTTGATTAATATGAGATTAATGTAAGGCACAGTATTAAAGCACTTCAGGTAATATCATTGAGAGTTCAGGGGTCATATGAGTTTACATGTGTTTAATAGCGTTTTATTTAATGAAACCATTATGTGTTTTAATTAAACTGTTTTTAAGGATTGTATAGGTCTCAGCGCTCTGTTATTTAGACAAAGATGATTTAATTTAGCTAGTTTAGGGGTATTTCCCTTTTCTTGTGTGCTCTGAAACACACAGAGGCTAATAGTTTCAAACAGAGTGCCACAAATGCCACATCCCTCCCTGCCTGGGAGGGATGTGAGGTGGGCAAATGAACTGAATTATTTCTTCAACAGATTTGATTCAGCCATGAGGCAGTCTCCAACATCGGCTGCAGACTCACCCACCCCCACTGTTGCTGTTCCACCTCTGACACCTCAGACACCTCCTCTATTCACCCTGCTCGCTCCTCCCCACCCCCAACAACAGCATCCAATACACAATCAACACAAGGCTCCAGCCTGTCTCTCTCAACCACCCAGGTTAGGAGGGAACTGAGGAGGATTAATGGCAAGAAGGCAGCAGGCCCAGATGGCATCAGCTCGAGGGTCGTCAGGTCCTGCGCGGACCAACTGTGTGGGGTGATGGAGCACCTCTTCAACCTGAGCCTGAGGCTGGGAAGAGTCCCACAGCTCTGGAAAACCTCCTGTGTTGTTCCAGTGCCAAAGACTTCACGCCCCAAGGACCTCAACAGCTACAGGCCGGTGGCTCTGACATCCCACCTGATGAAGACCCTGGAGCGGTTGGTCCTGGCTCAGCTTCAGCGCCTTGTGAGCTCATCACTGTATCCACTTCAGTTTGCCTACCAACCTGGCATTGGAGCGGACGATGCCGTCATTCACCTCCTACATCGTTCCCTTGCTCACCTGGAGACCGCTGGGAGCACTGTGAGAATCATGTTCTTTGATTTCTCCAGTGCCTTCAACACCATTCTTCCCTCGGTTCTGAAGGACAAGCTGGAGAACTCTGGAGTGGACCATCACCTCACTACCTGGATTCTGGACTACCTCACCGACCGACCACAATATGTGAGAACTCAGGGCTGTGTGTCGGACAGGGTCGTCTGCAGTACGGGGGCCCCACAGGGAACGGTTCTGGCTCCGTTCCTCTTCAACATCTACACTGCAGACTTCTCCCACAACTCCACCCAGTGCTTCCTGCAGAAGTTCTCTGATGACTCTGCTATAGTCGGCCTCGTCACTGATGGGGACGACAAGGAGTACAGAGGACTGACTCAAGACTTTGTGGACTGGTGCCAGCTGAACTACCTCCAGATCAATGCCAGTAAAACCAAGGAGCTGGTGGTAGACTTCCGCAGGCACAAACATCCTCCACTGCAACCACTGAACATCCAAGGTATGGACATTGAGGCTGTGGACAGCTACAGGTACCTTGGTGTTCATCTGAACAACAAACTGGACTGGACTCATAACTCAGACGCCCTCTACAGGAAAGGGCAGAGCAGGCTACCTGCTGCGGAGACTCAGGTCATTTGGAGTGGAGGGCCCACTCCAGGAGACCTTCTATGACTCTGTGGTGGCCTCAGCCATCTTCTATGGTGTGGTGTCCTGGGGCGGCAGCATCTCTGCTGGGGACAGGAAGAGACTGAACAGGCTGATCCGAAGGGAAGGGCCAGCTCTGTTCTAGGACGCCCTCTGGACCCAGTGGAGGTGGTGAGTGACAGGAGAATGGCGGCTAAGGTGTCATCCCTGTTGGACAACATCTCCCACCCCATGCAGGAGACTGTGACAGCACTGAGCAGCTCCTTCAGTGGGAGACTGCGGCACCCACGGTGTGGGACGGAGAGATTTCGCAGGTCTTTCCTCCCCACTGCTGTCAGACTCCACAATAAAGACTTTTGCAGCTGATCAAACACACACATGTGCAATAAGACTGCTATATGTGCAATTCTTTTTCTGACAAGTTGTATTTTTGTATTTTCCTACTCAGTTGTATATAGTATTTGTATTTCTATTTTATTCTATTGTATATAGTATTTTATTTTATTGTATTGTATTTTATTGCATTCCAGTGTTTTCTAATTTCTGCTACATAACATTGCACTTTTGCTGTAACAAAACAAATTTCCCACCTGTGGGACTAATAAAGGTCATCTTATCTTATCTTATCTTATCTTATCTTATCTTATCTTATCTTATAACAGGTATCCCTTTAGAAATAAACTTTTCTTGTGATACTTCTAAAAAACACATATTCACACCTAGCCACACTAGCACTGTATCAACCCCCAATGTTCCTTTAATGCAACTAGCCCTATAATTATCTACTAGTCACAAAAACAGTGCACTGTTATTTAGACATAGATGATTTAACTGCTTTAGGGGTATTCCACTTTTCTTTAGCGCTCTGAAAGACACACAGGCTAATAGTTTTTTAAACAGAATACCACAAAAAACATGTATTCCTTTAGAAATAAACTTTTCTTGTGATACTTCTAAAACTACATATCACGCATAGCTACACTCTGCAACAGTAAGACTTGATGATTAGACAGAGGGGGTTACAGGTAGGGCCGCCAACAGCCAACAAAACAAGTCATAAAACAATAAAAGAGGCTTCCTTATCAAGAGCATCCCAGCACACACATCCCAGCTGTAGTTCCATAGTTTCCACCTTTTCCTTTACAAACAGTTCCGTTATCTGACAATTACACCTCCTACTGACTAACCGAACCTCCATAGTTTTTCCACCTTTTTCTTTACAACCTGCTCTTTATATCTGCATCTCAGAGGCCAACTGAAACCAAATCCACCTACAGTGGCTTGCAAAAGTATTCGGCCCCCTTGAACTTTTCCACATTTTGTCACATTACAGCCACAAACATGAATCAATGTTATTGGAATTCCACGTGACAGACTAATACAAAGTGGTGTACACGTGAGAAGTGGAACGAAAATCATACATGATTCCAAACATTTTTTACAAATAAATAACTGAAAAGTGGGGTGTGCGTAATTATTCAGCCCCCTGAGTCAATACTTTGTAGAACCACCTTTTGCTGCAATTACAGCTGCCAGTCTTTTAGGGTATGTCTCTACCAGCTTTGCACATCTAGAGACTGAAATTCTTGCCCATTCTTCTTTGCAAAACAGCTCCAGCTCAGTCAGATTAGATGGACAGCGTTTGTGAACAGCAGTTTTCAGATCTTGCCACAGATTCTTGATTGGATTTAGATCTGGACTTTGACTGGGCCATTCTAACACATGGATATGTTTTGTTTTAAACCATTCCATTGTTGCCCTGGCTTTATGTTTAGGGTCGTTGTCCTGCTGGAAGGTGAACCTCCGCCCCAGTCTCAAGTCTTTTGCAGACTCCAAGAGGTTTTCTTCCAAGATTGTCCTGTATTTGGCTCCATCCATCTTCCCATCAAGTCTGACCAGCTTCCCTGTCCCTGCTGAAGAGAAGCACCCCCAGAGCATGATGCTGCCACCACCATATTTGACAGTGGGGATGGTGTGTTCAGAGTGATGTGCAGTGTTAGTTTTCCGCCACACATAGCGTTTTGCATTTTGGCCAAAAGTTCCATTTTGGTCTCATCTGACCAGAGCACCTTCTTCCACATGTTTGCTGTGTCCCCACATGGCTTGTGGCAAACTGCAAACGGGACTTCTTATGGTTTTCTGTTAACAATGTCTTTCTTCTTGCCACTCTTCCATAAAGGCCAACTTTGTGCAGTGCACGACTAATAGTTGTCCTATGGACAGATTCCCTCACCTGAGCTGTAGATCTCTGCAGCTCGTCCAGAGTCACCATGGGCCTCTTGGCTGCATTTCTGATCAGCGCTCTCCTTGTTCGGCCTGTGAGTTTAGGTGGACGGCCTTGTCTTGGTAGGTTTACAGTTGTGCCATACTCCTTCCATTTCTGAATGATCGCTTGAACAGTGCTCCGTGGGATGTTCAAGGCTTGGGAAATCTTTTTGTAGCCTAAGCCTGCTTTAAATTTCTCAATAACTTTATCCCTGACCTGTCTGGTGTGTTCTTCGGACTTCATGGTGTTGTTGCTTCCAATATTCTCTTAGACAACCTCTGAGGCCGTCACAGAGCAGTTGTGGAGCTGTTTTGCAAGGAAGAATGGGCAAGGATTTCAGTCTCTAGATGTGCAAAGCTGGTAGAGACATACCCTAAAAGACTGGCAGCTGTAATTGCAGCAAAAGGTGGTTCTACAAAGTATTGACTCAGGGGGCTGAATAATTACGCACACCCCACTTTTCAGTTATTTATTTGTAAAAAATGTTTGGAATCATGTATGATTTTCGTTCCACTTCTCACGTGTACACCACTTTGTATTGGTCTTTCACGTGGAATTCCAATAAAATTGATTCATGTTTGTGGCTGTAATGTGACAAAATGTGGAAAAGTTCAAGGGGGGTGAATACTTTTGCAAGCCACTGTATATAAAAACACCCCATCAGACACACAGTATTTTCCTCGGCACTTCACAACTGCCGCAAGGAATAGCGTTTTAACTTTTTATTTTTTCGGATCCCAGACACAGCGGTGTGAGGTAGTTAGCACACAGTTAGGCCATGTAGAAAACATCGTTTGTTTGGAACACATCAGCAGAGAGGTAGAATTCATAGCTGTTCATAAGAGTTTAATTTAATCAAACCTCACTTTACGGATCTAAGTGGCTCCTCATCACTAGCCAATTCACCATTTTATTTAAATATCTGAATTTTCGGAATGATGATCCAAGCGGGACACAGAGGCTGCTAGTTTTAACGCACCAGAATGCAAATATAAATAAAAGCCTGACTATCCTGAGAGCCTAGCTGCAGCGACGCCTTTCTTTCACACGGATGCCTGGATGTGCGTTGGAGCTGACTTTGCTACCCGCACAGAGCGTTTCTGACCTACGGGCGTTGCTTATACAACAGAGAAAAGCAACAATACAGCGTGTTTCTCTGCTCCAAGACATCGGTGGGCCTTTCACACGGTAAGCATGTCTGTTATACCCAGCGCATAAATGTCTGTGTGTTAGCGCTGACTATTCAAACCCTGTTTAAAATGTGACACATATGTTGTCAGAAAACAAATCCTCTAAATTTGCAAAGTCACTGATTTAAAAATATATTTTCGAATTTTTAGTTGCATGTCAAACATACGATAGACTCTTGAGCGTATTTATTTATATAGCTACATTCACAATGGTATAACCGTGCTATATAAAAGGTGCCCAAGCACCAATGCGCTCTAATGCAAGCCTCTGAACTGTATGTTGATAAGTGCATGAAGTGTACCTCTACCTCTACAGCTGAAAACAGTTTGTATCCGCACTCTGAGGGTCTGCTGAATTGTTTTTAATATTGCGCTTTTTCACGAACTGCAGATGATGAATTCCTCTTTATTGGAGAAACTGTCCCTAAGCTATTGTTGCTCATACTTACTGAGTTCCCTAGCTACTTCTTTACTATGTCAGTAATCTCTTTTGAACAATAAAAGGTATGGTAGATTTAAAGAAACATCCTAATTGAAGCAAAGGCAAAAAATTGGAATTAATTTTATGTGACTGTTCATATTAAAGCCAACAACAAGTGAAAATCCAAAACCGACTCCAAGCTTTTGTATTAATGATCTCTCTCTCTCTCCCTGTGTGTGTGTGTGTGTGTGTGTGTGTGTGTGTGTGTGTGTGTGAGTGTGTGTGTGTGAGTGTTTGTGTGTGCGTGCCCTCACAGAAGGAAGGTCACAGCAGGAGCTTTTCTGAAACGCATTACCAATCAGTTTATTTTTTACAAGAAGTGTAGATCATACGATGGTATAAATGTATTCTTTGCGATACTTTATAAATATGAAACTCTAAAGATTTTGAGTTCATGCACATTGTGAAACAAGAATCTAAATATTTTGTGTCACAATAATTTCTGTAAAAGCATGTTGTTTATGGCCATAATGTGACAAATCTTTTGCGGGCCCTATTAATGATCAATGGTAATTGAAGAGGAAGCTGAACCCAGGCTCTGGACATTTTCATGACAAGTGACAGCGCAGACATCTACTAATAAGAGAACATGTTTTATCATCATAAACACTGTGATATGAAGCATTGTTAAAGTGTCACTTCAGTAATGTTGACTCATGTTTTTAATAGATGACTTTAAAACACTAAACTCTAATTTCTGTGGTTTATTTTAAGTTTACAGAATATAACATGTGGTAAGACGATGAGTTTTACTTCTCACAGGTCGTGTTATGTGTATCTATTTATCACGTATGCTACTTTGCTCTGTGGACTGTAAAATGTTTCATTGTATTCATAAAATAAACCAGACTTTCACTGTTTGCATCTTTTACTGTTTTTCTGCTTTTGTTCACTCCAAGTTTGACAAAACCTACAGACATCCAGAGTTAACTCACTAACAATGTGGAGCAGTCTCACTGTATTTAGCTGCTTTTTCCCTAAACACAACCAACCGAGAGAAACGCCTGTAGTCCTCACTTTGGTCATTTTGAACGCTGAAGGAGATTTGTTCCATAGACACCTTATACTAGTGTTTCCTGCATTTAATCCATCACTACTATGTTCTATTTAAACCCAGATTCCTTTTATAGTTTGCAGTGAAATTTCTTAAACCATTGCTTAATGGTACAGAAGTACACATCACTCTTTACTAACACATTTGTAGATAAGATTATTGCTGAACCACACAGCTAGCAGTCTCACACACTCTTTAGGTTTTTGAAGTTTTGTGTGTAATGGTTTAGTCTATCAAACCTTACCCTTTTCTCCCCAGTATCACAACAGTATGACTCCCAAAGTACAGATCAGTAAACAACCAATGATTCTAAAGCCAGAACAGAAAGATACAGTTGGAAGATGCATGATTGTGTTTTTATGATGCATAGTAAAACTACCCCCTCTTCTTCTTCGCTGTGTTGTTGTTGTTCTTGTGTGTGTGTGTGTGTGTGTGTGTGTGTGTGTGTGTGTATGTGTATGCCTTAGAAGTTAAATAATACATTAGCCACACTTAAAAAACATCTGAATTTCATTTAGAACTGAGATTCTAAGTTGTAAGCAGAAATCTTGTGCTCAGCCAGAAACATGTTTCCCCACTTTCACAATGCTGAGGTGTCAAATCCACAACCCCCAACAGATGGTTTGTTACACGCGGGTGTGAAGGGCAAGCTTTACTCACACAGCCTCACACACAGTAGATTTTTAAAGTTTTTGGGTACAGTGGTTTAGCCACAGATGTAACTTCTACTGTTGATAAAGATCACTCCACCTGTTTATTTCTTAAGAAATTAAGCTCTTATTTATAAATGTCTACACAATAATAGACACCGTGTGCTCTGTGACATTATAGTCTTCTACTGCTGCTTCCATTGGTTTGCATTTTAAACTCCCAACCTTTCAGGTTGTTATGAACGACTTATATTTCTAACATTTTGTGATATAAAAGTGAACCATGTGGGGTTTTTTTATTTTCTGTGTGATGGAATGACTTAAGACACGAGTTATTTAAACACTTCTAAATGACAGTGTGATGGCCATAGTACTTAGTGCGTGTCAAATATGTTAAGGATAATGTTTATCAATGTAAAATTGCAAAGAACCTTTGGATAGATTATAACATCTTGTAAACAGTTACCTCAGATCCTGTACTGTCAGATCTATGTATGTAAGGTGAAACTTTCCACAGTACTTCCACTTAAGTAAGTAACTAAACACATAAAGTCACCCTCACCAATATCCGACTGCTCCTTAAAAAAAGTAGCACAAACAGACAACTGACTCAGCAATGATGAGTAGAGCTACCCGAGGCCGATACTCAAGCGGAAGAAAATTAAAAGTTTTGGTTTTTGTGGCTCGAAAAATTAAAGAAAATATGTTTAATAATTCAACAAGACCCACACTTTCAACACGTGTACATTCAAATTTTGGATCAGACTAACATCGCTGTTGTTCAATAGTTTTAGCCTCTCTCAAAATTCATTTTATGACCTTTATTTTTCCAGCCCATAAGGACAATTACTGCATTTCAAATGCGCGTCCAATGGCTTTAAACATCCGTTTTGTCTGTAACGACAGCATCAAACTACAGTGCATTGTTTTCACTAAAATTCAACATTTTTCAGATTAAAATTTGGCTGCTTTTTTTTCTCACTGTAACACCCCCCTCAATGCCATTTTTGTGATATTCTTGGAGATTTCATTTTTTATATTTATGCTTTTGGTGTGAGGGTATCTAATATACACGTTGTCACAGTGTTTTTGTGCTACCAGCTGTGAGGGCTCTGCTTTTGCTTTGAGCAGTCTGTTTTGGTTTTTTTTATTTTGTCTCGTGAGTGCGTGTTTTTCAAACGAGATCCTCGTCAGTTTGATTTTGTCACCACAAACTTTGTGTGAAGTTCACAACAGAGGTAAAGAGATTTAAACACCCCAGTTTAAGGAGGCAGGCAGGGGTTGGACCAGCTGCACAGCACAGATGAAGCAGAGAGTGTCAGGGGAGATGTACAACAGAGGCAGAGGGAACATTTTACAAGATGATAAATGGCACATTTAGATGATTAAGGATTTGTTGACAAGATTAAAAGACACATCCGTCAGAGTTCAACAACATTACAGTTTGATTAAATAAAAAGTTTTTAAACTACACAGGGTTTATTTTCTCCTCTGATAGTAATCATATTAAACATGTCAAGAAAGAAAGAGTATAAAGAAAAATAGTAAATGTGTGTCTAATTAAACTCTTCCTGTGAACCTTATATCATCCCTTAATATGTTCGGTGTTACAAACTTGAAGAAGCACAGAAAAGATCATCAGACATTAATCTAATCAGTTTTCAGCCTTCATTCATGTTGAAATGTTGAAATCTTCCCTGCTAGACCAAAGTGCAGCGTTTAACACCATTGGCCATAACATTTTATTACTGCTATTATTAAATGGAGAGGCCTCTTCACACACTGAGGTTAATTATGAAGCTCCACAGGCTTCTGTGCAAAGACCAGTTCTGTTTACATTATACGTGCTTTAGAAGCCATAGCGTACATTTTCACTGCTATGCAGGTGATACCTACTTTTATTGGTTAAACTGCCGGGATGTCTTAGACACATAATGAGCTTTAATTTTCTGCTTATAAGTTCAGATAAAACTGAGGTTATTGTAACGGGGCGTAAAAATCTTAGAAACACTGTCTAACAAGATCCTTACTCTGGACGGCAATGCCTTGAGTCGTCTGTTGTAGTGATTTGGCACATTATAAGTAAAATTGAAGCACACAATCCCGTCGCACAACATCAACATTTATTTATATACAAAAATAAAAATGCTTTTAAACAGAAAAGAATTGTAACTTCACAATTCATCACCGATTACGTGGGTACAGAGTCCTCATCCTTATCCCATAGTGATTCAGGTAATTCCTCAGGGCCTTGGAAGGGTGGCCAAGCCCAGTCTATTGGAATTCCACGTGAAAGACCAATACTGTCTGGTGTCTAAATCCAATCGAGAATCTGTGGCAAGATCTGAAAACTGCTGTTCACAAACGCTGTCCATCTAATCTGACTGAGCTGGAGCTGTTTTGCAAAGAAGAATGGGCAAGGATTTCAGTCTCTAGATGTGCAAAGCTGGTAGAGACATACCCTAAAAGACTGGCAGCTGTAATTGCAGCAAAAGGTGGTTCTACAAAGTATTGACTCAGGGGGCTGAATAATTACGCACACCCCACTTTTCAGTTATTTATTTGTAAATAATGTTTGGAATCATGTATGATTTTCGTTCCACTTCTCACGTATACACCACTTTGTATTGGTCTTTCACGTGGAATTCCAATAAAACTGATTCATGTTTGTGGCTGTAATGTGACAAAATGTGGAAAAGTTCAAGCCACTGTAATTCAGACAAGTCAAGTTCCAGTAAGGATCTTATGTACAGTGACATCACAGCATAGCTTTTTTTACATTGCATTTTTTAAAGTGTTTGTCTGCCTTTAATGAGGAAATTTGCCTTTGAGTGATGCCAGAAACGTCTAATAAAATGCTAATTATAATGTGAGTTATGTGGCCACTTTAGCTTTCAAAGCACTCTCCCTGTCTACGTCTTGTGGGCTCTACAACACAATCATTAAGCAACTGAGACCTTTTCCTATCCACTACTAATAATCATCTTCCAAAAGCTGACTATAGTTCTAAGAACAGGGCCTTGGGCTCTTTTCAATTCAATTTTATTTATATAGCGCCAAATCACAACAACAGTCACCTCGAGGCGCTTTATATTTTAAGGTAGACCCTACAATAATGCATACAGAGAAAAACCCAACAATCATATGACCCCCTATGAGCAAGAACTTTGGAGACAGGTTGGGCTGAGAGAAGAAAGACCGGATAGAAGACATGCTGTGGAAGAGAGACAGAGATTAATAATAAGTATGATTCAATGCAGAGATCTATTAACACATAATGAATGAAAAAGGTGACTGAAAAAGGAAAAACTCAATGCATCATGGGAATCCCCCAGCAGCCTATGCCTATTACAGCATAACTAAGGGAGGATTCAGGGTCACCTGGTCCAACCCTAACTATATGCTTTAGCAAAAAGGAAAGTTTTAAGCCTAATCTTAAAAGTAGAGATAGTGTCTGTCTCCCGAATCCAATCTGAAAGCTGATTCCACAAAAGAGGGGCCTGAAAACTGAAGGCTCTGCCTCCTATTTTACTTTTAAATACTCCAGGAACAACAAGTAAGCCTGCGGTGCGAGAGCGAAGTACTCTTGTTGGATCTGCGCCTCAGCAGGCCCGCTAGTTCAGACTTATTCCCGTGAAGAAAGCAAGACAGAACAGGATCGATTGGTTTTACTTGCTAGCAAGGGAAGGATCTCAGAGCAGCCCTCGATCTCAGACCACTCCATAAAACCAGCCCCACTTGCAGCCTATTTATTCTGTGACACACAGTTTACACAAACACCCACTGTAAACACCCCCTATGGTGACAAAAGGTTAAAACACTGTGTGTGTGTGTGTGTGTGTGTGTGTGTGTGTGTGTGTGTGTGGGTGTGTGTGTGTGTGAGCATGTGTGTGTGTGTGTATGTGTGTATGTGCATGTGAGTGAGTGTGTGTGAATGGGGGTGCGTTTGTGTGACTTCCTGCTGAGGATGTGCCTACAGCTACACTATAGCCCCCCTCACCATTCAACAGGCTGGGGAGGGAAACAGAAACAGAAGACTGTCTTTGATCATACAGTTTAAGGCAAGACTTACAAATTTAAGTACAATAATGGCAACACTTAACAATTTCAACCTAACACTCTAATAGGGTGATATAGTACTACAAGGTCATTAAGATAAGATGGGGCCTGATTATTTAAGACCTTGTACGTGAGGAGCAGGATTTTGAATTCAATTCTGGATTTAACAGGAAGCCAATGAAGGGAAGCCAAAACAGGAGAAATATGCTCTCTCTTTCTAGTCCCTGTCAGTACTCTTGTTGCAGCATTTTGGATCAGCTGAAGGCTTTTCAGCGAGTTTTTAGGACATCCTGATAATAAAGAATTACAGTAGTCCAGCCTGGAAGTAATAAATGCATGAACTAGTTTTTCAGCGTCACTCTGAGACAGGATATTTCTAATTTTAGAGATGTTGTGCAAATGGAAGAAAGCAGTCTTACATATTTGTTTAATATGTGCATTGAAGGACATGTCCTGGTCAAAAATGACTCCAAGGTTCCTCACAGTATTACTGGAGGCCAAGGTAATGCCATCCAGAGTAGGAATCTGGTTAGATACCATATTTCTAAGATTTTCAGGGCCGAGTACAATAACTTCAGTTTTATCTGAATTAAGAAGCAGAAAGTTAGCGGCCATCCAGGTCTTTATGTCTTTAAGACATTCCTGCAGTTTAACTAATTGGTGTGTGTTATCTGGATAGATAGAGCTGGGTGTCATCAGCATATTCTAATTGCGCTAATAGGATATTATGGTCAACAGTATCGAACGCTGCACTAAGGTCTAGCAGGACAAGCGCAGAGATGAGTCCACTGTCAGAGGCAGGCACGTGCAGAGGGGGGGGCGGAAGGGGCTTGAGCACCCGCCCCTTTCCTGATGGGTGCCCAAAGTGCCCTTTTGTTGAGGCAATTTTTTAAAAAAAAAAAATTTTTTAAATGTGTGTGTGCGTGTGGAGTCCTGTCTGTGCCCCTCAACAATAATATTTAACTATTAATCACATTTTTGCTAAATAAAAGGATCTGGCTGGCATCAGTCACATGATCACCATTAACCAATGATCGCCCTTGACGGCAGAACGCGCTGGTTATGAGCCGGGAACGAGCTCACAAAGAGCACGCGCATTTTTTGCGGTCCGGAGCTGTAGGAGAAACACAAATTAACTCAGAGACACAGACTGATGCGACAAAACCAGTAAGCAGGTGTACAGCGCACACTGTAGTCTACAGCACACAGGAGTGTTAGCTTATTACGTACACGCTGGTAAGCTGTCTTGTGGCAACTGACGAACTGAAACAAACGAGCGTGCTGTGTGTGCAACAGCGCGACAAACTTTACCTGTCCTTTTATTAACTGCACAAGTGCTGGTCATAGCTGCTGGCTCACTGGGTAAGGCTGTCATGGGTCTGTAGCTCTGTCACCATTTTAGGGAACATATTTAGTTTTAAAGTAAGTTACAGGGCTTTTCCTGCCTTTCTGGGGGGCTTATATTTCACTAAAAACGATCTAATATGCATGTCCACATAATAATGGATTATTATAATTATAATATTTTAAAAAAACACGCTGTATTTTAAAGAACTTACATTAAGAAACAGATTATATTAGATTTATATTTTAAATAAGACAAAATGCTGATTTTACAGCAGCAAAATTATTGTATCTCTACAGTTTAAAAATGTAATAAGCTTTCTCCCTGCACAGAGTGGATAGTGAAACAATGGGAATCATCATAAATACATTATTTCATATTTATTACTTTTTTCCCCTAATTGCTTTATTATTGTAGCTCTAGTAATAAATAATAAGGGAAGGATTCTGGATCAGCACCATGATGGAAACTTGTGCCCACAGTATATACAGTATTCTGAAGAAGGTCTGTGTGTGCATGTGTGTGTTTTATGTATATGGATTTTTGAATTATTACTCATGATATAACATTGTCCAGACATGACTGGTAAGGACATGAGGAGGAAACAGTAGGAGCTGTGTGAGGCTACTAAAGGCAGTGGATCCCTCAGCAGCTGGATTACAAAGAGCACAGGTAACATTAACACATGTACCAGTTGTTGGAGAGGTATTCCAGTATAAAAATAATAATAAGCACAACTGGAATGTTTTGCTTCTATAACATTTTTCTGTCATCATTTTATTATAGATTAAGTGTAAGAGTTGTTAAGTGTGGATAATTAAATAATAGTTTATTGCAATAGCAAGTTGTGCCTTGTTCTCAGATGGACAGCAAGTGGAGAGTGATATATGAGATGAGAAGATGAAGGAGGAAGAGAAGCAAAGAGTGATTCACAGGCAGAGTCTAGTTTATTTCTCAGTTTTTTGTTGCCTTATGGTTCCAGGCACTGTCACCAATCTTTGCATTTTGTTATTATCTCATGACACTTGTTTAATCAGCTACCATCTCTCCTATGGACTTTTTAATGTCTACAGTCTCAGATCAACACAGCGCTGCCCCCCAGCACTATCAGCAGCAGGAGCAGCAGCAACCCCTCAACAGCAACATTGTACCCATCAGGTAAAACATAGGCTACGTTTGCTTTGCCTCACAACAGTGATATAGTATGATGCGATCCCATATTAGATTCTTGATGAATGTGTGTTGTTATTCAGCCTGGTTCAATGTGCCCCTTTTTAACTTTGAGCACCCGCCCCTATAAACGTCTCTGCACGGCCCTGGTCAGAGGCCATAAGAAGATCATTTGTAACCTTCACTAAAGCTGTTTCTGTGCTGTGATGAGCTCTGAAACCTGACTGAAACTCTTCAAATAAGCCATTCCTCTGCAGATGATCTGTTAGCTGTTTGACAACTACTCTTTCAAGGATTTTTGATATGAAAGGAAGGTTGGAGATTGGCCTATAATTAGCTAAGACTGCTGGGTCTAGAGATGGCTTTTTAAGTAAAGGTTTAACTACAGCCACCTTGAAGGCCTGTGGTACATAGCCAATTATTAGAGATAGGTTGATCATATTTAAGATTGAAGCATTAATTAATGGCAGGACTTCTTTGACAGTATTGTAAGAATGGGATCTAAAAGACACGTTGATGGTTTGGAGGAATTAATTATTGAAGTTAACTCAGAAAGATCGATTGGAGAAAAAGAGTAAATGAATATCAATGGTACTAAAAGTAGCTGTAGATAATATTACATCTGTGAGATGATTGTGGGTAATTTTTTCTTTAATGGTTAACATTTTATTTGTGAAGAAGTTCATGAAGTCATTACTAGTTAACGTTAAAGGGATGGTTGGCTCAGTAGAGCTCTGACTTTTTGTCAGCCTGGCTACAGTGCTGAAGAGAAACCTGGGGTTGTTCTTATTTTCTTCAATCAGTGACGAATAGTAAGATGTTCTGGCTTTGCGGAGGGCTTTCTTATAAAGCAGCAAACTATTTCTCCAGGCTAAATGATGATCCTCTAAATTTGTGACACGCCATTTCCTCTCCAGCTTACGAGTTATCTGCTTTAGGCTACGTGTTTTAGAATTATACCACGGAGTCAGGTACTTCTGATTTGAGGCCTTAGTTTTCACAGGAGCTACAGTATCCAGAGTCGTATGTAGTGAGGAGGTAAAATTATTAACAAGATAATCGACCTCTGTTGGAGTAGCATTCAGATAGCTGCTCTGCTCTATGAGCATTGAAGATGCTAACAGTGGGTGAATTATATTCTTAAACTTAGTTACAGCACTTTCAGAAAGACATCTACTGTGATGAAGTCTACTCTCCACTGCTGTGTGATCAATTATTGTAAATGTAAATGTTATCAGGAAATGATCAGACAGCAGAGGGTTTTCAGGAAACACTGTTAAATGTTCAGTTTCTATGCCATATGTTAAAACAAGATCTAGAGTGTGATTAAAGTGGTGGGTGGGTTCTTTTACATTTTGAGAGAAGCCAATAGAGTCTAATAACAGATTAAATGCCATGTTGAGGCTGTCATTTTTAGCATCTACATGGATGTTAAAATCACCCACAATAATTATTTTATCTGAGCTGAGCACTAAATCAGATAAAAAGTCTGAGAAATCAGACAGAAACTCTGTGTAAGGCCCAGGTGGACGATAGATGGTAACAAGTAAGACTGGTTTTTCAGTTTTACAGCTGGGGTGGACGAGGCTAAGCATCAGGCTTTCAAATGAATTAAATGTCTGTCTTGGTCTTTCGCTGATTAATAGGCTGGTGTGAAAAATTGCTGCCACACCGCCCCCTCGGCCTGTGCTTCGAGGTTTCTGGTAGTTAGAATGACTCGGGGGTGTTGATTCATTTAAACCAACATATTCATCCTGCTGCAACCAGGTTTCTGTAAGGCAAAGTAAGTTAATTTGTTGATCAATTATTAAGTCATGTACTAACAGAGACTTGGAGGAGAGAGACCTAATGTTTGTACTGTACTGTACTCTGTACTGTATTTGGCAGATGATGTCTGCAGATGAAGTTGCCATCTTTCATTAATTTGCATTTTTCTCTGGTTAGCAACCAAAATAACAGCCAGATTACGATCTTGTTTCTTATCTATGTAAACATCTTCAAATGAAACTATAGAAATGCTTCAGGTAATGGTACAAATGTTGCTATATATGTTGTGTTGCCCCCACAAAAGCGTTTCCATAAGGAATTCAAAAGTTGACAAAAAATGTAACACAACATAACGATCATAGTTTAGATTGTACCATAAAATTTTAAATATACACCCTTGGATCCAGTTTACAGAGAGCTTCAAATGGAGCTGTCATCTCAAATGCCCCTGGCATTTCCCAGATTAGCACTATGCAAGATAATCATCTATTTTCTTATCTCTGTGAACAAGGCATCTTTGTGGCCATAGTTAATTCTGGATACCAGTCATAGTTCACATTTGGAGGGAGGTGTGGCAATATTCATTCACGTTGCTTTCACGTGCTTATTTGTTTTGTTTGTAAATGGTAAATGGTCTGTATTTGTATAGCGCTTTACTTAGTCCCTAAGGACCCCAAAGCGCTTTACACTACATTCAGTCATCCACCCATTCACACACACATTCACACACTGGTGATGGCAAGCTACATTGTAGCCACAGCTGCCCTGGGGCGCACTGACAGAGGTGAGGCTGCCGAACACTGGCGCCACCGGGCCCTCTGACCACCACCAGTAGGCAACGGGTGAAGTGTCTAACCCTAACCCTAATGTGGCATGAACGAACCAACATAGTTCACCACTCTGCTAATCTACTGGTAACATGAAAAAAACAATATTTTGGACAATCCTAAAATTTGTATTCTGTATTATTTTTTTGTTGTGTTTTCTTTTTAGGCACTGCAATTATTTCAACAGATGACCTTGGCAGATGTCCAACTCAGGGCACATCTAATGGTGCAGACAACTGGTTTAAAGCAAAAATGAATGTTTGTTATTGAAAAAAATTAGGGCAGTACTGTCTGTTATGTGTATTTACTGTATAGCTGAGAGGAGGAAACCAACAGGGTTAACTTAAAACTTGAAGAACTTTTTCTTGGATGCTTACCATGTTGCTGTGAATAACTGTCTGAAAACTGCAAAATGAATTAAAAAACATTTTTCATTTGTGAAAATTAAAGTTAGACATACTCTCTTGCAGGTAATTATTTCATTTAGCTTCTAGAATTGCTGACTAGACTGTAGTAATTTGTCAGAAATGTGAAAGTAAAAAGCTTTTCATATAGAAAAATTACACTAAACAGCTAGTGAAAAACTAAACCAAACAGTGAGAAAAGCCATGCCTGCCTTCCTATTTATACTTAGTCATCCTTTATCTACACTGTTTAATATTGTGCTACTGAGGTTCAGCATGGCCAGTAAATATATAGTTACTCTTTACTGATTTTCCAATTCCAAATAAGTTGTGACACTTTGTAAAATGCAAATGAAACAGAATACAATTATTTGCAAACCTCATAAACCCATATTTTACTCACAGTATAACACAGAAAATATTTCAGATGTTTAAAGTGAGATATTTTACTTTGTCCTGAGCAAAACTGGCTCATTTTGAATTTCATGGCAGCAACATATCTCAAAAAAGTTAGGAATGGCTGGAAGGCTGGAAAACGAAGTGGTACTTAAAAGCTGGAAGAAAATTTACAGCTAATTTAACTGATTGTTAAAATGTCAGTAACGTGATTAGGTTTTTTTTTTTTAATATGATAGAGATTCAAAAGTTTCTCAGAAGAAAAGATGGAGAGGTTTGTCTGCAAAAATGCATCTACAAATAGTTGAACAATTTGAAAGAATAATGCTTCTCAATGAATAAATACAGTCGAACTTATTTCTGTGAATTAAAAATGAAAACTGAGTAACCCTCTCTGTGAATCGCTACCTTATCGTGGTGGAGGGGTTTGTGTGTCCCAGGGATCCCAGGGGCTATGTTGTCTGGGGGCTTTTGCCCCCTGGTAGGGTTTCCCATGGCAAATTGGTCCTGGGTGAGGGACCAGACAAAGAGCGATTCAGAAGACCCTTATGAAGAGAACATCGAGGGAACAGTTTACCCTGCCCGGGATAGGGTTACCGGGGGCCTCGCCCTGGAGCCAGGCCCGGGGAGGGTGCCCGAAGGCGAGCGTCTGGTGGCCGGGCCTTAGTCCATGGGGCCCGGCCGGGCACAGCCCGAAGAGGAGACATGGGCCCATCCTCCCCGCAGGATGTGCCGGGCGGCGGCCAGGAGCGGGGCCCTGGCGGACTGATCCCCGGCTGCCAAGACTGGCAATAGGGACATGGAATGTCACCTCTCTGGTGGGGAAGGAGCCTGAGTTAGTGCGTGAGGTTGAGAGGTACCGGCTAGATATAGTCGGGCTCACCTCTACGCATGGCTTGGGCTCTGTCTCAGTCTGGAGTTGCCCCTGGTGAGAGGCGGCGGGCTGGGGTGGGTATTCTAATATCCCTCGGCTTGCTGCCCGATGCGTTGGGGTTTTCCCAGTGGATGAGAGGGTTTGTTCCCTGCGCCTCAGGGTCGGGGAACGGGTCCTGACTGTCATCTGTGCTTATGCGCCGAGTGGCAGTTCAGAGTACCCAGCCTTCTTAGAGTCCCTGGGGGGGGTGCTGGAAGGTGCCCCACCTGGAGACTCTGTTGTCCTGCTGGGAGACTTCAATGCTCACGTGGGTAACGACAGCGAGACCTGCAGGGGCGTGATTGGGAGGAACGGCCTCCCTGATCTGAACCCGAGTGGTGTTTTGTTATTGGACTTCTGTGCAAATCACAGTTTGGCCATAACGAACACCTTATTCGAACATAAGAGTGTCCATAAGTGCACGTGGCACCAGGATGCTCTAGGCCGCAGGTCAATGATCGATTTTGCAATCGTATCACCAGACCTGCGACCATATGTTCTGGACACTCGGGTAAAGAGAGGGGCTGAGCTGTCAACTGATCACCACCTGGTGGTGAGTTGGATCAGGTGGCAGGGGAGGACGGTGGACAGACCCGGTGCACCTAAACGTGTAGTGAGGGTGTGCTGGGAACGTCTAGCAGAGGCCCCAGTCCGCGAGATCTTCAACGCACACCTCCGGCACAGCTTCAACAGCATTCCGAGGGAGACTGGGGACATTGAGTCCGAATGGACCATGTTCAGTGTCTCCATCGCCGAAGCTGCTGCATTGAGCTGCGTTCTCAAGGTGGTTGGTGCCTGCCGTGGTGGTAATCCCCGAACCAAATGGTGGACACCAGAGGTGAAGGGAGCCACCAGGCTGAAGGAGTCCTATCGGGCTTGGTTAGCCTGTGGGACTCCGGAGGCAGCCGACAGGTATCGACAGGCCAAGCGGAATGCGGCTCGGGCAGTGGCTGAAGCAAAAACTCGGGTGTGGGAGGAGTTCGGAGAAGCCATGGAAAAAGACTTTCGGACTGCCTCGAAGAGATTCTGGCAAACCGTCAGGCGTCTCAGGAGGGGAAAGCGGTGCTCTACCTGCACTGTGTATAGTGCTGGCGGAGCGCTGCTGACGTCGACTGAGAAAATTGTCAGGCGGTGGAAGGAATACTTCGAAGACCTCCTTAATCCCACTGACACGTCTTCCGAGGAGGAAGCAGAGTCTGGGGATGAGGGGAATGACCCGCCAATTTCTGGGGGCGAGGTCACTGAGGCAGTTAAACAACTGCTTGGTGGCAGAGCCCCTGGTGTTGATGAGGTCCGCGCCGAGTTCCTGAAGGCTCTGGACGTTGTGGGGCTGTCTTGGTTGACACGCCTCTGCAATGTTGCGTGGAGATCAGGGGCAGTACCCCTGGACTGGCAGACTGGGGTGGTGGTCCCCATCTTTAAGAAGGGAGACCGGAGGGTGTGTTCCAACTACAGGGGGATCACACTCCTCAGCCTCCTGGGAAAGTCTATGCCAGGGTGCTGGAAAGGAGAGTTCGTCCGCTAGTCGAACCTCGGATACAGGAGGAACAATGCGGTTTTCGTCCTGGTCGCGGAACACTGGACCAGCTCTTTAGCCTCTCAAGGATACTTGAGGGTGCATGGAGTTTGCCCAACCAGTCTACATGTGTTTTGTGGACTTGGAGAAGGCATTCGACCATGTCCCTCGGGTGTCCTGTGGGAGGTGTTATGGGAGTATGGGGTGTCTGGCCCATTGCTACGGGCCATTCGATCCCTATACAACCGTTGCAAGAGCTTGGTTCGCATTGCCGGCAATAAGTCGGACTCGTTTCCGGTGGGTGATGGGCTCCACCAGGGCTGCCCTTTGTCACCGGTTCTGTTCATAATTTTTATGGACAGGATTTCTAGGTGCAGCCAAGTGGCGGAGGGCTTTCACTTCGGTGGCCTCAGAATCTCATCTCTGCTTTTTGCGGATGATGTGGTTCTGTTGGCTTCATCGGGTGAAGGCCTCCAGCTCGCACTGGAACGGTTCGCAGCCGAGTGTGAAGCAGCGGGAATGAGGATCAGCACCTCCAAATCTGAGGCCATGGTTCTCAGCCGGAAAAGGGTGGAGTGCCCACTCCGGGTCGGGGATGAGTTCCTGCCCCAAGTGGAGGAGTTCAAGTATCTCGGGGTCTTGTTCGCGAGTGATGGGAGAAGGGAGCCGGAGATCGACAGATGGATTGGTGCTGCGGCTGCAGTGATGCGGACGCTGCACCGGTCCGTCGTCGTGGTGAAGAGGGAGCTGAGTGTAAAAGCGAAGCTCTCAATTTACCGGTCGATCTACGTCCCTACCCTCACCTATGGCCACGAGCTGTGGGTAGTGACCGAAAGAACGAGATCGCGGATACAAGCGGCAGAAATGAGCTTCCTCGGAAGGGTGGCTGGCCTCTCCCTTAGAGATAGGGTGAGAAGTTCGGCCATCCAGGAGGGGCTCAGAGTAGAGCCGCTGCTCCTCCACATCGAAAGGAGCCAGTTGAGGTGGTCCGGGCATCTGACAAGGATGCCTCCTGGGCGCCTCCTGGATGAGGTGTTCGGGCATGTCCCACGGGAGGGGCCCAGGGCAGACCCAGGACACGCTGGAGAGATTACATCTCTCGGCTGGCCTGGGAACGCCTTGGTGTTCCCCCGGATAAGCTGGAGGAGGTGGCTAGGGAGAGGGAGGTCTGGGCTTCCCTGCTTAGGCTACTGCCCCCGCGACCCGGCCTCGGATAAAGCGGATGAAGATGGATGGATGGATGGAACTGAGTAACAGGAGGAGGCTGCAAGTGAAACGGTGATTTTCAAAGGACACTGTTGTAGTAACTACAAAAATACTCTTGAACAATATCATTACGACACTTTACATCAAAATAATTTAAACAAGCATGTCTACTTAAACATTTTGTATTTTAATGATTGTGCTGGTTTTCCTATTTAAATTCCTTTTAATGCATAATGTCTGTTTTTGCATTTGAGATTTATGTAAGAAAATCATGTTTAGATTCGTCTTAAATCATTTATGATTGCTCTTATAGGCAGAAATCTGTGCCATCAGAAACTGAATTTGAATAAGTTAAATTTGAATTTGAATTGCTCAGATTGAATCTGAATTGTAACTTGAATAAATGCTTTTAAAAACTGAATTTGAATTAGCCTAATTTGAAATTCAATTTATTGGTTTGAAAATGATCATCACTAAATTGAAATTGAATTTTATATTTTGAAAATGAATTCATTTGCTTTGAAACTGTATTTTATCCTTTAAAATTTAGTTCTAAAATAATTTCAGATTCACTTCTCACCATTCAGTTTCAGTTCTACAATTCAATTTCAGTTCCAAAATTCAGTTTTTTGGGACTTACATCTGGTTCCGGTTCAAGAGTAATGAGCGCAGATTAATAGAACTACGTTTTATTAGCGGACCGAAAGTGTTACTGACGGGAATCTACAGCGTCTTGAGCTGAATTAAGACTTCAGAAGTCATTCGTCATGTCGAATGACCAGCGGATAAACTCTCAGGTTGGTAATAAATGTATTACATGTATAAGAACAAGCGTCATGTTAACAATTGATAGCCGTACAGTAACTTTTATGCTTATTGTAGCTGTTAGCTAAAAACGCTAATTTAGCGTAGTTCGCCCTGGATTCAGCTTTGACAAACAAATATGATCGACTGTTTCTAGTAGAATTCCAAAGTTGTCATCTTGTACCCTGTCAGAGCCCTGTATGCTTGCAGAGACCCCTACAGTAGGGAAACATGCAAAACAGTGTCCAAACCTTTGTATTTGAGCTTTATTTATGTCTTACACAGCATCCCAACTCTTTAGCTAACTTAATAACTTTAGCTAAAGTGAATAGTTAGTCTAATTCATTAGTGCAGCATTACTGGATCACCTCTGTTTGACGTGATATGATATGGTATACAACTATTACTGAAACAGCAAACTTTGTAAATAAACAAACAACACTACTCATTCTCTAAACGTTCGGCCACAGCTGTAGATTACACTATCAGTGCTTGTTCACTCTTGACAATAATTACATTTCTAAATTCTCTTTGTGCATTTACAGGTAAACAATATCTAATATTTTATCTAAATGACTGCTTTGTCTTTGAAAAGGTGAAGAGCCTGAAGCCGGTGACAGTGTGTTCACACCGAACGCGATAGGCGCGAGCGAAAACGCCCCAAACGCCCCTAATTTGACGCGTGCACATTCGCACCTCGACGCGTCAAAATTGCATATTTTGACGCGCGTGAACCGGAAATGTGGGCGGGATGTGGGAGGAAGTTGTGCCAGACGGTATCTTTGCAAGATGGCAGCTGTCGAGCTATCGCTTGAAGAGAGAGTTTCCCTGCTCTATCTACTGTGGAGAGCAGAGCAGCGGGGGAAAAGACGTCCTTGCCGTACCTGGGTCCATCAGGTCCTCCAGAGGCGTGAGCAGTTTGGTGAGTTTCACCACTTGCTCCAGGAGCTGCGCCTGGATGACGGCCGATTCCAGCGATATCACCGTCTTTCACTCGGCCAGTTTGAGGACCTGCTGTCCCGCGTCGGTCCCAGAGTCGCCCGCCTGGACACCAACTACAGGCGCTCAATTCCACCTGCAGAGCGCCTGTCCATCTGCCTGAGGTTAGTAAAAGTGTTTAATACGGTCGTCCTTTATAGATACCTGTGCTAATATATGCTAAACTATCGTTTATACACTGCTAACATGGATGTGCTATGCTAACAGTGAATGCTCTCGGTGTTTACTGAAAGCAAACTGTGGTACGGTGACGACTGTATTTTTAATATTTCTAGTGATACCGAAAGTTCTCATCAAGTCCCGATTTAATTCGATTTATGCTGTTATCAGTGTTTGCAATGATAGCATGGCTGTGGTGTCTATCAGTGCATGCTCTCTGTGTTTGCTGATATCAAACAGTGGACCACTGTGCGCTAATCTTTGTTGTGATACTCTCCTTTTTTAAATTTAGACCTGGTTTAATTCATGTATAGCTGAATTTTTATATAATCCCCGCAGACTGTTTTAGATATTATCTAATAATTATAGTGTATATTAGATAATATCTAATATATTTGTAATTGAAATCTAACATGACCAAAGTGTTTTGGAATCTGAATAATGTATTTTGTAACTGCAGTACACATCATACTAATTTTAAACAATTTTGTCCAGGTTCCTTGCCACCGGGGACTTCTTCAGGACCATTGCGTTCAGTTTTCGAGTTGGTGTGTGTCTCACCGTGAGCCAGATCATCCCCAGGTAGCGACAGCCATCTGGGACTGTCTAGTGGATGATTTCATGGCTGTTCCTTCACCAGGAGACTGGCAGTCCATTGCAGAGGAATTCCAGGAGCGCTGGCACTTCCTCTCTGCTGTGGAGCTCTGGATGGGAAGCACGTCCAGACGAAGGCACCCCCCAACTCAGGATCCATGTTCCACAACTACAAGGGAACACTCTCCATTGTTCTCCTTGCGGTTGTGGATGCAAGGTATCGCTTCCGAGTTATTGATGTTGGGGGTGCGGGAGGACCAGCGACGGGGTATTCTGGCCAACTCCACCTTTGGTCAGGCTCTTCGGGCTGGGACTCTCCATCTGCCTCCTGACCAGCCTCTACCTGGTGGAGAACACCGTGGAGCCCAGCCCCATGTGTTTGTGGCTGATGAAGCGTTCCCGCTTGGCGTGAGCTCATGAGGCCTTTCCTGGACGCCTCCCCTTTAGAGAAGAGGATTTTAACTATCGCCTTTCCAGGGCCAGGATGATAGTGGAGGGTGCCTTTGGTGTCCTCTCCTCACAGTGGAGGATGTATATCGGCGCCATGGAACTCCGTCCTGAAATTGCAGAGAAGTGTGTGAAGGCAACGTGTGTTCTCCACAATTTTCTGCGCTGTTTGGACGAGAGAGGGGCACCTGCTGTGGTGGAGCCGTTGCAAAGCCTGGGCCGTGTAGCAGCAAACAACTCCTCCAGAGAGGCTGTCCTGGTGAGGGAGAAGTTCATGGCCCACTTCTCGGCGGAGGGAGCTGTGACTTGGCAGCCAAAGGAGTAACCTTGTTTGAAGTCCGAGTGACTTCCCCACAACGGCTCTTTTAAGAGCCACCCACAAACCTGTAAAGAGTGTTCCTGCTTTTTTAACATTTTCTTAATAAATGGAGCTCTACTCCAAAATAAAATAACCTCTCTTTACTCTCTTAAATAACTTCACTATGTTCCTATATACTGTGTGATGCAAAATTTTGGGCAACCTTATTAATAGTAATTATTTTCCTGTATGAATCACTGTTACAATTGAAAATGTCACTTGCATATATCATATAGAGAGACACACATTGATATACACTAAATTTTCATTTCATTTGTCTTTTTAAGTTGCCAATTTATGCACCTGCTTGATTTTGTTTAAACAATTATTCCACACTTTATGTAAATCCAGTGAACTTAATTTCACTTCTCAAATATCACTGTGTGTGTCTTCCATATGATATATGTAACTAACAATTTTTATTGTAACAACCAACGATTTGTACAGGAAAATAATGACTTTTACCAAGGTTGCCCAAACTTTTACATCCCACTGTATTAGTATATTTTGTCATTAGTATAATAAGAAATACATTCTACATGTGTCAAGTCGGGTGCGAATATTTGCTGTGTAGTAAAACTGAGACATTAGTCATTAAAAATGTTTATTTGAAAAAATATATAAATTCAATAACAACAACATTAAACATAAATATATAAAATTTAACTATTTACAGAAAGACAGGAACAAAAAGGACCCAGCTTGGAGTAGAAGAGCCTCAGGGAGAATGAGGAGAAAAATAAGAACATTGTTTCTGCCCTGGAGAGCCTGCTGCCTCATCAGAAAACTACTGATCGCTAGGGTCCAATGTTTCCAAATTTAACACAGCTGTGCTGCTTTCAAAAAGTAATTTGTGCATTTGGAATTTCACGAATTCTCGTGTCTGAGGCGGCAGGAGCAAGGCCAAGGAGGAAATACTTCGTTGGAGACGGGCGTGGCCTCTTCAGTGACTCCAGGATGGCCAGCTCCACCGCCGATGGACCATCCTGGGACCCGTCCCTCGACCGCTTTTGAGCTGTCCTCCTCTGTGGGCCTGTAAAACACAGCACAAAACGCAAAGAATTGAGAAGGCTGCTACTAGATTTTCATTTTCAAAATTGAAAAAAAACAGGATATGAACAGATTGGTTGTGAATATTTAGTAAAGGTGATCACCAGGGAATCCAAGTGACTAAAAAGCTATCAGTGCTTGATGTACATACCTGTGGGTGCAGCAGCAGGAGTGGAGGGACCAGGGACTGGGGAGCCAGAAGAAGCATCAGGGGATGGCTCTGCTGCATAATCAGTTGACTCTATCAAGACAATATTAAATGTTAACAGGTTGAAAACAATAGTCATTCCGAAATTATATACAGTGGTCCCTCATTTATTGCAGCACATGAACAATAGTGGCAGTTCTCATAAGTTCATTCTCAAAGTGCAAACCTTTGTCGATTTTTAAACGTAAAAGTATTATTATGCCGCGCTTTTTCTCCGTCTGTGGCGCCACTTTTGTGCGCCTTTTTCCTCGCAGTGCAGGTGTCTATTTCGAATGAGGGTCATAGTTATGAGTGTCTTTGTGCTGTTTTTTCTATTGGACGTGATGGTTATCAAAACCAAACATGGTAAATTTGGCGCAGGAGACACGACACGGAGGAGATTTGTCAATCAGGCTGCAGAATGCAAGGCGCATTGTTGAAAGCTGTACGGTGCACTAAAAAAAAATCAGCAAAAAGGCGAGGCATTGACGGATGAACTGCGGGACTACTGTATACTGTTTATTAATAAACAAAATATATTCCTATATGACAACACGCATAAATTAACTGCCTACATTAATTCATTGTAAACATACCTTCAGACTGAAACTCCCCTGCTGCCTCTCCGGGCTGTCCCTCGTCCTCGGGGGCGAAGTTCTCCACGGTCCGCACCATATTGCCGCTAGTCTCCCGTGGGGTGAGGAAGGGGTCCAGAAACCCCATGACCGCGTAAAATTTCCATCTCCTCCCCGATCCTGCTGCAGACCCACTCCTCTTCTCCTTCCATGTCCTCTTCTCCTTACTATACGTGTCCCTGAGGCTCTTCCACTTTTTCCTGCAGATGTCCTCTGAATAAACACATTAACTTGTTAGCAGAAAGGTATTTGTACATCAGTGGGGAAAATAGCGGGACAGTAGGCATGCTTGCCAGCTTTTGCGCGGACTCATCAGGTCAGTCTGAAAATTAAAAAGAAAGAAAAAAGAAGAACAAATGAACTTACCAGGTTGCCCGATCTCCTCACTTATGTGCCTCCAAGCTAGGTCCTTTTTATTCCTGTCCCGAAGTAGCAGCTAGCATCGTATAATTCTGGATGATTAGCCACTGCGCTGATGAGTTTTTCCTCCATACTGAATGAAGAATGAAGGGCTTTGGTTTGATCTGCCCCTTTGACCTGGTTACAGCCACGTCACCAGGCTCCTGATTGGTTGACGCGGCGCGACTTGACGCTGGAGTTCAAATTTTTCCAACTCGAGCGGTGAACGCGAAACGCGCATATGCACAAAATGCAACACAAAAACTGACGCGCGTGGTTTTTTTCGCGAGTCAAACGCGCCAGACGCGGCACACTGACGCGCGTTTCACGCGTTTTGGCGTTTGCGCATGACGCAAATCTGCTTCCAATTTTTTCGGCGGACGGCGCAATCGCGTGTCATCGCGCTTTTCCATTGACTTTACATGTAAACCTGACGCTCTGGCCGCCTCTATCGCGTTCGGTGTGAACACACCGTTACGGTGGCTCACAGGACAAGGCCACATTCCTGTCCTGCCAGAAGAGAAGAGAAACTTCAGAGTCTTCATGCAGTTCAAGCACACCTGTCATATTCCGTATGACAGGGGTCTCAAACTCCAGTCCTCGAGGGCCGGTGTCATGCAGCTTTTCCATGTGTACCTGGTGCAACACACCTGAATACAATTAGTAGGTCATTAGCAAGAGTATAGAACTTGACTGCATGCTGAGGTGGCAACCCCTAACCCTACTCAAGTAAATTTAACTAAATGTATGTATTTGGAAACATACACTTCTAAAAATACTTTTATTGCACCATGTTCATTCACTCATGAGCTGCTGTAACATGAATCAAATGGCTGAATTGCCAACTCAGCATGCAGTCAAGTTCTATAGTGTTGCAACAGGGACACATGGAAAAGTTGCAGGACAGCGACCCTCAAGGACTGGAGTTTGAGACCCCTGCCGTATGGTGTTCGCGCAGTTTTCTACCCCATAGTTACAGCATGTCTGACTGCCTGTTCAGCATATGCAAAAATATATGAGAAGTTTAAGCATGTGATGACAAAGGCCTTCTATTATGCTGTTTGTCATCACATGTCACAGACATCTGGATGATCATTTGGAATAAACAAAAAACTAAAAGCTTTTTACTTCATCTTTTATCTTTATTATTATTGTTCTTATTTTACATTTTTCATTGTTAGGCATTAGGTTTATTTGTAGTAGTCCTTTCCAACTTCTTTCCCTCTTCCATGTTACTGTGTCAGCTTGTCAGCATCTGTGTGGGGTTGGGAGTGGAACAGAAAGTAAGGAAATCCAAAGTGCCATTAAAACCAGGAGAGGTTCTTATATTTCAGAAGAAGGGATTAATTCAAAAGAAATGACCTCAATGCCATATTTTATTTAGGAACCCAAGAGAGCACTTTGCAAAATAACACATTCTTATAATTTCACCCTCAGATGAGCCAAGCTACGACTGTCAGGAAAGGTGATGTAGGTACAGAGCATGTGAAGAGTGGTTAAGTTGATGTCTCTTGTCTAGATGAAGGCACAAGAGGGATCAATGGCAAGGCGTAGAGATTCAGTATCTTCAGTCTTCAGTGGACACTCCATTTCTGGCACAAAACACCTGTAAAAGACGGTTGATTTAGGAGGTGACCCGACAACTTCAGCCTGTCAAACATAGCAATGGAGCAGTATGTTTTAAAAAAAAACCAAACAACTAATTAAGCATGCACTCAGTACCCTAAGAATTATTATGATAGTTAAACACAGTGATAGTCACATATCATATCACGTCAAACAGAGGTGATCCAGTAATGCTGCACTAATGAATTAGACTAACTATTCACTTTAGCTAAAGTTATTAAGTTAGCTAAAGAGTTGGGATGCTGTGTAAGACATAAATAAAGCTCAAATACAAAGGTTTGGACACTGTTTTGCATGTTTCCCTACTGTAGGGGTCTCTGCAAGCAAACAGGGCTCTGACAGGGTACAAGATGACAACTTTGGAATTCTACTAGAAACAGTCGATCATATTTGTTTGTCAAAGCTGAATTCAGGGCAAACTAGGCTAAATTAGCATTTTTAGCTAACAGCTACAATGAGCATAAAAGTTACTGTATGGCTATCAATTGTTAACATGACGCTTGTTCTTATACATGTAATACATTTATTACCAACCTGAGAGTTTATCCGCTGGTCATTCGACATGACGAATGACTTCTGAAGTCTTAATTCAGCTCAAGACGCTGTAGAGTCCCGTCAGTAACACTTTCGGTCCGCTAGTAAAACGTAGTTCTATTAATCTGCGCTCGTTTACTCTTGAACCGGACCCGGATGTAAGTCCCAAAAAACTGAATTGTAGAACTGAAACTGAATGGTGAGAGTGAATCTGAAATTATTCGAGAGCTAAATTTTTAAAGGATAAAATACAGTTTCAAAACAAATGAATTCATTTTCAAAAATAAAATTCAATTTCAATTTAGTGATGATCATTTTCAAACCAATAAATTGAATTTCAAATTAGGCTAATTCATATTCAGTTTTTAAAAGCATTTATTCAAGTTACAATTCAGATTCAATCCGAGCAATTCAAATTCAAATTTAACTTATTCAAATTCAGTTTCTGATGGCACAGATTTCTGCCCATATGTTCTCTCCTGTTGCACATTTGAAAAGCAATTAAATCACTACATTTTGTTTTTGCTTGTTTATTTAATTGCTTCCCACCACACCGGTCAGCCCTGACAGTGCCATCGATGCCAACGATTAAACATGATCAACATAAAGTTAATACTGCCGGTGCTGGAGTGGATAGAGAGATATGCGGGTGTAGCTGTAGGTCCCAAATCAAATTCTGATTGGAGTCCTTTAACACATTTGGCTGACTCTGAATGTGAATATTTTAAAATTGTGCTATGAAAATCATTAAAGGATCTCGTTGCATTATTTTCACGCACACTCACGTGGCTTCCTTTCACGCACGTCCAAAGGTTTAATTGGGGTCACCGCCAATTTCAGGAAGTTGAAAAGTCCAAAATGGCGAGCGAGCAGGTGAGCCTGTAAATGACGCCTTTAGGCCGCGCGGAGGATGTTTGCCAACTCTAGCCTCGTCGGTGGAGCTCGCTAGCGCCAGAGGTTTTATATCCAACATGAGGGCGACCTGCGCCAAACGCAGCTTAGGCTTCCTGCGTGTCTGCGCCCTGTCCTGCTTCGTCTTCCTGCTCTGTTCCACTTGCGGTGGGCAGAACATGACCTCTCATCAGCCCGCGCTGAGGCGCACTCGTCGGAGTCACCAAAGCGCGAAGCACAGAGGTGCGCACCGCAACCACCACAGGCCGCTGACCGACGAGCAGAAAGCGGACCAGAACCTGCAGTTCATGCTCAGTTTGTACCACAGCGCAGCCGAACCGGACGGCAGGCCCAAACAGCCCCGGAAGTTCGGCTCCAACACGGTGCGCCTGCTGAGGCCCACGGCGTCATCGGTGCACTACCTGCCCGCGTCTGGAGGTAAAGAATAGCTTGTTAAAACTACGAGTGTATCAAACTAATGGCTAGAGAGTTTTTTATGTGGCCGCAGATTTACTGAATCCGAGGATTAGTTTCATACAGTGACTAAATTTAAATAAAGAAAAGAAATCATGCCAAATAAACTGCCCTTCAGTTAATTAATGTTACCTCTGTCTCCGGTGAATCGGAGCTCAGATGATGTGTAGTACTCGTGCTTATTTTAGCACCAGCCTCCCCATGATATTCATTAAAGTTTAGTTCGGGTTTCTGTGTGACTGAAAAAGCATTTTGATATATTCTTCAGTATTGTGGTAATCACCTGCGACCTTCCAGTGACCTCACAGGAAGCAGTTAAAACACAGCAAAGCTACTTTTGGCAGACATCGACCATGTAGAACTAAAACTAGTCAGATAGCTTACTCAGATAACTGAAGAGGTTTGTTTGGGAAATATTAATAAAAATATACCATTAATACAAAACAGCCAAACGCCATACAAAGTGTAGTGTGTCCACAGATGCTGCAGTAAGTAAATAAGACTGCCCACTTTTCATGCAGTGCATCTGTTGTGAGTCCCATGTGTCTGTGTGGGTTCTCCCCACTTACTCCAGCTTTCTCCCACAGTCCAAACACAGGCATAGTGTCAGGTTAACTGGTGAATCTAAATATGAGCAGTTGTCTATGTGTTAGGCTATGAAAGCTTGGTGATCAGTCAGGGTGAACCCTACTTCTCACCCTATGACAGCTAAACAACAATATGGACTTATACCAACCAGAAATTTAAAAGGAAAACATTGATTAGATTTTTGTGTAAATTGTTAAATAGGTGTTAGGTCACCAGTGAGTGTAGGGCCTGAAAAGTGAAGCTGCTACAGAAGAGTCTTAAATCTTCCTAGTGGCCAGCAGGGGCTGCAAAAAAGAAGTTTGACTGAACAGAACTGTCACTACATCCATGTTTTATATAAAGTAGAGTTAATTGGGTTCAATGATTGAGGGGTGGGGGGTTGTGTGGGGCGGTCACACAAACATTTTTCTGACAAACATTTTTAATATAAAGATATTTAAGTGATATTCAAGCTGTTTCAGCAGCTGGAACATCTTCAGGACACATTTAAGTACATTTTGTAAAAATCTCTTTAAGAACTCGTGAACCTGAAACTCAAATTTAAATGCTACATTGTTTTGTACTGCACAACAGCTTTTACATATATTAATGTTGGCTCTGCTTTGCTCAAAAGACTTGAAGGAGTCAGTGAGGGACAGATATGATTGATGCTGATTTATTTACTTTCTCTCCTCCTCTTTTTCTTCAGACCACTGCTACACCTTCACGGTGCAGTACAACCTCGACACTCTCCCCTCAGAGCAACTGGTGAGAGCTTCTTTTGTTCACCTTCGCTCTTCTCCGCCCTCTTCTTCCTCCACAAACTTGAGCACTGCCCAGGCCGTCCAGCCGCCCCGCTGCAGGGCTCAGATCACCGCGCTGGGTGCAGAGAGTCTGGTCACCTTGGAGCCCCACGAGCGGTGGACGGAGACGGACATCACCGCACACGTCCTGCATGGGAAGGATCGAGGCCGGGGGAGGCACTTGACCCTCACTGCCCAGTACTGGTGCACAGAACCTGAGCTGGCTGAAGAGAGCAGCGGCCTCTTGCGGTGGTGGAGGATTCTTTCTCGAGGGAGGACACGCTGGAGCGGTGAACCTCACCTCGAAGTTCCCTCTCTTCTTCTGTACCTGGAGGAGGAGAGGGAGGTGAAGGACTGGATGGGAGAACTGCTTGGCACGGAAGGGGAAGGCATCATGAGGCAAATTGGGCAGTGGCATCCTTCACTTCACCGCCGCCGTCGCTCCAAAGACTCTTCAGAGCATCAGGATTCTTCGCTGGACGCACTAAAGAATGCCCCCACTTCCTCTTCATCCTTCTCCACCCCCACCTCATCCTTGATCCTCTCTGATATCCCCAGCTACAAACACAAAACCAGCACACCTAAAAACCGCTGCAAGCTCCACTCTTTCCGCCTGTCTTTTGACGAACTCGGCTGGGGCCACTACTTTATCGCCCCGCCCGTCTACAACCCTCGGTTCTGCCAGGGCGACTGCCCGAGGGTGCTCCACTATGGCTACCATTCCCCCAACCATGCCATAATCCAGACGCTCATCAATGACCTTGGCGTCGGGGACGTCCCTCCTCCATCCTGCGTGCCCTACAAATACATGCCCATGAGCGTGCTGGTCGTGCACAAGAAGAAGGTGGAGTACAGGGAGCTGGACGACATGGTGGCAGAGTCCTGCACGTGTCGCTAAAGACTTGGAGGAGCACACCTGAGAGACTTAAATATGCTTATCCCTGAGGGGGAAGAAAAAGAGACTAAAATGGAATTTCTGATGGGACACTGTTTTGAGCTTCAGCTTGGCAGCTAACCACTGTTGTGGTTTCCGTGTGGTTTCATGGTCCCTGTTGAAGCACTTTAAAAGGTGGATGCTGAATGTGAATGCGGGATCTGCAGACAGAAGAAAGCCCTTACTTTCCAGTGTGGAATAACTGTACTGTAAACCCTCTGCGGCTAAAAGCACTTTGTAGGTGAATATACTGCTGATGAAATTATAGATCACTAAAAAGCAGGTTGGGTCACCCTGAATGATTATTATCCCAAACTTCCCAAAAATATAACAAATGTACAAATACATAAACTAACTTTGGGTAAACACTGGTCTACATATAAGATTTAAACAGAACAAATTTAAAATCTCAGTATTCAATCTTAATCCACATGACTTTTTCTTCCTGTGTGTCTGTCTGTGTGTTGTTATTTGTGTAAATCTGATCTGTTTCACAGCATTAAAAAATAAATCTGGATAATGTGATGGCACTATACCGGGCTGCATTCAGCAGGAAATTAGACGCTTGTTTAAAAAAAAAAAAAAAGGTAAATAAAAAAAAAATTTTAATGGACAAGGGGGTTGACCATGTTGGATATAACTGTAGAGGCATTGTGACGTTACGTTCTTGATGTTGAGTGTGAAAGAAAACAAAGTGTTGTACTGGAAAAGTGTCATTTTATATAAGCGAAAATGAATAATAAAGTAAAATGCATATTTTGTAAAGTGTTATTTATTGCTGGTTTTGGTGTTTTAAAAAAAATCAATTTCTTCGAAGTTGTTACTTAACAACTTAAACTTTTAAAAAGTTCAAAAGCTCCAAAAGACCTACAAACCTGCAAAGACAAGTGGATTTGATCATTTTGTTCTTTACAGTAAATACTGCTAGCAGATGATTAGGTTATTTCAGCATTAGAAGCTTTAAAAAATAAAATAAAATATAAAACGTAAAAAAATAAAAACCTAGTGTTGTTCTTTCCTAAAGCTCTGAAAACAGACCCCTGGAGCTGAAAGCTAACTGTTAGTATTAATGCTTCCTTACAAAACTGCTTAAAACCTTAAACTGCTGCTGCTCCTATTTTTAAAAATGTGCTTTTATCTGCTTTTAGCTGTTGAAGTGCATTAACCCACTGCGTCCAACAGATGGAGCTGTTTTCTTTTTTCTCCCAAATGCATGAAGTTTACAGGAACGGGCAGAAATTCTGACATGATTCTTTATGCTTGTATTGCCCACAGTAAAGTTAACAAACATATCTCTATAAATATGCACACAACACATAAGCAGGGGTGTAAGCAGGTTTAATTCTATTGGCTTTGCGTGCAGCGATCTTTGGGGCCTTCAGGTTAAGTTTTCCTTGACTTCACTCCAAGGGAATTCCTCTGAGGAAGGTTTTGAAATTTACATCGAGACAAGAAGGTCAGCCAATCACAGCATGCCCTGTACTGCACATACAGATCACCTCATGACACAGAATTGAGGACATTTGAGATCTATTTTCTTCATTGTTGGCATTTAGTGCTCATTCTCACATCATTTATATTCGACTTATTTTTCTTTGTTACTTGTAATGTCTATGACTGAACTACAAAGACTACAATTGAATTAATAAACTCTCTATTAATGCCAACAAAAAGTGTGAAACCAAAATTTAGACCTTATCATAGTTGTCCAAATAACACCCAAAAGTTCACTTTATATTTCCACATCAATGACCAGTTCTTTAAACACCGTCTTGGCCTGAAAGCATCCACTCATGGATGTAAATTACCTTTAATGTGGGTTTAAAGATCAGCAGAGGTCACATTCATAGCAAGCACACTAGACAAGGGCTCAAACTCAGTTTTACTAAGAGTCACAATCGGAAGATCACATCAAGAGGAAAACACATGTAGCCCATTAGCCTGCTTTAATGAATTAAAAATATATCCAGGATAATGATGCTCAGTTTTAAATATTTTAATATGTTTTAATTTGCACCATTTGTTCATTTAGTGTGAGGAGAAAAAACATGCTCATGAAAAGTTAAATAATCAACCTTTTTTTCTAGATATTTATTAACGTTGAAGGCCTTTCGAGAGTGCCAGATAACACAATAAAACTGCTATAAATTCGAAGTCTTGGTACCTGATATAAATCTTATTTGATATTTTAATGCCTCGGATCATGACCTTGTTTCAAGTCCTCTTCCCAGAAAGGAGTTCAGCCTGATTAGCCCCTGTATATTGAAAATTGTTATATATAATTGTTTCATATTACTTTTGTTACCAGTAAAGCAGAACAACTGGGTATTAGAGGAGAAAAATGTCAATAAAGGCCTCCTTCATTGGCTGTGATCCGTGTTTTTGCTATTGAATCAAATTAAAAGGAGCCTTCTTTGGTAATAAATCTTTTAGCAGCCTTATAGCTTTAAAAATATTAACAGTAAAAGAGTTTCAATTTAGTTTTGGCAGAAGTCACTGGAGCTTTGGCAGTAAAATAAATCTATCCCCTCTTAAATTCACTGTTTCCCCCTGTGACTTTACTGTTTACAGATATGGAGTTTATAAGGTGATTCTTGAGCTTTTTAGAGGTAAATTCATCCACACCGGTCACAAGAGAGGATGAGGTGGCAGGTAGTGTTAAGATTAAAACTTTATTTTTAAATTTAGGTTTATGGACTACAAGCTTTTATAACTGTAGAATGAAGTCAAATTCAAATGTAAAAATATGATTATTATCATCATTATTACTACGACTATTACATGTATCTAGACTTTACAATTCTTCTATAATAAGATTTCCATGACATATTTCCATACAAAAGCCATGTACTGTATATAATAATATAATATTATGTATATATGTATAAATCTAATCCTAAACAGGCCATCGGTGAGGTGATGGATTTTAAGAAGGAGCAATAATTTTATTTTAAACATCCTGTTAAGTGCACACAAACATTTCTGTTCGTCCGTGTCTGTTTGAGCAAATGTTTTGTAAGTGGGTCACAGAAAAGCCTTCATCACTGTTTACCGACACTCACACACCCACCTCAACGTGGATATTTATGTAGGTTGAGTGACGCACACACCACACACACAAATCTGGTACAATGTGACCCCTTTTAGAAAAAAACTCTCATTTTATTGTATTTTATGTTGTTCTCATGCCTGTTATTTTGTTTCTTATAATTTGTTTTGGAAGATAAGACATAAAATAAACTTTCCTAAACTGTGCAGCAGTTTCACTGTACAGTTTCCAAACACGCACATACATTTAGATCAAGTAGATTTAGCTCTTCCTGCAGTCCTTTAGGCTGACGAGCGCTGCACCTTTACCCCGTGTATTACACACGGACTCGTGCAGAGGGTGTTTCTTTTTGAACAACTGAAATTTTTACTTCTTTCAGAATCAGAATACTTTATTAATCCCTAAGGAGGTTCAGTATCACTTTAATAATAATATCTTCATGTGCCACTGACTCTTTGTCACATTCAGAATTTTCCATCTTTTTAAACTTAGTGTCACTTCCAGGAGTTTTAGAAGAAAACAATGCATCTCTGAACCTTGTTATTATAACCGTGTTATTGTATGTAATGAGTATTATTGACAGTAAAATTATTCACTTCCTCACATCTAACTTGATAACTATGAATTCCTCTAACGGGTGGGTGAATGTACAGAAAATTAAGGTCAGCTATGTTTTCATATATTTTTTTATTAAACAAAATATTTGTTGACAGAGAAATCATTTAAGTAGTTAAATAATTTAATTTACACCCTCATGAGTGTTTTAAAGCCATAAATAAGAAAATAGAAATGTAAAAAAATAGTTTTTTTATTTTAAAAAAGAAAACAAAACAAAAGTGTGACTGCTGGGTTAAAACTTGTCACTTAAAAGGCAGAAAATTATTTAATCTGTACCAGTAAGCAGTGATACTTCAATCACCAAATGTAATTAAATTTAAATGTAATTTAATCAAAATATTCAGGCAGTAGTAATGATCAGATTTCTTCATTATTGCATTGTTGTAATTTAGACACGTGTACACACTGTCTTTGCATCACTAACAGTCAATCAAAATTCACTTATAAAATATAGAATAATTTAACTTATTTATATGTTATTTATTTATTTGCATGGATTTATTAAAAATACACACACACACACACACAGACCCTGTGTGTGTGTAAAGAAAGATTAGTGCTGGTGGGATTGAAAAAGAAAAAACTCTGTAAAACATTATGTGACACATTAGCAAACAAAAATTATAAATATTTAAGAAGATTTTAAAACATTATATTAAAATGCAAACAAATACAACAACAACAATAATAATTCACTAATAAAATATAGATATAATAATAATTATTATTAGTAGTAGTAGTAGTAGTAGTATTATCATCATTATATATTTTAAATATTTTAGAAAAATAGAAACATATTTCCACACTCTATGGCTCTGCACTGTTCAGCAGTTCTGGACACAAGTAACTAGATCACTTTCCACCATGACTGGCTGTCTCATCCCATTATCACCATGTCTCTATCTGATAGGAGACACCACAACAATTATTAATGATGTCCAAAATCCCAAACAGTTACTCACAGCGTTAACTGTTGCCAAGAAGACAATCCCTGTGAACTTGAAAATAAAGACCACCATCATTCTGACACTGGAAAAACTTACTAGAGCATAGTCCACTGGAAAACAACTTTTATACATTCTGGAGGATCTTCATTTATATTATAATTAATATGTTCAGTTTACGTATCATGTTTACTGTCTTTGTTTTGTTCTTTCTTTTTCTTTTCTTCTTCTTCTCCCTTTTTTGTACTGTCCTTTCTCCTCATGCAATCTAATAATTCTTGTATATAATCCAACAAATCCACCCTGGTAGAATGAAAATTGCTCCTCTTTTCCTTTATATGTCCAGTGTATGTCTAGATGCGCTCGCCTCTCGCAAATAATTTATTGACTTGTTTAGCTAATGACTCAGTAAATGTAATGAATGGGGCCCTGTATTTTTATTATTATTTCTTTATTTATTGATGATAATGTCAGTCTTTATTGATTTCATTATCATTTACTTACACAAACACAAACACACATGATCACGCATGTTCACCCACCAACCCACAGTACTGCTTTTTTTCCATTAATGTACTTTTACCATGTATCTTGTACATAGTAACAGTACATATATTATACATTTTGAATCTCATTTGTGAATATAGTGTTATTTAATACAAACCATCATGGTTACATAAAATAAAATACAGGGAGAATTGTAAAATGTAAGGCATGTGTAATTTATTTACACTCATGTCTATAGTTGTTATTTTGCCCGAGGACCTGCAGCGTTGGTCTGTTACTGAAATATTTTATGACTCACTGACGGGAAATATTCATTTTTACAGGGCCTCCCCGTGAACTACTTTGGGGGATTTAGTGTGTGTGTGCAGTTTTGTCCTTCTCATCTTAACCTCCTTTGACAGATGTTGCACACTTTTGAAACACACGCATGAAGACATTCACCGTGATTCCCATAAACACTGCGCACACACACATACAGAGAACAAATAAACCTGTAAAGCCCAAAAAGGCTTTGAGGTAAAGTTAATGAGTTGTTGTATGTGTGTTTGTGAGTGCGGTAGGGATGAAGTGTGTCAGCAAGGTAGTCATATTGTGTGTTTACTGTGTGTCCTGTGTTCTTACATTGTACATAAAATTGGTGACACACCACACACTCACAGCAACAACATGAGAGAACGGTCTGTACTTGTTAGCTCTTTCACCTCCTATCAGACTTCTACAGGGCGGAGAACCAAATTACAGCTAATCATAACAGACCTGCTTATCAAGGTGTGCTAATAAACTGTAGAGGCAAATCTAAAGGTATCAAATAAAATACTAAAATTTCACTCAAAAAATCCCAAGTGCACACTTAAAATGCTCCAATAGGCACCGGCAGCATAATAACTGCAAATCGAGGGGGGGGTTCTTCATTCTTTTATAATAGCCTCCATACAGTTATTTTCAAGGAGTAAATTAGCTACAAAGTCTAAAAACTTGGCTGTAAATATGTTTATTTTATTGCTGAAGCTGGAAATTTTAACAGGACTGACTCGCTCAGGGAAGATCTGACATGCTTCGGCTTCACTTTTAAGTTCTCCGCTTGGTTAAGGTCAAAGATGTGAAGTGGACACAAAGTGTCTGAGAGAACTTTAGCTCAGCGCCATATTTTATTTTTAGCTTTCTATGAACAAATAAAGCTTCTTTTTTTTAGTTACAACTATACTCGTTATAGTTTCTGACTTCACTGACTAATTTTTTTTGCTTAAACTAAATGCTCATCAGTCTTTCTTTTAAGTTAGGGCTTGTTGCTCTTGAACTAAAACTTTGATGTTGTTTGTTTGTTGTGAAATTAAATGTCAGGGCATCACTGCAGTCAGCAGGATTTGTCATTTTGATGTTTTAAATGCTAGTGCCAAATGTCACGAATATCCCTCAATAACTTAAAACGTGTTTCTCTCTGTCTGTGCAGTTTTTGCACTCTGGTCAAATCAGCGAGGCTCATTGAATGAATCTGAACATAGAAACACATTTAGAAATGAAATTTACAGATAGTCTAAATACAAACAAGAACTATCTGTCTGGATTTGTGCCACCGAATCTCTAATCAATACACCAATTGTAGACGGTGTGCCACGTCAGACAAACAAAACACGAGAGTCAACAGTGTTCCTGCAGCACATTACTGATAAGCTAAAAATAAACGTGTTTAAAGATGCAGGGAGAAAAAGAAACCAAGGACTGGGTTTTATAAAAGCCATTGCTGAAGTAGGAAAAAAGAGAGCACAGCTGGAAGAGCCAGACAAGATTTTTCATCAGAACCTCCAGCCTCAAAATTAAACTGCTGCAAAAGCTGATTTATATGTGCTGTAGAAACATCAGAGAAATATTGTATCTGCTTTAATGTGAGACTTTCTCACAGATATCCAAGTCAGCGACATGTGATTATAATTTCTCTGTAACTGGTGCATAAAGCAAAACTAGGTTACAGCTGGTAGTGATGAACTTAAATTCAAAATTTATAGTTTTTACAAAAGCGTGACATTTAGCTTTTGTTGCATAACTCAATGAATAAATAAACTTTGTTTGAGTTTGTTTGAACATAATGGTCTCATTCTTATGCTAATACCAACACAAAAACATATGACCGGGGCCCTGTCACAGCAAAGTTACAAAGAATATTATGAACATGTTACATTTATGTTATTAAAAATATTTCATTTGGTAACAAAGTAACCACAATCTTATACAAAGTCTTAGTCACTTTAGCAAAAAGCATCGTATTTATGTTTGTTTTGAGACATGTTACAATGTCATGTATATGACATATACACATATAATGTTGCAGTTTAGTGAAATTAGGACTAGTTACAGTTGCGATTGTGTGTGTGTTTATAAGAGTACTGTCCACCTTCTGATCTCAGATCTTGTTCTGATATCGTTGAATGTAACAATGTGGGACTGCACTGAATTAAAAACAAATAATTCAATAAATCTGCATTCAGTGTTTAGTATTTTGGTTCACCTTTAAAAATGTCAAACTTACGGATAAAGATGTTTGTCTATTTGGCAGGTAGAAACATTAATCTGGACTAAGTCAAACTCAATGGATGAAAAAGGTTTTTTTTAAATAAAATATTAAGTGAAAGTTAATAACAATTATTGTTCTGTTAGCAACTTAGATTAGTCTCTTTTTCTAGTTGCTGATTGCATCAGTATAAAGTCATGCAGAGGACAAATCCGGGGAGCCAATCAGAAGACAGTTGGCTTGAACAGAGAGTGGTGTTAAAGGGAGGTAAACTCAAACTAAGAGGCTCCATCAAAGCCATTGAGAACCTAACGAGTTGAAACTGTGAATCATGCAAAGATCCTCTATTACAGTCTAGAATGAAAGTATGGAGCTGGGAATGATACTAACAGTTCCCCCGTGAGGAGCTTTTGTGTCGCAACTGTGATTTTTACTGATGAGCAGTTCTTAAACTACTTTATATTTTTGTAATATAAACTTATCAATTCAGGAAACAGGTGTTTTTTGTCCTTTAAATGCTTTAAATTTTAAATTAACTAAAGGTTTAAGACTCCATTTGGGCCAGAATTAAAAACAAACTATATTTAAATATGTATATAGATGAGTTGTCGATGTGACAGGTAGGTTTAAGAAAGAGCCTGATTTTTTTTTTTAAATTATCCTAACTCTGGCTCATTCTACTTCTGATTACTTTTTAAGAGAGAGATAAGTGATAAGCGCTGCCACTGCTGAACCTTCACCATATTTACTTATCAAGCATTTATTGACTTCCACTCAAGGCCTTCCCACATTTATATTGCCTTCTGGGTAACCCATTTCTGTGAACACCAGCCTCCACAGTCCACATGAGGACTGAATGCTGGTCAGATGAGGTCATGTCTGCAACCCTTCGATCAGGCTGTCCAGTGGAATTCAATCCAAGTTGAAAGTTCAAGTATCATTGCCTAGTCAGGCTTTTTTTTTTCCAGAGCTGATGACAGTGGCCTGCCTGTGCTGGAAGAAAAACTGGCACAGTCACACCATGAAGGCTGAAGCCAGCCGATGCGGTTTCAGTCTGCAGCACAGGCCACGCTGCAGCCTCCCACAGAGAGACCCTGACATGATGATTAAAGTTCACTGGATTTACTTTCCCTTTGTAAGAACAGTAAGTTATGTGGAAACTGTGTTTTTTGGCAATGAACATGAGCCAAAAAAGTCAAACAAACACATCAATTACAGCACTCATTGTATTGTTGACACTGCTGATCAGGAAGGACCTGACCTGCTAACAAAAGCCGATTATAGTTTCTCTTCTTGTGTAGCTTAAAGAGAGTGTTTCAGGGTTTTTCAGTGACAGCAAAAGCTGGACACTGTTTCACATGAACACAGGACACAATGAAAATGGAAATTATCACAGTCAGAAAAGAAATCGATGTTTAGCTTACATTTAGTTTACATTCATAGACATGGATGTCATGGTAATTTTGAGCTTTTAATGAGTTTTTGAGGGTGAGATTATTGTACAGCAAACATCTTTAATTACTGTAAAAAAATTAGAATTGGATGCACAAGTATATTTTATTTGTAATATTCAATACATTTAAAATATAGTCAATAGAAATTTGCTGTATCACTACCTTCAACACTTGAGGAAACCACAGGTGAAGTTGCAACAAAACGCCCCTGAAGCAGATGCAGCGACAGTGTTTGTTGGGTTGTGTGAAAGTGTCTGATTGCATGGTGGAGGCAAGGTACATTGAGGTGGAGTTGCATCATTCAAAATTGCAGGTGGGTCCTAACGATCGAATCAGATGAACTGATCATGCCATAGAGCAGGAATGTCAAAGTACAGCTGGTGACATTTCATTAAAGAAAAACCAGTTCATAAAAAGGCACAGAAATCTTCTCATGTAAGCTGTTTGTAAGCAAGTAACAGTGTTTTAACCCATTCAATCCATGCATTTTGTTAACTACTTATCCAATCCAGAGTTGTAGGGGGACTAGCGCCCGGCTGTTTTGCGGAGAGAGGTGGGGTAAACTCTCGACGGGTGGCCAGACTGTTTGTATTCTCTTTTTTCTTGTCTTTACAATTCAAATAATTTGTCTAGACTGAAAAATACCTTTAACTTTCTGCACATCCTCACTCCCTTGTAGAGTTATGATTGCCTTGTAGCCCACAACAAAGAACAGAGTTACACTACCAACTGGATAAGGCTCAGGAATGTAATATCTATGTGTGTGTGTACGATCTATGTAATACCTTCAGTGTGTGTAAATCTGTACAAACGTTGCAGTGCAAAATGGTACTAAACCAAGAATGCAAATGAAAAAAACCAAGGAGGCTGACCTGCAATCTCCACATAAGAGCTCCTGCAACACAAACACAGCAAGAAGGCCTGATGCTGAAACATGCAGTAACCACATCCACATATTCCAATGCATTGTATCCTAACATGTTGAGTAAGTGATTACTTTATTAATATTTGCACATTTTGTGACTCCAGTCAGTGAACTAAATTGTACCTACGGCGAGCAAATTGTGGCCCAGGCTGTAGGTTGAAATTTTGGCTTGCTATTTTGTGTCTTTGCCACAAAAAGTCTGAAAAATACTGCTTTGCACTACAGTATATACATGTAGGGGAAATTTTTGTCAAGTTGTAAAAATCCCCCTGGTAGCATGTATACATATTTGCAAAGTGTAATGCAGCTGGAAACAGTTTAGTGATGTATTATTAATAGCTGTAATATAATCAGAAGACAAAGGACACTACTTTAAATACAGTTTTTATCTGCCATGCTTAGGAGGAGAAATTTACACGCCGCTTTAACTTGTTCCTTTAAATATTTAAACCAGTTGCTGATAACCAACTCTTGGCACTGGTCCTGCATCAGCGCAGCACAGCCGACACAGAGCCGGCGTGGAATAACAGTCTTTACTGTTCTCCTCCAAAGCCCTCAAGAGCGTCATCTGTCCCTGAAGTTTCTCTGCTGTCAACACGATGAGTCACGCTTGGCGATAAATCACGACGCAGATGTTGTGAGTTTATGCCATACTGATTCCTGTCAGTCTTGTGGGCTTAATGGTGAACAGCATTACAGGAATCTGCACAGTAACTTTCCACTACATCTAACCTCAGATCCTCTTTATGAAATCCACCTCCACTTGTTCTCTTTTTGTTTCGTTTCAAAGTATTTTAATCCTGTTTCTGCTGTGAAACATACTCTGGATGGATTTACATTAAATGTTTCCAAAGGTCAGGCTTAGTGCAGTTTACCAGTGATTATTTGAATCCACATCCAGATGAAGATCAAGGAATTAGATGTTAATTAGGACTCTTTACCACTGTGTGATATTTTCTCATTGTTTATGCAGGGATTTTCAGCCTTGGCAGAAATACGTCTCTTACTTCTGTTTTGTTGCAGTATATCCCATAAGATAAGTAGTCCAAGGGTTGCTTTCGACACACAGGTAGAGACGCGCCTGCTACTTTGTACCTGTGTTAACACTAATTCAGTGAAAATACAAACTACAGACTAAGATTAGCTTCACTGACTGCACTTTAGAAGGTGGAGATCACAAACATTAAACTTACTTTTTTATTTATTTATTTATTTTTAAACAAAAGCTCAAAACCTGTTTTATATCCAAGTGATCATATACTGACACTTGGTTTGGACTCCACATTGTAACACACTAGATCAAACTGTAGTGTCATTTTCAACATCTAGTTCAGTACAATGGAGTTCATCTGGAACGCCTCCACATGCCATGTCACACATGGTTATAAAAGCATAAGCACATGCTGTAAAGCTGTCTACACAGTACGCAAAGAGACAAAAATGAAAGTAAGAGGAACAGAACGTCACATTTACACTTTCAATTTAAATTTCAGATATTTATCATTAAACAATTAAGTTTAAAACACTTCTGATAAAATTTATTTTAACTCCATTTAAACCTTCTTCTGATTATTTTTATGAGACTGATAAGTGATAAGCCTTGGCACTGCTGAACTTCCCCACATTTATTTATCAGGCATTTATTTACTTATTATCTCTGTGAGCCAGAAGCTCAGAATTTAGACTCCTCTAAATGCTCAGTTTTAGTCTTTTTATTTTTTTAAAATTGGATTTTATGATGTCAGCGAGAGCGTACGTTCTTAATACAGTTAGCTTAGGTGTATAGCTCTGGCTCAGAGCACAGAAGCCCACCCACCTGGTGGATAAACCTTCTGTCTTCAGCCAATCAGGGGAAGGTTTGTTTAGAGAGAGGAGAGTCGCTAAAACATCTTGTTTTAGACAGAAGAACTGTGTGAGAATCATGCACATCCACTTGATTAGACTCATAGAGGGGATAAAAGACAGGCACATCTTCCAAGGCTGAAAATGTGTTAATAGACCTCTCTGCTGAGTCATGCTTGTTATTAATCTCTGTCTCTCTTCCACAGCATGTCCTTAATCCTGTCTTCTTTCTCGCACCCCAACCGGTTGTAGCAGATGGCCCCACCCCTCCCTGAGCCTGGTTCTGCCGGAGGTTTCTTCCTGTTAAAAGGGAGTTTTTCCTTCCCACTGTCACCGAAGTGCTTGCTCATAGGATGTCATTTGATTGTTGGGTTTTTTTCTCTGTATGTATTATTGTAGGGTCTACCTTACAATATAAAGTGCCTTGAGGTGACTGTTGTTGTGATTTGGGGCTATATAAATAAAATTGAAATGAATTGAATTGAATAAATGAATCTATTATTTTGTAAGCTTCTATCATTTTTACAGCCAGAAAGATAGATAAACCAGGGGATGGCTTTTGGCTAATGACTTGTCAATTACAAGTTTTTTTTTAGATAGCTGTTCTTTATTCTGAGCTTAAATGTGTAAAAGATAAAGAGCGAGACCGTTTACATATTCTCTTTAAGTCTGATCTTTTGTCTTATAATGATGAATAAAATGTTCTCTTTTTGTCGTTTTAAGAAAATGAAATTTTAATTTTGGTGTTATTTTAATCTTGGCCGGTGTGGAGTGACTGAGAACATCTGCATACATCTGTCACACATATCACATGTGGCGCGTCCCTGCTTATGTAAACCCCACCCTCATAAGTTTGCACCAGCTACATTATATAAGGCCCTCTGTACGAGTGCATGATGTCAGTGTCCCTGGTATTCAAATATGTATTGCAGAACACAGATTGATAAAACCTTATCATCCTCAAAGTTCATTCACATGCATTGAAATAGAAACACACATAAATTTAGCAACCTCTATCAAATGAGTTTGACCCAGCTGTCCTTGTGTTACCGTCACGTGGGCCATGTATGGTGCCTCTGTGCTCACATTAGACACAGAAGGAAAAAAAAATGTGTTTGTCTTTGTAATAAGAAAGGACTTTCTCTGAACATACTGGACGCATCATGTGACGTTTAGACTGGATAAGAGAGGCAAAGAGATGAGATGAGGCAAATGGGGTGGACACTGCATGGACTGTGACTCCCTCTCCCGCCCTCACTGCTCTCCCTCTCCAGGGATCAGGCCCTGACTATATAACAGAGAGCCGAGCCCTCCTGAAGTTCGCTAAGTCAGGCTCACTTGCAAAGACTTATAGGTTCCAGATTCACTTCTTCTCACTTCTGGAAGTTGGTAGGGGAGCTTGAGTCCTCCACAAAGTCTTGGAAATCAGGGAAACCACCAGGTTGAGGCTCAGCAACATAGCTAAAGAGAAAGAAAGAAAGAAAGAAAGAAAGAAAGGACGATAAAAGCAAAGAATCTCCGTAGACTTACCAGCAAACACCCCGGTCCACTGGAAAGATGCAGAAGACAGGCTTCTTCACCCAAAAGAAAGCAGCAGCAGCACTGTGCATTGTCCTGTTAATGGTGGCTCAACAGGTGAGTGGAGTAAATTTAGTAATAACCACAGATGTGGTGTTAAATTTACCCTCTTCATTCTATGCTGTCATCAGGAAACATCCATAACCTGATTATGACTATAATTGTAATCTGGGCAATCAGAACGTAACTTTTGATTTTATTCAGTTGTTTCTCCAAGTGAGGAAAAACAAATCAGCTTAAAGTCCAGTTTCCCTTTCTTTAAAGTATAGAGTGATAAGTTTGTTAGACTATGGTTACATTAAGAAGCCTCTAATGTATTCATCTCTTATAAGTCTATCAGCAGCATCTTTCACTTCCATTAGTTTTGGATTTAAAGCCTTTTTGTGAAAGCCTGCTTTGAATTTGCCCACTTTTCATATCAGGCATGATTTCACCTGTCAATGATACAAGATACTGGATATCACTGACATTTCACCATGTCTCCTCCAAACTCATATTTTCCTCTGTGGAGCGTCCATAGTTAAGAACTAAAGTGTAACTGAAAGGGTTTTCTCTCCTGCTGGTTGTGTTTGATCCTCTCTTTCCTTTGCTTCTCCCTTATTTGACTTCCTGTCAGAAAAAAGGAGTTCTTCCTCCCCACGGTCACCAACACCAATGTCTTCAGTGTTCAAATGAAGTCACTGAGTCACTTAATAGTTGATGAAGCTTATGTCTTCCCACTGCTTTGAGTCAGAGTACACTGGACTACATCAGCATCAGTCATCAGTGGGGTTCCTTTTAATGAAGATTTGTATACCTTTCTATCCCATCTGTATTCCAGGTGTGTGCAGGTCCTTTGGTTTCACAGGACCTGTCCAGCTTCCTCCAGAGTGCAGATCTAAGGGGGTCAGATGTCGTCCATGCTCCAAGGAGGATAGCCCGGATGACCCCGCTGTGGCGGATCATGAACAGTAAACCCTTCGGAGCATACTGCCAAAACAACTATGAATGCTCCACAGGGCTCTGCAGGTAACTGTGCTGACAAAAGTGCAAAATAACCAGGCTGTGTAACAGAAGAAGCTCGAAATTTAATGTGGAAAGAAAAAAGGAAATGTGGAGATTTTTGTTAAGAAGCTAACTTCAAAAAATCCACTGGGATGATAAATCCTGCAAAATGAAACAGATCTTTTCTATGGCAGCTTGTATCTGCCACTCAGTATATTTATATTTTTTTTCCATAAGTCTCAAACTTTCAAAATGTTATTTTTAATAACGTGAACACTTAAATACACCTGATTGGAAATTTTGGCAAAAATAAGCTTTCATACTTTGTTAACATCTGCTTGTGTTTTGTTTTAGGGCAGGACACTGCTCCACGATGAACCGTTCGGCATCGCAGCCGGTGAACTATTAGACGTCCGAGGACACAACCAGCATGTTCAACTGACGGGTTCTGATAACTGGGAGATCAGCTTACCCAGGCTTCTTCTTCTCCTTCTTTTACTTCTTTATTTTAAATCAGAATTTGTATTTATTTTCCAGTAAAATGATATCTAAATTTTTTAAATGCACCTGTCAGGCAGCTACTGCTCCACCTGATGCATTTCAAATTGGGAATTGTCAGGCCTTTCAAACCTTAAGCATTTGATGACAGTTTAACCACACAGAAAGTTGTATTTCTGCAACTACTGAGCTTTTTTTTATTATTATCTCTTTGTCCTACTAGTTACCCTGGCCTTGAACTGATCCCACAGCTGATATAACGACGCTCGATAACGGCGTTTCATTTACAACCCATTCCTTCACAAATATCATAAAACAGCAAAACATTTTTAAAGGAAATTTGTAATTCTGTAACTCTGAGCAGATGCGTAGTTTCCACATTTTTATGACTGAGATGTAACTGGTCGTGTTTTCTAGCGTGTGATAAACTCAGATTTTTAATGATACAACTTTATCAGAAGTAAATTAAACAAGGAGCTGTGCAGCAATGCCTTCTAGAAACTCCTCACCCTTACTTTTTTTTAATACTCGTAGTCATAATTTCTGTCCCCTTAATAACTGGACCAGCCTAGTTTAGTCCAAGGTTAAATTAAAAGGTTAAATGTAAATGAAGGATAAACCAATAGAGAACAAATGACGTGGAGCTGACCTTTGGCCTTTGAACACTACTTACTGTTGGGCGTTTTACATAAAGCAATGTTTGTTTTAGAAATCTTAAAAATATGAATGAACATAACTCAAGCATTGGCCACAGAGCCAAACAGGAATGCAAAACAAAGTAGCGGAAATGGCATAAAAGGGGATGGTATAAAAACTGAGAAGAGGTGGAGCAATGTCTTTATGGATTCAAGATAAAAGTTATTTAAAGTACACTCAGGTTCTTGACAAAAGTTTTAAACACAGTTGGATTAACTAACAGTTTCTGTAATGCTGATTCTGGTATTTTATTTATTTTATCTTTTTTTTAAATGTCAAAATGTGCCCATTTTCATTTAGTATTTTAAACTCAGTTTAGGATATTTCACTTTTTTGTTTTGTCCCATAACTGTTTGGGGTTTTTTTTGTTTTGCTTTTTAAAAAAAAAAGATTTAAAGCAGGAACGTTATGACGTCTACATGCTCAAACAATCTTAAATCTGCAAAGTCTCAACGTTGAGCTACCTGATGGGCTGAGTGTACAAATACTGGGAAGAGATTCCTCACTATGAGCTGCACAGCCTTGTTTTTTTATTTGCACATCTATGAAATCCTGAAATTTAAGAGGCGGTTGTAGCTTTAGCTTCAACTCACCTGCAGTTTACTTCATGCACACAGCAGGTGCTTGCTGATATTTTGTACACTCAGGTTGCACTTTTAAACCCAAATTATCTTTGTACTGTGTATTGCTTACTGTACTGTTTTACTTGCATCTGAAGGGCCAAAGATGAAGTGAAATAAAAGCATCGGACAAAAGAATCAATGACTCAAACATGTACTTTTGTACGCCGTTGCTTCGTGTCTTCTCATATACCTTTCACCTGGGACATAATGTGGACAGAGCTGACATTTGAATCCAAGGTAAATAAATGAATCTGCTGCCAGCGTTCAAAAGTCAAACAGCTGCTGGTGCACAGATATTCAGTCTTTCACAACGAGAGAAGCCAGCCAAGCGTGTGAGTGGGTGTAGGAGATAAGTCATGTTCATTTAAGAGGAATGACGCCTCCTGAAGGAGTTTTCCACATTTTAAGAAAATCTGCAGAGTCATCAGAAATGTCTGTTTGCATGTTTGTCTGCACATTCCTGCTGAGTTCACTTACAAGAAAACAGAATTTTTCCAATATTAATAATAATACATTTTATTTGAAAGCGCCTTTCAAAACACTCAAGGTCGCTGTACACAGTAGAGTAAAAAGCAAGATAAAAGCAAGGAGTTTACACAATCATAAAAGCATAAGACATAAACAAATTTAAAATAGCCGAATGGAGAGGTTATGTGGGATAAGCTATTTTTGAACAAGTGGGTTTTGAGTTGGGAGAGAAAGTAGAGATATTTCTTAAATCAGGATTTAGGGAATTCCAGAGTCGTGGAGCAGAGCAGCTGAAAGCCCTGCTCCCCATGGTGACAAGACGGGGGGAGGGGACGGAGAGTGAAAGGGAAGAAGAAGATCTGAGACAACGAGATGGGGCGGTGATGTTAACCAGATCAGAGAGATATGGAGGAGAGAGATGATGAATAGCTTTAAATGTGAATATTCCAGCTTTCAGTTTAAGTTTGTAACAGAAGAGGAGCCAAGAGGACAGAAGACACAAATGGGTCCAAATTCATGCAGATGTAGTTTTTTTTTACATTTAATTTTCAACATTTTAAAAAATATATTTTTAAAAAGTTAATGTAAATAATAAGAATAAAAAATGAACAAGAAAACACTCCTTTTATTGATAGATGGTAATCCAAACTCTTGTCTTTTTAAAAAGTGCAAGTACATGTACTGGATCCAAATCCTTTAACAAGGATTGCCTTACCTTTTCAGACATTTTGTTTGACCTTTACTGTTTTAATAGGAGTTAAGAAGGGAAGGAGCAACTAAGTGCTGATAATTAAGTACACTTTATTGAGCATTTGTCAGAAAGTCGGAGCACCTCTATAGAAATCAGAACTTTTGGAAGTTTCCTCGCCTGGAGAATTCAAGTGTGTTAACACCATGATGCAATTTCACAAACTGTGCAACATTCTCGGACTCTACAGGCCTCAGTTAAAAGTTAAAGTTCATGACAGTACTGTTAGAAAAAGATTGAACAAGTATGATTTGTGTAGAAGGGTTGCGAGGAGAAAGCCTCTTCTCTCTAAACAGAATGAGGCAGCAAGGTTCAAGTTTACAAAACCGCATCTGAACAAATCAGAAGACTTCTGAAGCAATGTCATTTGAATGATGATGGCTGTAGCTCAGGTGGTAGAGCAGGTCACCTACTAATCGGAAGGTTGGTGGTTTGATCCTTGTCTGCTCCCGTCTGCAAGCCAAATATCTTTGGGCAAGATACTAACCCCAAGTCACTCTCAGATTCATCCATTGGAATATAAATGGGTGAAAGCTGTGTAAACCGCCTTGATTGCTCAGAGTAGAAAAGAACTATATAAGAACCATGAACCAAAGTATTCTAGAGTCAAATGTGAGGCCATCTGTCTCTCAACGTCCCAAGCAAATCTACAACAGGATGGCTGGCTGAAAAAAAAAAGAAAGTGGTGCAATGTCCCAGTTTAAGTCCAGACGTCAACCTGTGCATTAACAAATGTCCACACACCTCAATGTGCAGAAGCAATGCTGTAAAAAAGACTGAGACAAAACTTCTCCAAAGGTGAGGGACTGAAGAAGTCGTGCAGAAAACGATGGCAATGCTAAAAAGTGGTTCTACAAGCTACTGAATAAAGTGGCAGATTCAGCTTTTTTCACAGGACTGTATAAAAGATGGATGTAGATACCGTGACAACATCCACTGGTTTGGGAAGTCTGAAACTGAAGAAAAATCACAAGTTTCCACCCTGGATAATCCTCCTATTAGACTCTAAAAACAACCAAAATTTACAAAATGGACTTCATGCTTTTCAGAACGTCGTGAAATAAGTGAATAAATCAACCAGGCAGAGGTCTACTGAGGTCGGCACCCAAGACACTTACATTTCAAAAAAGTGTGGAGAGTGGAAAACCAGCATTGACTTTGTCCATGACTGATGTTCATTGGTGCAGTGTTGGAGTGTTGGCCACATGGAGTGCAGTATGAGCCATAAAATTGTGCTCATTGGGGTAAATTTGTGTGATTAAATCCTATAATTGGGTACGTTTGCTGATAGGAAGCCATACTGCCAGAGTACGACATCTGAGTTGTTTTAGAAACAGACTCCATCAAACAGATTGCTGGCACATGAGCGTAGCGCTTACAGCTGAAATGTGTTCATGTTTTTGGCAAACAATGAAGAACAAGAGAATTTATCACTGAGTGTTGGCATCAAGTTTTTTCAGACCACATCTGGTTTTGCTGTGTTTAATTAATCACATAATTCAGCGAGCAAGCTGAACAGATGACTAAGATAGAGGAAAAAAAAAAGAGGTTTACATGAAATCGAAGCTTTCACTGACCATCATTTGATTAACCACAGAGACAGATTCGTGCCTGGCATCGGACAAGTGATCGGTTTGCACGCGTCTAGAGAAAATGTTCAGGCCTGCCGAGTGCAGTCACTGTTTATCCTTGTCTGTTTGCTTTCCACATACATGTAACCCAGGTCATGTATTCTGCCCATGTAACAAGCCACACTTTAAAAAAAACCATGGTGTTTAGAGTTCAAAGCTCAGCAGCACTTAACATATTCAATCAGATAAATTAAGTATTTTCTCTTTTGAGGCTGTTTTATTTCAGGTAAAAAAAAAAAAAAAAAAAAAAAAAAAAAAGATCCTGTGCTTAAACCATTTATAACTCTTCTCAAATTAGCTAAACCTTTCAGCAGAATTTGAAGAAATTACATCAATAATATTATGGTTATGTCTGTGGTTTCTAACTCACTACATTCACTCACCCGATAGTTTTTTTTGGTATACCTTGTTAGTATTTGGTTGGATGCCCCTTTTTGCTTTAATTCTTGGTGACACCGATTCATTAAGGTGCTGGAAACACTCCTCAGAGATTTTGGTCCATATTGAAAGGACCGAAACACACAGAGTTGCTGCAGATTTGTTGGCTGTACATCCACGATGTGAATCTTTTGTCTCACCACATCCCAAATGTGTCCGGTGACTGTGGAGGCCATTTGAGTAGAGAACTTGAAACTAGTTTGAGATGATCTGAGTTTTGTGACACGGTGTGTTATCCTGCTGGAAGCATCTATCAGGAGGAGGTCATGGACATGGTCAGCAACAATACTCGGGCTATGGTGTTGAAAAGATGCTAAGGAGCCATAAATGTGCCAAGGAAATATCTTCCACACCACCACAAGCAGTTCTGTATTTGGCTAGGGTCAGTGTCACTACTGGTAGCATGAGGCGATATATGGACCCAACAGCGGGTGCACAGATAGTCTGTCTCCTTGACGATGGCAAATCAACACATGCCTTTGCCAGTGTCTCCCAGCAAAGTCTGAGGAGCATGGAGGAGATTCCAGGAGACAGACAGATACTCCAGGAGAGCTGGACAATGCCAAAGAAAGTACTTAACCCATCAGCAGGACCGGTATCTGCTCCATTGTGCAAGGAGGAATGGGGTAAGTACTGCCAGAGGTGCAAAATGACCTCCAGCAGGACACGGGTGTGAATGTTTTCAATTGTTTGGTCAGAAACAGAGTTCATGAGGGTGGCCTGAGGGCTCGGTGTCCTCTTGCGGGCCCTGACCTCACTGCTGGTCAACGTGGAGTCTGATCTGCCACTGAGTACATTACGTTTCAGTCCATCCGACGGTGCCAGGTTGCACCTCAGACTGTCCAGGAGCTTGGTGATGTCCTGGTCCAGATCTGGGAGAATCCCCCAGGACACCAGCTGTCATCTCAGGAGCATTCCCTGACAAGGTCAGGCGTGCATACAGGAATGTTGACCATACAAGCTACTGAGTACCCCTAAGTAAATTTAATAAGAATGGACTAAGCCTGCCTCATTATTTTTCACTTTGATTTTTGAGGTGTCTTTGAATTCAGCCCTCACAGTTTGGTTATTTAATTGCTATTAAACTCTTTGGCATCCTTTCAATCTCAACACTTCCTTACTTCTTCCCTGTTCCTTTATCTTTTGGTTTGAGCAGCATATTCATATATATGAAGTTAAACCAACAAAGCACATGTAACAGGCCTGAAAGTTCAGGCAACTGTAAGATGGAGAGTGCAGTTTAAAAAGACCTACTCAGTAACATGACTGATTAAAAACACTCATAACTGATTTTGATTATTTTATTACAGAATTAGTTTCAAAAACTAAAAACAGTCAACCACTGGCTTGCTCATCGACACTCGTTCTGATGCGATCAGCTGTAGTTCACGTGGAGTGTGCTGGAACGCCACAAAATAACTGACGTCAGCTGATTACTGGACATTTAAACAGGAGGCACAATCAGGTATGTTCTTGAATAACCTTAATAATTTATTCCAGATTTGCCATCAATATCATAAACAGTGAACTATCGAAGAGCCAACAGACAAAATGTGTTCAAGTTTATCTGCAATTAATCTAAAAACAGAAACAAAATTACAGTTTCAGCAATCAGAGGAGAAGATTAAGGTAAAGAAAAGCATTAATACACTACATGCTGAAGAAAACATTCTGAAAAATTAATTCAATTCATTTATAGCTTTAAATAAAACAGCACTCCTGAAGTTTAAGTTACGCAAACTTCTAGACTCAAAGTACAACCATGTTAAGGCATCATGGCCTGTTTAAGACACCTGCCTACAGGAGCTGACTTTAATTAACAGTTTAGACCTAAAAAAATAAATACTAGTTTTTTTGTTTGCTTTCCATTTGTAATACACCGTACAAGCACACAGGACTGGAGGTATACGAAGTCGGGTGAGTCTTAGTGGTTGAGCGACCAGGTGAGGTAATAAATTAGGAAGTGTTAGAAGATTAATTTGAATTTTACGAACTTCATGTTTAAGTCACACAGGTAACAGTGGTTGGAGGTGAAAATGTTTAAGGTAGTGATGAGCGCAAGAAAAAAAAAGAAAAAAAAAAAAAGGGGAAAACTGTATTTTCTGGCCATGTTGATTATAGCTGGGATACATTTACATTCATTTCCCCAGAGTGAATTAGCATATTTGGCTCATTTTTCCCATAAATACATGAAAAAAAATGAACAGGGGATGGAAATAACTGCAAATTAACTGCTTTAACTCGTTCCCCCTTTGAGAACTACTATGGATAACCCTCGTTTCTCTTGTCTGAACTGTTTGTCATATTTCAGGCCTGTCTTCAGAACAAAATGACTGGGTGTGCATCAGAAGGCAGTGGGTAGCTTACTAGGGCTACCCCTGGAAAACCAAATGTGCATTAATCCGCAGCTGAAAATAGCTCCCAACAACAAGATGCATTATTTACCACAGTTTTAGTAACATTTGTAAATAACTACTGTCCTATGATGTTTTAGGAAATTTATTTAAATATCTGACCAATTTTTATTTTGCATTAACACTGAAAGTTTAAGTACGGTTTATGAAACAAGACAAAGCAATCCAATTTTGAACCAGTGGATGATGCGAACTCATACTAGTTAAAATACTTCAGCTCTGGCAAGGGGTTAATCAAAATTGCTGATTCCAAATTTCACTTTTACTCTTCCTCCTCCTAACGTTTGCCATTAGCAGTGAACATCTGTGGATTTCCATCACAGCTTTTTTCAGGTGAGTAACACGTGGCATTTGAACGCACTGCCAGACTGGCAGAAAGTAGGAAACTGCTGGTGATTATTGAGAGTAAAAGAAACACAGGAAGTCACCACCCTGAAAAGAGAAGCAGACGAGGCTAGCTAATGTGGCTGCTACAGTTTGTGCGGCATTCTGTTGCTTCGGTACGAGCAATGGTTGAAGAGGACGACTCTTCACGTAAAACTTAAAAATGCACCAGCTGATCTATCATCTGCATTAACACAGACGTGGTGACAACATGAAGCGAGGCTGTTATGTTAGTTTATGTAGTAAAAAAACAACAACAACAACAAAAAAAAAAAACAACTAACTGTTGCACCATCTCGTCTTCTCACTGTACGGCACACGAGCCGCTGGGCAGGAAGTCCTGCACGTACACCGCCACAGCCTTTGTGAGGTAGGTCATGCTCCCGAAGCGGCCGCTGGGGGCGCTGTCATACAGCAGCCTGCATATTCCTGTGGACGGTTCCCTCTCCAGGATGTGCTCCTCTGCTCCAAGGTCCCTCTGCAGAACAATGGAAGGAGAACAACCTGCTTTAGCTGACGACAGGGATATGGACGCTGGGAGTTTAGAGCGACTGCTGACCTGGTCCTTGTCGAACATGTCGTTGGCCAGGTGGACGATCTTCTCCACGTGGATTATAGAGCCGATGCTCTGGATGTCCACGTCGGCCAGCATGGTGAGGACCAAGATGGCCTCCACCAGCAGCTGTCGGTACTCAGGCTGAGGGACTCTGTTCAGAACGGTCTCCACATGGACGGAGAACTTTATCTCCCCTGGGGTCATCTGGAGAAGGTGGAAGGTTATAGTTTTTATTTCATGAGTAGTTTGTAAAATTATTTAGTTTTAAGGTTTTTCTGTTTTGTTTTTAAGTTTGGTTTCAGTTAGTTGGATAATTTCAGTTCTTTTTGTTTTTTATTTTAGTTTTTATTACTGTAAAATATTTGATCAAACGTTTCGTTTTTATTCCTGGTTAACCAGGAGGTTTTTTCACTCCCAGTTTTAGTTTTGAATTTAGTTTTAATTTTAACGACCTTGGTGTGTAGATGAACAATAAATATGTCTGTAAAAAGAGTTTATTTAAACTTTACAGATAAAAAAAGGTGATTGTTTTGCATTTATGCAAAGCGTAAAACCTCTAAATAGCTATCAATGGAACAAAACAAACAAAAAAAACAAAAATTATGACTTTAAATGATAAAATTGTAGAAACAATCTTAATTAATAGCAAATAACAGAACAGAGGTTTTTTGCTTTTGGCTGTTTGACTGTGGCTGACCTGACTGACAACGCTGCAGACTGATGAAAGTTTTACTTACATTTTGAGGGGAAGTAAGCAGAAGAAGAGGTAAATAGGCTAACTACAATGAGACTCACATGTACAAGTAAAATGAACCAAAAATAAGCTCAAACTAAATGTATTCAAACTTAAACAAGTGAAAAAAATATTTCAACATGGCATATATTTTTGGTTTTCGTAAGTGGTCACAATAAAAAAGAAGTGATAACCCTGATGCAAAAATACAAAGTGCTAAATGCAGCATCTCCTCACTTATTTTTATCATTAATACTATTTTTTTATGTTGTTTTAAGTCTATCATTTAAAGTTATAGTTTTTGTTTTTGTTAGTTTTGTTCTATTGACAGCTTTATGAAGGTTTTAAACTAAAGCGTAAATGCAAAAAAACAAACAAACAAACAAAAAAAAAAAACATTTTTTAACTGTAAAGTTTAAATAAACTCTGAATTGTGAAGGTGACTAATATTTTAACAGTCATTAAAATTCATTAAAACTAAAATCAAAACTAAAACTAGGTGTGAAAAAACATTCATTTCCAGATTTCAAGAGAATTCATTGTGCAATATCATTCAAATGTTTGCTGATCAAAGCATTAGTGTCTTAACAAAACGACACAATATATTACTCAGTATCGGTAAAAACTAGAGTCAAGGTTTTTCATGCAAAGTGTAGTAGCAGTAAAAAAATTGAAGAATTTTTAGGAATTTGATGTAATTTGACAAATATCCCGGATTTCCCCCCCGCTTCTAAACATTTTCTGCTTTTTTATACAAGCAAACATCAATGTAAAATAACACAAATACCTCCAGTTCATTTATTCTAACTAAGTATGGACCTGTTATGAAATCCTGAGCTAACATCAATGTTTAAAACAACCTTTTTAAGGACGTTTTTTGTCAGTGTCATTTTCACCCTTTTTGCAATAGAAAAAAAGTCATTAATAAATAACTATGTTACTATTTTTAAAGACATTAAAATGATGGGAGACACCAGATCATCTCAACTGAAACTCAACAAACTGAATATCACCCAATAAATTAGCAAAAACATACTAATAATAATAATAATAATAATAATAATACTACTAATAATAATAATAATAATAATAACAATAATAATGATAATAATAGTAATTCTTGGCTCTTACAATTAAATTCTCAAAAGTGTCTTACCTAAAAATACTAACATGCCTAATCCGAAACTACAAGGGGCTCCAAAGAGCTTTACATTTAAGAAGTAAATACAAATAAATACCCAACGTAGCATTTAAATGATGAGAAAACAAACAAAGAAACAGGTTTAAAAAAAAAATAAAAATTTCTCTCTCAGTTTCACGTGAAGTGTGTAATCAGACATCACCTCTCTGGTGGTTGAAGATGGAAGAACAAAGCCCTCTATGGACAGACCGTGGCACTGCAAGAAGCACATCAGTATCACCACAACTACCACACAAGTCCAAGTGTGACAGAAACCTGTGGTTCATCTCGTCTTGTCACTTTACATTAAAGATTTACATTAAAGGAAACAATAATTATACTACAGTTTTAAAATGTAGAATGCAAATGTTTACTAATTAATCCAAGAAGTGAATAACATTAAAAAACACACTTTCATGAGTAAATATACATCTGGGTCATAACTCACCTTCTGCAGGATCTTCCAGACTTTCTGGTAAAAGCCGACGGGCACTCGGTTCAGCGCCCCGTCCAGACGCCTCCTACGCAGCCACTGACCGTGTCTGGTATCCTTAACAACCGGAATCTTGTCCGGGATGTCGAAGGATTCCATGGACGGCAGCCGGAACCTCTGAACAGATGGGAAGAGAAAAGCGGAGTCACTCGCTGTAACTGCGTTTATTCTGGAAGAACAGCGCCCTCTTCCTGTTTTGAGGCACAATGACACCAGCAGACTGCTAATCCACATCTGATGGAGTGGCTCATGTTAGAGGGCCACTACAGGAAAACAAAAAAACAAACAAACAAAAAAAAAAAACCACCAAGTAAAAACAAAAAGCAGGAGAATAACGCAAAACTTTACCCCAGACTCGATGCTTTCTACGTCCGGTGACTGCATGCCCTGAGAGGCAGAGAATAAAACATAAAAGAGGAGAAAGAAAAAAAGAAAAACAAACAAACAAAAAAAAACTGATATGAAAATAATTCTGAAGACTTAAGGATCGGTAAAAGCCAGCATGCATGAATCAAAAACAGGGCGTCAAGTGGGAGAAATTCTGTTAGAAAACCATGAATCACAGCACAGCTCCACCCAATCTGCATCATACTGTAACAGCTGGTTAAAGATCGGTGAGATCTTACACACGAGACGGACCTGTGGGCTCCAAATATTTGAGGTTTTATGGAATCGACCACTGTGACATTTTCCTACAAAGCTTACTATAAATAATTCACCTTAACTAACATAACTTTTCTTTTTCTTGCTTTAAATGGGAGTAAAATTAAATTTACAGTCAACTCTGGTCAGAGAAGCATTGGTTAATGATAATAATTATAATTATTGATTAATCAACAATAATTATTACTGATTAACAATTATTGGCAAATCAGTATGTGAAGCTGTGGTTAGCTGCTTAGATGATTACAATTGCAATGCAGTTTACTTGTTGAGCAGCCACACGTTAGAGTGTTAATCACTCAAACGGCCCTGAATGCTCAGTTATCGGACTTTAATGTCGTTATCACCGTCACCTTCAGGGTGGACGTCACAGAGTGGTCGAGCTGAAAGGAAGAGAAGAAGATCAAAGATGGAGGCTTTAATTTAACTTCTGCCGAAACGTTTTCCATTCAGATTCCATGAGAAACGGGTCGAATCACTGACACCACCACCATCATTACCCCCCACGAGAGTGTGGCTGGTATCGTTTTCACCCTGTGAGTCTGATTGGGTTTTTAAGCATTACGGCAGGAATCTACATGATCACATGGGGACAGAGGTTGCCAACTTTGCATCATAGTATAATTCCAGGTGTAGTTGAGCTCAAAGTAAAGGTTGAGTTTTAAGATGGGCATGGCCTGATCAGAGTAAAGGATTCAATATAACAGACTCACAGCTGTGAGCGATACAGCCACGGAAGTTCAGGTTTGTAGTCAACATGACGACAATAATAATAACCAGCCATGGGTTCTACTTTGATTCAGTTTGATCAGAAACTACCTTCAGCTCCACTTCATTTGAATGAAGTGTGAACTGAAAATTACAATTTTGAATTGAAATTTCAGCATCTAAATCTTCCTCACTCTTTCTTTATCATCGTCACCTTAACTGAGTCGGTCAAAGACACCCTGCGGTCTGTCTGTAATAGACAAAAACACATTAAACAAAGGCCAGTTTTTAAATCTGCAAACCCAGCTTCCTCCTCCACAGCAAAGCCAAAAGCACATTCAAATCTTCCTCCTCAATACTGCTGAACTCATCATCATCACCTCCTCAACTGGGTCTGTCAAAGACAGCCCGGGTTCCTGGGTTAAAGATAAAAACATACGAGCAGAATTACAGCGGCTGCCTGAACCATCACAGCTTGTTGTTCCAGAGCTTTCAACTGTCTCTCACAGTCTTTATCCTCCGGGAGCGTTTACACAGTCTTTAAATCAACTTTAAATACAAATATATGGAGGGTCAGTGAATTTGGGGTAGTTGAGTGATATAATTTAGGCTAACATAACAAAGCGACATTGCAAATCTCATCTACAGATTAAGGATGAGAATTAAATTGGTCTTAATAAAAGTTTGTGATAAGGGTCATTCTGTGAGGTTAACACCTGCTGGTGGTTTAACAGATACACCAAACGGCAGGAAGAAGTCACCCAAAATGGACACAATTATAGCTGGTGACTCAGGGGACACGATCCACACATCAATAGTTTGGATCATTTTATTACCAAAAAGTTCTGGTGTAACAAGTGTGGAATAAGGGAAATGTCTTACTGCTAATTATGCTTCTTATCATTATCATTGCATTAATTAACTTTGCATTAAGTCATGATCATTGCATTAAACCATATGATAATCATTTTATTGAAACAGTTATTGAAGCTGTCAACATTACATTAAAGTCTATATTGCAGGTGTTATCATAATCACATAATACTCTTTTATTGCAGGTGGAAAGGTAATCATTTTATATACACATTGCAATTTGGTGCTTATTAAAGAGTTGTGGCTCAGTCAATTAATTAGAAGGTTGAAAGCTCCGTTGGGTGTGAATGTCCCGGCGAAACATGGAGTAAGTGGCTTGGAGCTATGGAAGGTTCAATGCATGCACGCTTACAAAACACATATAATACATTTAATCAAGAAACAGGCTGGAGTGAAGGCCTGAATGTATTCAGCTTCTTGTTGTATTTGAGTTTGCCCAGTTACAGGTGACAGAAGAGGTGGCCAGATGACTGCCATCCCCAAGGACCATCTGGAGGATGCAGCGAGTGGCCTTATATGGAAAATGTGATAGAGACAGGAACTTCTATGTCTATTTTAGCTTATGAAAATGAATATTTACTGTATCTGATATATCACAATCTTTGTAAACGCATGAGGGGGCGTCAACCCTGATGAATCAAAAGCAATCTGAAGTGTCTTTTTGGGTGGAGTTCTACAACTGATGTTTGGCAGTTCGTACCTCCCCGCATGTGTATTCAATAAACTCTTCCGTTTGATTGCATCCTCCTGGGCCTTTGGTATTTTGTTTTGGATCTCAGTATTTCGAATCGGGACACAAGTTTACAGTACACACCCTCAGTTTTAAAGCATCTACAATAAACAATAGTGATATCAAACTCATCTCCCCTCATGGGTTAACTGCAGCCCAACCACTGAAACTACTTCTTTTCAAAGTCTATTTAAAGTTTATTTATAGTGTTTTTTTAATGGGGTCCCCGTGATTCCTTTTTTTGTTTTATGAGATGCTGTATAGTGGGAAATTAAAAAATATATATACACACATCTATGGTACTTTAATTTACATTTTTTGTATTGTTGTACTTTAATATATTTTGATGGGAAGTGTATTTTATCAGGTAAACTAGACCCAACTTTAGTAATAGTCTATAAAGTTTACAGTTAAATGACTGATGTATTTTAGGTAATCTTAAGGAAAATAATGCATATTCAAAAAATAAAATTACATTAATCAAGACTGCTGTCATTATGTGCACATTACAATTTAAGAATCATGGCGGAAAATCACGTAGAATTTTTGTTTAACCCAAAAAAACAAAACAAAATAGCCGTAAGTTTCTTTTGACTTAAGGACGTTTTGTTAGCTACTCTCCAAAATGTTGACAAAACTCATATAACACCTTGGATCATCATCATGATGAACACTGAGGAACGCAGCTGGAAGCTCTGGAGCAAATAAGCAGGCCTTGAGTTTTACAAATGAACAACCTCCCTAGTGGACCGACCGATCTGATCGGTGAGGTTTACACAGAAGGTAAATTAACAGCTACAGGTTAAAAAATAAAAATAAAACAACAACAACTAATGAACAGATGTCATTACTGTAATAGGTAATATTCTTTCATGTGATCATCACCTTAAGTGTGTCCATCATGGATAACCTGCGATCCACCTGCAACACAAGGACCAGGTTGTGAATGAACGACTGAGCTGTTTTAAAAGACAAAATGATTCAAATCGATCGAAAGTTTCGATCTTAAAGCCGACAATTTTCCATCAACGAGCCACCGCTCTCCTTCAGCGCATGCTTTCAGCTCTCTATGAATTACTTTATGTCCCACCAGCACCCTCCTCCAGGTGAATTAGCACCTCATTTAAATCATTAACATCACCTTGCTCGGATCCGTCAAAGACAACCTTTGCTCCAGCTGCAAAAACACAAAAGTCATTTGCCAAAAAAGCTCAACAATTTCAAAATAAGAGCCTCTCCTGCCTCCATCTCCATCTCTGTTTAATGGGATGCTGAGTTTACTCGTTTGATGACAGTCAAATGTTAAAGTTGACCCTGTGTGTGTGTCTGAAGAAGCACTTTGAGATGAGATTCCTATGTGGAGCAAGGTAACTATAACCTCACGGTCATGGCATCCTACCATTTTCATGTCGCTCTTCAGTTTGCTGATGCCGGCTCTCTCGCTTTTAGTGGCTCCCACATTCCCGAGATGATGGATGGAGATGGCAGGACTGATGCCAGCATCCATCTCCCGAACTGTGTGGAGGATTGAGGAAGAAGAAACAAACAGGACAGACACAGAGAGGAAAATAAACAGGAGTCAAACGGTGGACGTGTTGATTTTTGTTTAAAATGAAGTCTGGAACAATAATATTAATAACAACAATAAATAATCTAGAGAGGTCCTTGCTAGATTGTTTACCAGTCTCACTTAGTTTAACATCATGTGTACGATGTTACAGTTTATCTGTGGAAATATGAGGCCTGTCAGTGGCTTACTTATTAAAAACTGTTGCCCACCCTTCTTCCACAGGATAATGAAACAGATTACTTTGGCTACAGTCTTGTCAAACGTTTCTCTGTTGATGCAACGACTGCCCCATCCAATCAGAAAGCTTCACCGTCAGTGCAGATGAAGCAGCAGAGACTGCGTCAGAGTTGCAGCATATGACTGGTTCTCGTGTTACATGAGGTAAGGCGACTGACGGGGCGATCGTGGCTCAAGAGTTGGGAGTTTGCCTTGTAATCAATCGGAAGGTTGCCGGTTCGAGCCCCGGCTCGGACAGTCTTGGTCATTGTGTCCTTGGGCAAGACACTTCACCCGTTGCCTACTGGTGGTGGTCAGAGGGCCTGGTGGTGCCAGTGTCCGGCAGCCTCGCCTCTGTCAGTGCGCCCCAGGACAGCTGTGGCTACAATGTAGCTGCCATCACCAGTGTGTGAATGTGTGTGTGACTGGATGTGTAAAGCGCTTTGGGGTCCTTAGGGACTAGTACCCACGGTGTGGGACGGAGAGATTTCGCAGGTCTTTCCTCCCCACTGCTGTCAGACTCCACAACAAAGACTTTAACTGATCAAACACACACATCCACACATGTGCAATAACACTAATGTGCAATAATCTTTTCTGGCATCGTTGTATTTTTACTCAGTTGTATATAGCATTTGTATTCTATTTTTATCTCATTGTATATTTTATTCTATTTTATTCTATTCTGTACAGTTGTGTACTGTATTTATTCTTATTTTATTTTATTCTAATTTTTGCTTCATAACTTTTGCACTGTCCACTTCCTGCTGTGACAAAACAAATTTCCCACGTGTGGGACTAATAAAGGTCATCTTATCTTATCTTAGTAAAGCGCTATACAAATACAGGCCATTTTACTGACCACTGCGCTCCACTCCGAACTCCTTCCCGCTGAGGATGTGATGGAGCAGGTTCTTCAGTTCAGACGGACTCAGACTCATCAGGGTCTCCGTGGCCTCCTCTCCTGTTTTCACAAACACAAAGACAAACATGACACCTGAGGCCCGTACTATGAAGAAAGATTACTGTCGAGCTTTAAGTCAGAGTTTCCCTTCCCATGAAACCGACTCTTTTTATCTGGCTAAATCACCATGGTAACTTATGCTGAACGTATAACTTGGTTAATATATAACCTGATTAGGAGCAGGCTGTGTTTGAGTTTAAAATCTAGTTAAATAAATTAAATATTGTCTCTTGGTCAAAAATTAAATCTATAACTAACAACTTCTCATAAATCTTTTGCTGACAATAAATCAGTTACAAAATAACTTAAAATGCTGTTATTAAATCAAATAAACTGCAGTGAAGTTACAACAGAAACCCTTGTAGAAAAAGTTTAGTGAAAGAAGACTTCATTAAGATTTCATTTTCCACACATTTCTTTTCTTAACCTTACATCAAGAAAAGAGGCCAAAGAAACTATTTGGAGGGAAATCCAAGGAAAACATTTTACGATTGGAGGCAATATTTCACATTTAACGCACGTTAATAAATTTAGCAGCTGAACAAGATCTGTGATTGCGTTTACAGAAGTTTGATGATGCACTGCTTGCATACATTTGGGGTGTTTTGTTGTAGAGCTGTGATTTTGTGTCCAGGCGCTACAGCTGTAAATTAAAGTGTAACATGTACTTCATCCTTGTTCAATAAACAAATGCATGTTTTGTAACATTTAGGCTGAATTTGAGCTTTGGTTTGTTACTCCACTATGGGCATAAACTGAGTCTTGATAACGAGTCTTGGGACGTGGATTTTTAGAAACAAAATTGATTAATTTACTTCTTAAAGCCCAGCTTTAAACCACCTTCCCGCCTTACCTGAGCAGCCGAGTGACTGAGCCAGCTCGGTGGCCATCACCTGGATGATGAGACCGATTCTCAGCCTGAACATCTCGCTGAACAGACTGGGCTGAGTCCTGATGCTCATAGCCAGGTACACCACGATCTCCTGGTGGAAAGACATTTAAAGGATGAAGGACAGATAGAGGAGAAGGTTTTAAGCACATGATTGTGGTGGAGGTAACTCACCTGTGTGAGAATGGCAACGCTGATGTTGTTTTCGCTGGCCTCGTCGATGAGATTCGCCAGCTGGTCCGGCGGTATCGGAGCCGTGATGGTTTTCTCTCTCGGCTCAGGAGGGAGTCCGATCGTCAGGTGCTTCTGGTGGGCCAGCAAATCAGAGCAAGCCTACCGAGAGACCCACAACCAATCAGGAAAGAGCAGGAAAAGTTAAGGTCACCAGGTTTGCTGGTGGGAGATCTAACGCAGAATGGAGTCAACTGATAGCAGAGGGTTGGCATTTCAGAGGTATTTCACTCTAACTTCAGGAGCTTTTCTTTAAACCTTCTTAGAAGTTTGTAATTTGACCACAAACTGGGATCAACTCATTTCAAGCTTTTCGGACTCTGTGACTCGATATATGTGAAGATAAGAGATGAACGACTGAAGAGTTAAAGGCACTCGTAGAGTTCAAATCTGTACTAATAATGAACAACTGACCTACCAGTTGTTCGTATAGATTTTAGCTTTACATTATTTTTTTACTTTACTTAAAACTGTAGCTTCAGGACTTTTTTCATATGCATGTCTAAAACAGAAGATTCACTAGTAACATCACACCTGACCACTCTGGCAAAAGTATCGAGCTTCTGTACGCTGCTGCGTTATCTATAGCTGCACCGTACCGAGTCGAGCTCCTCCACCTTCTTCCTCAGCATGCCGGAGATCATCCTGATGAGACCCCAGTGTTTCAGTTCACCTGCCTTCTCATAAAGATCGGTCAGCAGAGACCTCACAGTGGAGCCTTTACCGTGCACGCCCGTGTCCCAGTCCATACCCCTGAAAAGGAAAGACAGCAAGGACTTTTCATTCTTTTCACCGCCGTTTTGACATGTTACAGCAGCACAGTCTGAATCCGGAGCGCTTAATGATTCAAGGGTGGTGACTTCTTTCTGATCCTGAGACTCACACTGATGAGCTAGCTTGATTGGTTGACTGTTTGCATGACGCAGGACAAACTAAGCCAGCCAAAGACGCAGCCATACACAGAAACAGCCAAGCAACAACAAGACTTCACTGTCTGTAAATATCTCTCAAAACTATGACTAAAAAATATTTAATAAACAGTTTCTGATGCATAAACAAAAAAACAAACCAAAACAAAAAAGGGAAAAACTGCACTATTTTGCTTCCACTCCAAGATGGCGACCTCCGCTCAGTCCAGCCAAACATGCCAAGCTCTACAAGTTGGCCAGTCAGCCGATGACCTGTAAAGACTTTTCTATCTTTAGGTCATTGTTTCTTGTAAACACAAAGGAGTTTTCAAATGAGCTACAAGTGAGCGTGTCACCATTACTAAATCACAATCATTCAAAGACCGGACATAGTTCGACACCTTTGAGTTACATAGAAAGCGAACAGAGAGAGATGCTTGTTAATAAGTTTTGAATCTGTAGGAAACATAAATGGAAAAAATGTAAACGTTGTAATTTAATCTGATTTTTCACAGGCTGCCTGATTCATTCCTATATAATTTACGAGGAGAGATATTGAATTAGACAGTACTATTTTAATCATTGTCTTCTGTTGATGCGACCCCCAAATGCAAATATCCATCAACTACTAGGCTGCCGGTGACTGGAAATACACGCTTCCCTAGCAACCAGTGGTTGCCGACGGTAGCTGACCAGTCTCTAGGCCTTTGTGACTGAGGCTTTAATATTTTAATACCAAAATTAACTCCGCTGCAGTTCCTGGTGTTCCATGGTGTTGTCGAACACACCCAGCCTTGTGTTTCTTACTTGTCTTTGTAGAGGATGTAAAGTATATCGGCCTGGTCCTGCAGAGACTGCGTGTCTTTCAGCAGCTGGGCCAAAGCGTTGTAGTCGATGGCTCCGCTGGCGTCTCTGGGAATGCCGCTCTGCGTTGTGACCCCCGCCTCAGGACCCTTGAGTGAAAACATGGAGAGACGGAGGAAAAGACGGAGCATTGAGGAGTCTGTAAGTGAGCAAAAAGCTGACATGAGAGGAGAGAAAAGAAAGAAAGGAGGAAGAACCTGGGCGTCTGGTGATGCAGGGGAGTCTGGAAGATTCAGGTTGAGCATTGGCTGAGGAGAACGAAACAATTTGCTCGGCAGGTACATGTTGACATCTGAGGGGGAAAAAATAGAAAACAAAGTTTTATTATTAATTTTGTGATTTAGTCGAGTTTGTCAGTCGGAGACGAAGCGCCAACTCACTTTGTATGTTGAGGTCCTGAGCTTTGTTCATCAGAGTCACCATCTCTTTGGTTTTGGTGGCCGCAGCCTTGAACCTGCTGAGACCTCCCATTGGACGCTTGGGCTTCTTGGGGGCAGAGTGGGCCAACAGGTGGTCAAGGTACTGCGCGAGGTCGTCATCCTCTGTAGGGAGGGACCAAGAGAACAAAACAAAGTAATGAAGTAGGGTGGGATGAGGAGAAGAACAGAAATGTGGAGAGGGAAAGGAGAAAAAAGATTTTTGATTTAGATTTTGAAAAATGAATAAGCAGAAAGAGATAATTTACTCACATAGAGCTAACTCACCGCTCTTTTTTTGTGCAGACAAGTGTTAAAACTGAGTTTAAATAGTTTAAATTAGTCCTTCTTTTTAAACTTTATAAAGTACTAAAAAGAAATAAAGCATCTGAAAACTATTTTGCATTTTATGCTAATTTTTAAACTCGCAGCTTTTAAAGGGTTTGCTCACCAAACCTCAAAAGAACAAAGCATATTTATTGTTGAGTATCTGAGCCAGGGTTTTAATAGTTTTGCAATTTTCATTAGTTTTTATTTTTATTTAGTTTTGACTGAAGATTTTCAACTTTATATCAGTTTTAATTAGTTTTTACCAATTGTTTGCTAGTTTAGTTTAGTTTTTATTTTTTTTGAAAATCCTTAGTTTCAGTTTAGTTTTGATTAGTTTCAGTTATAGTTTTAGTTGTGTTTGCAATAATGAAGTGTAACAAAATCCCAGTTTCATCATATCAGTCATTCTCTTCTGCTTATCCTTGGGTATGTTGCTATTCCAGCTACCATACCCTGCACCCTGGACAGGTCGCCTGTCTGTCGCAGGGATAACACGCAGAGACAGACAACTCACATTCCCACCTATGGGTTCTTTAAATAAATAAATAAATAAATAAATAAATAAATAAATAAATAAGGGCAGATGAACAACCATTGATACCAGGCAACTATAAAAGGTATATCTTGGCCCCAATGAGACTATTAACTCTTGCAGCACCGGGTGTTTGTAATTTTGGTTCAAGTGAATTGATAAACTTTTTGAAGGCAATTGACTCACACAGTTGTGTAGATATCCCAGTCCTGTTGTCTCGGGATGCATCACGCTGCCTTGCCTGGGGTTAGCTTCTGTTCTGGGGATGAGGGTTGGGCGTGCTCCCTTACCTTCTCAAGGTAAGCTAGGTTAGCCTTCTTGTGTGAGCTTTTCAAGTGCACTTTAAGGTTTGTGGGATTTTTTTCCCTTTAGAAATGTCCCTCATAATTTGTCTCTTTCCACTACAAGACACTTGCTTTATCCAAAACACAGTCATATTCAAAGTAATCCTAAATTGGACTCTGGCGCTTTCTCCCGACTTTTCCTGACATGAGCAGCGACACAGACGACTCGACTAACGTACTGCCACCTGCTGGCATAATGAGACACAGCAAGAAAAAAAACCTGGAAACTAAACTTCATTTTCACCCTTGACTATTGTGTGTGACACACACACATCAACGAAAACTAAACACATTTTTGCTATAAATTCAGTTAATTTTAGTTAGTTTTGTTAACACTCATTACAGTTTTAGTTAGTTTTCCTTTTTTCGCAAAGTCTCGTTTTTATTTTTATTTCCGTTAACGAAAATGTTTTTTCACTTCTTGTTTTCCATATTTCGTTAACGATAATAACCTTGATCTGAGCAAAAAAGATCTTCGTTCATTTCAGGTGGTTTACAACAAAATTAATATTGTTTTACAGGAATTTCTGTTTTTCGGAGAAACAAATTGCAAATATTCATAAAAAACCATTAAATGTGACAATTGTGTGTAATAATTATAATGGCTTTTGTGGGTGAGGCTTTGGGGTGAACTGACCCTTTAAACTGAAGACTTTATTGGTCACAGCCATGCTAGCAAATTGTGATGCATTTGGGGACCAACAGGCTGTAAACATGCATTTATGGCAAATCTAACCAGCCGTGCGTGAACACAAACAACACAATCAGAAACTGTTAATGTTTTCATTCTTCCACTCGTGTTAAGATTTTGAGGCGTTTAAATGCACCACAGTCAAAAATATACTTTTTATTTTTTTAAAGAGGACCCATTAACTTTATTTCCATATTGTCATTTTTCAATCATGGACTCTCCTACAGCAACAGTTCTGAAGCAAGACATTTTAGCTCCTTGCTAACTTTCGTCTAATTGGCTGCAAAGCTTAAACCAGGGGTGTTGAACTCCAGGCCTTGAGGGCCGGTGTCCTGCAGGTTTTAGATCTCACCCTGGATCAACACACCTGAATCAAATGATTAGTTCATTACCAGGCCTCTGGAAAACTTCAAGACATGTTGAGGAAGTAATTTAGCCATTTAAATCAGCTGTGTTGGATCAAGGACAACTAAAACCTGTAGGACACCGGCCCTTGAGGCCTGGAGTTCCCCCACCCCGGACTTAAACAAAAGATCTAATCTGCCAGTGGGCGGAGCTTCTGTGCTGTAATGTCCATATAAGGATTTTTTTTTTTTAATTTCCTTTCTTAATGCAGAGCAGAAAAATAAAAAACTAAATATTTTAAAAGTTTTAAATTGAGTGTTCAGATTGAACTCTGACTTTCTGGCTTGAAGGGATCATTCAATCTGAGTGTCTTTTATTAGAAGCTCCACAGGTATGAAATCACCGGTTACTGATCAATCAGTTCCCCAACTTGCAACTTTATACCTTATTTTTTTCTTGTTGACTGCAAATGATTTTACAATTTTATTGTATTACAAGCAATAATATCCGATTCTAAAACAGAGCAAATGATTTTACTTGAGGACTTTATACTAAATCTGAATATAGAGTACAGTTAAATCTGGTTTTTATTTTCCTTCTTTCAAACCAATAAACACCAGTTATCAACTCGCACTGAGCCATTAGATCCTCCTCTGTCCCAATGATAGACACAGGAGGATAGGCTTTCTTTCCAGGCTTCAAAAAGACTAAACTTTATTGATATAGTAGATTTTACCCCACACGCATACATTCATTTATTCAGTGCTTTTACTACTCGACTACTGTTCAGCACTACTTTCATATTTGCCCTTCCTTTGTAACACCAGCTGCTCTTCTACCAGTACATTTATCCATGTCTGTGATTGGTCAGACGATCATTAAAGAACTTCGCAGCAATGTTTAAAAAGTGCTGTAAAAGAAAAACAAAAAAACCCCATTATAATTACTTGTATATTCGCCAACCTCATTACCAACCTTTCCTGTGTTAAATATGAGCATCAACAAACTGAATGTACATCAAGTATATGACAGAAAATAAGGAAAAGCATAAGAGGTCCACTTTAAGGTCCATTACAATTCAAGTTTTGAGTTGTTTTATGTAATAATTTAGAGCAAAAGAAGAAAAATATTCCAAGTTGCCCAACAAGGCGCTCCAAAGCCCCGAGTGGAAGAAGTCTGATACACAGGGATGATGGGTGATGATGATAGGATGAAGGAGGAAGTGTTGATTAATGAAGTCATGGGTATTTGATTTTAGATTTCACAATGAGATGGCATGAGGTAAAAAAGAAATAAAATGTAGATGCACAGATGCAACTCAAAAATCAGCAAATGTTAAAAGAAAAACTGTCAGTCTGCTAATATCTGCTGGGGTCTGTGACTGTGTGAGTATTTTCAGGAATGGTCAAACCAAGCCTGGAAATCAAATGAGCTGTCAGTGTGAACTCCGGCTTTAAAAACGTGAATCCTCCCCCCTCCAAACAGCTGGTGTCACCATTCCTTCTCCACCCTCCATCCACGCAGTGTTTTTCTTACCAGCATCATAATGCAACTCATGCACGTATCCATCGCCGTAACGCTCATCATCATCACCATCATACTCTTCGTCGTGGCGACCCATGCTGCCAGAAGCCTTACCGTCCAGGAAGCTGAGGTGAGCACAGCAAGAAGTGGTCAGGAACTCCGACAGCTTCCCCGTCTGGATCCTAAAGACGAAGAACAGAAGAGGAGGCGATGATTATGAGAACTGGGAAACATTAATAAGCAGTTTGATGTATTTTATACACTCATGTTGTAGCAAAAGAGCAAATCTTGGCAATTAATCAATAAAAGAGGATTTTAAATTGTCTCTACTGTGCAGGAAAAACTAAAAGTCTTTAATTGGAAGCACAAAGAAAGACAAAATAAAACAAAACAGAACTTATTACAAGTTGCAAGATGTAATAATTCAAATTTAATGCAAACAAGGAAAAGAAATTCACCTTGCTCCTCCGTAATACCCGTCCTGTAATTTCTTGAGTGTTGCCAGAACTGCAGGGTCCAGGTTTGAATGATCTTCAGCTGAAGCACAAACATAAGATGAAAACATGCAAACACAGAAAATGTAAAAAAATACATTTTTTTTTCAATATTTAAAGAAGATTTCATTTCAAACTCTCTACCATTAGTAATGCAGGTACATTTGGACATTTAGCAGAAAAGGTCTTCTCACTCACTCAGCATCGTCTGTGAAACGGGAAAAGTGACCGTCGGTCTTCCTGTCATCCTCCATCTGCATGAGAGGTAGGCGATTTCTGTCCTCAGCATCTCCACGATCATTTTATTATCCAGAGCCAAATAGAACTGCTGATGGTCAATGAACTGAAACAGAGGAAATTATGTTTATTTAAGTTTATTTAAGTCATTCCCTTCACCAGAAGGGAATTTGGGTGATCTGAAAATCTCATTTTATCATTAATCTCATTTCTCATTTTAACCTGGATTTTATTCACAGTATATGATCACAAAGAACAACAATGGTGTGTAAATGTCTGGGAACTGCTGGACTTTTGGGAGAGGAATACTGTTCCCATATTTTGACACTGTTTCTGGAACATGTGCGCAGATGGTTTCGTCTTTCCATGATGGAGCTTTAACCTGCACATGTGGATGAAACAGTGAACAGAAGATGAAAGACCCCCAGTATTGACTGTTGGTCTTGTCTGCTGCGCAGAGATTCCTCCAGATTACCTGAATTCTTTTAGGATATTCAGTACTGAAGATGATGAGACATTCAAAGCCTTCATAATTTTATGTCGGGAAACATTACAAATGTGGAACAGCTTCAGTAGACAGTGATGAACTTCTGCACATCTTTACCTCAGAGAAACTGCCTCTCTAAGACGCTCTTTTTAAACCCACTCATGTTACTAACTTGTGGCCATTGAACCTCATTAGTTGCAAAATGTTCCTCCAGCTGGTTCTTTTCACTTTTCCCGCCTTGTGTCGCTCCTATCACAGCTTTTTTGCACTATGTTGCAATTCAGAATGTTTTACTGTTTCATGAAAAATATTGGCTCAGTCTTATCCAATATGGTGTCCTATGGTGGCCGGGTGCACCCAGGACAGGCTGCCAGACTGTCTTAGGACATTCACACCTGTGGACATTGTTAATAAATCTAACCCCACTAACTGCATGTCTGCGGACTGTGGGAGGAAGTCGGAGTACCTGGAGAGAGAACGGGGGACACGGGAAGAACATGTAAACATCACAGAGAAAGGCTCAGACCAGATGGTGGATTCAAACCCAGGACCTTCATGCGTGCCACCATTAAAATAAAAAGTGAGCTGCGTGTTATTCTGATGTTTTCTGTAGTTTTTTTTCTAACCTGAGGTGTGAATGTGAACATGGTGTTCCTGATGATGTAGAACTTGGAGGTTCCCAGCACTCCTATCCTCCTGTAGGGGCGTCCTGTCAGACCCAGCCTCGGGTTACGACCTGAAACAAAAAAATAAGCAGTTAAACTTGATTTCATGAATCCCCCCTGATAAAAATCTACACTCTACTCTTTGACTTTTTTGTGTCTTTCAGATCTGATGTTTTCTGAAGTTAGTCAGTCTCATCTAATTTAGGATGTACTGTCATAACTTTACTGCAAATGCTGATGGACTAAACAGCATCAACCCTGAACAGCAAACACTTCCATACCAGATAAAATAATGAATTTGATTTAAAAGAGTCAAATAGTCAAGAAAATCACACGTTCAGATCACAGACAGTCTATATAGCTTGTGATTAATTTTGAAGCCTTGACCTCAGCGTTTTTGCCGGCATCATCGTTTTTTGTTGTTGTTTTTTTTAAATCATAAGCAATAAGCAGATAATTCCTCACATTCACATGGTAACGATGGCTCAATCATAAGGTATGCTTGTCCTCAAGTATCTCTCTCTCTCTTTTTTTTTTTAAATGGTTTATTTGACTGTAAATAGTACCATTATGTACACAACTAACATCATGTTGTTAAAAAAAAAAAAATATATATATATATATATATATATCATGTGACTAGGACCATAACATCATCAGGAAAGTGTTTACTGGGGTCATGAATCTGTAGCAGGCTCCAGTCCATAACATTTGTGCCTGATGTATAAAATCTTGATGGGACAGATTAGGCCACAGCAGGGAGTTTGTACCGAGTCTGGCGTAGATATGGCTGAGGACTCTGGAGGGCTGCACATGGATGGGGTGGATGTCCGCCACGGTCTCCACCTCTATCCCTTGCTTAAACAGCAGCTCTTTGATCTCCTCCGTCTCGGCCAGAATCGACACTGAAGGGGGAGAGACGCACATGAAACCATACAGATCACTGACATTACTCACATCTACTGCCCAACCTGCATAGTGAATTATCCTTGGGCAAAATACCGAGCCCTGAGTTAACCCTGATGCAACCATCAGCATGTGAGTGCGTGATGAGGTGGTTAAAAGAGCTGGAGTACTCCATTTAAAATAATTAACACTAATCTGGAGCTCGGAACGTCGTACTGGGACCTGGGCGGTTAACTCACCCTGTACGACCACGTCAGGCTTGGGGATGGTGGAGAAACGCCGGTTAAGAGGGTCAATTTCTCCAGGCGCCAGAAAACCCTGAAAAAAACCCACCAAGACAAACGAAATGATCTCAAAATAACTTGCAGCTTGTAAATTAACGTTTAGCAGTAAATCTTAAGTGTGTGTTTGTTTTCTTCGACTCTTACGGTGTAACTTTGTTATTAACACTTATCTGAGCTGCAGAGCTACAGCTGATCATTCGTTTATGTAGCAGCTCACCTCAGCTAACAGGTTTCCCAGGATGTACAGACTCTGTCCCCACCTCAGGGGTAATTTTCCCATCGGGATCCTCTCCACGGTGTGAGGGTTCATGTACTCCTCCTCCACCTGTTTGAATAAGCAAACACGAGACAGGATAAAGACGTTTGAAAGACTGAACAAGTTTAAATATGGGGCATTAAAAGCCAGAGGTCATGAGGTCGCTTCTCCTCGTCTGTCGTTTTAATGGGCACGGGCGTATTGCATTTAAGAAAACACTTCAATCACTTCTCCTGTGAGTAAAAGAGAAGCAGATTACTGTTTCTGTTTTTTTCTACAGAGGAACTAAAACACCTAAAGATGAGAACAGAGAACAGGTTGAAACAAGTGGACTTGAAACTGATGCTACCCTCCACACTTACATTTTTAAACTGGGATTTTCCACTTTTTGTTTTTGTGTTAAAGACCCCGAGTCAAATGTGTGATTGTGGCAAAATGATGTGTGACACAACGGCCTCGGTGCTGACAGCTGTGTACATGTAATGAGCATATGATCAATATCACAAAGGGTCTGTAACAATGAAAGGTACATATATGAGCAAACACTGGAAGGACTTCCCAAGGGCCTGATGCCAGTATAACCAGTACATTTACCTGTCAACATAATTTACAAGCCCATCAGGTATAAGTAAGTATGTGCGACCACATGATTCCAAAGCTACTAAGAGCTGACAAAGTTACACACAGTTTATTGTTAGCTTAAATAACAACCAGCGTTTAAAGATGAACAGCCTTCAGGTTGTCAGTGATGAAAACTTCATTTAATGCAAACTGTTTTAAGCCTGCAGAAATAATAAACTGGCAAAAACTAAGAATCTTGTAGCTCACACATTAAAAATGAGTTAAAATCAGCCTCTAAATCATCAAGATGTCTGACCTTGTCTGCGGGGACGCTGTAGAGCTCCGGCAGCAGTCGTATCCCGTCCTTCTGTTTGATCAGGATTCCCTCCAGAGCCTCCTGGTACTCCTGCACCTGGATCACATCAAAACACTTCCTTTGTTAATAAAGGAGGTAAATACTGTCAAACACTGATGCACACACGCAGACAGAGTCTCTGAGATTTAAATTACCTGTTCAGGGCTGTTGATAAAGATGCCATCCAGTATGAGGTAGGTCCAGAACAGAGGCCACTCGCACTCGATGTTCTCAAACAGCTTCAGCTCTGCGGACTCGTAATACAGTCTGTTTGGATCCTTTACGGAGACAGTACAAACCATCAGCTGCCGGACTCAGATTACTGCAGTGCTTGAAAAATCAGATCCAGATCTGACTTCTTTCCTCTGTCAGAGTCAAACTGTCTCAAAAATCAACGTCTCTCAACATGAACCAGATACTTAAACAGAGATCCTAAATATGTCCACTTCTCTCAGGAACTGTTTGCAGGCTGTAAACATGTGTGTACTTTTATGATCATGCACAAAAAACATACATATAAGTAAGATTAAGAAGATTAATACGGAAAATTGTATAAAGTAAGAGTGTCTTGGGTCTTTTGTACTTTTGTCCCCCCCCCCCAAAAAAAAAAGTATGATCCCAATTTCCTGGTTTTTTATTTTCTTATCTCAAATGCTTCCCTGTCTCTACTTCCCTGACAAATCCATGTCTGTTCCCCTGTATCCCCCTGAAACAGGAGCGGGCAATTCCAGGCCCCGAGGGCCGGTGCCCTGCAGGTTTTCGATATCACCCTGGGTCAACACACCTGAATCACATGATTAGTTCATTACCAAGCCTCTGAAGAACATCAGGACATGTTGAGGAGCTAATTTAGCCATTTAAATCAGCTGTGTTGGTTCAAGGACACATGTAAAACCTGCAGGGACACCGGCCCTCTGGGCCTGGAATTGCCCACCCATGCAAGGAATTTCACTTTGTCCTGTCACAATGTTTGAGTTTTTCCATAACTTACATCTTTGGTTTGGAATTTTTTCCTCAGATTCCCAACCAAATCTGAGGAAAAATGAGCCTGACAGATATTAATGAGTAACATTTACAGATGATTCAGTACTACAAGATAAACTGTAAAGCTGCAGACATTTGACACACTCCTTTAACCAAACATGCTGTTTTCACAATCCCATATGTAACAACAAAGCAGCACAAGCCTGACGTTCGCCTCAGACGTGTTTGCATTCACTCAGTGGCCTCGGGCTACTGAGAGCCACTGAGCTTCATAACAGTGAACAGAGTTTAAGCCACAAAGTTTTACCACATAAAAAGCAACAAACAGATCAGACAGCTGTGCATTTACTGACTTCAGGAGACAAAACAGAAAAAAAAATGCTACATAGATGCAGTGGAATGTTTTTTCTTCTTCTAATCCAAACAAATAGGTAGAAATAGATTATCCGACAGGACAAATTAGACAGAGGGAGCATTGACCTTTACAGGTTGTTTACCTCTTTGGGGGTTCTGTGTCCATCTCTGAGAAACCTGCAGCAGCCGTATCGACCCTGAACAGAGACAGAGGAAATCAGCAAGAAAAAGGTGACCTCAAACATTCAGGAGCATAAATGCACGAGGCATATTCTCATAAAACAAGCTACATTTCAGCTACAAGTTGTTTCTTTTAAGCTGGTTGGATTTGTCACAGGAAAAACTACCTTTTGCCCTGTCTAACCTTCCTCTGTGCCCTGGCTGATGATCCAAACTTTCATTTAACATCGTTTCGTGAGCACGTTTACTGCTAAAACAACCACTTGATTCAGTGACTGTCTCGATCTGTCTTTGAGATGGTTGGTCGGCTGTCAGAAATCACGCATAATCAAAGAAAGTCCAATAGATACATTTTTTTGTAAAGTGTCTTCTTTAAATGTGGCAGATTGTTTGAATGAATCAGTTTACAGAAAATCAAACAACACGTCCAGCCATATGAATGTTTTCCTGCTTTTTAGTTGCTGTTTTCTCTGTTGGGAAACTTGCATTAAATCAATGTTCGCGCACAAATCAGCCAAAGTTTAGAAAATAAGTAGTCCTAGAAATAATGAAAATTATAACTTGAGCCTTAAATGTCTGCCACGTTGACCCTGCCTCTGTGAACTTGTCTGCACCTGCAGTTTGGAGATGATCTCCTCCTTGGTCGCGTTGACTATACTTATGTCCTCAACGGCAAAGGCGGGGTACGAGATGATGGCCAGCACTCCGGCATCCACTTCTTTAGAGATGGACGCTCTGGGTAACATGGATGTCAGGATGGACTGATGGGAATACAGACATATATTAAAATCAAAGGAAGCCGATGAGCTTCCCATCCTGATATTTAACTGTGTGCACATACCTGGCAGTGCTGTATGTCATCAGCCAGAGCGTGGACCAAAGAGCCCGGTCCTCCCTTTGCTCCAAACAGGTTGAGTTCATCCAGCGCCTCCAGAGCTGCCTGAAGGACACAAAGCAAACACGCTCATTAATAACAGTCACTGAAAAGAGGACAACTGTCCACTACTCAAGTCTGACTTCATTCACCATTTCAAACACTCTTTTAGTTCCCAAAAACAAACAACAAGGCACCGCTGACAGTTTAGAGGCTTACAGTTATTTCTGCTGTTTATCAGGCGCTACAAACCAGATATGGAGTTTGGTTATCAATCCAGATAACATGTAAATAAGTTATACCATGATGTGACTTGAGTATTTCTAAAAGATCTAAAACTTTGGTTGTAAAAAAAGACTAAATACTAAATACCAGCAACGTCTGGAGGCTCAGTGGAGTCGGGCTCCATCTGCTACCAGGTGACTGTAGCTACAGAGCTACTGTTAGGGTAATATAAACTAATTAGCACAGGGATGATGGAGGATGAGGGTTAAACATCAGACAAAAGAGCATTTGGGACCCACAACACGAGGTTAGTCTGTGATGTGCTGCTGTGTGAAGCCATCAAATATTACATTTTAGCTCAAAGACATGAGAACAGTGCAAATAAAAAGCTACAGAGGCTTTGCTACTGCAGATTCACTGGGAAAAATAGAGAATTAAAACACAGTTGGTGGATAAATACACTCTGGTTTGGTAAACAGCAGCTTATGGGCATCGGAAATAAGAGGCGCTTATTTACATTTTTAAAATGATGGGTCAATTTAAACCTTGTGGTTCAATGCATTGAGGAGCAAATCATGTTAAAGCTGCTCAGCTCGGGTCTGCTGTTATAAATAAGATTAACTTTACATAATTAACAGAGCAGAGGTCCTGCGGTGGTGCCTGTTTTCAAAGTCTTAAATTAAACTCTGTGTGTGTGTGTGTGTGTGTGTGCGCTGAGTATTATGTTATTTCTGAGTGAGAAGCCATTCTTGGAAGACCACAGAGAACATGATACCCCTCTTTTAATGCCAAATGAGGACAGAGCCGGACGCACAGAGAACAGGCCCGGCTGCTGCTGCTGCTGCATGAAAAAGCTCAACACAGTAATGTTTACCAGTGACCTTAAAGTTTCACTCTCACTGCAGATTTTTACCGACTGAGATCAAATGTGCTGCAGAGAATTCAATGAAATTAAAACATGTTGGAATTTTTTTTTTTAAAGAAGAAAAAAAGCAAATTTGTTCTGGAACAAATTTGACTTTATAGAGTTTATCTGAACATTTACTGACATGCTGCTGCTGCTAAGATACTTTCAGTACTGAATGTGATCCACACTTAGCTCTGTGGAGTCAGGGTCTTCTAAAGGTCAGCGTAAAGGCCGCTGTGCACCTTTGACAGTGCCAGACATTTTTACTGGAGCACCTGTTCCTCCTGTGCGTTGGGAAGCTCTGCTCTCACTTATTTTGTCCCCCCGAGCTTGTTAAAGTGTCGTAGATGTCTGCGTTTATTGCATGTTTGTGTGTCTGTGCCAACCTTGGCCATGCCGATAGAGCTGGCGTTCAGCTCGGTGATGCCCTGGTTGGTTTTGTCTCCTCTTTCCCACATCCCATAATCCTGAGGGAAAATAGAAACAAGACAGAATGAATACAACAAGAAGCAGTCATTTTCTGTTTAGCTGGAAAAGAATAAAGTTGACTTACGGCCACTTTGTAAGCCGCCTCAATGTAGAACATGAGATTCTGAACTACGTCCACTTCGTCCTGGGTGTAGATGATATGAAGACCTGGGACACAGACGTAAACAATGAAGACAGGAACCTTAATTTAAAACATTATCACAATCATTTTGTTTGGATGCAAATCACACACACACAACTGTAGACTCGGAGTTTCAGAGGTTCTCTGACAAAACATCACAGCTGAAGATGTCTCTTTGGTCTGTGGGAAATTATTTTTCTAGATTCTGGCAGGCAAAATGATACCACACAGAAAATAACACTGACAGCATATACGTTGAATTTTCTGCATTGATTTTGTTCTAGTTTTGGCTTTCCCTTGTGAAAAGGGGAGCATGAAAAAGTTGCTTTTTCCCTTTAAATTGTATAATGTCAATATTTTCACTGAGTTTAGTTACTTGTTACCTGTTGTGCTTTCCTTTCTTCCTCCATTTTGATGTTTTCAAAGAAATACAACCCAAAAAGAAAGGAAACAAACGCACTGAATCCATCCCCCTGTTGATTTAAGACATTTTAAATTTAACTCCCCTGGATTTCACTCCCCCCCCCAAAAGAAAGAACGCGTCTCAAATCTACATCTGCCCAAGTTCACATCTAGATGTGATAAGAGTTCCTCCAGGTCTGATGTTCGGCCAACTTCTGAAGGTCTCAGGCTACGTCCACACATTTTGGCTCAAGGAAAACACAGTGTTTTGAATACACTCTCAAAAACGCATACATTTGAAAAAGGTGCTTTCGCGTCGCAGTGTGGACAGCGAAAACAGACTTTTTGAAAACAATGACACATTTTAGTCATGTGATCCAGTCATGTGACCAATTAAACTAAGATAGCGGAGCAGTTGTTTTGTTTGCTCTCAATTTCGACAGCCCTATTAAAGATTAACATCAGTCTGTACATGCTCCAGATAGCTTTTCTTTAAATTCTTTAACTCTCACTCGCTTTTGCAACTTTGTACTTTTGTGTTACTCGCAGCAACAACTCCACCTCATTGTTAGTCCATTTAAAAAACTCGCGGCAATGTTTCAAACAGCTGGAAAGTAAATAAACGGCAGACAGAAATGAGGCAGGTCGAATCATCTTGCGTTTCACGGATGCGCAGGACTGGAACGTAAGCATTTTCGGCCGTTTCAATGTGGACGCACAACTCTGTGAAAACGACTGAAAACGCTAGTGTGGATGCGGAGCGTTTTCAGACGAAAACGCCATTTTCAAATCTATCTGGGCTAGCGTAGACGTAGCCTCAGTCAGCCCCAGCAACCACTGGTTGCTAAGAAAATTTGTACAGGTTGTCAAGAGGCCTTTCCGTGCAAACTGCTGGCAACCAGGACAATCTGCTACTTTATCTTATTTCTGTATAGTTGTATATATGTATATTTGAATTTTTTCGTTTTTATTTTTACAGTTTGCACCTTTGATCTGATATCTCGTCCCACTGTATACTTGAGTGCATATTGTTGGGGTGACAATAAAACGCTACCCGACTTGATCAAAGCAATCCTGACAAAGTTTTTGGTGCAGGGCTCTCTCTGTGACCAATTTCACCCAGTGACCGGCAGAAACCCTCAGCCGGTCAGGGATTTTTCCCTGTACGGCACTAATGTCTCTCTAGATCTGTGCAACTGAGGCCTTAGTCTGACCAACATGGTTTAAAATTCACTTAACAACTCCTTCAGCTAAATCAACACAAAATGGTAAAAAAAATATTAATGATTCTTCAGCAACAGAGAGTCTGATGCAGGCAGACTCAAGGTAACAACAACATCTATTAACACTGGTTCTGGTTTTCCTATAATGCTTTTTAGTCTAGTTTCATCTGTTTTAAAGGGGATTTTAAAGGTTCCCTCCTACCGGACGCAGTCATCTGAGCGAGGAACAGCAGGAAGAGCGAGGTGGCGTCGACCTGCAGGTGACCCCACTGATCGTCCCCGACCACCGTCGCGCAGGTCTTGGTGTTGTACTTTGCGTGGAGCGAGTCTGAGGTACTCCGGCTGTATTTAAACTTCTCCACCTTATCCAGCTGAGAACAAGAAGGGTGGAGAGATTTTTCTTTTAAAGTGTGTGAAAAGAGCAGGTCCAAAAAATGTGCAATGATTCCTAAATGTTAATATTGATTAAAATATCCAACAAATGTAATCACAGAACTGCACAGGTTATAAATATGGAATCAATGTTATTTAAAATTAAAACAATAATGTTCACATTTATATATAAACTGTGGAAATGACTGAGAAGATGAAACAATGCTGTTGTTCACAGTCACACTTAGAGTCAGCCGTCCCCGCTCTCAGACTCACAGCGAGCGCAGTTAAAGTAAAATAATAATAATCCAATCTGGCGACAGCACGTTCAAGTTTAATAAAAGTAATAAACATCACAATGAGAGCAACGAGAAGCTGGTAGGGAAACAGCTGACAGGGTTGGTGAAAGTCTTTTTTTTAAAGAGAGAGGGGAAGTGACGTGTATCTAACAGAGAAGTTAAAAGACAAACAGAATGGAGATATCCTACCTGCCTCATTATGCACTGCAGGACGCCTCTCATTAGCTTCACCACACTCTAGAAACACAGAGAGACGTTTAAATGTCAACATTTACACCTCAGCCTGCACATCTTTAAATAAACAACCCAACAAGCCAAGTCAGAGAATAAAAACATGACCTCTTGACCTCAACGCTCTCCACCCACAGGCGCACACCTACCTGCTCCAGCTCGTAGGCCTTCGCTTTGTCTTCGTCCCGGTCGGCGTTCTTCCTGTAGGCCAGACTGAGCGCCCACACGGACACGATGCTGTAAACATTGTCACGGACCCAGGCGTCAGGATGATCTGGGCTTCCCGGGAGAAGGCCTGTGACCGGATCCTGTGGGACACAGGCAGAGGTCAAAGGTCACAGGCACTGTAACCTTTGATAGGCACTGTAATGTAGAGGTAAATTTTGCGAGAGAAGTCAAGATTGGATTATTGGACATGCAGTGGATAAAACGTGTTTTCTGTGCAGCCCTTTGCAGGTTACAAAGGGCTGCACAGAAGAGAGGCCAACACAATCGGACAGATTCGGAGCACTTTGGCAAGAAAGACGGGGCAAATATTGCAAAGTCAAGATTGCTATGCTGATAAACTTTTACCCCAGTGTGTACACTTATGCAACCAACTTATTGTACGTTTCATTGGGAATGACTAAAAATAGACAGGGTTACATCAGAGGGACAGCTCAGGTTGAGCAGTCTGGAGACAAGGTTGGAGAGGTGAGGCTGAGATGGTTTGGACATGATGAGAGATGGAGGATATATTGGACAAAGGATGTTGACGATGGAGCTTGTTGAGGAACAGAGGAAGAACTTATAGGAGGTTAATGGTGTCATTGTGATGTCGTAGGGCAGGGGTCTCCAACTCCAGGCCTCGAGGGCCGGTGTCCTGCAGGTTTTAGATGTGTCCTTGATCCAACACAGCTGATTCAAATGGCTAAATGACCTCCTCAACATGTCTTGAAGTTCTCCAGAGGCCTGGTAATGAACTACTCATGTGACTCAGGTGTGTTGACCCACGGTTATATCTAAAACCTGCAGGACACCGGCCCTCGAGGCCTGGAGTTGGAGACCCCTGTCGTAGGGTAATGTACTGAAAAAATAAAAAGTGTGTGCTACAGCTCTCACGATACCCTTTCATATCCATATTACTGGATATGGTTTCTTCACATTTCTTTCTCACTGTCAACTTTGACCTTAGGGACTAACAGTGAAGGTCAAGTCCAAATGCTTAGCCAACCTTGGTACTCATGTCCCCCAGAGCCTAGTATATTGTTGTGAAGTCTGAAGACCATCTATAAAAACTTGTGGGTAACAAAGTTTTTGATCAAGGCCATTTGGTGTGGCCTTGATCTGATTTTGACTAAAATTAAAGCAGCTCGAGTTGTTATCGACATCTGCCGTCACACAAAATGTAAAAGATGGATTGAAAACTGGATGCTAAACTGATAACAAACAGACTGACAGACAAACAAACTGAACCAATTACACACTCCCTCCATTCTGAAAAAAAAAGACCATTATAGAAAATGTTGAGGCATTTTTGTCAATGTAAACTCTTCTTATTCCCACGAGGGGAATTTGAAGCATTTTGTATTTGAAGCATCTTGAAGACTGAGCCTGCATTTCCCCTTACTGCACGAGCAGCACAGCTGTAACTGTGCATGCTTCTCTTCATTTCCCCTAAGGTCGGTGTTTGCTAATAAAACCGGATCATTGCAAAGTCCTTTTCTACGAGTAGAGAGCCCATAAACCCCCTTTTCTTCCTGTTATAGCGAGGTTATTTGACAGCAAAATGCACTTTTCAGATCAGCAAATGTGAATCGCTGCTGTCTGTCTTGCTACCTGCTGCCTAAAGAATGTCTGAATGTCATTTTATCACATGCACAAGACATAGTACGGCTGTCAGAGATTTCAACATCAACACAGGTTTCATCACCAACAGAAATGACACTCAAAGTGTTTCGTGAATGTGTTGCAGAAATACAGCGAGGTGTTGTCAAGCTCTAAAAGTGAGAATGGTTCCGAGTGATTCGTGTGTGGAACAGCTTGTGTTTAGTTGCTTTTATAACAGGACAAACTGGTGCAGATCTTTTTCACTCGCATATCAGAGTCTCTCAGCTTGCAGCTGCAGCAAGGGCCTCAGCTCTCACTGAGTAACTGTGGTCCTTAGTGCACTGATCCATCTGAGCAGTGAACTGTATACAACTGCGGGCTGGCTAAGCAGCCACTTGGGACTTGTTCAAAAAGTGACCTCACACTGAATTTGTCTACAGGACTTCAAACTCAGCAGTGAGACAGTCCAGGATCACCCCTCCCCAGGCTTCTTACCCTCTTCCTCCAACTTATAAACTCTATAAACTCCAAAATCCAAAACAGTGCTATTACCAGAAGCTTTTCCAGGTGTTTTCCTCGTTAAGAAGGTGAACTGTCCTCTGTCCTTTCTGGGTGGAGTGGTTATGTTTGCTTTACTACTTTAACCTTCTCCTGACACTCAGCCTCTATTTTACTATCTTTTAATTCCTTTGCTCTGTTTTTGTCTCTAAAGCGTCACCGATCTTATCAACGTGCTCTTCAGCAGTAAACAGGACTCCCTAATCTCTGTAGCTTCTATGTAAACTGTGACAGGACGAAGACACACCAGCCAATACAAGTGTAGATGTGTGGGTGTGTGGGTGTGAGGGTTTATCTGCTGTTATTCTTCCTGCTCTTTGCTTTACTCTTTACCCAGATGAAGGAAAATGTTAATCCTGAAGCATGCTGGGATATTTTAAGCAATAATATGATTTGAGCTTTGTTGCTGCAGCTCATGTTGCCTGTACTGACGTAGCAACACTGCAGTGCACAAAGTCAGGGGTATCGAGATTATTTGTGCTGTTTTTGGCTGTGCAAAGAACTAAATTCAACACTTTCTGTGGGCTGGGAGGTATCGTACAACATCAGAGGTGGCCAGGCCATAGATTTTAAGTTATCATTGTAGTGGAGGGATGGCACACACAAATCTGAGCACATAGCACAAAGCACATAGACAGGTAACTAGCACTGTAGTTGCCAATTAATAAGCTGGATAACTCAAAGAAACAAAGTGTGGGAGATGTCTGATCACCCCAGAGTCTAATATTTTAGAGTCTAAAATGAGGCCCATGTACTCACTTGCCACAAATTTCTGTTTTAGAGGAACGCTGATGAACACCACACACCAGCAGAGATATTTGGGCTTCAGAGCGTCTCTGAACTGAATGCAGGCTCCGGCCACAGGAAAATGTCTCTCTGAGCCAAAAGTCAAAGGCACATTTCATGTTTATGTGCAGCCAGATTCACGGGAGCAGATCGGGCTGTATGACTCCTGTGCACAGCGACCAATTTGTCATGTTCAAGCATGTGAAACAGTCGAGGTAAGACTTGTAGAAATATGTGCACAAATAAAATTAAAGGCTTGTTACTTTCCGTTAACATCAAGATTAATTTGGTTGCCTTAAATGGCCCAAACTACCAGCGGCTCTCATATTCAGGTTTGTGAGACAGGCCAATTTGAGGTGGCTGTTTGTTTTAAAGCCTCTGAATAGAAATATGATGAGAACATCGTTCTGCTTGAATGAGTGAAGGAAACTAATAAACTGACCAAACTGAACATGAAACAGCTTAATGAGACATGCTTCATTAATTTAATTAAAAGCATGTTAATAAACAACGAGTCTGAACTTGCCTGGTGTGGCCTTTAGTGAAAGTGAATATGACACTCCTGTTGAAGGTCGACTCTCTCCCAGTGTATGCGACACAGGGAAAACACACTGACCCCCCCCAATTTTTAATGTACTGCTTATAAGTTGATCAAATTAAGTAAAGTCAATAAAAATGAATGACTGAAGAGAGGGGACAAGAAAATAAACTCAAGCAGTTATGATTACAAAAACCTTAAAAAAATAAATAAAAAAACAAAACAATACCAACAATACTAGTTTCCTCTATGCAGGATGATAGAGGGGTCTCTTAATGTCAGTAATCAGGACTCGTTCTAAGTATGGGCGACACCTGCAGCCCAATTATAAAATATTACATCAGAGACTGCAGCAGTTATTCAAACAGCCATATTACAGCGGTGTTCACACAGAATGCCTGGGGTGCCACTACCCCCTGTAAAATATGGCTGGCCACCCACCATATGTGAAATGTTACTCTAACAACCCCCATTGAATAAAGGGCCTTGTCTAATATTCATGCACACGCTCACTCTGATTAGGGGTTCAATACCTTGCAGGAGGATACTTGGACATGCATACTGGAGGAGTTATGAAATCGACCCCCTCTACCCCCATTTGCCTGAATGAAGCACTTACATGGGTACTTTTACATTAAATACTTCAAGCTTCTTTTGCATTTAAGACTAGACTATCGCCCCCAGAGTTTTTATGTAATATTGATTCAAATTTAAACGTTTGTCTTTATTTCTAATCAAACACTGTAATGTCCCGTGGGCCACCCCATTTAAAACACTCTGAAACCGCACCTGCAAGAGGATGTAAAACTTAACATGTCCGCATACTTTTGGCCTCTTCAGAAGACGTTGAAATAAAATGGCAAAAACTTCCCCAGTGCATCAAAGACCTCCATTGCACTCACAGCTGCACACTCACTGCCACACACACACTTCAGGGAAAGTGTGTGTGTGATTCAAAGAGGTCTGCAGCCTTGCGAAATATCGCCCTGCCTCACCTCCTGCATGCATGAAAACATCCGAGTTTATCTCGCAGCGGAGCAGCTAACACTGCCTGCACACATGACACCGCCTAAGTGTGTATTTTAAAGCTAAAGTTCGCTAAAATGCTGTGAAACAACAACGCTTCACACTCACTTGGTGCCGCAGGATAGTCTGCTGCACTATCCGGGCATAGTTGTCCAATTTAACGCCCGAGTTGCTCCGACTTCTCATGGTGACAAGTCAACGGTTCACTTCAGGAGGGCAGAAGGAAAACTCTCTAAAAGCTCCGCAGAAAAGTCATTTCCTCTGCCCCTCTCTGGGGTCCAACAAGCCGGAATAGAGGCCTGCTATCACGGTGACCGGAGGAGCTTCTGCCCGGCTGTCATAAAAACAGCTCGGCGGCAGCCTGGAGCTGTAACTTGAACCCAAAGCTGGCTGCGATAAGCTGGTTCCCGGAAGTACCAGTACCAGGAAAACACCGGAAATGTGGAGACTTCAAAATAAAAGCGTGGAAAGGGGGAAAGGGCTCTGCACTGTTATCCTATAGCGCAGAGATGTCAAACTCTGTCAGTGTAAAAAAGTTTAACTACACTTTTAGTTCTTGAGATATCTTAATATTAGAAAAAAAAGAAGTGCAATTTCGAAATCAGTCGTTACATGATAAATAAATGCTGCTGTAGTAAATTAAAGAAATCTGTCAGCAAGACTCTTTGGGCTTAAAATGCAAGAAATAATTGTGTAAAATATAGAAAAGAATGTCCTGTAATTATAAAACAGGTTTTTATTTTTAAAAAAGTTTTAATTCTGTAGTAGTGAATAAAAAAAACAGGTCACTTCTTCTTCTATTACTTAGTTATTTTGGTGTAGTATGAGTGACCTTAGGGGAGGTTTTATTAGTAGGAACAGCTGTAAAACTAATGAAAGTAGAGTTTAACTAGTTGAACTACACATCAATATAATTAACCCATTTTCTGCCAGTCCACCATCATGGGGGGCGGGGGCTAAAACCTATCCCAGTATGGTACTGGGATAGGTTCTTCATACTCATGGGCATTATAGAATTAGCAGTTAATCTAACTCAACTCTGGGCCTGTGGGAGGAAGCCAGAGTACCCAGAGAGAATCCATGCAGACACCGGAAAAACATACAAACTAAGCATCTGGCTGATGGTGGATTTAAAACTTTTTGCTGTGAGGGAACCACTGCACTGCCATGCTGCCTTATAATATACTTAAAGCCGATGTAAAGACGTTTTTGGTAAATACTGCCCTGTGCAATAGTCATGACTCTGAGGCAGACTGAAGTTGACTGGACTTTACTCCTCATCCACTGACAGCTGGAATAACCTGCAGCCCTGTGTCATTATTTGTAAATGTCTTCAGGATTCAAGTGGGAAAGCTTGTCCCAATTGTGACCAGCAGATGGCAGGAGTGCACAGTGAATAAGAGCTAGTTTCAGTTTTTATTTTAAAAAGTGTGCATGAAGATGTCTAATTTATGTGAAACCACCCTGTTATCTGCTGATTTGGAGCCTTGAGAAGGGAATGTTGGGCAGACACAGAAGCTTTCTTAAGATCCTTCCTTACCAAATGTATTTTGTTGAATTATTGTAGTATTGTAGCATAACTAAGGGAGCACTAAGTATATGCTTTATCAAAATAGAAAGTTTTAAGGCTAATCTTAAAAGTGGAGACAGTGTCTGTCTCTTGAATCCAAACTGGAAGCTGGTTCCACAGAACCACAGAGCAAAGTTCTCTCTTGGGGTGATTTGGTATTATGGGGTCTTTAAGATAAGATGAGGCCTGATTACTTAAGGCCTTGTATATGAGGAGCAGGATTTTAAATTTGATTTTGGATTTAACAGGGAGTCAGTGAAGAGATGCCAGTATATAAGAAATATGCTCTCTCTTTCTAGTTCCTAGTTCTAGTTCTGCAGCATTTTGGATTAACTGAAGGCTTTTCAAGAAGTTTTTAGGACATCCTGATAATAATGAATCACAGTAGTCCAGCCTAGAAGTAATAAAGAGAAGAAGTAGTAATACAAAAGTAATAAATGCATGAACAAGTTTTTCAGTGTCACTCTGAGGTATCACTCAGGATATTTCAGAGTTTTCAGTCACTGACTTTTTTCTTCTCTACAGAACTTTGGGATAGGCTCATGGCTCAGACCTCACAGAGTTAAGTCTCATACGTACACAGTATCTAGATATTACAATTAGTTAAGTTTATTTAATCAAAGACAGCACATGATCAAAAAGATTTTCACTGTCTTTTCTCTCTGTTTCTCTTCTCCTCTATTCTTCTCTCCCTGTCCTTCCTTTTTTTCCTTTCTCGTCCCCCAGTCCTGTGCCTTCTGACTGTCATAACTTAAAAGCAATAATAATAATAATAATAATAATAATAATAATAATAATAATAATAATAATAATAATAAAGATCAAATAAACTATGAAATTCAAGTGGACCAGTATAGCAAAGCCAAATAAATCTGTTGAGCATTTATCTTGACCTTCAGACAGTAATTCTGATTGCTGCAGTGCCGGACAGGACAGGCAAGAAAAAAAAAAAAAATCAAGGACAGAACATAAGACAATATTACATAATAAAACAATGCAACCTTTGTTTTGTAAGGCAAGGCAAGGCAAGGCAAGTTTATTTACATAGCACAATTCAACAGCAAGGTGATTCAAAGTGTTTTACAGGGACATTAAAAAACAAAAACAAATAAAAAGCATGATTTAAAATGGAAAAAAAGGAACAGTAGATAAAATCAGTAGTTAAAATGTAAGTTTTGAAATTTAAGCTTAAAAGTAAAACTGTGCAGATTTGGTGCTTTATTCAAATGCAGCTGAGAACAGGTGAGTCTTCAACCTGGATTTAAATAAACTGAGTGTTTCAGCTGATCTGAGGCTTTCTGGGAGTTTGTTCCAGATATATTGAGCATAAAAGCTGAATGCAGCTTCTCCATGTCTGGTTCTGACTCTGGGAACTGATAAAAAAACAGGATCCAGATGACCTGAGGGATCTGGAAGGTTCATACTTGTACAAAGGGTTTCCAACCCAATCCTTGGTTGGACACTCAGATTTATTATAACTAATAAATGCATGTTAGGAATAGCCTGTTATCCAGCTACAGCAAAGCAGCCTGGTTTACGTCAGTGTCAATAGGTTTGTTTTTGTTTCAGCCAAAATAGGTATTGTTGAAACAAAACCTAGTTTTAGATTTTAGTTTAGTAACCTTGATAAAGGCACACACTTTAATTCTCTGTATGGTCCTGCTGTGCACCAATGGGAGGCATCTCAGTCGTTTCCGGTGACTGACTTTCTGAAGCCTCACCTTTCTCTGAGATAGAGCAGAACCTGGTACACACTGCTTTTCCCCCTCACAGTAAAGCAGCTTGGCATTCACCTTTATACACAAAATAACACAGCAAGAATAGCAGTAAGACACATTATCACTCAGTGAAAACACGTTTATCACAGCACATAATGTTAAAGAAAGTTGGCAGTTACAGCAACAGCAGATATGATCTCTTCTTTCCTCTCAGAGATGTTAATGACATGAGTCTGCTTATTATTCATTCACAAGAGTAGTGTGTGTGTGTGTGTGTGTGTGTGTGTGTGTGTGTGTGTGTGTGTGTGTGTGTGTGTGTGTGTGTGTGTGTGTGTGTGTGTGTGTCCAAAGTTGTTAAGTAGCAGCACTAAAATCTGGGACTCTCCACCATTTGACCCTAGAACTGAAGAAGCTTCTCGGATGAGAGGTGAAACGTCTTCAAGCAACTTCAAGAAGTCCAGACACTTTTCTTTCCAAGCTCCTTAGACTATGATGACCTGGATGACTGAGAACCTTCACAGACATATAGCAGCACTAATATATTACATGTTTTAACATTAAAAACCTACATGTTCATTGCAAAGTTTGTATGACAGCTTTTTGCATTTGAATATGCATTAGTGATATGTCATGAAGTGTGGAATGATCTTTTAATCTTTCAAACAGAGTATATTTGTGAAATTGTGCTAAATGCATATGTTAAATTTGCATCTGTGTTTTTACAATATTTTTATGTGGGGAAAAAAAAGTAAATTTCCATTACAAAAAATCATGTTTTTTTACAGTTAAAGATTTTCCATTTATTTTAGAATTATTGTTTAATACCCTCTCATAGCCGATTACCACACTGCACATGAGCCTCACAGCTCAATAGCCAGAGAGTGTTTCTCCTGGGTGTTTTGATGCAACACTTCTGGTAAATGGACTGATTCTTATTCAACCACCCAAGCACTTTTTCTATGCTTAAGTGCTTTCCACCATTCACCTACATTCATACTCTGATGGAGGCAACTGAGAGCAACTTGGGTTCAGTATCCTGCCCAAGTATATTTGGCATGCAGAGTGGAGCAGCCAGGGATCAAACCACCAGCGTTCTGATTAGAAGATGACCTGCTCAACCTGCGTTACTATAGTAACCATGAAGACTTGAGTTACATATTGGGTCAGGTACAGTTTGGACACGTTGTGCTGATTAACCTAGCTGGGCTGTTTAGTTGTACCTGAAATGTCTTATTATCATACATTGAACTTTAAGGGGGATACTGCAGAGAATCAGCGGTGTTCAGCGACTGCTTAGAGTTTATTTTAGGTGTTCAGTAGCTGTTTCTTTTTTAGTCTGCTGGTCTTGCTCTTTAAGCTCTGTACCTACTTTCAAAGGGCAGCAAAGAGAAGATGTCCAGGATAAGAGTGGCCTCTGAGTAGCCTTTCACTCTGGAGAGAAATCAGGAGCTTGTAAATGTCACTGACAGAAAGAAGACAGGGGCCAATTATGTTTTTCTGTTGTCCTTACTACCCTCTGTAGTGTGTGTTTCTCTGTTGTACACAGATACCACACAGATACCAACACAGTCTCTATGGTGGAGCTGTAGAATGTCAGCAGCAACTTCACCTCCAGTTCGTTCCTCCTGCAGAACTTTCAAGAAGCGGAGATGCTGCTGGGCCTTTCTCAAAAGCACAGCTGTGTTGTTTGACCACCTTCCATGATGTACATCCCCAAGAAATTGAAGAAGGAGAAGACCCCATCCACACAATTTCCTTTGATATGAAAAGGAAAGGGGCCCAGTTTTGTTTTTGAATTCGACGATGACTATTTGGTTTTCTTGTTGTTGAGGCAGAAGGTGTTCTTCGCTCTCCCCTCTGCCAGCCTTTGAGCAAGCCTTTACTGAAACATACTCCAGTTATAGATATAATGGACATGGACAGCTTTCATTTTAGAGTATCCACATTCAAACTGGATGAAGAGTTTAGGAGTTTGAGCTCTTAACATGTGCCAATCTCTTTTTAAAAGGACCAGAAGTAATTTGACAATTAACTCAAAGGCTATTTCATGGGCATTTCCTTTGTCATGTCATTATCAGTTAAGCAGATAAAAGGTGTGGAGTTGTTTTGAGATTGAGAGTTGTTTTGACAGTTTTAACAAGGTTTACTTAACTTATACAAGGGTAATATTTGGCAGTGGCAAAATAAACAGTGACTTGGCTAACGTGGAGTGGTAACATGGCTATGAGCAAACAGGATCCCGAGGGCAACTGGCTGGTATGTAATGGTCACACTGGGGAGAGAGGAGGACGGAGTTAGAACAAGAGCCAAGAGGGGGTTTTGGAAAAGGTGAGGATGACAGTTTTTCCCAGCTTATTTGCAGGAGGACTGATAGAGGCATTGAGTGAGAGGCGGCATGAGTCCAGGAGAATTCGAGGGTGTGAGACGACTGACCCGAGTTCCGTTGGTTCCGAGGCAGTGAGAGGGCAGGCAGGTGAGGCACAGAGAACAACATGAAACATGGGAACTGGTTACTGACATCAAGTAGTTGACAAACTAGCGGAAAAGAAACGTCAGCGTAGAGCTTAAATCTCCCCAGCCTGATAGCCCCAATTAGCTCCAGGTAAGTGGAGCTGTGGTGGCCCTGCCCATGGGCAGATGCCAAGGAGGCTCAGGAACCTGGTGGAAATTTCCAGCCACTCACCCAGACCATGACAACATGTGGTCCAACTCTCCATGAAACAAGCCAATCTTCAGCTGTGAAGACAGAAAAAATGCATCCAAGAACCTGCTACAATAGTAGGAGTGGCAAAAATCTACAGTTTGGTACATCCTGAGAAAGAAAGAAAGCACTGGTGAAGTCAGCAACACAAAAATACCTGGACGTCCAATTATATTTGAGCCCCGGAAACAAAGTGATTATGTTAAAAAATGCTTTAGTTCCTCAGGTTTTTATTAAATTGTTTTGTCCAAATGGTGGAGGTCTGCGAATCAACTGCAGCAGAGTTGTTTAATTTAAAATTCACTGTGGTAATGTACAGAACCAAAATGAGAAAAAAGTTGCCTCTGTGACCTACACCGATATGTGACTTTCTCAGACCTCATGCATTCCCTAAACAAACTGTAACCTGATATATCCTACTCGTCTGCTCACAGTGAAACTGTTTGCCATTCACCTTCACGAAAAGTCACACACGTCACGCCTATCAGTTGCAATGGAACGAGGAAGACTCCGTTGTGCTCTCTGTCTGGATCTACTGAAGGATCCAGTGACTATTCCCTGTGGACACAACTACTGTATGAGCTGTATTAGAGTCCACTGGAATAAAGAGGAACCAAAAGGAATCTACAGCTGTCCTCAGTGCAGAAAAATCTTCATACCGAGGCCTGCTCTTGTGAAAAACACTATGTTAGCAGGGTTAGTAGAGGACTTGAAGACACCTGGAATCTAACCTGCGTCAGCTGATCTCTGCTATGCTGGACCTGAAGATATTTCCTGTGATGTCTGCACAGGAAAGAAGCTGAAAGCAGTAAAGTCCTGTCTGGTATGTTTGGTTTCTTACTGTGAGCAACACCTCCAGCCTCACTATGACTCCTCTGCCTTTGACAAACACAAGCTGGTCAAACCATCCAACAGGCTGAAAGGGAACATCTGTTCAACTCACAATGAGGTAATGAAGATGTTCTGCCGTACTGATCAGCAGTGTATCTGTTATGTCTGCTGCATGAACGAACATACTCACCATGTAACAGTTCCAGTTGAAGAAGAAAGGATCGAGTGTCAGAAAGAGTGCAGGGTGAGTCTGCAAAAACTCCGGCAAAGAATTCAGAGAAGAGTGGAGGAAGTGAAAGTGCTTGAGAAAGAGATCAATGGGATCAAGCTGTCTGCTGATGAAGTAGTGAAAGACAGCGAGACAATGATAAATGAACTTGTTAGTTTCATTAAAGAAAAGAACTTGAGTCTGAAGCAGCAGATCAGATCCCAGCAGAAAGATGAAGAGAGGCGAGTCAAAGAGCTTCAGAATAAGCTGGAGCAGGAGATCACTGAGCTGAGGACGAAAGGAGAGGAGCTGAAGAAGCTTTCAGACACAGAGGACCACACTGAATTTCTACTCAGTTACTCTCTGATGTCCACACTTAGTGACTCTACAGACTCACCAAGCTTTAAAATGCACCCAGTCAAATACTTTGAGTGTCTGCAAACAGTGATGTCAGAAATCAGAGATAAACTCAGAGAATATCTAAGTGAGGAATGGAGCAAAATCTTTTTAACAGTGAGATCAGTGGATGTTTTACTGCCACAAGATGAACCTAAGACCAAAGATGAGTTTTTAAAACGTTCTTGTAAACTTACATTGGACCCAGATGTAGTTCACACAAAAATCTTTCTGTCTAATCAGAATAGAACTATATCAAATAGTTCAGATTATAATACATGGCCTCAAAAAAAAGCCAAGTTTACCATTAAGCAGCAGGTTCTGAGTAAAGAGAAGCTGATTGGACCTTGTTACTGGGAAGTGGAATGGAGAGGAAAAGGAGTTTCAGTGGTAGTGTCATACAAAAATGAACACAAACTGGATCAAAGTGGCTTTGGATACAATAATGCTTCCTGGGCATTAGAGTGTTACAAGAAGACCTTCACATTCAGACATAACAACATCACAACTCCCGTCTCAGGCCCTCTGTCCTCCAAAGTAGGAGTGTACGTGGATCCCAGAGCAGGTGTTCTTTCCTTCTACAGTGTCTCTGACACCATGACCCTCCTACACAGAGTCCAGACCACATTCACTGCACCGCTCTATGCTGGACTGTGGATTTGGGGGGGGGGGGGGTATTTTACTTCAACCACTGCTACATTAAATGAGATGAAGTAGTCTGTGCTTATCAAACATCTGATGAGAAATCTGTGAATTAAAGTTGTCTCTTTGTTTTCATTTCCTCTGTGATGCGATATTAACTATTTGAGTATGAATATGACATCTACTCTGATTTCTTCTGATGTAATGCAATATTTTAGGCACGTGGCTCTTCTTTCTTTACCTGGAACAGCAGGATGACTGCCATTTATAAACGTCACCTTCACATCTGGTCACCTCATGTGACGCTTCAGTCATAGAGATTCCCGTCGTACTGGAAGTCTATAAGAGCTGTTTTAGAAGAAAAAGTATTTCACCTCTACCGCATGTTTTTCAAAAGTACTTTTCTAATCAGGTTAAACTACGATATGAATATAAATGTGTTTTGTTTTGTTTCTTTTGGGGGTTGTTTCCATGTTACATTATATAAATAAGTGCTATCTTCAAATTCTTCTCTCCAGAAAATGAATGACTTTCACTAAGGAGAACAGTGGAAAAGGAGCACTGGGCATATTTTACGGCTTTTCTTTATACTTTCTATTTATACTGAAAGTGAGAATCTTAAAAAAAAAGCAAAAAAATCTGTTTTTAAAAGAGGAAATAGTGCTAGCTTCAATTGAGGGTAAAACAGTCCTGTCTATGTTACTAACAATCATGACAAGGTCTGTCATGAAGGTGTTTTAATGATGTGATGTGGGCCTATTATTGACTGATTCGGGGAATAACTGAGGGAGTTACATGAAGACAAAACTGCATCAATCCAGGTTTTCTAACTAAGAAATGGGCTCTTCAACTGGGCATGCATATAAGTTTAACTTGTGAAAGCTTAAAAAAAAAAAGAAGATAAAATATCAATGCAAAATATTTGTATTTTGACCAACTCTTGACTTGAAAGTGAAATACGTTTCTGGAAGACTGACTGTAGTGACAGCGTAGAAATATGGAGTAGTACAGGACCATGAAGAGAGAGTATGTGAACTTCACAAATGACCTGGAGAATCCAGAAATTATAGAATAAACAAACAATAAATAATCAACTAAAGTCCATGCAAGAAAGAAAGAGAATGAAAAAAGCAAAGAAAAGTGATGAAGTTCTGCAAAATCAAAATGTCATAAATTAATAAATATGAAACGTTTATAGGCTAATTGTATGTCCCCTTTCACATTTTTCTCATTCGCCACACATATGTTTACTTGATTTACTGAATTCTTACTTTATAACTTTCATGGAAAGGGGCCCATCTTGATCATTGCATCATAGCAGATCATAGATACATTGTATCCTATACATGAAACCTCCTCTTTCAACCTTTCAGAGATTGAAGTCCTCCCAAGGACATTGCTCAGTATCTATCACATCACATATGTTTACATTTAAAATGTGCTTGTCTGAGTTCATGTCTTATCTGCCTCATAGCTCCAGTTTAAGAAAGTATTTTCATTTTCACCTTGGGCTGTTAAGTATGTCCTGTAGTTTCTAACACTGTTGCTATGGTTTCATTCATATTTCTGATGGTGATTGCAATAAGAATAAAACCTGTTTCCCACATCGCTTTTCTTTTCAGTGAAATCGTTAGGTACTCGTGTCTGTACACAAGATGGCACAGAAAAGACAGAAGCCAAGAGCACCATGAAAACTCTGCTGTGCTGTCTTTTTGGATCTACTTGTTGTTGTTGCTAAAGGGAGATCTTTAAATTCAAAGCTAACACAAACAAAAGTCCCATCGCAGCACCTCTGTCTTTCAAAGTAGGAGTTTACGTGAATCCCAGGACAGGTAATCAGTCCTACTACAGCATCTCTGACGTCTCTGAACGTGCAAATAGCATGTCATAAGATTTTACATGTTATTCCTGTAACATGAGTAATCCACATTATTACTTTTTCAGTAATTAGCAGTCTATGTATTAATTGCGCATTTTATTGTGTAACTGCTTTTTGTATTTGATTAGATTGTAGAAGTGCACAGAGGGGAAAATTGAAACCAGCGAGTGGATGTTAGCAAACAGTCTGTAAAACAAATATGAAAGTAGGCTATAAATACACACAAGGGAATGAGGGGGACATAGCCGGGGAACAAGGCACAACACCTTTTCACAGTACCCCTTGAAGCCAAGAAGTCATACAATGAATTTGCTGACAAAAAGAAAAACAAGTCTTTGTAAGTGCAGGGGACACTTGAAAAGATAAATCTGTCTACATCCCAAAAAGCATGTGTACTGAACGCTAACTATTGTGTGCAGGTAACTAACTATAAAGGTAAAACCATAAACATCACCTTAGTTATTAGATTTGCTCGCTAGCCCACTCTCCTATCAGCGTCATGAGAGGAATTAGTTGGTGTAACAGTTAGGTGACATCTCTGTTAACTATATGCAGTTTGAATGGTCATAGAAATGTTGTGCAAAGTAGGATTAAAAACTGCATACTATATTTGCGAGCTAATGCTACTGATCTGGAATTTGGTATACTTGCCTTACAGATGCAATGTGTACGGTTCTGCCCTCTGCTGAATGTAAATGGTCCCGTCCTCCTACCATGAAATTAGCTATTGTTGCTTTAAGAACAACAATTAGGATGTACTGCCCTCTTGCTTATGTTACCAATATTATAATTACATTTGCAGATGATACAGATGCAGAGGAAGTAAAAATAAAGTTTTAATACAAATCCCTCAATAACTTCTTGATTACTAGAATATAGTAATATAGTAATAGGTGGACCAATCTAAATATCAGTCATATTGATACCATACTAGTGTGGGGACTGATACTTAAGTTTTAGATTCTCTCTCCTATGCTCTGTACATTGCTCCCATTTCCTCAGTAAGTAGACATGTCTTTGCATGTCTCTGCAAAACACTACTCCTCTCAAAACTTACATGCACAGCTTGCTCCTCCTGTGCTCTACTGTGTTTTGTTGTTGTCATGTGACTCAGTTCTTAAAAGTGTCTGTATCAGTACTTGGTAACAGTGTTACTGGCCCTGTATTCACTTGGTATCAAACAATACTAAAATTAGAAAGTTGGACAACTGTAAAAACCAATCACATTACTTCTGAATTTTGAACTTCATTGGCTCTTTGTTGCCCTATCTTGTTTTACCTGCTCTTCTCTCTGTCAACAGACCATTTGTCCCACCCCCACACATGCCATTGGTCCCACCTGAACAATGCTTAGTCCTAATTGGTTATACATAACACCAGTGTAGTGGAGTCAACCAGGAGTGGGTAATTGAGACAAGTAAAGCTTACTGAAAGAAATACAAAATAAAAGCATGTACAATAAAAAAAAACACAGAAATACATAATCAAGTAAGGGGGAAAAAAGGGAACTGTGAAATAATTCCACTGAATGACATTTGTCTGCTGAAACATCCTACTGTCAGGTGTGACTTCCCTCATGATTTCCTGTAACAGAGTGTAACCCGATACACACCACTTTTCCCTCCACAGTGAAACTGGTTGACATTCACCTTCACATACAAAGATTCACACGGGACATTCACACAGGACAGAAAATGGATCAGGAAAAACTCTGCTGTTCAGTCTGTCTGGATCTACTGAAGAAGCCGGTGACTCTTCCCTGTGGACACAACTACTGTATGAGCTGTATTAAAGTCCACTGGGATAAAGAGGATCCAAAAGGAGCCTACAGCTGTCCTCAGTGCAGAAAAGTCTTTGCACCGAGGCCTGAGCTGGTGAAAAACACTATGTTAGCAGAGTTAGTAGAGGACTTGAAGACACCTGGAATCCAACCTGCTTCAGCTGATCTCTGCTATGCTGGACCTGAAGATATTTCCTGTGATGTCTGCACAGGAAAGAAGCTGAAAGCAGTAAAGTCCTGTCTGGTATGTTTGGTTTCTTACTGTGAGCAACACCTCCAGCCTCACTATGACTCCTCTGCCTTTGACAGTCACAAGCTGGTCAAACCATCCAACAGGCTGAAAGGGAACATCTGTTCAACTCACAATGAGGTAATGAAGATGTTCTGCCATACTGATCAAAAGTGTATCTGTTATGTCTGCTGTGTGAATGAACACAATCACCATAACACGGTTCAAGTTGAAGAAGAAAGGAAACACAGGCAGAAAGATCTCAAGCTGATTCTGCAAAAAATCCAGCAGAGGATTCAGAGAAGAGTGGAGGAAGCAAAAGTGCTTGATAAAGAGGCAGAGGGAATTAAAGTGTCAGCTGATGAAGCAATGAAGGACAGTGAAACCATCATCAATCAGCTGGTGAGTTACATTAAAGAAAAGGGGACAAGTCTAAAGCAGCAGATACAACTCCAGCAGAAAGAGGAAGAGAGTCGAGTTATAGAGCTTCAGAAGAAGCTGGAGCAGGAGATCACTGAGCTGAAGAAGATGGACGAGGAGCTGAAGCAGCTTTTACACACAGAGGACAACACAGAGTTTCTACTCAGCTACTCCCTGCCTTTCAAACTCAATGATTATACTGACTCACCAAGCTTCAAAATGTGTCCAGTCAAATACTTTGAGGATTTCCAAACAGCACTGTTAGAAGTCAGAGACAATCTCAAAGCAATTCTAGCTCAAGAATGGAGGAAGATCACTCTGACAGTGAGATCAGTGGATGTTTTATTGCCACAAAGCAAGCCTAAGACCAGAGATGACTTTTTAAAATATTCATGCCAACTGACGATGGATTCGGATACAGTGCACCCTAAAATATTTCTGTCTAATCAGAATAGATCTGTGTCAAACACTGTTCAACATCCAACTAATGACTTTTATTTTCATAGAAGGGACAGGTTTTCCAACCAGCAGCAGGTCCTGAGTAAGGAGAGTCTGATTGGACCTTGTTACTGGGAAGTGGAGATGAAAGGGAGAGGTCTGTCAGTAGCCGTGACGTACAAGAATAAAAATAACCTGGATCAAAGTGAATTTGGAAGTAATAATAGTTCCTGGGCATTAGAGTGTTATGGCGACTGCTACAAATTCAGACACAATAAAATCACAACTTCCCTCTCAGGCCCTCTGTCCTCCAAAGTAGGAGTGTACGTGGATCCCAGAGCAGGTATTCTTTCCTTCTACAGTGTCTCTGACACCATGGCCCTCCTCCACAGAGTCCAGACCACATTCACTGCACCGCTCTATGCTGGACTGTGGATTTGGAAGAGTTATTGGACTGACACCACTGCTACATTTAATGAGATAAAATAGACCGTCTTCATTGGTTTGTGAACCCATCTTGTTCTTGTGTTGTTCTTTTCTTTACTCACTGATCAAATGCCATCATCTTAAGCCAGGTGTCATGGAGAAATATGAAATATGGATTAAAATCTCATAGATTTCTTTGTGCACAGGAACAGTAGCATCTAGGCATGATGAGTGCCAGTGTTTGCACATGTATCATTAATCAAAATGTGAGATTTGTTTTGTACGGCTTATACTGTTGCTGTGAGGTTTTCTGTCTCACTGTATGAATCATTCATGAACTTTCTCAATCATTTTCGATTTCTTTTTTTTTTTTTTTTTTTTACCTTTTTTGCATTTTAAGAAAATAACTGTAATGATATGTATAGTACACCCATAATAATATAAAATCAGTTGTACATTCTTAAAAAATTATGTTTAACAATAATTATTGATTGTTAAAAATAAACTAGTGAGGGCAGTAGGTTAAACAGGCTGACTAATTTTAATAATATCTGCAGTATTTATTGTGTCAGTCCAGCTGTTACATGATGCCATTAGTTCTGAATTTGTTCACTGTTATTGACCCGTTGTCATGTTTATAACATTTATGATGACCACAGATATGACATAGTTGTCTAATAAACACAAATTTAGTTTTATTACATCCATCTTTTCACACCTTGAATATTTATATAATTCAGTAGAACTGTGTACAGTGAGCATCTTGGAGTATAATGCAGGATTTTCTCTCACAACACAAAAAACAAATACAAATGTTGAGTTTGTTTTTGTTTAATTGTACTTTTTAAGGATCCTTTTAACCCTTGTATGGTTTTTGTTACTCAGCCAGTGTTCATGGGTCTGGTGGACCCGCTAGAGTTTTGGCTTTCCAATTAACACTATCAAACAATTTTATGTTAAATTACTCAACAGATGTTTACTTTATCCCCATTACGAGCCATGTGAACAGCAAACATGGTTAACTTTTTCCTTTTACCTTTGTTCGATCACATTTATGAATTAATGTGCTTCTCGTTTTTTGTCAATAAAATGTTATAAAAAAAATAAATTCAGTTCTAATCAAGTGTACATATCCTTACACCATATTTTGCAGGTTTTGATGGTATATACTGCCTAAAGGGGCAACAGCCTCTAAATGGTATGGGTCTCACAGACCCGAACACCATACAAGGGTTAAACAGCTGATTATATGTCGTGCCCTTTTGTACGTTTTTTTTCTTCAAAATACCAATTTAGGTTTCGAAACTGTTGAAATATATATATGATAAGAAAGGCTTTATAATTCCCATTGTTGGGAAATTCTCATTGAAACAGTAATTAACATTTAGATGAATTGAATTCAAACAGAAGTGTCAAGCAGTGCAAAAAACTGGGAATTACAGGGTATCAGGGTCAAAACGTCTACTAAAAAAAGACAGTTCATCAACCCAATGTGATGCATGTATAGAGTTCTTCCCAGAAAGTATCACATTTTCCTTTTTTCAGTCTTAAGCAATAGACCCAGGAGTCTCCTGTGTTCAGCCCCCCCCCAGAAATTAAATTCCAGGACAGCAAGATGGTCTTTGTTTTCTCCATAATCTATCGCTTTGGTTCTCACAGCTCTAAAGCAAATGGGCTTTTTCACCAGTTCTCCCCTGATGATGAACCAAAACCATCTTACTACACATCTGAACTTTCAGAACTGTGATGTGGAAAATCAAAGATATAGTCCACCTAGCCTCATAAGATGTCTTGTCTCTTTTCTTTGTGCTTGTGGGTGATCCACTGGGCCCACACTGCCACCAAACCACCCGTATCCTTACTCAGGTAAAGATGCAAATTAGTATGTTGGAGCTTGTTTAAACTGTTTCAGAAGCAAGAGCAGCTCAAAGCAGACTGTGGGTTTCCTCCAGCCTTTAGCACTTCCTTGTAGGTCCTGGTTTCATATGACTGTTCTTACTGGCCTGGCCCACTCCAAAAGCAGTCATTCTGTTAGTCACGCCACCTAATTGCCGTAGATAACTCCTCACAGCTTCTGAAGCAGATTTAAGAGAAGAACATACATTTGGTCTCATGGTATTTCCAGTAAAAGAACCTCTCTTACAGGGTGCCCCTGTTGATAACACATGTCTGTAAAGCCTTCTGCTCAGCTTTAGATAAAAGCACCACTGGGACATGAAGTCGTAGATAATCAGCTAGGTGCCATCCTTTGTGGAGGATTTAAATAAGTAAAAGATGGCCATTTAAATGTGAGACAAGCAAAATTATTATGTTACTGTTTTGAAAAAGATGACAGATGTAAGAATACGATCACTGAATGTTCAAAATGGCACGTTAGCTGGTTTTACCATATTTAGCCATTTATTTTGACCCTATACCAATAAATACAGGAGACTAATGCTGGTTAGTAGTTTCATTTTAATGTTACATGTTCTGTCATAGACTGTCATAAAACTGTGAGATGTTCTCTAACACCTCTGATGGGCTCACCAATAAGACAGTTGCCTGCCCTCTCAGCCTGGCCATACCAAATAAAAATCAACCACTAAGTTTGACAGGTTGCTGAATTAAGACATAAAAATCCAACTGCCCTGAAGAGGAGAAAAGAACGAAATCAGTTTAGTCTAAAATTAGGTTTATAATGTCTATTTGTGTAATTTTGGTATTGGATCTGTTTTAAATGCTGCACATACAGTACAATACTTGTTGCTCATACACAACAGGTTTTAAAGTTCATTTCCTTCACTGGGCCCAATCTGGCAACTTCTGTGTCTCAAAGGAGGAGTCTCGAGGAAGGTATTTGTCAGACACAGTCAGTCCCATCAGACCTGTCGAGAAAGCAGGACGCAGGATTTCTGGTAAGTAAATAATTCTATGTAGTTGTTTCAAACATTGTTTAATCCACAGGTCAAATGCACAAATCTAACCTTTGTTTCAGAGACAAACAGCCAGCAATACTTGATTACCAGCACTTATTAAGCATATTTAATTTTTGTAATAATATATGATATTATTAGATCATGATAATATTGAAAGATCTAACCTGTCATGAATAAATCAATGTTTTGGACACTCAATGATTCTTGTGTCAATGCAACAAGTAGATGATCTATGAAAACTCTTTCTGCTTCCCCCCCGTTTGTTACAGGAGTTGCCACAACAGGTCGGTCCACATTTTATTATTTATCAGATTTTTACACTGGTTGCCTTCCTGACTTCCTGCTTATCTGGCAAATGTGTAAAACACCACTTAAAAGAAACATTAAGTTTGACACATTTATCTATTATACAAACTGAAAAATATGGTCTCTTCTTTTATGTGGACTGAAAATGATTGATTTATTCCACCACAGTCCATCATGTGGCAATGCAAAGCTATTAATGTTTTAATTATGTTTTATTTGATAAATATTAGCATCAGAGACCCATGAATACTACTACTTTTTTACTTTAAAATTTATGCTTTTTTTCAATTAAAACAAGCAGTTCATCACTTCAGTCTGCTTTCGCTTCTGCATGATATCAAATACTGGATGAACACACTAGGCGTGGCTCAGGGTGATGTACCAAACCCATAATGGTGTTTCCTTTTGTTTTAATATTCATGTGACCTCAGCCCCATGGAGAACGGAGCGGGTAGTATTCACACTAAGGAAAACTTGGCAAAATATGAGAATTGTTCATTCTAAAATTGGTGCTGCACTTTTACTGAGGTGCCCAACAAAACACCTGCCAAATATGCAAAAGTGAATCAGGTAAAGAGTTTTTATGGGTTTTCTGAATGACTGTGATGAGAGTTGATATTCATTTCCCAGCTAGTTGCTGTAGTTTGAGTGCATATCCCAGATATGAAGCATACCCGGCTGTGGAAAGCCAGTTTTTCAAACTTGCAAAGTATGGTGTATGGTTTTTAGGCTTTCTGGAACCAGAACCTGTTGGAGAGACTCTTGTTTGGCCTGAGAATACTTTGGGTGCCCACAGGAGGAACTGAACTAAAAGTGCTGCTTGAGAAAATGACACCTGGAATAGCCTGCTGTCACTTTGGACTAACTTTGAATAAGTAGAAGATAGTGGGTGGATGGCATACATGCCAACCCTCCCGATTTTTCCGGGAGAATCCCGAATTTCAGTGCCCCTCCCGAAAATCTCCCGGAGCCACCATTCTCCCGAAAGTTGTTCTGATTTTCCACCCGGACAACAAAAATGAAAAACCATATCCTATAGCGCGGCCCAGCCAATTCCAGTTTCAAACAATGGCGGCAGCTACTTAGTTTTAATATTACTTTTATTACTCTTTCTGGGTCGCAAAATAAACTTTTAGCATACTTTCAGGCGAGAATGTAGCTATGGAAACTTCAAATGTCTGAGCCGGCGAGAACAGTGAACTATCGGCACATCGTTTTCAAACCCCGCGGACTTTCGCTACTCAGGTTAAATGTGAAGTCACTTAGATAACCTAAAGATGTTATTGTTTGACTTTTGTTTGACTTTTTTCAGTGTTTTATTTGTTCCTGAGTAAATCGGTTTGGCTGAGATTAAAGTTATTAGATTTGATTAGATTAAATCAAACTTTATTATTCCATCGGAAGGGTTCATCCAGGGTTTTCACACAGCTGAATAAACGTAAAACAGAAACTTGATTAAACAGAAGTGTGAGATGGTGAAAATTTACGCCAGCGCCCGGTTATATTTAGCAATAGATAGCAAGGAGCAGACGGCAGAGTTTCACTCCACCGAGAGAACTCGTGACATAATTCTGAAGGCCAGACCGTCACAGACGCTCACTTCCGACCTACCCGGCTTTTGGAGGACCAAGCCCACTTAGACCACGAAGGCCGGGTCCTTGGGTGGATCCAGCCTCTGAATTTGGACAGCCCTGGCTGAGGGACAGTTATAACGGTGACATTTAACTTACTTTAAAGAAATAATTTTAAATAAATAAACACTGTAAAAATTCAAGTTTTTTCTATATGTATTTGTATACCCCCCACCCCCTCCCTTTTGAATGTCTCCCTAATTCTGAGGTCTCAAGGTTGGCAAGTATGGTGGATGATTGGCTAACTGGATAAACAGTTGCTATGAGCGGTGAACCCCAGATGGACAGACATACAGAGATTTTGGAAATTATTTGTATGAAAGTGCATTTAAGTTTTGTTTCTGATTTTTTTTTTTTTTACTTTTTATTTTATACTTCTCTTTGCTATTTGATGTTTCCTTTATTTTTCAACTTGTACAGTTTTAGTTTATACCTATAATTCTACTGGTGTATCAAATACTTATTGGTTCCCACAGCTTAATTTCCTGCATATTCTTGCAGTTCAATGACAAAAATTAAGAGTGAGACGTATGCCTTTCTGGAATGACACATGACCTGATACACACATCCTCTTTTCACAGTGAAACTATTTGGCATTCACCTTATCACACAGAATGGCACAACAAGGAAGCAAGTCAGTAAAATTCCACTGTTCAGTCTGTCTGGATCTACTGAAGGATCCAGTCACTATTCCCTGTGGACACAACTACTGTATGAGCTGTATTGAAGGACACTGGGATAAAGAGGAACCAAAAGGAGCCTACAGCTGTCCTCAGTGCAAAAAGAGTTTTATATTGAGGCCTGAGCTGGAGAAAAACACCATGTTAGCAGCGTTAGTAGAGGACTTGAAGACATCACCTGAAGATGTTTCCTGTGATGTCTGCACAGGAAAGAAGCTGAAAGCAGTAAAGTCCTGTCTGGTATGTTTGGTTTCTTACTGTGACCAACACCTCCAGCCTCACTATGAATCCTCTGCCTTTGACAAACACAAGCTGGTCAAACCTTCCAAGGGGTTGAAAAGTAACATCTGTTCAACTCACAATGAGGTGATGAAGATGTTCTGCCATACTGATCAGCAGTGTATCTGTTATGTCTGCTGCATGGACAAACATAAACACCATGTAACAGTTCCAGTTAAAGACGTAAGGGCAGACAAAGAGAAAGATCTTAAGATGAATCTGCAGGAAGTCCAGAAGAAAATTCAGACCAGAGTGGAGGAAGGTAAAGTGCTTGAGAAAGAGATGGAGGGGATCAAACTGTCTGCTGATAAAACAATTGAAGACAGTGAGACCATCATCAATGAGTTGGTGAGTTTCATCAAAGAAAAAGGCTCAAATCTAAAGCAGCAGATCAGATCCCAGCAGAAAGATGAAGAGAGGCGAGTCAAAGAGCTTCAGAATAAGCTGGAGCAGGAGATCACTGAGCTGAAGAGGAAAGAAGAGGAGCTGAAGCAGCTTTCAGACACAGAGGACCACACCGAATTTCTACTCAGGTACTCCATGATGTCAAAACTCAGTGAATATACAGATTCACCAAGCTTTAAAATCTGTCAAGTTAAGTACTTTGAGGATCTGCAAACAGCACTGTTAGAAGCCAGAGAAAAACTCAAAGCATTTCTAAGTGAGGAATGGAGGAAGATCACTCTGACAGTGAGATCAGTGGATGTTTTATTGCCACAAATTGAACCAAAGACCAGAGATGAGTTTTTAAAACATGCATGTCAACTGACGATGGACCCAGACACAGTCCACAAAAAACTCTTCCTGTCTAATCAGAACAGAACTGTATCAGACAATGCACCAAAACCAAATATCTATCCTGCATATGCAAAAACGGACAGGTTTTCCATCCAGCAGCAGGTCCTGAGTAAAGAGAGTCTGATTGGACCTTGTTACTGGGAAGTGGAGATGAAAGGGAGAGGTCTGTCAGTAGCTGTGACGTACAAGAATAAAGATAACCTGGATCAAAGTGATTTTGGAAGTAACAATAATTCCTGGGCATTAGAGTGTTACGGCGACTACTACAAATTCAGACACAACAAAATCAAAACTTCCCTCTCAGGCCCTCTGTCCTCCAAAGTAGGAGTGTACGTGGATCCCAGAGCAGGTATTCTTTCTTTCTACAGCGTCTCTGACACCATGGCCCTCCTCCACAGAGTCCAGACCACATTCACTGAGCCGCTCTATGCTGGACTGTGGATTTGGAAGAGTTTTTGGACTGACACCACTGCTACGTTTAATGAGATCAAATAGGCTGTTTTCATTATTTTGTGAACCCATCGTGTTTTTTTTTTTCTTTCCTCACTGATCAAATGCCAATCAAACATCTTAGGCCAGGTGTCACAGAGAAATATGAAATATTGATTAAAATCTGATATATTTCTTTGTGCACAGGAACATGAAATCCGTAGCAGCTTGGTATGATGAGTGCCAGTGTTTGCACATGTATCATTAATCAAAATGTGAGATTTGTTTTGTACAGTTTATACTGTTGCTGTGAGGTTTTCTCTTTTACTGTATGAATCACTCATTAACTTTCTCAATCATTTTTTATTTCATCCTTTCACTATTTAAACATTGTAAGAAAATAACTGTAATGATGCGTTTGTACAGTCATAATATGAAATCAGATGTACATTCTTAAAAAAAAAATTCTGTTTAACAATAATTATTGAATGTTAAAAATTAACTAGTGAAGATAGTAGGTTAAAAAAGTTGACTAATATTAATAATGTCTGCAGTATATTTTGTATCAGTCCAGCTGTTACATGATGTCATTAAACTTGTTCTGAATTTGTTCACTTTTATTTGCTCCTTATCATCTTTGGAACATTTTTTATGACCACTGTGGTCTATAAACAAGAATTTCATTTATTCCAACAATTTTTTCACACCTTGAATATTTATATAATTCAGGGGAACTGCGCATAGTGAGCATCTTGGAGTATTTTACAGGATTTTTCTCTCACAACACAAAAACTGAATACAAATGTTGAGTTTGTTTTTGTTTAATTGTACTTTTTAAGGATCCTTTTAAGCAGCTGATTATATGTCGTGCCCTTTTGTACGTTCTTTTTCTTTAAAATACCAACTTAGGTTTCGAAACTGTTGAAATATATACGACAATACAGGCTTTATAATTCCCATTGTTGGGAAATTCTCATTGAAACAGTAATTAACATTCAGATGATATGAATTCAAACAGAAGTGTCAAGCAGTGCAAAAAACTGGGAATTACAGGGTATCATGGTCAAAACGTCTACAAATAAAGACAGTTCATCACTTCTTCCCACAAAGCATCAGTTTCCTTTTTTTCAGTCTTAAGCAATAGACCCAGGAGTCTCCTGTGTTCAGCCCCCCCAAGGAATTAAATTCCAGGACAGCAAGATGGTCTTTGTTTTCTCCATAATCTATCGCTTTGGTTCTCACAGCACTAAACCAAATGGGGTTTCTCAGCAGTTCTCCCCTGATGATGAACCAAAACCATCTTGCTACACATCTGTACTTTCAGAACTCTGATGTGGAAAATCAAAGATATAGTCCACCGAGCCTCATAAGATGCTTTGTCTCCTTTACTGTGTGCTTGTGGGTGATCCACTGGGCCCACACTGCCACCTCATGGTAAGTAAGAGTATTTGCTTTCTAAACCACTACGTCTCATGTCCTTCCTCAGATAAAGATGGAAATTAGTATGTTGGAGCTTGTTTAATCTGTTTCAGAAGCAAGAGCAGCTCAAAGCAGACTGTGGGTTTCCTCCAGCCCTTACCAGTTTCTAGTAGGTCCTGGTTGAATATAACTGTTCTTACTGGCCTGGCCCACTCCAAAAGCAGTCATTCTGTTAGTCATGCCACCTCATTGCCGTAGAAAAGCTTCTCACAGCCTCTGAAGCAGGTTTAAGAGTAAAACATACATTTGGTTTCATGGTATTCCCAGTAAAAGAAAGAACCTCTCTGACAGAGTGCCCCTGTTGATAATACAGGTCTGTAAGGCCTTCTGCTCACCTTTAGATAAAAGCACCACTGGGAGATGAAGTCATAGATAATCAGCTAGGTGCCATCCTTTGTGGAGGATTTAATTGTTTGTTTTTTTAGTTACAAGTAAAAGATGGCCATTTAAATGTGAGACAAGCAAAATGATTATGTTACTGTCTTGAAAAAGACGACAGCTGTAAGAATACAATCACTGAATGTTCAAAATGCACTGATTGATCTCTAAAACGACACGTTAGCAGGTTTTACCATATTTAGCCATTTATTTTGACCCTATACCGATAAATACAGGAGACTAATGCTGGTTAGTAGTTTCATTTTAATGTTACATGTTCTGTCATAGACTGTCATAAAACTGTGAGATGTTCTAGACACTCTAACACCTCTGATGGGCTCACCAATAAGACAGTTGCCCGCCCTCTCAGCCTGGCCATACCAAATAAAAATCAACCACTAAGTTTGACAGGTTGCTGAATTAAGACATAAAAATCCAACTGCCCTGAAGAGGAGTAAAGAAAGAAATCAGTTTAGTCTAAATTGAGGTTTGTAATGTTTATTTGTGTAATTTTGGTATTGGATCTGTTTTAAATGCTGCACATACAGTACAATACTTGTTGCTCATACACAACAGGTTTTAAAGTTCATTTCCTTCACTGGGCCCAATCTGGCAACTTCTGTGTCTCAAAGGAGGATTCTCGAGGAAGGTATTTGTCAGACACAGTCAGTCCCATCAGACCTGTCGAGAAAGCAGGACGCAAGATTTCTGGTAAGTAAATAATTCTATGTAGTTGTTTATTTGTTTCAAACATGTTTAATCCACAGGTCAAATGCACAAATCTAACCTTTGTTTCAGAGACAAACAGCCAGCAATACTTGATTACCAGCACTTATTAAGCATATTTAATTTTTGTAATAATATATGATATTATTAGATCATGATAATATTGAAAGATCTAACCTGTCATAAATAAATCAATGTTTTGGACACTCAATGATTCTTGTGTCAATGCAACAAGTAAATGATCTATGAAAACTCTTTCTGCTTCCCCCCCGTTTGTTACAGGAGTTGCCACAACAGGTCGGTCCACATTTTATTATTTATCAGATTTTTACACTGGTTGCCTTCCTGACTCCCTGCTTATCTGGCAAATGTGTAAAACACCACTTAAAAGAAACATTAAGTTTGACACATTTATCTATTATACAAACTGAAAAAATATGGTCTCTTCTTTTTATGTGGACTGAAAATGATTGATTTATTCCACCACAGTCCATCATGTGGCAATGCAAAGCTATTAATGTTTTAATTATGTTTTATTTGATAAATATTAGCATCAGAGACCCATGAATACTACTACTTTTTTACTTTAAAATTTATGCTTTTTTTCAATTAAAACAAGCAGTTCATCACTTCAGTCTGCTTTCGCTTCTGCATGATATCAAATACTGGATGAACACACTAGGCGTGGCTCAGGGTGATGTACCAAACCCATAATGGTGTTTCCTTTTGTTTTAATATTCATGTGACCTCAGCCCCATGGAGAACGGAGCGGGTAGTATTCACACTAAGGAAAACTTGGCAAAATATGAGAATTGTTCATTCTAAAATTGGTGCTGCACTTACTACTGAGGTGCCCAACAAAACACCTGCCAAATATGCAAAAGTGAATCAGGTAAAGAGTTTTTATGGGTTTTCTGAATGACTGTGATGAGAGTTGATATTCATTTCCCAGCTAGTTGCTGTAGTTTGAGTGCATATCCCAGATATGAAGCATACCCGGCTGTGGAAAGCCAGTTTTTTCAAACTTGCAAAGTATGGTGTATGGTTTTTTAGGCTTTCTGGAACCAGAACCTGTTGGAGAGACTCTTGTTTGGCCTGAGAATACTTTGGGTGCCCACAGGAGGAACTGAACTAAAAGTGCTGCTTGAGAAAATGACACCTGGAATAGCCTGCTGTCACTTTGGACTAACTTTGAATAAGTAGAAGATAGTGGGTGGATGGCATACATGCCAACCCTCCCGATTTTTCCGGGAGAATCCCGAATTTCAGTGCCCCTCCCGAAAATCTCCCGGAGCCACCATTCTCCCGAAAGTTGTTCTGATTTTCCACCCGGACAACAAAAATGAAAAACCATATCCTATAGCGCGGCCCAGCCAATTCCAGTTTCAAACAATGGCGGCAGCTACTTAGTTTTAATATTACTTTTATTACTCTTTCTGGGTCGCAAAATAAACTTTTAGCATACTTTCAGGCGAGAATGTAGCTATGGAAACTTCAAATGTCTGAGCCGGCGAGAACAGTGAACTATCGGCACATCGTTTTCAAACCCCCGCGGACTTTCGCTACTCAGGTTAAATGTGAAGTCACTTAGATAACCTAAAGATGTTATTGTTTGACTTTTGTTTGACTTTTTTCAGTGTTTTATTTGTTCCTGAGTAAATCGGTTTGGCTGAGATTAAAGTTATTAGATTTGATTAGATTAAATCAAACTTTATTATTCCATCGGAAGGGTTCATCCAGGGGTTTTCACACAGCTGAATAAACGTAAAACAGAAACTTGATTAAACAGAAGTGTGAGATGGTCGAAAATTTACGCCAGCGCCCGGTTATATTTAGCAATAGATAGCAAGGAGCAGACGGCAGAGTTTCACTCCACCGAGAGAACTCGTGACATAATTCTGAAGGCCAGACCGTCACAGACGCTCACTTCCGACCTACCCGGCTTTTGGAGGACCAAGCCCACTTAGACCACGAAGGCCGGGTCCTTGGGTGGATCCAGCCTCTGAATTTGGACAGCCCTGGCTGAGGGACAGTTATAACGGTGACATTTAACTTACTTTAAAGAAATAATTTTAAATAAATAAACACTGTAAAAATTCAAGTTTTTTCTATATGTATTTGTATACCCCCCACCCCCTCCCTTTTGAATGTCTCCCTAATTCTGAGGTCTCAAGGTTGGCAAGTATGGTGGATGATTGGCTAACTGGATAAACAGTTGCTATGAGCGGTGAACCCCAGATGGACAGACATACAGAGATTTTGGAAATTATTTGTATGAAAGTGCATTTAAGTTTTGTTTCTGATTTTTATTTTTACTTTTTATTTTATACTTCTCTTTGCTATTTGATGTTTCCTTTATTTTTCAACTTGTACAGTTTTAGTTTATACCTATAATTCTACTGGTGTATCAAATACTTATTGGTTCCCACAGCTTAATTTCCTGCATATTCTTGCAGTTCAATGACAAAAATTAAGAGTGAGACGTATGCCTTTCTGGAATGACGCATGACCTGATACACACATCCTCTTTTCACAGTGAAACTATTTGGCATTCACCTTATCACACAGAATGGCACAACAAGGAAGCAAGTCAGTAAAATTCCACTGTTCAGTCTGTCTGGATCTACTGAAGGATCCAGTCACTATTCCCTGTGGACACAACTACTGTATGAGCTGTATTGAAGGACACTGGGATAAAGAGGAACCAAAAGGAGCCTACAGCTGTCCTCAGCAAAAAAAGAGTTTTATATTGAGGCCTGAGCTGGAGAAGAACACCATGTTAGCAGCGTTAGTAGAGGACTTGAAGACATCACCTGAAGATGTTTCCTGTGATGTCTGCACAGGAAAGAAGCTGAAAGCAGTAAAGTCCTGTCTGGTATGTTTGGTTTCTTACTGTGGCCAACACCTCCAGCCTCACTATGAATCCTCTGCCTTTGACAAACACAAGCTGGTCAAACCTTCCAAGGGGTTGAAAAGTAACATCTGTTCAACTCACAATGAGGTGATGAAGATGTTCTGCCATACTGATCAGCAGTGTATCTGTTATGTCTGCTGCATGGACAAACATAAACACCATGTAACAGTTCCAGTTGAAGACGTAAGGGCAGACAAAGAGAAAGATCTTAAGATGAATCTGCAGGAAGTCCAGAAGAAAATTCAGACCAGAGTGGAGGAAGGTAAAGTGCTTGAGAAAGAGATGGAGGGGATCAAACTGTCTGCTGATAAAACAATTGAAGACAGTGAGACCATCATCAATGAGCTGGTGAGTTTCATCAAAGAAAAAGGCTCAAATCTAAAGCAGCAGATCAAATCCCAGCAGAAAGATGAAGAGAGGCGAGTCAAAGAGCTTCAGAATAAGCTGGAGCAGGAGATCACTGAGCTGAAGAGGAAAGAAGAGGAGCTGAAGAAGCTTTTACACACAGAGGGCCACACCGAATTTCTACTCAGGTACTCCATGATGTCAAAACTCAGTGAATATACAGATTCACCAAGCTTTAAAATCTGTCAAGTTAAGTACTTTGAGGATCTGCAAACAGCACTGTTAGAAGCCAGAGAAAACCTCAAAGCATTTCTAAGTGAGGAATGGAGGAAGATCACTCTGACAGTGAGATCAGTGGATGTTTTATTGCCACAAATTGAACCAAAGACCAGAGATGAGTTTTTAAAACATGCATGTCAACTGACGATGGACCCAGACACAGTCCACAAAAAACTCTTCCTGTCTAATCAGAACAGAACTGTATCAGACAATGCACCAAAACCAAATATCTATCCTGCATATGCAAAAACGGACAGGTTTTCCATCCAGCAGCAGGTCCTGAGTAAAGAGAGTCTGATTGGACCTTGTTACTGGGAAGTGGAGATGAAAGGGAGAGGTCTGTCAGTAGCTGTGACGTACAAGAATAAAGATAACCTGGATCAAAGTGATTTTGGAAGTAACAATAATTCCTGGGCATTAGAGTGTTACGGCGACTACTACAAATTCAAACACAACAAAATCAAAACTTCCCTCTCAGGCCCTCTGTCCTCCAAAGTAGGAGTGTATGTGGATCCCAGAGCAGGTATTCTTTCTTTCTACAGCATCTCTGACACCATGGCCCTCCTCCACAGAGTCCAGACCACATTCACTGAGCCGCTCTATGCTGGACTGTGGATTTGGAAGAGCTTTTGGAATGACACCACTGCTACGTTTAATGAGATAAAATAGGCCGTCTTCATTGGTTTGTGAACCCATCGTGGTTTTTTTTTTTCTTTCCTCACTGATCAAATGCCAATCAAACATCTTAGGTCAGGTGTCACAGAGAAATATGAAATATTGATTAAAATCTGATATATTTCTTTGTGCACAGGAACATGAAATCCGTAGCAGCTTGGTACGATGAGTGCCAGTGGTATAAACATGTATCATTAATCAAAATGTAAAACGTGCAATTTCTTTTGTACAGTTTATACTGTTGCTGTGAGGTTTTCTCTTTCACTATATGAATCACTCATTAACTTTCTCAATCATTTTTTATTTCATCCTTTCACTATTTAAACATTGTAAGAAAATGACTGTAATGATGCGTTTGTACAGTCATAATATGAAATCAGATGTATATTCTTAAAAAAAAATTCTGTTTAACAATAATTATTGAATGTTAAAAATTAACTAGTGAAGATAGTAGGTTAAAAAAGTTGACTAATATTAATAATGTCTGCAGTATATTTTGTATCAGTCCAGCTGTTACATGATGTCATTAAACTCGTTCTAAATTTGTTCACTTCTATTTGCCCCTTATCATCTTTGGAACATTTTTTATGACCACTGTGTTCTATAAACAAGAATTTCATTTATTCCAACAACTTTTTCACACCTTGAATATTTATATAATTCAGGGGAACTGCGCATAGTGAGCATCTTGGAGTATTTTGCAGGATTTTTCTCTCACAACACAAAAACTGAATACAAATGTTGAGTTTGTTTTTGTTTAATTGTACTTTTTAAGGATCCTTTTAAACAGCTGATTATATGTCGTGCCCTTTTGTACGTTTTTTTTCTTCAAAATACCAATTTAGGTTTCGAAACTGTTGAAATATATACGACAAGAAAGGCTTTATAATTCCCATTGTTGGGAAATTCTCATTGAAACAGTAATTAACATTTAGATGAATTGAATTCAAACAGAAGTGTCAAGCAGTGCAAAAAACTGGGAATTACAGGGTATCAGGGTCAAAACGTCTACTAAAAAAGACAGTTCATCAACCCAATGTGATGCATGTATTGAGTTCTTCCCAGAAAGTATCACATTTTCCTTTTTTCAGTTTTAAGCAATAGACCCAGGAGTCTCCTGTGTTCAGTTTTCCCAAGAAATTAAATTCCAGGACAGGAAGACAGTCTTTTTCTCCATAATCTATCGCTTTGGTTCTCACAGCTCTAAAGCAAATGGGGTTTCTCACCAGTTCTCCCCTGATGACGAACTTTCAGAACTCTGATGTGGAAAATCAAAGATATAGTCCACCTAGCCTCATAAGATGTTTTGTCTCCTTTTCTATGTGCTTGTGGGTGATCCACTGGGCCCACACTGCCACCTCATTGTAAGTCAGAGTATTTGCTTTCTAAACCACCACGTCTCGTATCCTTACTCAGGCAAAGATGCAAATTAGTATGTTGGAGCTTGTTTAAACTGTTTCAGAAGCAAGAACAGCTCAAAGCAGACTGTTGGTTTCCTCCAGCCTTTAGCACTTCCTTGTAGGTCCTGGTTTCATATGACTGTTCTTACTGGCCTGGCCCACTCCAAAAGCAGTCATTCTGTTAGTCACGCCACCTAATTGCCGTAGATAACTCCTCACAGCTTCTGAAGCAGATTTAAGAGAAGAACATACATTTGGTCTCATGGTATTCCCAGTAAAGGAAAGAGAAACTCTCTGACAGAGTGCCCCTGTTGATAACACAGGTTTGAAAAGCCTTCTGCTCAGTGTAACTGGCCTCGCTAGAAGTCTGACTAGCTATCCAAACAGCTAAACATGAACTCAGGAACTCCAGACAGTAGATGAGGTCTTATGAAGTTTACAGGACTTTTCATTTTGTGAAACTGCAACAATAAAGAGTATATGGAAATGTACATTACTCATCTGTACTGTTAACAATATGTGCCTTAAAACAATGACCTAACAATGCATTTAAGAAGCTAGCATGACGATTAGCACCGTAAATTAGCATGTGAATTGGCGATCTCATTAATATATGAATAGCGCATTGAAAATGTGCTAACTGTGACATAAAAACAACACTTTGTGTGTCTCATGCTTTCTACCATTAAATACTTACAGACAATGCTTTAACAAACACCCAAAACAAAGAAATGAATGTGGAGCGGCCATCTTTAAACAGCATAGCAGGAAAACATCAACTTCCTGTCTTGCTCTTCTTCTACTGTCATAAAATATCGACTTAAAGCAACCACTGGGTAGCGCATTTTACTAACATTTAAAACGTAAAATTAACCAAACAGTAACATAACACTTACCTGTAGATAAAAGCACCCCTGGAGGATGAAGTCGTAGATAATCAGCTAGGTGCCATCCTTTGTGGAGGATTTAAAATTTTTTAGTTACAGGTAAAAGATGGCCATTTAAATGTGAGACAATCAGAACGATCATGTTACTGCATTGAAAAAGACGACAGCTGTAAGAATACGATCACTGAATGTTCAAAATAAACTGATTGATCTCTAAAACGACACGTTAGGTGGTTTTACCATATTTAGCCATTTATTTTGACCCTATACCGATAAATACAGGAGACTAATGCTGGTTAGTAGTTTCATTTTAATGTTACATGTTCTGTCATAAACTTTCATAAAACTGTGAGATGTTCTAGACACTCTAACACCTCTGATGGGCTCACCAATAAGACAGTTGCCCGCCCTCTCAACCTGGCCATACCAAATTGTTGGGTCTGTTCCCACAAACCCCGCTAATTCTAGAGACTTATTCATCATGAATGAAAACAAGACAGTCAGCGATCGATCGATTACTTGCGCAAGGGAGGCCTCATCTATGTCCAGCATGGAAATGACCTCAAATCCGGCCTCCTCTCGCTGCCTTTTATTGAGAGACAGTTCACACAAAACACAGCAAAGCAACGCCCACATGGTTCTAAGGCATTGTATGTATATGTGTGTGAACCTTTATATGCAAGTAGGAGTGTGTGTGTGTGTGTGTGTGTGTGTGTGTGTGTGTGTGTGTGTGTGTGTGTGTGTGTGTGAGACCTCCTGCTGACCAAAGGGTCGTAAAAGCAGGAAGCTTACAACACAAGAAACAGATCTTTCAGATAGGATGTATCTCCAATAAAACCTCCCCCAACACAGAGTGGTTAGAGGTGCTCAGGATCAAAGGAATGGCTTTGATAATACTGCTTGAACTAAGACTGTACAAATTTAAGAAACACAATGGCAACATTCAACAATTAGACCTAACACAAATAAAAATCAACCACTAAGTTTGACAGGTTGCTGAATTAAGACATAAAAATCCAACTGCCCTGAAGAGGAGAAAAGAACGAAATCAGTTTAGTCTAAAATTAGGTTTATAATGTCTATTTGTGTAATTTTGGTATTGGATCTGTTTTAAATGCTGCACATACAGTACAATACTTGTTGCTCATACACAACAGATTTTAAAGTTCATTTCCTTCACTGGGCCCAATCTGGCAACTTCTGTGTCTCAAAGGAGGAGTCTCGAGGAAGGTATTTGTCAGACACAGTCAGTCCCATCAGACCTGTCGAGAAAGCAGGACGCAGGATTTCTGGTAAGTAAATAATTCTATGTAGTTGTTTATTTGTTTCAAACATGTTTAATCCACAGGTCAAATGCACAAATCTAACCTTTGTTTCAGAGACAAACAGCCAGCAATACTTGATTACCAGCACTTATTAAGCATATTTAATTTTTGTAATAATATATGATATTGTTAGATCATGATAATATTGAAAGATCTAACCTGTCATAAATAACTCAATGTTTTGGACACTCAATGATTCTTGTGTCAATGCAACAAGTAGATGATCTATGATAGCTCCTTCTGCGTGCTCCCTTTGTCACAGGAGTGGCCACAACAGGTCGGTCCACATTTTTCATTTAACTGATTTTTACACTGGTGTCCTTCCTGACTTCCTGCTTATCTGGCAAATGTGTAAAACACCACTTTAAAAAAAAAACATCAAATTTTACACATTTATTATGCAAACTGAAAAAATATGGTCTCTTCTTTTCATGTCGACTGAAAATCATTTATTTTATTCCACCATAGAGCATCATGTGCAGTGTTGGGGAGTAACGGAATACATGTACCGCCGTTACGTATTCAGAATACAAAATATGAGTAACTGTATTCCGTTACAGTTACCGTTTAAAAAGGTGGTATTCAGAATACAGTTACTTTGTTGAAATAAATGGATTACACAGCGGTACTTCCCTGTTTCATATTGTCGCGGGTCAGGACTGTTTGGGTTTGTTTGACAGCTACGTTCTGTTGTTCCAGGCGGCAGCGTTACGGTTGCCATGGTTACAGGGTGACGCTCTCTCTGCGTGTTTCCTGGGTGAGAGAGCGCTTTTTGTTGTTGTTGTTGTGCTAAGCTAAAAGGCAGAATGCTACAGGCATAGCTCTAAAGCATGTAGCCTCATGGGCAGTGTAGTCCGTGCTGCAGGGAGAATGGACTGCCATACACGTGATGTGTCTGTGAGCGAGGGAGGGAGAGAAAGGAAAAGTCCGAGCTGTCACGGAGCAAAAACGGCAGCTGGAAGCATGTAAATATAATAATAACCACAGCAACCAAGAAGAGTGCCTGACGAGCCCATTTGTAAGTAAGCTATTAAGACTCAACTGTACACTGTGTTCGTGTTTTCCTCCGGAAAAAATAAGTTCCGTTGGAGAAGCCTTTCAACGCTCTCTCTGTCTCCGCAAGCAAAGTTGACCCAGACAACAAAGTAAAGCTAGTTTTCGGCTACCAGCCCGACACGAACCCGACGTATTAGCCAGAGGTCCCTTTACTACGTTTCGGAGCCGCGGACCTTCAGTAACAGTAATAAATCACAGCAATAGGACATTCATGTAGTTGTAAACAGCATGATAATATATTAAGTATTCCAAAGTATTCAGAATACGTTACTCTCATTGAGTAACGTAACGGAATACGTTACAGAATACATTTTGGGGCATGTATTCAGTATTCTGTAGTGGAATACATTTTAAAAGTAACCTTCCCAACACTGATCATGTGGCAATGCAAAGCTATTAATGTTTTAATTATGTTTTACTTGATAAATATTAGCATCAGAGACCCATGAAGAGCTACTACTTTTTTACTTTAAAATTTATGCTTTTTTTCAATTAAAACAAGCAGTCCATCACTTCAGTCTGCTTTCATTTCTGCATGAAATCAAATACTGGATGAACACACTAGGCGTGGCTCAGGGTGATGTACCAAACCCATAATGGTGTTTCCTTTTGTTTTAATATTCATGTGACCTCAGCCCCCATAGAGAACGGAGCGGGTAGTATTCACACTAAGGAAAACTTGGCAAAATATGAGAATTGTTCATTCTAAAATTGGTGCTGCACTTTTACTGAGATGCCCAACAAAACACTGCCAAATATGCAAAAGTGAATCAGGTAAAGAGTTTTTCTGGGTTTTAAGAATGACTGTCAGAGTGTTTTCACACCTATTGTTCATCTACTCTGGTTTCAATCAGTTAATGAGTTTAGCAGGAGCAACAAAAAATGAGCTGTTCTGTTCTTAATTTGTGAACAACAATGAGAGTTTATATTCATTTTACAGCTAGTTGCTGTAGTTTGAGTGCATATCCCAGAATATGAAGCATACCTGCAGGAAGGCAGTTTGTTCAAACTTGCCAAGTATACTGTATGGTTTGGGGGGCTTTCTGGAGTAGAACCAGAACCTGATGCAGAGATTATATGTCTTGTGTGGCTTGAGAATACTTTGGGATCCCTCAGTTGGAACAGAAAACCTGGAATAGCCTGATGTCACTGTGGACCAACTTTGAGTAAGCAGAAGATAGTGGGTGGATGGACAGATCAATGGATGGTTGGCTAACTGGATAAACAGTTGCTATGAGCGGTGAACAGCAGATGGACAGACATGCAGAGATTTTGGAAATTATTTGTATGATAGTCCATTTAAGTATTGTCTCTGATTTTTATTATTACTTTTTAGTTTATACTTTTTTTTTGATATTTAGTGCTATTTGGTGTTTCCTGTAGTTTTTAATCTTGTGCAGTATTAGTGTACACTTTATATACTATCGGTGTATCAAATGCTTTTTGGTTCAAACAGCTTAGTAAGTAAGTAAGTACAATTTTATTTATATAACACATTTCTAGATAAAAGATCACAAAGTGCTTCACAAGGTATAAAACAAAAACAGTCCAAAGTTAACAAAATGCAATTCTAAAAAGATGTGTTTTTAGCTGTTTTTTTAAAAGTAATCAATGAGTCTGCAGATCTTAAGTTCTTCGGAAGAGAGTTCCACAGTCTGGCGGCCACAGTGGCAAAAGCTCTATCACCCTTGGTTTTCAGCCTAGTATGATGAATAACAAGTACGCCCTGATCACAAGACCTCAGGGACCTACTAGGGACATAGGGCTGTAACAGTTCAATGATATAGGCTGGTGCTTGTCCTTGAAGAGCTTTAAATGTCAGAACCAGTATCTTAAAATGGACTCTGAATTCAACGGGGAGCCAGTGCAGCTGTATAAGCAACGATGTCACATGAGAGTACTTAGATGTTCTTGTCAGAAGCCTTGTTGCAGCATTTTGGACAATCTGCAGATGCTCCAGGGAGTTTTTGTTTAGACATGTAAACAGTGAATTACAGTAGTCCAATCGTGATGAAATGAATGCATGAATAACAATCTCCAGTTCAGTATGAGATACTATAGGGCTCAGTTTTTCTTGCTGGCTTAATTTCTTGCTGTTCATTGACAATAATTAAGAGTGAGACGTATGCTTTTCTGGAATGACGCATGACCTGATACATACGTCTTCTTTTCACAGTGAAACTATTTGGCATTCACCTTATCACACAGAGTGGCACAACAAGGAAGCAGGTCAGTAAAATTCCACTGTTCAGTCTGTCTGGATCTACTGAAGGATCCAGTCACTATTCCCTGTGGACACAACTACTGTATGAGTTGTATTAAAGAAAACTGGAATAAAGAGAAACCAAAAGGAGCCTACAGCTGTCCTCAGTGCAGAAAGAGTTTCATATCAAGGCCTAAGCTGGAGAAAAACACCATGTCAGAAGGGTTAGTCGAGGGCTTGAAGACATCTGGACACCAAGCTGCTCCTCCTGATCTCTGCTATGCTGCACCTGAAGATGTTTCCTGTGATGTCTGCACAGGAAAGAAGCTGAAAGCAGTGAAGTCCTGTCTGGTATGTTTGGTTTCTTACTGTGACCAACACCTCCAGCCTCACTATGAATCCTCTGCCTTTGACAAACATAAACTGATCAAACCTTCCATGGGGTTGAAAAGTAACATCTGTTCAACTCATAATGAGGTGAGGAAGATGTTCTGCCTTACTGATCAGCAGTGTATCTGTTATGTCTGCTGCATGGACAAACATAAACGCCATGTAACAGTTCCAGTTGAAGTTGAAAGGGCAGAAAAAGACAAAGACCTTAAGATGAATCTGCAGGAAGTCCAGAAGAAAATTCAGACCAGAGTGGAGGAAGGTAAAGTGCTTGAGAAAGAGATGGAGGGGATCAAACTGTCTGCTGATAAAACAATTGAAGACAGTGAGACCATCATCAATGAGCTGGTGAGTTTCATCAAAGAAAAAGGCTCAAATCTAAAGCAGCAGATCAGATCCCAGCAGAAAGATGAAGAGAGGCGAGTCAAAGAGCTTCAGAATAAGCTGGAGCAGGAGATCACTGAGCTGAAGAGGAAAGAAGAGGAGCTGAAGAAGCTTTTACACACAGAGGGCCACACCGAATTTCTACTCAGGTACTCCATGATGTCAAAACTCAGTGAATATACAGATTCACCAAGCTTTAAAATCTGTCAAGTTAAGTACTTTGAGGATCTGCAAACAGCACTGTTAGAAGCCAGAGAAAACCTCAAAGCATTTCTAAGTGAGGAATGGAGGAAGATCACTCTGACAGTGAGATCAGTGGATGTTTTGCTGCGACAAATTGAACCTAATACTAGAGATGAGTTTTTAAAACATGCATGTCAACTGACGATGGACCCAGATACAGTTCACAAAAAACTCTTCCTATCTAATCAGAACAGAACTGTATCAGACAATGCTCCAAATCCAAATATCTATCCTGCATATGCAAAAACGGACAGGTTTTCCAACCAGCAGCAGGTCCTGAGCAGAGAGTCTCTGATTGGACCTTGTTACTGGGAAGTGGAGATGAAAGGGAGAGGAGTTTCAGTTGCCGTGACATACAAGAATAAAGATAACCTGGATCAAAGTGATTTTGGAAGTAACAATAGTTCCTGGGCATTAGAGTGTTATGGCGACTACTACAAATTCAAACACAACAAAATCACAACTTCCCTCTCAGGCCCTCTGTCCTCCAAAGTAGGAGTGTATGTGGATCCCAGAGCAGGTATTCTTTCTTTCTACAGCGTCTCTGACACCATGGCCCTCCTCCACAGAGTCCAGACCACATTCACTGAGCCGCTCTATGCTGGACTGTGGATTTGGAAGAGTTTTTGGACTGACACCACTGCTACGTTTAATGAGATAAAATAGATCGTCTTCATTGGTTTGTGAACCCATCTTGTTCCAGTGATGTTCTTTTCTTTACTCGCTGGTCAAATGATAATCAAGCAGAGTTAGTGGGAGTGCCACATATAACATTTTTAGATAGGTGTCACCTTTCCTTTAGCCAGGGGTCACGGTGAAATATGAAATATTGATTTAAATCTGATATATTTCTTTGTCCACAGGAACTTAAAATCAGTAGCAGCTTGGTATGATCAGTGCCAGTGTCTGCACATGTATCATTAATCAAAGTGTAAACTGTGAGATTAGTTTTGTACAGTTTATACTGTTGCAGTTTATACCATGGGTCCTAGTGTGCTTACAATTATCCATGCCTCTCTACTTTCTGGTCAGGTCCCTGTTTTTTTGTAAAATTGCTGTTATTCACCCACTGTTAAAAAAGCACTTAAAGGTGATGCTTCTCTGCTTATCAACTATAGATCTATCTCAAAATTACCATTGATTGCCAAGATTCTAGAGAAGGTTGTGGCCAAGCAACTGACAGTGGTTCTTGATGAACATAATATTCTTGATCATTTCCAATCCGGTTTTAGTAGAGCTCATTCCACCGAAACGGTGCTTCTTAGAGTGTCCAGTGATACTCTAAGATACTCTTATGATGCTGGCGAGTGTGCTGTTCTACTGTTGTTGGACCTGTACTCTGCCTTCGATACTGTCGACCATCATATTCTGTTAGATAGACTAAAACACTGAGTCGGTATATCAGGAACTGCTTTGGAGTGGTTTAAATCCTATCTGTGTTTCAGGTCAGTTCAGGTCCTCTCTCACTTCTCTTGCCTATGGTGTGCCACAAGGTTCTGTCTTGGGACCCATACTGTTTTTGTTGTATTTATTCCCTCTTCAGGAGATTCTCAGCACTTTTATGGACATTTCGTATCTGTTATGCAGATGATATTCAGCTATATATCTCCTTTAGCCCACATGATGTTTCTAAACTTCCAATCTTGCAGAGATGCTTAGATTCTATTAGTGGTTGGATGGCTGATAATGATCTTCAACTTAATGCTGAGAAAACTGAAGTCCTTGTCTTTGCTCCTGATAAGATTGTACCTTTGGTAGTAAAAGAATGTAGCCCCCCTTGCTTCTTTTGTTAAATCTTCTATTAGGAATCTTGGTGTTACATTTGACTCAGCTTTGTCCTTGGATATTCATGTTAAATCTCTGGTCCACTCTTGTTTCTACCACTTAAGAAATATTGCTAAGCTGAGTCCTATTGTGTCATGTTCCAAACTTGAAATGATTATACATGCTTTTGTTTCATCTCATTTAGACTATTGTAACTCATTGTTTACCTGTCTAAGTAATGCCTCCTTGGAAGGTCTGCAGGGTGTTCAAAATGCTGCTGCAAGGCTTTTGACCAAGGCTTCCAGGTACTCCCATGTCACTCCCCTGCTGATCCAGCTGCATTGGCTCCCCATTAAATTCAGGGTCTGTTTTAAGATTGTGACCTTCAGACTAGGTCCAATTTACATCAGTGATCTTCTTCATCCTAATATTCCCAGCAGGTCCCTGAGGTCTTGTGACCAGGGCTTGTTAGTTGTCCACCACACTAGATTAAAAACAAAATGTGACAGAGCCTTTGTTTCTGTGGCTCCCAGACTCTGGAACTCTCTTCCATTGAGTTTCAGATCTGTAGACTCTGTCAGTTCTTTTAAAAAGCTGTTAAAAACCCATCTTTTTCAACTTGTCTTTGGTTGATGTTGTTTTATGTTCTAGGTTCTGTGAAGCACTTTGTGATTTTATCTTGAAAGGTGCTATATAAATAAAATTTTACTTTACTTTTTGCTGTGAGGTTTTCTCTTTCACTGTATGAATCATTCATGAACTTCCAATCATTTTTATTTCTTCCTTTCACTTTTAAGCATTTTAATAAAATAACTGTAATGATACGTTCAGTGCACCTGTTATGGCTGTGGCCATAAGAACACTGTGTGGGCTGTTTTGTTCTGTCTCTTTACTGTGCTTAAGACTCTTTGTAGGTCCTTCCCCTAATGAAGAGTACTGAGCAGCTGATTGGACCGTGGAACACGTGACCGCGTTCAAAAAGCCGCTCTGACAGCTCCCGCCAGAGAGAGAGAGAGAGAGAGAGAGAAGCGAGTGAGCGAGCAGTTTGACAGCTGACGCGGTCCTGGCCCTGGTTTCCAGACTATACTTTTGCTGTGTGTTTGTGTGAGCGTGTTCTGTGAGAGCCGCTCCTCGTGTATTAACTTAGTGCTTAGGCACCCATAGGCTGAAGCAGAAGGGGTGAGCCGCCTTTTTCTTTGGAACCGTTTTCTCCTGTTTTCCGGGTTAGGGAGCGAGGGTTAGTATTGTCTTTTGTTTGTTTTGTTTCTTTCCTAGGGTTTAGTTAGTTTTCTCTGGTGGGACTTAGTTGGTTTTGTTTATTATTTTGGCCTGGGTTCACCCTGGAGCTATGCTTCATTACCTTCAATAAAATCACTTTTTTATTCACAACTGGTTTTGGATGTTTGGCTTGGGAATCAGGATGGGTATTTGTCTCTCTCTCCTCCAACCTTATGTGCGTCTCTACACGCCTAGACTAGGGGCGTAACAGCACCCATAATTAGGAATGGGTATCGAAACCCGGTTCTTGTTGAGAACCGGTTCCCACTGTTTCAATTCCTTGGAATTGTTTGCCATTTTTGCAAACGATTCCCTTATCGATTCCAGTCGCCCCGAATGACGTCACCACGTTGCGGAGCGTCATTTACCTGGCAGGAATCATGGCGCCTAAGCGGCTCAAACGCTCAAAAGTTTGGTTATACTTTACGAGAACGGATGACAACAGAGCAACTTGCAATACTTGCAAAGTAGATATTTAATTTAAGGGAGGAAACACTATGAATATGCAAAAGCATTTGCTCACAAAACACGCGATAACCTTAAATGAATGTCGTGTTTTTAATTCCGCTCCGGACTCATGAATCTCAACCCAGCAGTAGCGGTAACGTTTGCACGTCTTCTCCCGTTAATGCGGCAGGTAAATAATCAGCTAACAGTGCATATTATGTTAGCGCGATCTGCCTTATTACAAAACCTGCCATTACTGTGCGCTGCATTTAGGTGACCATGATGAGAGAGACAGACAGAGTCTGGCTGGCTCAGATGCTGGCAGTTCTCGCTGCAGTCTACCGTTAGCGTCTCCTTTCAGGCCAGGATAGACGAATGTCACCGAGCAGTGACTAAGTTTGTGGTAAAAGGCTTGCACCCATTTGCCACAGCAGATGCCCCCGATTTTCGGTAAGTGAATGTGTTTAATTGTAGGCAGGGACATTACTGGATATTCTTGTGTAATTGCTACAGAATAATGTATGTTATACTTTGTTATTGCTACAGAAGAATATTTATTTTATTATTTTACATTAACAATTTTTTTTCCTGGGGACCCTGTGACACCCCATTGAAGAGCCATAGGCTGTGGATCTCTTAAGATCTCACTGTTGGTTTTGTAAGGCCATGTTACTCCTAAATTTCTATCTTGTTCAAAGAGAAGATAGAAAACAAAGTTCTAAGCTAATCGACCTTAGTGTTCTCTTTTTTAAAAAGAATCGATAAGAGAGTCGATAAAGAATCGAATCGTTTAACAGAATCGAAAATAGAATCGGAATCGTGAAAATCTTATCAATACCCATCCCTACCCATAATAAATACAAAATCAGTTGTACATTCTTAAAAAATTATTTTTAACAATAATTTGTGATTGTTAAAAATGAACTAGTGAAGATAGTAGCTTAAACAGGCTGACTAATTTTAATAATGTCTGCAGTATTTATTGTATCAGTCCAGCTCTTAAATGATATCATTAAATTAGTTTGTCAGGGGTTGTTGTGTGGATGTGAAGAAGAGGGGACCCAAACGCAGGACTTGTGGTGAGGATTAAGGGTGTTTATTGCAATGGCAGGATGAAAGGATGAACAGAACAGGGAAGAAGACTGACTGGCTGGCTGAACTGAATGAATGACTGATCTGAACAGAGTCCAAAAAGAAACTGTTCTGGTGGGCGACCACGTGGCCAGCGGCTGAGCCGAAACAGGTCCAGTGGGAAGACTGTGGCGGCCACTAAGCAGTTCCAGTGGGCGGCCGCGAGGAAGACGGCGGCGGCCACTGAGCATGTCCAGTGGGCGGCCACGAGGAAGACGGCAGTGACCACTGAGCAGTTCCGGAGGCTGGCGGTGACAGCGAGGAAGCCCAGTCAGTGGCAAGGAAGGTGGCCACTGACACCAAACCTGACGCGGACGAGGTGGTGGTGTGGCAATCGCTTGACCGGACGACTGTGTGGGAGCCGCCGCTGGCGGAGCAGCTGCAGGCAACGGCGTGGGAGCCGCCAGGGCAGGGCCAGGAGGTGCAGATACCTCTGGCTTAAGACAGGCAGGGCAGTGTTGGGAAGGTTACTTTTAAAATGTATTCCATTACAGAATACTGAATACATGCCCCAAAATGTATTCTGTAATGTATTCTGTTACGTTACTCAATGAGAGTAACGTATTCTGAATACTTTGGATTACTTAATATATTATCGTGCTGTTTACAACTACGTGAAGGTACTATTGCTGTGATTTATTACTGAAACTGAAGGTCCGCGGCTCCGAACCGTAGTAAAGGGACCTCTGGCTAATACGGTGGGTTCCGTGTCGGGCTGGTAGCCGAAAACTAGCTTTACTTTGTTGTCTGGGTCAACTTTGCTTGCCAGAGACAGAGAAAGGCGTTGAAAGACTGCTCCAACGGAACTTATTTTTTCCGGAGGAAAACACGAACACAGTGTACAGTTGAGTCTTAATAGCTTACTGGGGCAATCGTGGCTCAAGAGTTGGGAGTTCGCCTTGTAATCGGAAGGTTGCCGGATCGAGCCCCAGCTTGGACAGTCTCGGTCGTTGTGTCCTTGGGCAAGACACTTCACCCGTTGCCTACTGGTGGTGGTCAGAGGGCCCGGTGGCGCCAGTGTTCGGCAGCCTCGCCTCTGTCAGTGCGCCCCAGGGTGGCTGTGGCTACAATGTAGCTTGCCATCACCAGTGTGTGAATGTGTGTGTGACTGGATGTGTAAAGCGCTTTGGGGTCCTTAGGGACTAGTAAAGTGCTATATAAATACAGGCCATTTACCATTTTACTTACAGCTGGGCTCGTCAGGCACTCTTCTTGGCTGCTGTGGTTATTATTATATTTACATGCTTCCAGCTCCCGTTTTTGCTCCGTGACAGCTCGGACTTTTCCTTTCTCTCCCTCCCTCGCTCACAGACACATAACGTGTATGGTAGTCCATTCTCCCTGCAGCACGGACTACACTGCCCATGATGCTACATTCTTTAGGGCCATGCCTGTAGCATTCTGCCTTTTAGCTTAGCACAACAACAACAACAAAAAGCGCTCTCACCCAGGAAACACGCAGAGAGAGCGCGTCACCCTGTAACCATGGCAACCGTAACGCTGCCGCCTGGAACAACATTACGTAGCTGTCAAACAAACCAAAACAGTCCTGACCCGCGACAATATGAAACAGGAAAGTACCGCCGTGTAATCCATTTATTTCAACAAAGTAACTGTATTCTGAATACCACCTTTTTAAACGGTAACTGTAACGGAATACAGTTACTCATATTTTGTATTCTAAATACGTAACGGCGGTACATGTATTCCGTTACTCCCCAATACTGAGGCAGGGCAAGCAGGTGCGGAAAGCTCTGGCTGAGGAGAGAGAGAGCTCACAGCCGGCTCTGGGTGCTGTGGCTGCAGACCGGGGAACAGAACTAGAAACTGACTAGGAGGCTGGCTTGGAGGCTGAACAGCAGATGACTGGACTACCGGAGACTGGGCTGCAGATGACTGGAGGACGGGAGACTGAGCTGCAGGTGACTGAACTGAGAGAGCCTCAGCTGAGCCTCTAAGGAGGTCAGGTTGGATTCTGGCCGCCCTCACCCTGGGCGCTGGGACAGGCACGGGAGCTAACTGGACACCAGTCATCCCCACCTGAGGAACAGGAACAGGTGCAGGAGTGGACTGGGTCTTAGCTGCCCTCGCCCTGGGAGCGAGCACAGGAACGGGTGATGGCTGACAGACAGGTGAAGAAATAGTGATTGGGCGAGAAAGATTATCTGATCTAGCACTGTGAATATCTTTAACGTTGGCCTGGGATGGTGGAACTGGGACAGGCTGACAGGTAGGTGAAGAAATGGTGATATGAAAAAATTATCAGCCTGAGCGGCATTAATGTGCTTAATGGGAGCCTCCGAGGGTAAGACGGTCCTTTTAGAAACAGAATAATCCTGAGTATTAATTGGCTAGTGCAGAATGTAATCACAGTAGACAGTCTTTTTTTTAGGTGGACGGTGAACAGTCTCTGAGTTGTGGTGATGGGGAAGAAAAAAGTTTGTTTCGCTTACTACCTGATGCTGCTGCTCCGACGGCGGCGTGAAGCTCGCTTCTCCTGAGCGGAAACAGCTGAGCCGCTGGGCAAGAGAGCCTCCGCTGAGCCGAGGTGGGAGGCGGAGTCACTGCAGCACGACGAGGTGCAAGGGCCGGAGAGTGAAGCGGCTGGCGGTGAGTGAGCGAGGAGCGGAGCGCCGAGAGAGGGAGCGGTTGAAGCTCGGTGAATGACTCCCACTCTCCGCGGCGAATGCTCACGTGCAGGTGAGGCAGCAGGTGGAGGACTGCGGCATCTCCAAGGCCTGCCCAGAGCCAGACGAGTCCCCACGAAGATGTGCTCCCTCTCTGAGAAGAGCCAGTTTCCACCGGAGCTTCTCCGCCCATAGGGAGAGCACTGCCTCCTGCCGCTGAAAAAGGTCAGAGTCCGCTGGGTCGCACGCGTGTCTTCGTGACACGGTTCTTGCTGTGTGGATGTGAAGAAGAGGGGACCCAAACGCAGGACTCGTGGTGAGGATTAAGGGTGTTTATTGCAATGGCAGGATGAACGGATGAACAGAACAGGGAAGAACACTGGCTGGCTGAACTGAACTGAATGGCAAACATGCGGATTACACAGCAGTGACAACATCAACGACAGGACAAAGGACTGGACGGAACTGAGGGCTTAAATACAAGACTAACGATGACGACGATCGGAGACAGGTGAGTATATGGCTGAACTTAGTCTGAATAATGATTCATGGAATAAACTGGAACACAATGCACAGGTAGACAGGCTGGCACAAAAAACTGGAAGTGAAAAACATGGATGTGGAAAATAAACTGAACATGACAAAACTGAAAACACTGGGTGAACCACCCAGGAACCCTGACATAGTTCTGAATTTGTTCACTATTACTGGCCCGTTATCATGTTTGTAAAATTTATGATGACCACAGATATGACATAGTTGTCTAATAAACATGAATTTCATTTTATTACATCCACCTTTTCACACCTTGAATATTTATATAATTCAGCAGAACTGCGCATAGTGAGCGTCTTGGAGTATAATGCATTTTTTCTCTCACAACACAAAAACTGAATACAAAATGTTGAGTTTTTGTTTTAATGCACTTTTTAAGGATCCTTTTAAGCAGCTGATTATATGTCGTGCCCTTTTGTACGTTTTTTTTCTTCAAAATACCAACTTAGGTTTCGAAACTGTTGAAATATATACGACAAGAAAGGCTTTATAATTCCCATTGTTGGGAAATTCTCATTGAAACAGTAATTAACATTCAGATGATATGAATTCAAACAGAAGTGTCAAGCAGTGCAAAAAACTGGGAATTACAGGGTATCATGGTCAAAACGTCTACAAATAAAGACAGTTCATCACTTCTTCCCACAAAGCATCAGTTTCCTTTTTTTCAGTCTTAAGCAATAGACCCAGGAGTCTCCTGTGTTCAGCCCCCCCAAGGAATTAAATTCCAGGACAGCAAGATGGTCTTTGTTTTCTCCATAATCTATCGCTTTGGTTCTCACAGCACTAAACCAAATGGGGTTTCTCAGCAGTTCTCCAGTGATGATGAACCAAAACCATCTTGCTACACATCTGTACTTTCAGAACTCTGATGTGGAAAATCAAAGATATAGTCCACCGAGCCTCATAAGATGCTTTGTCTCCTTTACTGTGTGCTTGTGGGTGATCCACTGGGCCCACACTGCCACCTCATGGTAAGTAAGAGTATTTGCTTTCTAAACCACTACGTCTCATGTCCTTCCTCAGATAAAGATGGAAATTAGTATGTTGGAGCTTGTTTAATCTGTTTCAGAAGCAAGAGCAGCTCAAAGCAGACTGTGGGTTTCCTCCAGCCCTTACCAGTTTCTAGTAGGTCCTGGTTGAATATAACTGTTCTTACTGGCCTGGCCCACTCCAAAAGCAGTCATTCTGTTAGTCATGCCACCTCATTGCCGTAGAAAAGCTTCTCACAGCCTCTGAAGCAGGTTTAAGAGTAAAACATACATTTGGTTTCATGGTATTCCCAGTAAAAGAAAGAACCTCTCTGACAGAGTGCCCCTGTTGATAATACAGGTCTGTAAGGCCTTCTGCTCACCTTTAGATAAAAGCACCACTGGGAGATGAAGTCATAGATAATCAGCTAGGTGCCATCCTTTGTGGAGGATTTAATTGTTTGTTTTTTAGTTACAAGTAAAAGATGGCCATTTAAATGTGAGACAAGCAAAATGATTATGTTACTGTCTTGAAAAAGACGACAGCTGTAAGAATACAATCACTGAATGTTCAAAATGCACTGATTGATCTCTAAAACGACACGTTAGCAGGTTTTACCATATTTAGCCATTTATTTTGACCCTATACCGATAAATACAGGAGACTAATGCTGGTTAGTAGTTTCATTTTAATGTTACATGTTCTGTCATAGACTGTCATAAAACTGTGAGATGTTCTAGACACTCTAACACCTCTGATGGGCTCACCAATAAGACAGTTGCCCGCCCTCTCAGCCTGGCCATACCAAATAAAAATCAACACTAAGTTTGACAGGTTGCTGAATTAAGACATAAAAATCCAACTGCCCTGAAGAGGAGAAAAGAAAGAAATCAGTTTAGTCTAAATTGAGGTTTGTAATGTTTATTTGTGTAATTTTGGTATTGGATCTGTTTTAAATGCTGCACATACAGTACAATACTTGTTGCTCATACACAACAGGTTTTAAAGTTCATTTCCTTCACTGGGCCCAATCTGGCAACCCCTGTGTCTCAAAGGAGGAGTCTCGAGGAAGGTATTTGTCAGACACAGTCAGTCCCATCAGACCTGTGAAGAAAGCAGGACGCAGGATTTCTGGTAAGTAAATAATTCTATGTAGTATTTTATTTGTTTCAAACATGTTTAATCCACAGGTCAAATGCACAAATCTAACCTTTGTTTCAGAGACAAACAGCCAGCAATACTTGATTACCAGCACTTATTAAGCATATTTAATTTTTGTAATAATATATGATATTATTAGATCATGATAATATTGAAAGATCTAACCTGTCATAAATAAATCAATGTTTTGGACACTCAATGATTCTTGTGTCAATGCAACAAGTAGATGATCTATGATAGCTCCTTCTGCGTGCTCCCTTTGTCACAGGAGTGGCCACAACAGGTCGGTCCACATTTTTCATTTAACTGATTTTTACACTGGTGTCCTTCCTGACTTCCTGCTTATCTGGCAAATGTGTAAAACACCACTTTAAAAAAAAAACATCAAATTTTACACATTTATTATGCAAAATGAAAAAATATGGTCTCTTCTTTTCATGTCATAACTCTGGTTTGAACCAGTTAATGAGTTTAGCAGGAGCAACAAAAAATGAGCTGTTCTGTTCTTAATTTGTGAACAACAATAAGAGTTTATATTCATTTGACAGCTAGTTGCTGTAGTTTGAGTGCAAATCCCAGAATATGAAGCATACCTGCAGGAAGGCAGTTTGTTCAAACTTGCAAAGTATACTGTATGGTTTGGGGGCTTTCTGGAGTAGAACCAGAACCTGATGCAGAGATTATATGTCTTGTGTGGCTTGAGAATACTTTGGGATCCCTCAGTTGGAACTGATAACCTGGAATAGCCTGATGTCACTGTGGACCAACTTTGAATAAGCAGAAGATAGTGGGTGGATGGACAGATCAATGGATGGTTGGCTAACTGGATAAACAGTTGCTATGAGCGGTGAACAGCAGATGGACAGACATGCAGAGATTTTCGAAATTATTTGTATGATAGTCCATTTAAGTTTTCTGATTTTTATTGTTACTTTTTAGTTTATACTTTTTTTGATATTTAGTGCTATTTGGTGTTTCCTGTAGTTTTTAATCTTGTGCAGTATTAGTGTACACTTTATATACTAGCGGTGTATCGAATACTTTTTGGTTCAAACAGCTTAATTTCCTACTGTTCATTGACAACAATTAAGAGTGAGACGTATGCTTTTCTGGAATGACGCATGACCTGATACATACGTCTTCTTTTCACAGTGAAACTATTTGGCATTCACCTTATCACACAGAATGGCACAACAAGGAAGCAGGTCAGTAAAATTCCACTGTTCAGTCTGTCTGGATCTACTGAAGGAGCCGGTGACTATTCCCTGTGGACACAACTACTGTATGAGTTGTATTAAAGGACACTGGGATAAAGAGGAACCAAAAGGAGCCTACAGCTGTCCTCAGTGCAAAAGGAGTTTCATATCCAGGCCTGAGCTGGAGAAAAACACCATGTTAGCAGCGTTAGTAGAGGACTTGAAGACATCACCTGAAGATGTTTCCTGTGATGTCTGCACAGGAAAGAAGCTGAAAGCAGTGAAGTCCTGTCTGGTATGTTTGGTTTCTTACTGTGACCAACACCTCCAGCCTCACTATGAATCCTCTGCATTTGACAAACATAAGCTGATCAAACCTTCCAAGAGGTGGAAAAGTAACATCTGTTCAACTCATAATGAGGTGAGGAAGATGTTCTGCCATACTGATCAGCAGTGTATCTGTTATGTCTGCTGCATGGACAAACATAAACGCCATGTAACAGTTCCAGTTGAAGTTGAAAGGGCAGAAAAAGACAAAGACCTTAAGATGAATCTGCAGGAAGTCCAGAAGAAAATTCAAACCAGAGTGGAGGAAGGTAAAGTGCTTGAGAAAGAGATGGAGGGGATCAAACTGTCTGCTGATAAAACAATTGAAGACAGTGATGCCATCATCAATGAGCTGGTGAGTTTCATCAAAGAAAAAGGCTCAAATCTAAAGCAGCAGATCAAATCCCAGCAGAAAGATGAAGAGAGGCGAGTCAAAGAGCTTCAGAATAAGCTGGAGCAGGAGATCACTGAGCTGAAGAGGAAAGAAGAGGAGCTGAAGCAGCTTTCAGACACAGAGGGCCACACCGAATTTCTACTAACGTACTCCATGATGTCAAAACTCAGTGAATATACAGATTCACCAAGCTTTAAAATGTGTCCATTTAAATACTTTGAGGATCTGCAAACAGCACTGTTAGAAGCCAGAGAAAAACTCAAAGCATTTCTAAGTGAGGAATGGAGCTATCTCACTCTGACAGTGAGATCAGTGGATGTTTTGCTGCCACAAATTGAACCTAAGACCAGAGATGACTTTTTAAAACATTCATGTCAACTGACGATGGACCCAGACACAGTCCACAGAAATCTCTTCCTATCTAATCAGAACAGAACTGTATCAGACAATATTTCAAATCCAAATATATATCCTGCATATAAAAAAAGGGACAGGTTTTCCATCCAGCAGCAGGTCCTGAGCAGAGAGAGTCTGATTGGACCTTGTTACTGGGAAGTGGAGATGAAAGGGAGAGGTCTGTCAGTAGCTGTGACGTACAAGAATAAAAATAACCTGGATCAAACTGAATTTGGAAGTAATAATAGTTCCTGGGCATTAGAGTGTTATGGCGACTACTACAAATTCAAACACAACAAAATCACAACTTCCATCTCAGGCCCTCTGTCCTCCAAAGTAGGAGTGTACGTGGATCCCAGAGGAGGTATTCTTTCTTTCTACAGCGTCTCTGACACCATGGCCCTCCTCCACAGAGTCCAGACCACATTCACTGAGCCGCTCTATGCTGGACTGTGGATTTGGAAGAGTTTTTGGACTGACACCACTGCTACGTTTAATGAGATAAAATAGGCCGTCTTCATTGGTTTGTGAACCCATCTTGTTCTTGTGTTGTTCTTTTCTTTACTCACTGATCAAATGCCATCATCTTAAGCCAGGTGTCACAGTGAAACATGAAATATGGATTAAAATCTCACATTTCTTTGTGCACAGGAACTAGAAATCAGTAGCATCTAGGCATGATGAGTGCCAGTGTTTGCACATGTATCATTAATCAAAATGTGAGATTTGTTTTGTACGGCTTATACTGTTGCTGTGAGGTTTTCTGTCTCACTGTATGAATCATTCATGAACTTTCTCAATCATTTTCGATTTCTTTTTTTTTTTTTACCTTTTTTGCATTTTAAGAAAATAACTGTAATGATACGTATAGTACACCCATAATAATATAAAATCAGTTGTACATTCATGTTTAACAATAATTATTAAATGTTAAAAATGAATTAGTTGCAGCGCCTATACCACCTACGACACCTGAGGAAGTTCAGGGTCTCTCCAGTGATCCTCAGGACTTTCTATACAGGCACTGTGGAGAGCATCCTCACACAGAACATCACATCCTGGTTTGGAAACAGCTGTGTCAAGGACAAAAAAGCTCTTCAGAGAGTGATCCGTACAGCAGAACGCTGCTGCAGGGCTGCACTCCCCTCCCTACAGGACATTTACACTAAGAGATGCTGGACCAGAGCAGCTCAGATACTGAAGGACCCGTTCCACCCTAGCAATAAACTGGTCCATTTTCTGCAATCAGGCAGAAGGTTCCGCACCATCAGGGCAAGAACAGAGAGGCTGAAGAGGAGCTTCTACCCTCAGGCCATCCATGTGTTAAATCAGGACATGCCCCCCCCCTCACCATCAACCATAACAAACTGATACAGGACTCACATATTCCCATTTCATGCCCGATCCTTCTGACTTTATTGCGGCACAAGTCACTTTAACGCCCCACTCACACAATTTACACTCCCAAATTTTGAACTGTAAATTTCCAGATTGTTTCATTCTATTTAACTTAATATATATAATTCACTCACTTATTGCACATAATGTCCTCTTTGTATATATCTACTTACTTACTGTATATAATGTTTTTCCCTCTCTATTTTGCACAGTCGAGGAGCGTATCAGGTCACATTTCACTGCATCTTATACTTGTATAACTATGTACGCGACAAATAAAAGGATCTTGAATCTTGAATCAGTGGGTTAAACGGTTGATTAATTTTAATAATGTCTGGAGTATCAGTCCAGCTGTTACATGATGTCATTAAATTAGTTCTGAATTTGTAACTTTTATTGACTCGGTACTGTGTTTGTAACATTTGTGATGACCACATATGATCCTGGGTCTTATGACCCAGCGGTTTCAGTTTCTTGTGTTTTGTCATTTTGTATTATGGTTTGAGTCCACCTTGTTACTGTTGCACACTTGGATTAAAATGAATTGAAACCAGTGGGGCTTTGTGAGTTCGCCTTTACTGTATCTGCAAATATATATGTAGACATAGCACAACGTTACACACTTTTGCAGTCTCACACAACTCTTACGGTGTGTTCACACCGAATGCGATAGGCGCGAGCGAAAACGCCCCAAACACCCCTAATTTGACACGTGCACATTCGCACCTCGACGCGTGTCCAAGAAAAATCCATCGCGCCTCAAAATTGCATCTTTTCACGCGCGTGAACCGGAAATGTGGGAGGAATGTGGGAGGAAGTTGTGCCAGACGGTATCTTTGCTAGATGGCAGCTGTGAGCTAGCGTTTGAAGAGAGAGTCAGCCTTCTCTATTTACTGTGGAGAGCAGAGCAGCGGCGTTAAGGACGTCCTCACCGTACCTGGGTCCATCAGGTCCTCCAGAGGCGTGAGCAGTTCGGTGAGTTTCACCACTTGCTCGAGGAGCTGCGCCTGGATGACGGCGATGACAGCGATACCACCGTCTTTCACTCGCCCAGTTTGAGAACCTGCTGTCCCGCGTTGGTCCAAGCATCGCCCGCCTAGACACCAACTACAGGCGCTCAATCCCACCTACAGAGCGCCTGTCCATCTGCCTGAGGTTAGTAAAAGTGTTTAATATGGTAGTCCTTTATTGATACCTGTGCTAATATATGCTAAACCATCCGTTTATACACTGCTAACATGGATGTGGTATGCTAACAGTGAATGCCGTCGGTGTTTACTTTATACACTTTTCCCCACACGCATGAACATTAGTCACAGTTCTCACAATGTGATTCTCCAAGTGCAAACCTTTGTAGATTGCAAAACGTAAAAGTATTATGCCGTGTTTTGTCTTCATCTGCCTGCCACTTTCGTGCGCCTTTTTCCCTCGCGGTGCAGGTGTCTATTTCCGAATGAGGGTCATAGTTATGGGTGTTTTTGTGCTGTTTTATCTATTGGACGTGATGGTTATCAAAACAAAACATGATAAATTTGACAAGCACAGGAGACACAGCACGGAGGAGATTTGTCAATCAGGCTGCAGAATGCAATGCTGTACTGTGCAAAAAAAAAAAAAAAAAAATCAGCGAAAAAGCGAGGCAGTGACGGATGAGCGGGACCACTGTGTGCTGTTTATTAATAAAAAAAAAAAAAAAAAAATCCTATATGACAACATGCATAAAAGCAGAACGGTATTTGTACATCAGTGGGAAAATAGCGGTGGCTTGCTAGCTTTTGTGCGGCTTCCTCGGGTCAGTGAAAAATGTAAAAAGAGAAATGAATGAACTCACCAGGTTGCCCGATCTCTTCACATATCTTCCTCCAAGCTCGGTCCTTTATATTCCTGTCTCGGTACACAAAGCAGCTGGTGTCGTACAGCTCCGGGTTGTTTGCTACGGCGTTGATTAGCCTTCCCTCCATTGAAGAATGAAGGGCTTTGGCTGGATCTGCCCCTTTGACCTGGTTACAGCCACGTCACCAGGCTCCTCATTGGTTGACGCGGCGCGATTTGACGCTGGAGTTCAAATTTTTCCAACTCGAGCGGTAGAGGCGAAACACGCGTATGCACAAAATGCAACACAAAAACTCACGCGCGTGGTTTTTTCCGCGAATCAAACGCGCCAGACGCGGTACACTGACGCGCGTTTCACGCGTTTTGGCGTTTTCGCGACGCAAATCTGCCTCCGAATTTTCGCCGGACGCGCAATCGCGTGTCATCGCGCTCTTTCCATTGACTTTACATGTAAACCTGACGCTCTGGCCGCCTCTATCGCGTTCGGTGTGAACACACCGTTATAGTTAGTTTTTAAACTCAAAACACTAATACTTCTTCCAATAACATCAATGGAATAAACGTCGACAACTGTGTGATTCAGCAGTCTTCATCCACTGTGATTACAGCCGAATACAGGTATAGATCCAACTACAACGCCACGAGGTTTCAACACGAACTAGTGGATTAGCTTCAGCTGCTAATTGTTAGCTTCGCGGCTAATCTACATCGCTACCAATGAGTACATACTAATGACACATAATGGGGATTAACGGCCAACTTTCCCGCATTCTCTGCAACCCCGTGGACTCATCTGTAGATACATTTTAAGTTATTTCCCATCTTGTATCTGCTTACCTGTAAATATATATGTAGACATAGCAGAGGTCACACACTTCTGCAGTCTCACACAACTCGCACTGCCTTATGGTTAGTGTCTGGGCTTATTTACTCCCGCTAGAGCTGCTCATTTTAGGGGATACTCCCTCTTGTGGTGTAACAGAGGAATAACTACCCTTCCTGCACTATGTCATTTTTGGAGACTGGGGCACACATTTTATTTTACAACAACCAAAGAAAATACATATTTGAACAATCAGAATATTTAACTAACTATAATATTGTAACTAAAGATTATGGGGGGTGTCCTGTTTTGTCCACAATGTCTTTCTTGTCCTTACAGTACTTTAAAGTGTAGTCTGAGTCACTAGGTTTTTATGTTTATTTTTTGGTTGTTAGATTTCCCCGTGTCTTTGGTCCTGTGTCTCCCTCTGTGTATCTGTAGTCATATAGTTCCTGTGCCTTGTTTCCCCTCGTGTTTTATTCCATGTTTCCCCCCAGCCCGCTGTCTGTGCTCTGCCTGTGCTCTCTCTCCCCCTGCTGTCTGCGTCTCTGTGTTCTTCCTGTGTTACGTTTTGGGTCAGTATTTTCAGTTCTGTGTCCTCGCTGTCTTGTTATGCGTAATTGTCCTCAGCTGTGCTCCCCGTGTGTTCCCACGTCCCTCATTAACTTCTGTGTATTATGTCAGAATCTCCCCCTGTTCCGTGTTGCGTCGTCCCTCAGTGTTGTGTGCGTTTCCCCGTGGTTTCCCTGTGCCTCCTTGTGAGTTAGTTTTAGTTTTTCCCAGTGTAGTTTTGTATCATCCTTTATCCTTATGCTAATAAAGCCGTGCTTTGTGTTTATCCACGCGTGTTGTGAGTATTGCGTTTGGGTCCTCACCTGCCTGCACGCAGCCAACATTGTAGTCCAATTAACATGAACTTTATTTTATTACACTTTTTCACCTTGAATATTTATACAATTCAGTATTGGAATATAATGCAGGATTTTTCTGTCACCACCAGAGATGGGCAGTAACGCGTAATCCGATTACTTTTTTCAAGTAACGAGTAAAGTAAGGGATTACCATTGCAAAAACGGTAATTAGATTACTGTTACTTTCCTGTAAGCACGCTGCGTTACTGCGTTACTAAAACTGTGATATTTTTGCGAGAGTGTCTCATGACAGTGACGTAAGCGAGTGCGACGTTCGTGCCAACAGCTGTGTGCAGATCAACAGTGAATAATATATCGAGTGCGGAGAGAGTATGAGCATGCAGCGTTTAAAGCGTGGAAGTACTGACCTTACTTTGAGTCTGATTCCGTAAAAAGTGACAAAAACATTAGTGTCCACTGTTCACTGCGCGGGAAGAAAACTTCTTTTTACAGCGAAAAAAACCCTTAACTTCCGAGCAAGCGCCGAGTGCGCTACCACGGAATGTGAAATTCACAGAGAAACTCGCGGATTCTTCCACTGATCACTGCAGCACACCTGCACCAGGGTAAACCTCCGCCTAACCCAGCCCTGCTTTACAGGTGAAAATAGAGCAACAGGACCGCTAGTCTTTGATTTTATTTATTTTCTGCTGTGTTTTACTTGCATCTATTTGAAAGAGTGAGTGTAAACACAAAAAAAATATTTTATTTTATGTGCTGGAATGTGCAGAAAATAGGTTTAAATGTTAAACAAATTTCTTCCAGTCAGAGAATGTTGCATATAATTTAATGCTTGATGCTTAAAGTTAAAAGATTAAAACTAATAAAACCAAGTTTTAAAAAGAGACATTTCCATTTGATTACATTTTGTATGATGGATTATGCAGAAAAAGTAGAATTGGGCTGAAAGATCTATCGCTTTATCGCCTATTCAGGTTGAAAATCGTGTTTTTAAAAAGTAACTAAGTCACTAAGTAACTAGGTAATTAATTACTTTTGAAAATAAGTAATCAGTAAAGTAACGGGATTACTTTTGGGGGGAAGTAATCAGTAATTAGTTACTGATTACTTTTTTTCAAGTAACTTGACCAACACTGGTCACCACACAAAAGCTGAATACAAATGTTTTGTACTTCTAAAGATCTTTAAAAAGGTGATGTTGTGCCGTACTGATCAGCAGTGTGTCTGTTAAATCTGCTGCATAGGAGTATATGTGGATCCCAGGGCAGGTGTCCTGTCCTTCTATAGCGTCTCTGACGCTATGGTCGTCCTCCACACAGTCTAGCATGTTCACTGAGCTGCTCTATGCTGGACTGTGGATTTGGAAGAGTTGGACTAACACCACTCAGTGACATAAGGTTCACTGGTTTTATCAAAGACCTGATGGGAAAAATGTGTGTCAACTATTTTGTTGCTCATTACTCAGTAAAATGATATCTGACCAGTTTCCAGTGTGGGCCGGGCTGTGTGTTCTTTTATTTCCTGTTGATTTAATTTATTAAAATTTTAAGAAGCTAGCTCCTCGTGCTTTAATTAGTGAGCGACAATAACTGCCACATATGAATCATATCTATATGAAAATGTAAAACTGAATATTTATTTACATTTTACATCTGTGTTGTTTCTGTATGGTATTACTCTTCTACTGCACAAATCATCGATGGAGTCCGTCACTCTTTCAAGATGCTGAGGGATTTGTTGCTAACATACAGTAAATACTGTGATAATCAATAAAAACTCAAGTGTATATTCTTTTTTTTTAATTGTTAAATTGCTTTACAGACTGCTAATGTAACAAGAGTATTAATAACATTAATAAAGCTCACTATTTTGAATAATTCCTAAAGTATTTAATATGTGTTTATTATCGAAACTACAAAAGAATATAACCAGCATAATAAACTTTATATATTTATATAATAAATTCATGACTCATTCCAACATGGCTGATGATTTTTATTATTTAACTTCTTATATAATAGAGTATCTTGTATATTCTATGTAGAATAATGAAATCTACTTATCCGTTCCATCCATTCTCTTCCACTTATCCTTTTCAGGGTCATGAGGAGGTGGGGCCTGTCCCAGATGTCTTAGGGTGAGTGGCAGGGTACACCCTGTACAGGTTGCCAGGTTAACCTATCCCCACCAACTTTATGTCTTTGGACTGTAGGAGGAAGCCGGAGTACCCAGAGAGAATCCACAAACTCCGGGAGAACATGCAAACTCCACACAGAAAGACCCGGGCCTGATGGTGGAATTGAGCTCAAGACCTTTCTTGCTGTGAGGCAACAGTGCTAACCACCAAAATCTACTCATATCATGGTAATTTTAAAGTAAAGGAAAAAGTGACTCTGACATTTAGAGAAATACAAGATCTTGTCTAATTTCACTTTGAAGTTTAGGACTCTGCTTGGCCTAGTCTTAGACTAAAAAGTGTTTTGACACAGTAGTTTCTTTTAGATCTGGGAATACACTTAATCTATGTGTGGATTTGAGAGCTGAGAGTTGATCTTAACTCCCAGCTGATCTTAAGAGCTTCCGGATGTGACCAGCAGATGGAAGCATTACTGCACAGACAGACCTGGAAATTCTCCTCCTCATACTACAATATATTGATGCATACAATGAATGATTCCGCCAGAATCCGTCAAAGAGTTTTACAGGAGCCACAAAAGAAGAATGTGCTGTTAATCACTATTCTTAAATAGTGGACAACACAGAGAAATTATATTTCTTTTACAGCTAGTTGCTGTAGTTTGTGTAGGTCACTTTGAAAATCCCTGAATACAAAGCAAACCTGGCTACAGAATGACGGTTAGCACAAACTTGCAATGTACACTTGGTAGTTGGGTCAGCTTTAGGTTGTTTGTCTTCCTCAGGCAAAGATGCAAAAGAGTATATCGCAGTCTGTTTATTCTGTGCCAGAAGCAACAGCAGCTCCGACCCCCCATCAGAACTCCTCCAGCCATTGTTGGTTCCTAATAAACTCTTCTCACATATAACTCTTGTTACTGTCTATTCCAAAGTAAAGAGTCGTTCACGCTATCATAAATGGGTTCTGTAGGTCAGGCCAAATAATTAACCAAGGAAAAGATTTCCCTCTGCCTCTGAAGCAGTAGAAGAAGCAGCAGTAGTACAGGTGTTTTGTCTCCGTGGTCTTCAAAATGAAATAGTCTCTGACAAAGAACTCTTTTTCTGATGCGCTCTGCTCAGCTTTAGGAGCTGAAGTAAACCTTGACTCAGGCTTCCATTCGTAATTCAATGATCAAACAGACAGGTTTAACCAGGAGCTTGAAGCTGTTCTAACTAACCCTTCTTTCTGGAGTTCCCAGTTGTCTTGGCTGGAATACGTCCATAATAACATGACCTCAGCTGCCACTAGACTAGGTACCATGTAAAAGTATGCATTTGTTATATTAGAGTTTGCCCTAACTCAGAGAATAAATGTTGCTAAGTGTGGCCTCTGCTTACAGTTATTTCCTATCCAAATTCCACTGGACTGTCAAAATCACTGTCATAGTGTTTGGTGAGTGGCCGTTTCAAAAATGAATTAATATTAATGGTGTTAAGTCAAGGTATGTGGCAGCTGAAACTTAAGAGCTTCCATATATGACCAGCAGATGGCAGCATTAACTTACAGACAGACTTGTGTATACTACTGCTGTCTGTGCACCTCCGCTGCCACAATGTCTGCGTTATGCGGTGTAATGTCAATGAAGAAATGAGCAGGTCCTCTAACCTACTGATAAGGCGTCTACTGTTACAACAAATCTAATTAAGTTTCAGAAATGCAGAGAAATACATAGAAAACATTAAAAAAAACACATATTTAGTTCAATTCATTTTTTACATAGCGCCAAATCACAACAACAGTTGCCTCAAGAAGCTTTATATTGTAAGATAAAGACCATACAGTAAGGAAAACAGAGAAAACCCCAATAATCATATTAGCCCCCACCCACCCCACCCCATGAGCAAGTGCTTTGGTAAAAGTGGGAAGGAAAAACTCTTTTAACAGGAAGAAAAGAAACCTCCAGCAAAATCAGGCTCAGGGAGGGGCGGCCATCTGCCAACACCGGTTGGGGGTTAGGGGAGGAAGGATAAAAGACATGCTGTGAAAGAGAGCCAGAGATTACTAATAAGTAATTGTTAAATGCAGAGGGGTCTATTAACACATAGTGAGTGAGAAAGGTGACTGGAAAGGAAAAACTCAATGCGTCATGGGAGTCCCCTGGCAGCCTATGCCTATTGCACCATAACTAAGGGAGGATTCAGGGTCACCTGGTCCAGCCCTAACTATATGCTTTGGCAAAAAGGAAAGTTTTAAGCCTAATCTTAAGAGTAGAGATAGTGTCTGTCTCCCGAATCCAAACTGGAAGCTGGTTCCACAGAAGAGGGGCCTGAAAACTGAAGGCTCTGCCTCCCATTCTACTTTTAAATACTCTAGGAACAACAAGTAGGCCTGCAGTGCGAGAGTGAAGTGCTCTAATAGGGTGATACAGTACTATAAAGTCATTAAAATAAGATGGGGGCTGATTATTTAAGACCTTGTATTGGTGTGTGAAGAGGACTCTCTATTTACATGTACAAATTGGAGTCTATTAGATAGATATGATACAAACCACTGCAGCACAGTACCTGTAATACCTACAGCATGTTCTAATCGCTCTAATAGGATATTATGGTCGACAGTATCGAACCCTTTACTGAGGTCTAGCAGGACAAGCACAGAGATGAGTTCACTGTCAGAGGCCACAAGAAAAATAAGCTGTTTCTGTGCTGTGATGGGCTCTGAAACCTGAGTATGATGATTCATATATGTACAATAAATGTTGTGATGTGTTTCAGTCACATGCAATAAGCTGTATTAACTGATACAGACATGCCTTGAAAGACAAAACACATGAATAGATGAATATGATAAAATCCCACCAACACATCACTTCAAGTACTCACATCATTAAGCAGTTTCTGTGATAATAATGCAGATTTACAGATGTGCACTCAAAGAGAAAACACATTAATTAATTCTCTGACTTATATCTGTGCAAACAGAATATTACTATATGTAAATTAAGTTAATAAATAACTCAGAGGGTTTCTTCTTCTCCTCTTCTGTTTTTTTTCATGCGGTAACTCCAGCTATTGTTTTATTTTCATAAGCCATTTGAGGCTTTAAGCTGTCACGACTAATCTACTTCCTGATTCTCTCTGGCTGAGCTACAGAACAAGAGAGGATCGGAGGTGAGTTGAGGTGGTCTGTGTGTCTCAGCTCCCTAAGCCTTTTAGAGCCACTGCTGCTTCTCGGAAACGCACACTGATCTTTTTATCTTTTTACAAAGGTAGGTTTGGGACGCACAATCAAAGACAAAGCACTGCTGTGTCAAACGCCTGGTGGTAGCTGGGAGACTCCCTGGTGCTTTGAGAGCCCATCCCATTACCAAAAAACCGATTAAAAGTTCCCTGCTCTCAAAGGCTGAGGTGTCCTGCCAAAGTGGCCTTAAAGCAGGAGGCTGAAGCCCTGCTCAGAGAGTGCTTCTCTCAGGACAAGTGCAGCAGCTAAACGTGCTCACCTACAGGATTTACACATTACATCAATGTAAGCTCACAGTTTATATTCACAGAATGTGACGATCTTAACAACAATCTTAACAACCGCTAATTCAGGTTTAATGTCCTGTATTAATTACTTCAGTGAACTAAATCCACACTGCGGGTAAAAGTGCAGCACATCTGATGTTTTGTGATTAGTGTGAATGGTAACAGCTGACAAAATAAAGAACAAAACAAGCTGTTAATACGATCAAATTGTAACAGAGAAGTGCCCGTTTTGAGTGTGAGTGAGGTTGTGTTTTTTTCCAGCTACAATTTACAGATTTCCTCTAAACATGGCGCACAAAGGAAGTCTTTCAGCTACTGCTGAGAAAAGAAGGACAGCTTAAAAGATACATTCGCTAAATACGTGTGTGTGTGCGTGCAAGTGTGTGTGTGTGTGTGTGTGTGTGTGTGTGTGTGTGTGTGTGTGTGTGTGTGTGTGTATTCAAGATTGTTGGTCCCAGCTCTTCCTGTCATGGGCCCTGTGTTTTGAGGTTTCACAAGCTGCTGTTTCTTTTATTTCGTGAGAATGTTTTATGTTCAGGTTTTGTTATTCGTCTCTTTGGTGTATGAGGCTGTCAGCTTCGTTGTTATTTATTATTACTTTACATGCAAGCCTGTTTGAATTTTGCTGAAATTATTGAAATCCTGTATTCAGGTGATCCCTGGTGGTTGAGTTTCCATATTCCTTTGCTTTTCTCTATCTTATGTTGTGTATAGGTTTTGTTTTATAGCCTGTTTATTGTTGTTTTGTTATAGAAATAGAGATAAAAGTCTTAATATCATCCTCTTCTTCGTCTTAAAAAAATCAGAAAACATTTGTTTCATAGACTGAAAATAGTCTGACTCGGCTCTTTAACCTGTCAGCTCCATGGTCCAAAGTCTTTGTGACTGAGATCATGTAAGAAAAGTACCAGCGAACAATTTGCTGAATTCACAGCTAGTGAGTGGACATCATGTTGTACCCATGCAGCTCTCTCACCTAAACCACCAAGTATCCAGTATATCCAGTAGTATGAATGCATCATGTGAGAAAGGCCAGACTCTTCTAACACTGAGCTCATGTGCAGAAGCAAAATATCAGATTAGCTTCAAGAATGAAAACCAAAATGTCAGTTTCTCAGGCAGCGAGTAAGTTCATTCATAAAAGATGGCATCGCTGAGGTTTCCAAGTGGAGCCATTAGTGAAATTCCTGAGAACTGCTTGTGGTAAGACAATATCCTTTGTAATTACATGGGTACCTGGAAAGCCTTCTTTATGCTGCCTAAATAGGAAACCTTCGAGGACATGAACAGGAGGGAAAGCCGAGGCTGTCGATGGAGTCACCTTTAAAGATGAATGCTGTTGTTGAGCGTCAACGAGGTCAGGCATCCCACCGAGGTCCCGCCAAGGGACACAGAAATGAGGTGCGGTCAAGTGAAGCTCTGACGCATCGTTCCTCATTAGAGGAAAGTATCTGTGTGTGTGTTTGAGTGTACTTGCGTCTATGTGTGAGGGGTTAGCGGGTGGGATTCCAAAGGACTTTGGTAAACTGACTGATGAAGATGCTAATAGCTTCTCTAATAGCTTTAAAGCCGTGTACATAAGACATAGGATCCAGTCGGGCTCAAGTGAACTCCAAAACTTTGCCCTATATCATTCTCATAAGCGCATATGCACCGAAACACACACACACACTGGGTTGTTTTGAAACATTAGCACCCGTCTACATCCCCAGTGAGCCCAAAGCGTCGTCCATCTGTAATGAAACCTTAGCGGGTCACATGCTAGTGTTGAAATACCCCCTGCTTGGTCCACTGGCCTGACTCTCATCATCCACATGCACACATCATACCTCTCTGCTCCTCCAGACCTCACTGTGGAGGCTTTGTCAGTCAGCGGGGAATCAGCGGCCGCTCCTCCCCAAACATCCAGGGCTCCTCCGTGTGTAGAATTACAGGCTGTAGTAGGAAGCGTCCCATCACCTAAATGTCACAGTTTCATGGTATAACAGCTAAACCCGCTCCATCAACTCCTGAACCTTTTCTCACATTCTCCCCGAATGATGTGAAGGACTTTATGCCCCTTGTGAATTAGGCAACTTAACTGTCGTAGCCATATCGAGCAGCTTTGATGCAGCTGCTCAATATAGTCAGCATGTGTTTTAGGAGTTTTACCTACTTATCTCACAGCTTATCTTCTGCAATTAAATGATGAACAAAAGTGGATTTTTAACTGTCACGTACTCCTGCAGTGGTGCTTTCAGTAGACCGCTACAAGAGTAGAACAGCTATGGTTGCACATGAGTTTGCATTATTAGTGAGTTAATAAAGTCATAAATTGTATTTCAGTGGCAGGTTCAACACTTTTTGGATGTACTGTAGTACAGCACCCTATCAAACAATAGTCCCTGCTAGGGGGCAAGGGGACTAAGGTAAATTAGTCCTAAGAAGGGAGCTCATCAGCAACAGTCTGGTGGCTGTGCCTTGATCTATGCAGCTTGAAATAAGCCAGAAAAATAACATCTTCCACTTTGTGGGCCTATCACCCATAGGAGCAGGCATTGGGGTGGGCTGGATGTAAGGCAAAAAGAGGGACCTGGGCGTTTTGACCCTTGGCATTGCAAACTGATGTCTTCCTTATTAGGTTTTTTTAGGGAACACCGAGGTAGACCCAGAACCAACTTTCATCTCATCTGGCCTGGGAGGGCCTTGGGATCCCACAGGAGGAACTGGAAAGTATGGCTGCCACCACAATCCAGCTTTGAACAGGTATAAGAAAATGTATGTATGAATGGATGGATGGATAGCTAATTGCAGTTCACTTTCTTTGCTATTCTCCTGTAGAAGAGCACCTGTAATACAAGCTAATGGAACCTACCTGCATCTTGAGATATAAAGCCACGAAAAGCAGACTGTATGACAGTCTAAACCCAAACCTGCTGCATACATCAGCATGTTTCAGGGTGAAGAGTCCCCCTTAAGGTAATTCCTTGTAAAAATTTCCCCACAAAAAAGTCTGAACATCAAACCTTCTCCCCGTTTCAGCACCAACACTGATCCATAAATGCCACAAAGACCTCATGGGTTCAAAAAAGATAAGCTGTTTCTAACAGACTGTCCTATGTGCCTATATACCCTAAAAGGTTGATCTGTTCATCTGGTCGTAGCGTTTTCAGTGGGAGAAACGTTCCGTCACTCATCCAAGTGACACCGTCCAGGCAGCAAAAAATGACCAAGATGCCCAAACCCCTTCCGCACCCCGCCCCCCTCCACATGCCTGATGATGATAACGTTTTACTTTATACATATGAAAAAAACCCAAACAATACATACACATATACACAGATGCCTGCATAGAAATGTACATTAAAATATGCACAAACTTCAGTAACTTCAGCTACAATGATGCAAAGAAAACAGAGAAAACTTTGAGAATCATATGACTCCCCTTTAACATGAAGAACCCTCCAGCAAAACCAGGCTCACGGAGAGGCAGTCATCTGCTGCGGCTGATTGGGCATGAAGGGAGACAGACAGATTAATAATAACTAATGATTAAATGCAGAGAGGTGTATAAACACATAGTGAGTGAAGAAGAAAACTCGCTGCATCATTACAAGCCCACATAGAGCGTCTGTGAATTACAGTAGTCATAAATTAATAACAATAAAAATAGTAAATGCCTTAACTAGTTTTTCAAAACATCATTTCAAAACAACGCTGGTATCAGTAAGGTATTTTCACCCAGAGAAACGCTGCTCACTGGATAGTTTCTCCTTGGTAAACCTCAGATTGATTGTGTGGGAAAATCCCAGTAGATCAGTATTTTCTGAAATACTCAGACCAGCCTGTCTGGCTCCAACAACCATGCCACATTGACTTAAATCATCTTTCTTCCCAATTCCGATGCTCAGTTTGACTGGCAGGTCATCTCAACCATATTTACATGCCTAAATGCATTGAATTGCTTCTCCCTAATAAAGTGGCCGTAAGTGTATATCCTGAGCTCCATCACAGCTGTTTGGGCATTTTTAATTTTACGTATTACATATTTGAAGTATTAAAAAAGTAGAGTTTACTGTAAGTTGTTCACAGTGCCTAAAATGACCACATTTATGAGAAAGGCTCACTATCCCCAAAACACTCAGCTGACGTAGTTAAATGTCGCCACAAAAACTTACTAATTTAACAATCTTAGTGCAATCAGAGGGGAGCTGTACAAAATATATTGAAGCCTGAGCCATACAGTTTTATTTTTTTTAAACTAATGTAACTGATCTCTGATTATATGTGCAGGAATCAAATGTAGCATTTTAAACTAATGACTTCATAGAAGTCCTTTGACTTTGACTGCCTCCTGACCTTTGTGGCCACAAAAGCCTGCAGTTTCTTGAAGGTTGTTAGTCAGAGATAATCATATTAGATTATCTGATTGCCGCTGATCAGTATTGTGCACCCTTAGGCTGAACCTCGGCACTTCAACAGGGTGCAGAAAACAAGTTTAGGGGGAAATTCCCAGCACAATTTGACACTTAAGTCATTATTTTGCCAAAGTGCAATTCAGACTGGTTTGGCAGCATGTCTTTAAATAACATAAACAGACCCAGAGGCTATCACCATCTAGCTGAAATCTTTGAGAGGCAAGCAAGGGTCAGTAACAGTCTTGACTCGTAGGTGACTCTATGACAGTTTTAATTTCATCCAACGGGCTTGGGGCATTGCATTTAAGCACTTTAACTGCTGAATAATAACATCAGATGCCTATTTATAACCCCTAAAACTGGATGCACCCATCAAATTATGAAATAACAGCAGACAGACTATTGACTTCTTTTCTCTTATTATTAGATGATGTCAGTCAGTTGGAGTTTATTGCTGGAAAACTGTTTGGCTGAATCTAAACCCTGATGCCTCTTCTATGAAAATAAAAAACTGTTGTTATTTGCAAGACATTAGTCAAGAATAGATTCCGAATAGATTCCTACAGCTTGCACTTAAATTTTTAAAAAATGTTTTGGAAATCACTGGTAAGGAGGAATAAAAAGTATCTGTTAACCTGCTTTAAAAGCCATAAAATGTTCAGGGGGGGCGGGGGTTAATGACATTTTAACCATGGTGCCTCATGGGTATTTTGTGCAAATAAGGTCAAGAACATTTTTTAAAAAAAAGGTTGCCTTCTCTGATCTAAAATTTGCCTTGAAATGTTCTGAATAAATAGTTTAAAAGTGTTTACTGTGTTTTAGAGACAGGGATGAGAAATTTGAACACATTTTGTGCCTCTGACTTTTACTCCAGCCGTCACTGTGAAGTCAACAACAAACTAATGACAATGTAGAAAGTTATTAAAAACCCTTCAAAGGTATTTAATGTGAGATCAGGATTTTATTAACAGTATAAAAGTGCTTTTTGTAATTACCCTTTAACCACAAAGGGACCATGAGTATGTTAAGCTGTTTTCAAATGTGTGCTGCTATTTAACCCTCCGCACCCCATAACAGACACGTACAGTCAGCATTTTTTTTTTAGGTGAATAACATCAACATTTGACAATAATATCGCTCAGTTCTGATACTGAGGTGAGCTGTTGAGGATATCATGAGTTTTTCTGTTGGTAGGTGCTGTTCCTGACAATGTAGCTGCTGTTAGCAGAAACTTGTATAAGCTTTGGAGGTAATGCCACCAGAGTTGGGCAGTTACCCAGAAAACTCTATTGCAGTGTGTGACTATAATAAAACTTGGGTGCTTGCAATGTTTCATTGAGAATTATTTATAGAATTCTCAGGAATTTGGAACATCCTTAAAGGATTCTCAGGAATCTGGAACAGTCTAAGAACTCTCAAGAATTTGGAACATCCTAAAAGAGTTCTCAGGAATTCAGAACATTCTAAAAGAATTCTCAGGAATAGAGGGTTAACTTTTGATACTTTTTAAAAAAATATTCTCATTTCTGCAAGAGGCTTTACTTTTCCCTAGCCCACCATTGTAAATAGGAATATCTTTGTAATTACTTACCTGGTTAACTAGTGCTACAAATGTAACACAAATTTGCATTGCATGAAACTACATTCTAGCCCTGCTTCCACTTCAGTTAATATCCGTTGAACACAATATACAGATGTTTGAGAAATAAAACTCTGAAGTCCAATCCGCTTCAAGTCCAACTTCAATAGAAGAATCAGAACCTTCCAGAGACGGTCTCACAGTCTCTCACAGTCAGTGATTTTGACCTTTCACTAATCATGTTGAAAGACAGGCAGATAGGCAACAATAGCTTCGGCTTTTGTAAGGCATCAGTGGCAAAGAAGATTAGCAGAAGAGTGAGCAGGATATTGTTTGTTTTTAGCCTAGCACTGCCACATTTGCTGCATTCCCAGCAAACCACTTAGGATTTCCCAGAGGATTTAATGCCAGGCCCATACAGCAAATGAAGATTGTGTAGGACCTCCACTACATGTTTATCAGGCAGTGGTAGATGCAAAGACTCGTTGATCCAATGTCCACTCTACATATTGCACCTTTAACATTAAATTTGTTTTTATAAAAAATTTGACTGTGAGATAATAAAAAGCGCTCCACGACAGGTTCAAAATTTAACAAGTCCTAATGAGTTTAACAATGGGCAAACCTGTCTTCTTATATATAAATCAGGAGGTGGTGGCTGCCCTTTAACAATACAGTGGCAACAAGAATAGATTCAGCCGCAAGGTAATGAAGCTGAAAAAAAAATGTAGTCTTATGATCAAATACACTTTATTCTGGCTGTGTATCATACAAGATTTAAAAAATAAAAACTAAAAAAACTAAAGGGGACCGTGGTTCAGGGGGTTGGGACGCTCATCTTGTAACCAGAAGGTTGCCGGTTCGATCCCCAACTCTGTCTGTCCTGGTCGTTGTGTCCTTGAGCAAGACCCTTCACCCTACTGCCTACTGGTGTTGGCACAATATGGCAGCCTTGCTTCTGTCAGTCTGCCCCAGGGCAGCTGTGGCTACAACTGTAGCTTGCCTCCACCAGTGTGTGAATGAGTAGTAGAATTGTAAAGTGCTTTGAGGGTCTCAAAAAGCGCTATATAAATGCAATCCATTAGAAATTATATTTTAGCATTGTTTGACTTTTGGAAAATTACCAGTACAGTTAATTTAGGGCAGCTGTGGCATAAGCCTTACACCTGGTGGTCTAACAGATTTGTAAAGCACTTTGCTTACTTAATTACTTACTTCTAGTGTAAAAAACAATGTGTTACACATCCAATACTTTTCACCTTTGTAAAATAAAGTAGAAGGCACTGGACCAAACCACTGTGAAGCATATTATGTCCACTTTTATTATTATGTCCACATTTAAAAAATGTATTTTGCATAATAATCACAAAAGATTTGAGTGCATATTGTTATATAGTTTCACAGAAAATGGTGACTTCATCCTTGGTTACACTGATATGATAATTTTGGGAATTAGGGAATGAAAACTAATTTCAGGAGGGGCAATGGCACCCCAGATACCCTTTTAGCTACACCTCTGGTACAAAAGTGGGCTTTTATTACAAAAGTAATTGTTGTCATCTTGGTATCCTAAATGGCTTTGTCAGACTTATAAACAACATTCTTTTTCCCTAATTTGATTCATAATGACTCAGTGCCATTCAAAACTGGTGGAAAGAATTCATCTTTGTTAGCTTATTGACCTCAAAAAAAAGTAAACCAGGGGATCAAAACTCATCTGACCAAACCTTATGACCAAAGTGGACTTTGGTTTGTTTTGACAGTTGGACTTTGTGTTGTTGGGGCGGACACCTCAGTTTGAAAAAGCACTTGTCATCCTCTCATCTGTAACAAGAGCTTCAGGAATGAGGAAACAGCTTGTTTTTCTTGTTGACACCTATCTTTTTTAAACAGAGTTTAATGGGGTGAAGGGTCAATGATTATGGAGCTGTATGCTAGGGTGAGAAAAACAACACCTCTGCAGTCACATGGCTCAATAACAACATAAATGTGTGTATGCATTCATTCATTCATTTGTAACACGATCAGCAATTATTTTATGACAAGGTTTAATCTGTATTCCCCCAACAATAAAGACAGAGAGATAAGAGTTTATGGCAGGGCACTAAAACAATCATCTCACCATATTACCAAGAGACCATGTGGGCGATGACTGAGATTAACCAAAGCTCATTCTACACACAAAACAGGTAGAAATGATTGTAGGTCTTAAATGTTTAAAAAGTTGCCAGCTGCTTACAGGGTTTTTGGTATGTTTTTGACAAATTAAACATCCTGTGCTTTGAGTAAACGTGAAAAGTTGGTTAGAGAAGATAAAGGAACCACAGAGCACACATTGCAGGGGTCAGTAACCAGGTTCAGCCACGGGCCAGTTTTTTTTCCACACTGCCTAACGGGGGTACCGTGGTAGTTACGCTCACAGTAGAAATGTAGCTATCTGCTGTATGATGGTTTGAATTATTTCGCTTAATACCCACAGAAAAATACTACGTAAAACTTTCTTATTGTTGACTCAAAATGCTGCTGTTCCTGCTGTTTATGCCATAGAAAATGTTTGAATCTGTGGGATAGTCCTGCTTGAAATATTAACTTTTATTAATGTTGCAAGCTGGATTCACTGGGATTTACACCAGGGGTTTCAAACTTAAATGAGCCGCAGGCCAGTGCTGCCACCGTCATCTCATTGGAGGGCCACTTTAGTGTTCAAGTAGTACAAAACAAACCCAAACAAACAAACAAACCAGAAAACACCCACTAATATTTCCTAAAATGTTGTGTTTTGTTTGTTTTTTAAAAAAAAAATTCAAATATTGTATAAAAAGACAAAACTGCAAACATGAACGCAATTTTTTCTCACTCTTAACTGAAGCCTTTCATTAAACTACCAAATAAACACATTGGTACTCTCTTTCTGCCCAGACACATGGCATGCCTTCATATTAAGTAATTTTTTGAATAATAATTTTAAAAAAATATTTCTTCACGTCAATAGGTGGGCCCGCAAGTAGACGTGACGTGGGCCATAGTCCGCGAGTTTGAGACCCCTGATTTACACAGTTATTTTAATCATTCATTTAATCAGTTATTTGAATGTTTTTTATCATATAAAAAACTGAGACGTGCCATTAAAATTGCACTTTGTTTTCTTATATGAATGTATCTGGGGGATTAAATGTCTTTATACTGACAGAAAGGAGAGTTTCACTGGTCCAGCCTACTTAAGGTCAAGCTCTGGTACCCTGGACATGTCATGTCTTTTCTGGTTGACTGGAGAAAACTTTAAAAAGTGTGTTTTGGGCAAATATTGAAGATGATGGTGATGAAAACCAGTTCTGACATGAAACATCTCCTTTTAATCTACATATCTGATACCAGTTATACTTCAAATAACCAATGTTATTTGAAGTGAACAAATAACATTGGTGCCCACATGTCAGTTTAGATGTAGCACACTGATCAAATAAGTTTGGTTCATGAAGAAATTTTCCTACTCCCTTCTGGGGTCTGGATTACACAGCTCAGGAAGTAAAGCAGGTAATCTACTAATTGGAAGGTTGGTGATTCAATCCCTTGCTGCTCCAGTCTGCATGCCAAAGTATTCCTGGGCAAGACTAGGAAAAACTGCCTGTATGAATGAGGCAATCTGAATAAAGTGGTTTGAGTGCTCCAGTATAGTAGAACCACGCTGCATAAGAACCAGCCCATTTACCAGGTCTTGGGACCGATTGCAGTTCCGTAGCCTGTTCAGTTTTATTTTGGCAGATGGCATGTCCCCTCATCAAATTTTGTTTTTATCAAATTTAAGCATGCTTTCATTTAACACACTAAAGTTACTGTATGGGGGGGGGGGTCAACTTGTGGGAGGCATAATACCTCTCACTGCAATAGAGCACTTCGCTCTCAGACTGCAGGCTTACTTGTTGTTCCTAGAGTATTTAAAAGTAGAATGGGAGGCAGAGCCTTCAGTTTTCAGGCCCCTCTTCTGTGGAACCAGCTTCCAGTTTGGATTCGGGAGACAGACACTATCTCTACTTTCAAGATTAGGCTTAAAACTTTCCTTTTTGCTAAAGCATATAGTTAGGGCTGGACCAGGTGACCCTGAATCCTCCCTTAGTTATGCAGTAGGTGTAGGCCACTGGGGATTCCCATGATGCACTTAGTATTTCTTCTTCAGTCACCTTTTTTTCACTCACTATGTTTTAATTGTTATAATTAATCTCTTCCTCAGCATGTCTTTTGTCCCATCTTACTCTCCTAACCCCAAACCAGTAGTGGCAGATGGGCGCTCCTTCCTGAGCCTGGTTCTGCTGGAGGTTTTTTCCTGTTAAAAGGGAGTTTTTCCTTCCCACGTTTGCCAAAGCACTTTCCTCATAGGGGGTCATATGATTGTTGGGGTTTTCTCTTTCTTTGTATTATTGTATTGATTTAAGGCAACTGTTGTTATGATTTATTAGCGGTGTTAATAAAAATTGAATTGAACTGAATGATGCGATTTATCCTGGAATCTCCCAGTAATAAACGAAGTCTAACCCTGACACAAAGTATTAAATACCTTTTAAAATATGACAGTTGCATCAATTTCTTGTTTGAAAACGATGACAAAAAAGTCAGCGTTAGCATAGGTGGTCCCAGTGTGTGCTGCTTACATTTCCTCTGAGTTTGGAAATTTGGCCTCCCTGTGGGGGTCAGGAGGGTTATTAAAGACAAGAGGACTTATCGTAATCCCACTTGCTGACGTCACCGGTGCATTCTTTTAGACATAATCACAGAGGTTCTCAAAGAGGTTTTTATCAGACTCCAGAGTTATCAGGGAATTTCTCAACCTCGTGGCCTTTCAGAGTGCCCAGAGGAAGAAAGAAAAAAATATTTCCTTCATCAGATGGTTGAAATGATTTAGCTCGCACTTCATTGGCCTCTCTGGGTGGGTGTGTCGCAGCATATTTGAGAATCACGTGCATCAGTGTGCTGAGCAAACCGAGACAGAAGCAGATACATTTTTTCAGGTCTTTAGTGACGTCAAAGTCCTGTTTGTGTTTAGAAACTGAACTGTTGTGTAACGCAAGACAAACACAGATCTGCAAAGAAACACACAACCGAGGGGGAAAAAAAGAAAAGAAAGGAAGACAGCAGAGACGAGGGCGGCTACATGAACACATTTTTATTGCAATAGCTCTATCGAAAGCAAAAAAGTTTTGATAAATATAAACACTATGCCGATGCTCAAATCGCCTCCGAGAACCCCCTTCAACCCCCTTCAACCCCCCTTTTCCCTCCGCAAGTAAATAAAAGAGACAAGGAGAAAAGGAAGTTAAAAAGAAAAAATGGGTGAGGGGGCGGGGCACCTGCCGAGGCACCAATCATAACATGAAAAAAGCAACAACAAGTTTTCCTTATTTACACAAGGAGGATTCCCACCAGTTCTCCCTTTCTCTCTAAAATTTAAGCTCTCTTCACCCCCCCTGTCTTTTCCGCATACAGGACGCTGAAAAATAATGCACGTACGAAGGATACACGCCTCCACAGTATTGTTTTTGAACTCTTTCCTGTAAAGCTAATGAACAACAGCATTCAACTTGGAAAAAATAAAAGAAGAATACAGGTAGCGGGGGTAAGAGTGGGATTTTTTCCTGACCCGCGTCTTCGTCCTCTTAGTTCGCCACTGACAGCATTTTGTTATAACTGTACTACACAGCAGCAAAAAACCTCCAAAAGAACTGTGATATAGTTACAAAAAATAAACATTAGGCAGGTTGTAACCCATTTCTTTATACAAATAACTGCAAAAAATGCCTATGTACTCTTAAAAAAAACAAAAAACAAAAAAACAAAAACACTATCCTTATGTCGCTTTGTATTCAGAGAAGCCTCTCCGATGAGAGAAAACCAGGAATAAGATGAATTCTTCCCTCTGTAAACTAGAATATAAAATAAATCAAAGGATTAGAGGAAAAACTGAAGTTTGCATAATGATGCCGTACCCTAAGTCTTCTCTGTCAGGATTATATATAGATATACATGTATGATGTAGGTCTTATTTCTTTCTTAATTCTCCACCCTAAACATGAAAACATTGAGGACAGTTTTGAGGTTGAATTGTTGCCAAAATAAACACAGATTCTGTGTGAATCAATTCAGTTATAACGAAGAATTAAACAGGGGATCAAGTCTGACGTTAACAATTTTCAAATAAATTATGTGGGGGAAAAAAAAAAAAAAAAACAGCTCTACCATTTAGCATGAAAACCCCAAAAGCAACACATTGCTGTAGCCAAGTAAGTACACAAAAAAGAAAAATAAACAACCAAAAAGAAATAAAAAAAATTCTCATTTGTCTCCACGGGCCACTGATTTAACTCTTTGTTCACTCAAAAGAAGAAGATGGGGTGGGGGTGCGAAGAAAAAAGCTTAAACTGTTCACATAAGACACGCCACATGTTTAAAAAATAAAAAAAAAATATCTGAACAGCATTTTGTGGGTTTTCGTATGTGATCTGCTGTGGAGCGACCGTGCTCATTTTCAGGGGTCTGTCATCATCACTGCACGAGTCTGAAAACAGAGCCAGGGGGAAAGCGTGGCCACGTTTTTTTTAATGTTTGTGCTAATCGAGACACGTTTGCTAATTGCAGGATGTTAGGAAATTTAACCCTTCTGATTCCACGCTGTATGCTATGAAGGATCCTTGCAGACTGTGGAAGACTCGCTTCATCTTTGGCCACTTCCATCTACGTGTAAATGGAAACGTAGCATAGCTGAAAGATTTTGTTAAAGTGGACCTCTGTCTCGTTTATACTGGTATAAATCTTGAATTTTCATACTGAACACCGACAAACTTCCAAATACTGAGATCAGTGCAAGCTTCACACGGCTCTGAACGCTCCGTTGCAAACCGGCGTCTCCACTCTTGGGTCTGTGTGATGTCATAGGGTAGAGAAACCTAATACAGCACTCTCAGACCAGAAGCCCTACCCAGTTGCTCATGATGGGCAGCCAATCACACAAAAGCTGGATTAAAAACAGCTTGTGTCAGACAGTGAATAAAATTAGGGGCTCCACCAAGGCTTGTTATTTTGATCTGTGAATCATGCTAAGCTACTCTAATAGATTAAATGGATATGCAGCTAGAAGCTAGCAGAAATAGGCCGGCTTGAACTAGGAGAGATGTAATGCTGCTTTACACCAGCTGTACAGACTGATCCAGGCCTATCGTCTAATAATTTTACATTTAATGATACACGTTTTTCTGTGTTTATCCCCATTTTGCAAAGAAATCATTTAAAATTTGTTGTTATTTTTGCACACCACTATTAAATTAATTTAAACACTGATATCCAATCAGAATTTCACTGCATTTTAATAGATGGGAGGAAAAGTAAGTTTAATCACAACTCCTTCAGTGAAACAAGATCAACTAGAATGCATTAATAAAAATGATATAAGTGACGACTACAACAAGCCATTAGAAACGAAGCCCTTCAGAACTTCAGGGGACAAAGCAAGCAGCTTTTTTTATGGGAGCCGGCTGCACAGGTTTTCATCTTTGAGGAGAAGCTTCCACAGTCTGCATGGTCAAACTGCTACAAGTCAGCATCAGGTATCAGGACAATGAGAGCAAATCGGAGCAAAGATTAGTCAGTTAAACTTGTCGAGGCTGCTTTCAAAACCAAAGTCAAACACGCCTTCCCTCGCTCCCGGCTCTGCTTGGATAACAGTGATGATGCATCGTTAAACAAGTAAATTCAAAAACATCACAAAAGGTGGGATAATAATAAAAAAAAAAAAAACAATCAGGATGAATTTTGCATTAAATACTGAAAGAAATCATTGAAATTCTGTGGACCAGTCTAGCTGTCGGTCTTTAAGTTTAAGCACATCGTGGGAGAGCAGCGTCACTATAAATGCTAAATGCGCGAGTATTAGTGTGTGAAGGTGCCAAAATGAAAAGAGGAGGCAATTTGTGCGCCACTATAAGTGTGTGTGGGTTGGGGTGTCACAGGGCAATTATGTCCAGTGCGCTGCACCTGGGGCTGGAGCTCCGGTTACTGGAAACCTCTACGTCACGCGGAGCCGTTGACGAACACCCCGGCATGCATATGTGCGAGAAAAATCCCGCACGTCATCAAGAGCCGCTCACAAAGGGCCGAAATGGAGACGCACAGGAGGTACCCTCGACTAAAAAGGGCTGCATGACTCCTCTGTGCCTGTATGCAATATGAGGGCATGTGTGTGGAGGGGGGCACATGACCGAGATGTGTGTCTTATTGACGTACAGGTATGCGTGTGTGTTTGTGTGTATGTACATGCCACTGCTCACAAAGTACAGTAAATGGTTCACTTGCATTTCATGTGTGTGTGCATTATTCCTGTGTTTGCATCTCAGTGTGTCAATACTGTACTTTGTGCTTTTTACCTTTCACAGCGTTTTGTCTGTGTTTGCTTTGGCGCCACTCTCCCTCGCTAATCTGATCTGTGCTACGGACCGCATGAGGTAAAACTGAATGAAACAAACAAACACCTACTACTTGGATCTACTCAACAGTTATTTGTGCAGAAAACTGAGGAAGATGAACCAAGTGAAACAGCAGGGCGGGGGGAAAAAAACAAAACCCCCCCCCAAAAAACCCGTTTTTTTGTTTTTGTTGTTTTGGGTTTTTCAGCTGAGTTTTCGAACCACACAATCAGAGTTTCTTGCTGAGAGTTCATTAACAACACCCAGATATCTGTGAAGGCAGCCGGTTAGCTTAGCTTAGCATAAAGACCCGAAAAAAGTAGCAGACCTATCCACATAGATAAAGCCCGTGTATAAATTGGTTAAATATTCCTTAAGGAACAGTCATGACATAACAGCCTAAAGCTGCTTTTACAATTTGGTTTAATGTGTCAAAGTTGATCTGTTATGCCTTTTCCTTTTTTCCTGTCACACATGCACACAGTTATGAGGATGAATGGTTATTTTAAATGGAACAAGGTTTCTATCCTGTGTGTATGTAGCTCTTTGAAAGTCAAAAGCTTAGGCTTCAGACTGCTCCAAACGCCTGGTTTCAGACACTTTTTTCCTACTTTTGGCTCTCCATGATGCCATGGAAACCAGACAAAAGCCCCACTTAATGGCTTCTGAAGCCTATTAGAGGGGCATCCAATCAGAAGTTACTAAACTAAAATGGCTTTTTTATACTTTTAGCTCTCTTTGATGTCAAAGAGAGAAGACATCTCTTATACAGTCATTTCAGGCGCAGGAGTCCCATCTATCTGCTGAAGGGATCAATCAGGAGAAAGTTGGTTTAAAGGGAGCTAAAATGGGTTGTTTCAAACAGGATGATGTAATAATGATTATTGCCAAGTGGCTCTAGTAGAATCCAATCAACCAAAACACTGAAACAGAAATTAGCATAACAGGTCCACTTTAACAAGATGGCATGTACTGTTGTATCTCTGTATCTTTATTTATGGCCTTGTTCATATTAACAATACTTTTATATCTTTAGGTGTATTTTTTTGGCCTTTTAGTGATATACATTTCCATTTTTGTGCAAGTAGAACAAAAGAACTGCTATTTTAGTGACTTTCTGTGCTTTATAGTGCAATATTTAAACACCTAGCCGGCATTAAATGGGTATAAATTGGGTTTAAAATTTAAAGTTTGAGCAGAACACAATTTCTTTTATGTGGACTTTGTGTAAAATTACTTTTGAACACCTTTTGGCTCCTGTTCTGAGTGTCTATGCTACTCTTTGCTAACCGACTGCTAGCTGTAGCTTCACTTTTAAGATTATCAAACTTCTAATGAGTGGATTGTAAATGACACCGAAAACTTTGCAGCGTTCGACCAGCGGCCATAACAATTCCCCGCCCTGCTGAGTACCATCAGTCAGAAGAACAAACAAAGTGAAATGTACCGGAACATTTGTACCTGCTTTAACATATAAATAATCAGCACTATATAACATGAGGAGTAATGCTTTAAGGTTGCATTGGTACTCTGACAAACCCACACTGGCGCAGTACTGCAGCTGATTTTAGCCCTTTGGAGCAGGCCCGCTCAGGCAATGGGTGCTAACGTGTCGCTGAGGCGCGAGCGCCCTGCTACATGATGATCCAAAGGGTGCCGGTACTGCGTCGTACCTGGGATCAAACGCGATACTCGTACAATGCCACTCTGAAACTAAAACGGGCCCAGCCACGAGCTTGTACCATTAAAGGGGGTTAAGGAATTAAAAAAATAAACACTTTATCCAATATGTAATAACTATACGGCATTCAGGATGGATTACACAAGGGGTTAAAAAAAAATTAGAATAATAATAGTAATAATAATAATAATAATAATAATAATAATGATAATGATAAATGATGAATATTTAAATTCAAATCAACATTTTAAAAAAAAATCCAAGTCTGTGCCGTAATGCCTTTGAATTTCAGTTTCCCTTTTTTAATACTACATGGAGAAGCAGAACCATCTGATAAAAAGGCTCCGTGCAGATGCAAGGACGCCCCTCAGCCAAAGTTCACCCTCTGTTTGTTGAATAAGTACGAGCCCAACTCTCTCTGAGAGGGGGCGGGGAAGCAGCGCACGCTGGCAGCGTCGGTCAAGAGAGGGGGGATTATTTGTTAATTTTACAAAAAAACAAAAAAAAAACCAAAAAAAAAAAAACCCAAAAGGACGATATGCATATAAAACAGAAGGAAAACAAAAAATGAAAAACACTTTTTTTAAAACTGCAAGCGTTTTTTTGTGTTTGTTTTTGACATTTTGTCTGCGATCAGGAGGGAGCAGCTTCTCAGTCTCAGTGAAGGTCAGAGGTCACCGGCGGTGGAGGCCAAAGGTCACAGGCAGAGTCAAGTGCCGCGAGCAGAGAGATGAGGATGAAGAGGAGGGGGGGCTGCGGCGTGTGATGAACCTCCGTCGCTCAGTCTGAGACACAGAGAGAGGGGGGGAAAAAGCTCATTAGTGAAAACATGAAGACAAACTCAAAAACAGCAAACTAGTGACAACATGAAAAACTGACCACAGGCAGCCAACAAAGAGGAAAAAGAAAAAGAACAATCTGTTTGGGAATTTGGGAAGAATGTATTTTTTTTTCCCTTTTCAAAAAAATCAAGACAAAAACCAGCAACTTCAAGAATTTACATGAAGCAATCATCAGCCTCCAAATGAACAAACAGGTCGAGATTACGCGTCGTTAGAGGCATAAAACCTGTGAGGTGTCAGTAAGACTCAACAACACACAGATTTCCTAAGCATGGGCACCGGGATAACTGGTTAGGTCAGGAAAACATGACAGTATCAGTACCAGATACCTGTAATTGTTATTAATTCATATATTTTTTATTTATTATTATTTGACTGACTTGTTCCTTCTATATAGTGAATGTTTTCTTGTGCGTGGTAGCAGGTGAACAACAAGATGAACGACTTTCCTTTCAGTCTCTACACAACTGAAAGTAAGCTCCACCTAGAAGAGGCAAAAGGACGTTTGCTGTAATCATTAATTGTAACTTTCTCCTCTCCAAGTATCTAATATGCAAAATACTTTGTGACTTTTCAGCTGCCTCTCCACGGAGGACTGGATTGCAGGTTGGAGCCCTCGTTAAGCTCTGTAGTCTCAGCGAGTTTGGCATAGCAGCACATGAACAAGTTCTCCACCTGCAGCTCGCAGAGGATCCAGAGCAGAGTGAGAAGCTGCTGTGCAGAAGAGGTACGTCCCGAGGACCACCACAACAGCAGCCCATAGGAAAACACTAGACTTTCAAAATAAGAGCCAGGATGGTTTTGCCTGCCGTACTTTGGTGACTGTTAAATTCCCTGGCTATACTTCCCGAGTAAAAGTTTATGTGTGAGGAGACGCTGTCATATATTGAAGTGAGTATCTCTGGATGTGGAACTTTTGTTTAACCTTGTAGTGTTGACGGATGTGTCGCCGCATACAAATCACATGACCGATTTAAGATGATGTAACCCGCAGAACGCTGCCTCACCGAGTCTCAGGCTCAACTTGTGTCCAAAGTGCAGACTCCAAAATAAATTCCGGTTTTTAAATTGTGTTGACAAGTCAAGTAAAGACAAGTAAAATTAGAGTTATGATAAACAATTTTAAAATGCCAGATGTAAGGCCTGTGATGTGTCCCTCTGTCCTGTGGAGGACAAGAACTACTGCACAAATAATTTGTGCACATCTTATTTTGACACTTGATTGTGTGTGTGTGCAACAGTGTGCAACAGCCGGTTGCACACTTGACTCCAGACGGTTAAGCAAAAGACAGGAAGCACTTAAAAAAACAAAACAAAACAAAAAAAACAACTTTAAAGTGTCACAGGCATTTTCACTGCTGTTTGTCAAACAAAAAAAGCAAGCTGAAAAATGAGAAAAATTATAATGAGACCACTGGCTAATAGAAAAACTATTACACATTATCACACGCACACAAAAACAGGAATGTGTGTGGTTCACTGATTGGAGGGGGGAGGGGCGGGGGGGCTGTCGATATTATGTTTTTGGACATTTTGAAGCCTAGCGGTGCCAATTTTGACTGGAACCAGACCCTGTCTGGCTTTGGGCTCGGCCCCCCAAACATTTCTCCAAATCCTGAAAAGGTGGGGGTGCTGGTGGCTTCTGAGGGGTCGTGCGCTGCAAGACACTGCAGGGGTTGCAAAAACACTCGACCCTCTTCTGCCAGCTCGGGGATGGTTATCACCATATTTCTTAGAGGTTGCCCAACAGTTTGGTAATCTTAAAAAGGGCACGATTAATGACACAAGCCGCAGGTTTACAATCACAGAAGAAGAAAGTAGAACTACAGCTGTTGCACAGTCACAGATCACCGCCTGAGAGAAGCAGCACAGATGTGAGACGTCTCTGTCAGAGGGGGCGGCTTGGCTCAAACTCCTCGTTGTATAATAAAATCTGTTTGTCTGGTAATAAGTGAGCGTGGCCGGTGAACTTTGGATTCTGCTCGCTTCCAGCAGACACACACACACACACACTCACTCACTCACAAATAAAATGTTTGTTTCCTGCCCTGCTATCATTGCTGGGCCGGGCTGTCAGGTCGGCTGTTGTGGTGCGGCCCAGCGGCCCCGAATGACCCGTGGCAATGGCCGCAATCCAGCTGGGTTATTCCACTGAGAGCGAGCCTTTGTCTGACACAACAATGTGAGCAGCACGCCACAATACAGATGCTTTGACAGGGGGCATTGCTGGAATGCTGCCCCTCTGTTTGCTAGCCATGGGGAGGGAGGGATGGACTGATGGAAAGGCAGGAATACACGGATAAGAACAGAAGAAACAAAAACCTGATGCAACCAAATTACAACCAAAAAACCAAAAGGTGTAGCACACCCTGGAACTCTGCTATGAACAAGGCCGTCTTTAAGCTCCCTGAAAAGCCTTCGGCTGATCTAAAACACTGCAGTAAGAGAACTGGCAGGACTTTCTCTTAACTGGCGCCCTGTTAGATCCAGAATCAAATTTAAAATCCCTCCTCCTTACACACCAAGTCCTCAATGATCAGGCCCCTTCATATCTGATATATATTTTAGTATCAAATTACCCTAACAGAGCACTTTGCTCTCAGACTGCAGGGCTTACTTACTCTCACTTTTCTAAACATACAATGGCAGGCAGAGCCAGCTTTCAACAGGAGTGGGTTGGGTTGAGGGGTGGGCAGGTTCGATACAGCATAGTATTGTGATATTTTGCTGTATTGTAGCAATACAGGGACACTAAATTTTCATATTTTATTAAAAAAAAAATGTAAATATTCTGGGAATACTACAAACAAGAGGGCTCATCTCATGCGCTGGCATCCTGGGATAACGTGAGCCGAGCTGCAAAACCAACTGACACTGGGCACCACTGAGCTTGACAAAGTTACCTGCTAATTCAGACCAAGCTAATGGCTCAGCCACACAATAAAAATAAAGATAGGAACGCACATCATAAAAGGCACAGGTTGCCTGATGGGTGGCAACCTTTTTAAAAACAGTTGCGGTTTGACTCGGCAGTCACTCTTAGACAGAGTGTGAAGGACTCTTGGTCACTGAGCACAACTCGAGAAGACTCGACTTAACTGGTTGTATTCCTGAAGAACAGGAAGGTTTGCTGAGAACACATGTAATAGTTACATGTGAATTTACTGCAAGGGTGTGATTTTTGACGATTTGTCGCAGTTAATTCACACAGACTGCATGCAACTGCTAGCTCGACCCAGTTCAGACTGAATTCAGATCGACTGTCTGATGGTGACATTTATGGCAGGTTTTAGTGATGGTGTTAGTATCTTCGACAATCTCATTTTTCAGTAAGGAAATAACTCAAGTGAGATCATTTTAGCTTATTGGATAAAACAGAAACTGACAAAGTGTAACTTTGAAAAAAGGCGATAAATCACAATATACATTATTACAATACTCAACATGTAGCAAAATGCAATAAAATTGTATCGTTAATTAAGTATTGTGATAAGATCGTATGGTGAGGTGTCTGGTGATTCCTGCCTCCAGCTACCAGACCTCTTTCCTATGGAACCAGGTCCCACTTTAGATTTGGGAGACAGACACAGTCTATTTTTAAGACTAAATTAAAAACTTGCCTTATGATTAAACATATAGTTTGCCCTGAATCAGCTGACCCTGAACCATTACTTAGTTATGTTTCTATAACTAAACAACGCTGCTGGGGGACTTCACATGATGGAATGAGTACTTACCCTTTACGCCACATGTGTTTATACACTACAACTACATGACATTAACAACTGCCTTCTCTCCCCATAGTTCCCGTTCCCCCTCACCCTCTAACCAGTCACAGCAGATAGCTGCCCCTCTCTGAGCCTGGTTGTGCATGGGGTTGCCATGTATTTGCTCATAAGGGTGTCAACTGATTGTTGGGGTTACCGCTCTAATATCGGAGGCTTTTAAACATCTTTGCCATATAACACCTTAGTCACACAAGCCTAAAGAACAGCTGACAGCTGCCCGGCAGCCACCGGTCTCCAGGGGGTTGTGTGTATATTATGCAACCAGTTGGTGTGTGGTTGCTGGAGGTTGCCAACATTAAACTGGTCACAAAGAGGTGCTGCCTGAAAACCTGCCTGGAGTTTATATGGAAGACTTTTGTGCAACATTTGCAAACTACTCTCCAAGCAGTGATAAACTACAGCTCAGAGAGTTAATATTTTTGCAGACAAGCTAGTGTCTTTAATGTAAACCACAGGCGACTGTGGCAATCTGCTAGCGATCAAAGCAGTCAGAAAGAGTTTTTTTGGATAGCACCCCTCTGTGTGACTGATTTCGCCTAGTGACAGCAGCCTCCAGAAATATGTGTCACATTTTTAGTGATCATATAAGCACTGTGGGTCTGCCAAAATCCCTTGTACGAAATGCAGAGAATGAATAGCAAACACCAAGGCAACGAACAACACGTAGTGCATAGTTTAAAATAAAGATAAATGAACATTTAAAATAAGTTTGGTTATTTGGTGTTTGAAGTCATTTCCAGTGTTTGCGTAGGTACCAACAGTGTTGAGGTTTGGCCAACAATGGGTCACCGTGTTCAAGAGTCCCACGGTAATTAATAATATCCTGCCAGCACTCACGTTCACTTTGTTAAAGTGTTGAAAACAGCAACACTCCCCCTACTCTTGTGTAGAGCTGAAGCAGGGCTGTTTATAGAGATCAGAGTGAGTACACTGACATAACCACACTATTTTGTACATTTACAGTAAGAAACTGTTGCTGTAATCTATGACACCATGCTGTAAAAACAACAGCTTAATGCTGCTGAATCCTGTTACCGGCACTTTACTGTAATTTAACAGTAAAAGCTTTCAGAATGTAGTTTTATAACTAATACACAGTAAAGTACAGAGCTTTCTTCAGTCAGTATTATATACGCAGTATTATTTTCTCCAATGATGAATACTAACAAATATTTGCTGTATTGAACTGCAGATTGTTTCATTCCTACCTGAAATTCTTCACATTTTGAAACCTGTGAGTTCTGACTGCTTCTCATTTGTGTTTGTAGCAAATGTGTGTTCAAATTGTCCAGGAATTAGAGGAGTATAGTCAAACTAATATCTAAAGGGAGATGATTTTTTAAACAAAGAAAAAAAACACAACACCATGCATGGAGAGATTGGGGGCTTCAGCCACCATTGGTGAACGGCGCAGTTATGTGGATTTGTATCTTTTCTTTTAACTTTCTGAATCATTATACTTAACACTACATACAACAAGCTTTGGCAATACTGTACTTAATTATGGTCAAAGCAAGGCTGAATCTGAATGTGGGCGTGTGTGAGAGCAAGAGACAGACAGAGAGAGAAAGTCTGAGGTCTCTGGGTTTCTCTGCAGTCCAGGCGTGGACTTTGATCAAAACAACACTCTTAGGACACGAGCCCAACTGACCCGAGCTGACCTTGGTTAAAAACACACACACACACACACACACACACACACACACACACACACACACACACGTACCCACACTTTCAGGGCAAAATCAGGTTATAAAAACACCTGCATTAGCTAACAGATTGTTGTGTTGTTGCAACACATGCAGGTGCTCAGACCCGCCGCCCTCTGTCTCGTTCCCTGTGCCCTCGCTGACCCTCAGCTCGTCTCTCTCTCTGTCCCCAAACCCCATTCACCCAGCTGGGACAAGAGATGAAAGGCATCATGGGAGTGAACAGCCAGCGTAACGTGTTGACCTGACATGGGCTTGCACGACAGCTGGACCGGCGGCCTTTCAAGTGCAGATCGAGGAACGAAAAGACGCACTTCAATTTGTGTGTCCAGTTTGTTCTTGTTCTGTTTTTCCCCCGTCTCTACCCCCACCCTTACACCAGCAGCTGCACGGAAGACAAAGAAGAGCTGTACTTGAGGCAAATATCAGCATAAACAATGCAAACGGTCAAACTTTAAGGGGTCATCCTGTTCTACAGTGTGCCCATCGATCAGACTTTACTAACCCTCGATGTCCGCAATTTGGTCCAACTGCGATAAAGGACATTTTCACATAAAAAGTGCAACTGTGACGCAGGGCCAACAATAGGAAGTATAAAAGGATATATCTACTTAGTTTGAAAAGTCAAGCCAATGCAAAAGCGACTTAAAACTGTATTTTATTTTGGCCACTAGACTAAAAAGACTAGACAGGTCAACAGTTAGATTCCAGGAGTAAAAACCACCTTCATATTTCCATAGAGATTTGGATTATGAGCCATAATGCTGAGACCATCTAAAGCAGACTCGCTGTGAGCTACGACAGACTGAATGAACTTAACTTGTTCCTACAAACACACAGCCTTGTTTTTAAAGTTTTTGAAGAACTACTAGTGAGACCTGCAACGATGTTTTAGTTTGGAGAAAGGATGCGGAGCTGAAGTTTCTCAGATTTTCCTTGGGAGTGACCAGGATGGACGGGATTAGAAATGAGTACATCAGTGGGACAGCTGGAGACGGTTTGGATTTGTGCAAAGGACGGATGGTAGATATATTGGACAAAGGATGTTGAAGAAAGAGGAAGAGCTCAGATGAGGTAGTGAAGGAGGACGTGACACTGTGATGACCCCTAAAGGGAGCATCTGAAAGAAGAAAGACTCTACCCACAATCCGAACTTGAAAGCGTAACGCCTCTGGTCAAGGTCGCCGTTACTGTGGAAATGTTTAAACCTGTGCCTACCAGGTCTTTTTGTGAGCGCAAAACTTCTGAAACCACAAGAGTGGTGTCTGCAGTCAGAAACAAAGCACTGTAGCATATCTACGCTACAAAATATATAAAAATTTATTATTATACAGTAGGGCTGCCACGATTAGTCGACTAGTCACGATTACGTCGACTATCAAAATCGTCGACGACTAATTTAATAGTCGACGCATCGTTTGAAGCTTTGTAAGATCCCAAAAGACGCAGGAGTAAGTAGTAGGATTTAAGAGTGTAATAACGGAGTGAAACAGAAGATGGCAGCACAGCATGTACAAGGATGCCAGCTGCTGTTAAACCCCGAAGAAGAAGAAACTGTGTCCCAGAATTCATAGCGCAGCCCAGCTCAGTTTGCAGCAATGGCGGCAGCTAGTTAGTTTTAATTTTACTTTTATTATTCTTTCTGGGTCACAAAATAAACGTTTAACATATTTTCAGGCGAGAATGTAGCTGTGTAAACCTCAAATATCTGCTCAGTTTATCGAGACACCACATATTTTCAAAAGCGCTCCGACGTTTTCTGAGACGTCTGTTACCCACCAGCTCGATAGCTAGCCGGGGGCAAGGCTCTCTAGAGCCGGTGAGAACACCGGACTCCCGGCAAACCTTTCGCTACTCAGGTTAAACATGATATATAAGTCACTTAGATAACTTAAAAATGTTATTGTTTGGCTTTTGTCAGTATTTTATTTGTTCCTGAGTAAATCGGCTTGGCTGAGATTAAGGTTATAGTTTTTACACAGCTGAATAAACGTCAAGCAGACAACTGATTATCAGAAGTGTGAGATGCTCGAGAATATACTCCGGTGTCCTGTTATATTTTAGATAGCAAGGAGCAGACGACTGCGTTTATTAAACTCCACCGAAACAATCTGCAAATTTCATTTAAATTTAATAAACTATCATCTTGTCTTTATTTTTAGTTAGCACATACCTTAAACACTTAAAGTTGTAAGCTAATGATAGTTATATAAGAGCAGATGCTGGTGCAATAAGCTGTACGTTTTACGTCCAATGGATGCATGATCTGATTAGTCGACTAATCGCAAAAATAATCGGTGACTAGTCGACTATCAAAATAATCGTTTGTGGCAGCCCTATTATACAGCGCTATCATTAACGATATAAACGCTAAGACGGCTGGATGTCGTTAGCTGTGGTATTTAGGGTCTACAGTACTTTGCCTGCCCGCCTCAATGGTTCACCTCTCACTATTGAGATGGGATAATAGCTCTCAATTCCCTCACTCTGCGACCTCAGTAAATATTTCAGTGATGAGTTTATGGGCTTATTTGCTAGTTTCAGGTAATATTTAACAAAACCTGAAGCTTTTTGAATTACCGTCAAAATTCAAGTCTGAAAGAAGAACAAACCGGGACATGCTCATCAGCACATGCCAATCACAAGTCATTACCGAATGAGTGTGTGGTTTCGCAGTCAGACCCGCCCCTCACTCAACACATCCAGTTTCCAAACACCAAGATGGCAATGTTGAAAACGAGAGGCTTCATAACAGGACATTACTAAACAGATGGATGAGGTCACATCAGACAGAGAAACCCATACAAAGACAAACTAGAATGAACTAACTCAATAATAAAACTTCACTAAAATTTTCTTTCGCATTATCTAAAACTCTTAAAGTCACTTTTAAGCTTTCAGTAAACTTTTACATTCATTCTGTTTAGTTCAAACAAACTGTGACGCACTCGGGGTTCCTCTTAAATGCACGTTTGCGCACACATTCAGACTTTGACTAATAAAGCTATCTAACCTCACATTCCAGCCAGTCCAAGGGTATTCCAGTAAAATCATGCTTTACCACTACCGTGTATCTGCAGGAGGCGGTGAAGTAGACAAAAACACTGCAAAGACAGAAGAGAAAACTGCAGCGCTTCTCGAAGTGGGAGAGCCTCAGGAACCCCGATGATTAAAGTACGAGACCACCTATGAAATCTACACGCAGGCCCAGTTAAAGACTCACGATGTTTAGGTCCATTTATTACTGACGAGACACAACATTTCCACTTGAGTAAGCACTGCAGCTCTTTGGTCTTGTGAAGCTTAATCACTGCCTGCGACTTTATTTATACTGCATGATTCACAACTTCATTAATAATCGCCACTTTATAAATAATTTTAACCTTAAAAAAAAAAAAAAAAAAGTTTCCAGCTTTGATGAGTTGCAACAGTTGCTTGCAGCATGCAAAACATAGGAACAAAACCGAAGTAGACAAGCTGGAAATAACATTTGATTAGGGTTCTGTCAAGCTGTGCTGCAGCTTTCATTAAAGACCGATTTGAAAATGTTCTCAATTAACTGTTTCTCAGATGTGCAAAAATATTTTCTCGAAGCCAAATGTCGAAAAGATATTTTCCTTCATGTCACATAAGATAAAAGCATATTTCAGAAGCTAAATCAAGAACACATTTGGAATGTGTCTTGCTTAGAAAATAATGGCTAGTAATCTTTTTTCCTCTATAGGGACCTAACAAAGAGCTGCTCTAAACTGATATTTAAAGCTCTGAGAACCACCTCTTTCAAATCTTCAATGTTGTGAAGTTAATTTATTTTGTTCATTTCCAAGTCCATATATTTATTCCTGGACTCTACTGGAGTAGCTTTTTGTGTTTACAAGTTCAAAATAATCCTTATTTTTCTTTTATTGCAGGCTTTGGGTTTATCCACTGTTTGAAATGAGTAATTTTAGCTCGCTTTCCCCTGTCTGACCAGCAGACAGGTGCTCTCATTATGTGTTTTTGTCCCACAGTCACCTGTAGTTGTATGGGAAAAGCCAACTTGTCTGCAAACACACTGCAACTACTTGCTAAGTGGTAGGTAATCTGAGGAATGTGACACAAACCAGAAACTGAGGCCTTTTGCCTTCAGAGTAAAAGCTGCAGCTTTTGAAATTTGTTGGCTTCAGCAGTAGCGCACAACTTTTACTGTGAAGATGAATGTTCCCCGTTCTTGTCTGCAAACACGTTGTCATGACACGCTGTCATGCTTCACAGCCGCTCGACGAGCTCGAGCGGGTGAGTGTTTGCAGACAAGCTGGCATCTTCCATGGTAACCTGCTAGTGACCAAAGCGTTCACAAGAAAACCTCATAAAATCTTTTCTTTGGGGAAAAACCATTTTGTCGATACTTGGATGAGCCCAGATAAACAGAACAAACTTTCTGGGATTTTCTGACCTGGATGATTGAGGATGCATCCACACATCTGCACTCCCCAACTAGTCAGAGACCAGTCTCTTCACCTGTATTGCTCAGGCCTGAGATGTCATCTTGCTCTCACTGTCATCATAAAGTGCACGACTTCAGTTTTAAGATTTATAAGCCAAGATTTTGACTCATAGGACTAACCTGAACTTGTACTGATAGAAAATTTTGAGGAGGGCTGTGTGATTACTTGAATTTTTCTTTAAATTACAATTTGGCTTTCAACAATTATTAAAACAGGACAGCTGAGATAAAACGATAGTTCATAGTTTGCAACAATGATGACCTTGTTTCGTCTTTCACCCTCCGCTCCATTAAAAGCCTAAATTCATCACACACCAGGTTCTCTAGCTCAGTTCACATATCTCTCTTTCTTTCTTCTTAACTTTCAGGTGATTCACTATTGAATTTCATTTTTACCTTCAGCAAATGCACTATTTTTTACCCAAAGTCTCATAGCGTTTGCTAAAACCCCATATTTAAAGACTTTATTGATCAATGGGAGCTCTCCAAGCAGTCATTTGCCCAAAGTTTGAGGGCCACTTCCCTGTTTCTCAACAACACTGCCAGCTTTATGTTCCCAAGCCTCTTAATGCAGGCCACCCATGCTCAAAGCACATCTATCATGTCAGTCCTGTGAAATACGGTGCTCATCAAATGGCACATGTTATTTTAAGGTTATTTATTTGCTGAATGTACACTAAAATAGGCATAAAGAGCAAAAAGTCCAACCTCAGGGGGCTTTCCGAAAGCCACAAATACTTTCCTGTGACGGTCAAAATGGCAGCTTAAAATCAAAATTGCCTTGTGTGCACGCCTGATGGTTAATAATTCTAACATCTGTGGGAATACATGTCTGGCCATTTAGGATGCAGAGAGACCTCTGCAACACACAGTAAAAGAGAATGTGTGTGTGTGTGTGTGTGGGGGGGGGGGTCCTGTTACGAGCAGAGCCTCATACCGGCCCATAAATTCATGTCAGTCTGGAAATAGACCTGTAAATATAGAAGGGCACAGTCGTGGAGGTGGGAACGAGAGAGGAAAAGGGCATCTTACTCTCCCTTTCCGTCCGATAACCCTGCCTCGCACTCTGCCCGGCCCTTTACCACCTCATCAGCACTTGGCTGGGAGGTGAGAGGAAGGAGAAGGAGAAAAGGGCAGCTTCCCACTGCTGTCACAGACATCTAAAAATCACTTCTGACAGGTTTAAGGCCACATCTCTCTCTCCTGACCCTACTTTCACCATTTACCATTCACCATGCAGGAACATTTGTTAGTTCCCAAAACAGCATTTAAAGTTTTGAATATGATGCGTATCAGACAAAAAAATAAAAAAAATAATATATATCTAAAAATTTAAAGAAATTTAGAGCCAACTTAAACAACTAAAACTTCCTCAGGGTTAGAGACAGCTTGGTTTAGTTTCTACTGTCTGTTTGAGGCTCTCGTTGCACAATAATAAATCGATGTTGGCTTTTAATGTAGGCTGGCATGTCTAAACTGCCCGAGGTGGAACTAAAGTGCAGGGAGGTGCACGTGAGTTTACACATAAGATTTTAGAGGGCTTGGCGGTTATGACATACCTACAGCTTAGACTTTACACAGACGCATAAATCCCCAGTAATACTGCTCAGTTATGGCAGAAATCATAACCACAAAATTTTGATTATTTAACCCTTCTTTTTTTTTTCCCCCTTTTCCCTTTGAAAACAGAGCAATGAAGCCACCAACCAGCTACTGTTTCCCACCATAGGGAGGATCTGGGGCTGTACTACGAAGAAAACTGAACATACCCAGGATATCTTTTTCCTGATCGGGCTAAAATAAAGCTACATTCAAATCCAGAAAGGTGAATGCGACTTCGAGCAAGTACAGGAGAAACAACTGCTGGTGACAGGAAGTAGACAGGCGAGCCCAGGCGAGCAATTGAAGAATGAGAGTGCTGATGAGGGTGAAGAACATTGTTGACTGACATATGAATTCATAGTAAATACATTAGAGGGTTGCCAAAGCAACTGGAGCCTGGAAGAAAGCGATGCGCAGCTTTACCCCAACATCAGCAGTCAGTGTCAATAAATCAATCAAGGCTTCAATCTAGGCTAGCAGTTCGTTTACATGAAGCGGGGAGGTGCTGGTGATATGCGACCGATCGGAAACGTGAAGCCAGGGCAGCTGATTTTACAAAGCAAGAAAAGAAAAAAAAACCAAAAAAAAAAACCAAAAAACTGATGTTTGAAAAATATGAATAGCGGCTAAAGTAAGAGGACTCTTATAGTGCATGCACTCTAAGGCTACGTTCACACTGCAGGCGAAAGCGCATCAAATCCGATTTTTCTGACCCTATGCGACCCGTATCCGATCATGGTATGACAGTGTGAATGGCACAAATCCGATATTTTCAAATCCGATCTGGGTCACTTTCGTATGTGGTACTGAATCCGATACATATCCGATGTTTTAGAAAGCGACTGCAGTTTGAACGGTCAGGTCGCATTAAATCCGTCTTTTACGTCACTGACACAAGACAGACGCCAATTATCAGCGCCGGAGAAGAGCCCGAGAAGACATCGCAAACGCTTCCTGGCCATCCAGTATAGATGTTAGTGAAACTGTTGAGAAGACAACGTGAACATTTTATTTGTACTGTATTTTCTGCAGATTCTGACAGAAATCTGCAACTATCCTTTGAAGCACCGCTCCTCTAAAACAGCAATAAGGATCATTATTAGGTTATTTACATTATTATGTAAATAACAGAATAACTTAAAGCAAAAATTGGGAAACGTAAAGTCCGAAGTCTCTATATTAAGGGCCATCAGTCAAACAATATTGTTTGCTCTGGGTCTAAACAGAGCGCGTTGTGTGTGACATCTTTTGCGCATGCGGGCCGCTTTGAGCGTTCACACTAGAGCGCGTTTGCTGTCGCATTTTATTTGTAGTGTGAACAAGCAGACAAAAAAATCGGATTTGATCAAAAAAATCGGAATTGAGCATTAAGACCTGCAGTGTGAACGTGGCCTAAGAGCTTTGGGCAGTAAAGCCCCAGTCACCCAGGTCTAGAACCAGTCAGCAACCCCCAGGCAAACACCAGTTGCTAGGTATAGATTTGGACTCCCCTAACACCAACACCAAGTAAATGAAAATTTGAGTTTTAGACGTTCAGCAGTTGTTTGAGGTTGCGAGGGTTTGGGCTAGAATAGATGAGGTCGCCGACCAATCTGTTGGCCTATGTGAGCGGGCTTTATTGTAACATAACAACTTCCAGTCTAAAGTTTTGCCAATTTGAAACCAGGAAGGAAAGCCACCCAACATGCACCTCTATTAATAAGACATGGGAGAATCTGATGGATCACAGCTGTTATTTGATTACATTAACATTTGGATGTGCATTAGACAGTTTTAGTGAGAGCAACTAAAGATTAAATCGCTATTTTTCTTTATTGATGCTCACGAAGGTAAGAAATAAACTTCCTACTGGTACCTAAAGACCATCCTACTACCTTTTCCTATCAATGGAATCATTTTTTTACAAAGATCTGATTGGTGACTTTGTAGGTGATAAGCAGGTTAGGTGTGCATCATTTGTTGCTATGGTGACGCGAGTATAATGTTAACTACTTTCATAACCGTGAAGCTCTGACCTTCATATTTTGCCTCACAGCACAGGCTGGTGACAGACAATGAAACCTACATGAATTTGAGATGCTGCAGAGCATCTGGGTGAACCACTTTTGAGTAAAAAAAGAATCATATTTGAGTTCTGGCAACTAAAATGCGATGACTTTGGTGCTGCTAAATGTAAATTTGTGGACAAAACAATTAAATAGAGGAAATTATTAACAGATTTCCCCAACTTCAGCGTTATTTCCTGCAGATTTTCTTTTACCCCAGCTGATCTAAACACGCCTAATTTGAAATATTTATAGCAACATTTCACAGATGCATGCAAGACTTCCTCACCAGCTGGATACAAACCCAGCCTGAACCTCCGCCTCCTGCTCCTCCTCTGGGTCAAGGATCCAGGTGTGCCTCTATCAGCGCAACACCGCAGCTGAGGGGAAGCGCATTCCTGAGTGATGATGATGCGCTTCCTCTCAGACCTGCTGTGTGCCTTGACATGCCGCCGCCGCAATTACACTGCCACATCAAAAGCTGCCTGCCATGACTCAGCGCTTACAAGCACACGCGCACCTACCTAGATGCCCGGCACAGACTGTAAACAAGCCAATACACAAAACTGTGTATGCATGTGTGTGCAGGGTGTAGGGTGGGGGGGGTCAGGGATTAACATTTCTGACTGTTACCTTGAACTGCATGAACTAACACACACACACACACACACACACACACTCTATTGATTAATGAACCTGCTGGCAGCAGCTGAAAACACAGCACACACAGACAGACGGACAAACTCAAACAATAGGAAGGGTTTGAGTGTCAGTTGATCTCCCGTGTCGGCGAACACAGATTCAGCAGTGAATAACCACACAGACAACGACGATAAACAAATGAATCAGTCGGCGCTCTCAGCGAGTCCTGACTCACGCTCTTAGGGAGAAAAAACAAAAAAACAAAAAACAGGAGGCGATTGTGGAGGAAGTGGGTGCATAAAACTGAATTAAAAGAGAAGAGGAAAGAAAAAAGGAGAAAAAGGAGATCCTCATTTACAGACATAGCCTAACTTTGTGCTCTAAGTGTCAAATGTTTTCTCTAACACAAACAAAACCCATCATCCTGAAATCCCCTGCTAAGCATTCTCATCTAAAACCTTTGTTCCTGTCTGCGGATGTTCACCTACTGGAGCTGCTTCACAAAGAGCTGTAAATATGGAAAACAAAGACTTAACGAATATGAGCTGAGTCATTACTTATTACTGCTAATCGACTTTTAAACAGGAAGTCTAAGGACTTCCTTGAACTATGATGACCTGGATAACTGAGAACCTTCACAGACTTTTAACAGGAACCACAGCAGGAAACAAAGACATTCACCACTGATCTGATCTTGGCTGAAAAGCTGGATCAGGTATCAATGATAATGCAGTTGGATGTTCCACGTTTACTTCACCATACAGCACACCATTCAACAGCAGCAGAGCTAAAGTAGCTAACAGCAGAGGGTCAGCAGTAATATACCCCAAGCAGCTTTTTAAAACTGTAAATCAGTGACCAAGCTTTGGCTTCTCCCTTTTTCGTTCATTACTTTTACTTATGGTGAGTTACAGACTTTATGAAAGGTAGAAATAAAAGCACACGGTTTAGCACATATAAATTTAACAGTTTGTACATAAGGGGAAAAAAACAAAGTAAGCAAATTTACAAGAAAAAAAAGAAAAAGAAAGTAAATTGGCTAGAAATAAAAAAGAACATTTATTTGGGGGAAAATGCCAAATTATTGAGGGGAAAAGCCTGAAATATTGTATGAATGTATTAAAATAAAATTTATGAGAAAAATGGGCATATTTATTGTTAAACTGACAATAATAAAACTGTCAGATTTCTTTAACCAAAACAGGCAAATTTAAGAGAATAAAAACTGGAAAATTTATGTCAAAAAAGCCAATTTTATTAGATGAAATGAGCCAAATTTACAAAAAAGTCAAATATACTCAAAAACAACTAATTCTAGCAAAAAGTGAAGAAATAAAAAGAAATTAACTTTAATATTATACTATTATAATTACAATTTATTACTAATATTTACAGGAGGTGATTTTGTTAAATTGACAAGAATAAAAGTGTCAAATTTATGTTAAAAAATGACATTTTATGCAATGAAACTTGCAAAATTCCCAAAAAGTAGATAATAAGATGCAAACTGATTACAAAAAGGGGACACAAAATTGGGAAATTAAAGACAAAAAAAAACTTGTAACTATAAGGAAAAAGAAGCCAAATTTACTAAAAGAAGAAAATTAGAAAAAAAGTTTTTTTTGTTTGTTTTTTTAAAAAAGCTGAATATCTGAAAGAAAAAAGCTTGCAAAAGGTAAGAAATAAAATTGTCGATTTGAGGAAAAAAAAAAACTTGAAAATGAACAAGAAAAAGACATTTCTAAAAAGAAATATGAGGAAAAAAGGTAAACTTACTGTGAAATTGACAAGAATAAAACCTTGACATTTATTACGAAAAATAGGCAAATTTTAGAGGATAAAACTGGAAACCTTTATGCCAAAAAAGGGCATTTTTATGAGACAAAACTTTATCCAAGTTTAATAAAATAATAAATAAATCAAAAGCTACTACAAAAAAAAAAAAGAAAAAAAAAAAAAAGAAAAACAACTAACCTTGTGTGATTTTGCAGACACTTTTAAGTTACTTTTGAAAGAAAGTCAGTTACTCCTAGGGTCAGTCACTTAAATGAAATGCTAAAAGGTGCTTTAGGTGTTCTAATAACAAACCCATCACTGAGGCAGACAAACTGCAAGCTGATTTTCACTGAAACAAGCTCTGACCTGAGCCAACACCACAGGTCTCTGTGCAGCTGGCTTTAAGACGACCGTGCAGGAACTGCCTATTTAAATAGAATATAAACAGAACGTTTTTACAGACAATGTTTAACCTCATCTATTAAATTGTACTCAATTTTGACAATTTCCTGAGTGTTTTCTCACATCAAGTAATCTAGTGATTTTTTTTCCTGTAATTTTAAACGATCATTTGCCAGGAACATCCCTAGTAAAAACATGTTTCACCGAGTGACTGCCAGCTTACTAGACTATAAAAAGGTATTAAGTGTATTGTGCTGCCACATTGAGTGTTCCTGTTGGCACTGGATTCCTTCGTGTTTAGTATAAATAAAAATAATTTTTCATAGATGTTGAAAAGCTTCTCATGTGACAGCCTTCCAGCAGACAAAAGAGTTTATACACCCACACATTAGTACATTCTGCATACATGCTGACACAAAGAAAACAGCGGCACGTGCACAGACAGGCAAAGAGAGAGAGACACACACACAAGCACGCACACACACACCACCACCAAGCTACAAAGACAGGAAGTCTGAGCCATTTTTGGGGTGATTCAAACCACACTTGACCTCAGATAAACCCTCTGTTCATTCAGCGAGCTAATCGTCTACCAGTGTGTTTGCACACAGCGCGCGCAGACCTCAAGATGAACCACATATTGGTGCCACTTCCTGTACGAGCACTGTTATAGCCTAGGCTTCAGCTCCCTGGGCAGATTCCTTCAAAAGACTCAGAGCGCGTGAACACTCCCTTGTCAAGATCACAGAGACTTGATTCAAAATAGATTCACTGGAGGAGCTGCAAATTGATACAATGCAGCTAATAATAGCATCCAGCACTCAAGGGTTATTTTGGATTTCAGTGAGAGGGGGAAAAAAAGAAACAAACAAACAAAAAAAAAAATACACTTTTACTCACACATGAAAGATCACTCACAGACACACACACACACACACACACACACACACACACACAGCCAGACACTGTGTTTTTCCACACACAGGGCTGGCTGCTACATTAACTCCAGGAAAGAAAGTGAGCGTGTGCAGAACATAAAAATTAGAGTCTATAACACTAACACAAAATCATCACTTATGCTAACTCACCCTTGGTTGTTGCAGTGACGCCGTCTGATTTGGTGAAGTCTATACTGGCGTAGGCTCCGTTCTCTGGCAGAGGCACCGTCCCCCCTGCAGCCGCCACCACCGACGCCGTGCTCCCACTGCTGCTACCTGCTCCCGACGTCACAGCTCCCGTACTACTCCCATCCTCCCTCAGCTCCAAGGCGATGTAGTTGAGGCCATTTTGGTAGCCGACTGACATGTTCCTGCACATTCTGCCGGCTCCAGGCCCTGTGGAAGAGGAGGAGGATGCTGCTGAAGTCCTGGAGGCCGTGCCCGTTTCTGTGGTTCTTGCCGGGGTGTGGTGAGCTGGAGAATCACCGAGACCCTCCACAGACATCCACACACTGTCAAAAGACGCCGAGCTGGCCCATCTAGACGCCTGTCCCTCCGTTACATAAGATCCGTTGGGGGCTGAGGGGTTAGCCAGGGTGGGGTGTGTGGCCGAGGAGCCAAGACCTCCACCAGGAGGAGTTGAATTAGAGGAAGAGGTGGAGGAGAATGTCTCTGAGCTGTGTCTTCTTCTGCCCTGGGGATCAGCTCGAACCACCTTGGGCTCCATCGGGTGCGTTGGCGCCATATCTGGGCTCGTCAGGGGCAGGGGGGGAGAAATGGATGAGGAGGTGGTGTGGGGAGGGTGGCCGTAACGCCCCTCTATAACACAGAGATGCTGCAGCATAGCTGTAGGGCTCGTTTGCATCCCGTCACCTCTGCTGAGGTTAAACGTCATGTCTGTATAGTCGTCCCCAACCGGCCTCCAGTGACCTCCGACCTGCACTCCAGGGGAGGCCACCGCCCCGGGATTGCTAGCCAGTGGTCGGATATAGCTGGGTGGGTTCCACGGGGCAACTAGGCTCGGTCTGGGTGACTGGTTTTTGCCCAGGCAATCAGAACTATCCTGCTGGTCCGCCCCTACCTCCACACTCATGTAATCCTGAGGAGGGGAGCGACAGTGGTCACCGGATCCCAGGGAAGGCGCTTCGTCTTGGGCAGAGTGAGGGTAGGCGGGTGGCTCTTGCTGGAGAGGGTAGTGATCACCGAACTCTATATTAATATACTCTCCAGGACTGGAAGGCCCTTCAGAGGAGCTGCCAGTGGCAGGGACTGAAGTCAAGGTGCCTGCAGATGCTGTTGAAGGCTCACTAATCCGCAGCGGTCCGTGGAAACTTCTTCGGCCTAAAGGGAGGCGGTTGGGCCTCACAATACGCCTGTCAGCCATCGCTGCAGTCGTATGGTGAGCACCATAAGGCGGAGGTGGGTGAGAGGGAGTGGAGGTGCTACTACCTCCCCCACCCCTCTTTTCTGGTGTTGACACTGAAGATGTGGCGACTGATGAGTAGACTGGTTTAGCAGGAGAGCTCATAGGAACATACTCCCCATACTCTTTATTCTTCTCTTCCCTTTCTCTGCTGGGGGCCTTATAGGAGCGAGGGAGAGAGAAATAAGGGCTGTAAGGCTTTGGGGTGCTCTCAGGTGTGCCAGTTGTATAATATCCGCTGCTCCCTTCATTTGAGACCTTGCGCACCCCACCGCTACTGTACGACATGTCCATATATTCCCCATTCTCCGGTCTTTCTGCAATGCTGTTGCTTGCACAGGCTCCAGTGAGGCTGGAGCTGCTGTGAGGGCTGGGAGAGGCCTGCACTGGGGAGGGGGAGCTGCCACTGCCCCCCGGGAGCATCATCATGTAGCCGTGGGAATCCGTGGAGGATTGGGATTGGAGCTGGGGGTGATGATGGTGGGCTGAGCGTGTAGCTAAAGCTGGACTGTGAAACTGAGGAGAATGGGAGATGTGGTGGGAGTAAGAGCTGGGTTGCATAGGCATGTAGTCAGGGGGAGTGTCCCTCGGCGACACCGCCACGCCGCACATCATAGGCATATAGCCGCTGTCTTCCTTGGCGGAGGAGGAGGGAGGGCGTTCGGAACCGGCCTCCGTTCGGGAGAGTGTGGAGGGACGGCTCTGCTGGCTGTGTTCGGAGCAGGAGCTGTAGTCAGAGCGCAGTGAGGAAGAGGAGGACGACGGCCCCCCGCGGAGCAGGCCGCTGCCAAACGGCAACACCACATCCGACCCCTCGTCCAGTGAGAAGTTAGTCTGTGTCATTTTCTGATAGACTGCCACTCCGGTTGCGCCACCAGTCGGTCTGGTAAAAGAGTGCGTCCTCCTCCTCAGTGATGATGAAGAAAAGCGCTCATCCTCTGTCGTTGACGTGCTCTCGTCCCGCGGCGTGTCAGCTCCACTGTTGTTTCCAGAGCCCGCACTGGTGCCAAAGACCTCCCGGTTCCAGCCCATGGCCATGTAATCATTTAAACAGTTCTCTTCTCTGATTGGTGGGGTGTTGCCGAGAGAGTCTGGCGTGTTGCTCCGCACCCGGAAGTAACGGAAGTCACCTGGGCTGGAGCCGTACTCGTCTGACGAGTTGAAGCCACCGTCTGACGGGGAGCCGCATATTGAGGCACTCGATGGGCGGGTCAGCGTGTCAGAGACGGAGCCGTGGCCACTGCTGGAGGAGACACTCACGGGGCTAGTGGTGGAGGGAAAATGGGAGACTGGCAACGAGGCAGAGCGGGCATGATAGGTGGACGTCGCCCCTGGGATAGCTCTGACATAGCGTCCGCTGCCGGTGCTTGTACCAGTGTTTCCTGTGGCAACGCCGCTCCCACTGCTTCCGCCACTGCCGCTGCCCATATCCTGACGACCGTGATGGACCCTTGCCGTGTTTAGGTGAACCAAACTTCCAGTGGCTGAGCGAAAGGGCCGGTTCATTGTGCCCTCACCCTCACTGGATGTCCGAAAGCGATAGCCACTAGCCATGTTGCTTTTAGTCGACGGCGGCGTGCCGACCACAGACTCTGTCCTCGACCGTCGCTGCAGCCCAGTCTGACTCGGCGGAAGGTTGCCCAGGTGGCGCCGCGTCGTGATGAAAGGCATGTGATTGGAGCCCGACGACTGACTCTTACTCCTCGGCCGAAACTCCGCAAACGCTTTCAGCGCTTTCATCGTTTCCAGGATGGTCTCGTGCATGTTCTGAGCCACAACAGAGTCGTCCACCTGCATCCATATCTCCCCGGGCCCGATGGATGAGGAGCGGCCCACCTCGATGAAAAAGAAGCTTTCCGAATGTCCACAGCGCCTGATGTTCATCAGCTGCAGGTTGACACAGGGCGTCTCAGAGTTCAACTTAACGAGGTGAATGGTTTTGGTAGAGAGGCATAGCCGGTAAACACCTGTGAGGTTTTTGGTTTGACCCAGTCCTTTGGGTTTTACATTCACCTGCCACACCTCTTTAAACACAGTACCAGGGGTGACCGTACCATATCCATCATCTAAATCATCAGAGTCTAAGTGTCCTTTTTTTCCCTCGCTCATCAGCTCACTGATAGCCACATACCAGTCCTCCTGCTCCTGCTCATTCTCAGCCACAATGGCAAAGTACTCATCCTTAGTGTAAAGGGCAATGAGGTGTTTGTTTTTGGAATCCGCCCTTTTGTTCACGGTGAAGCACTGGTAGAGGTAAATCACTCTTTTGGGAGGAGAAGGGAGGACGGCTCCACCACTGCTGGAGGCGGAGGAGGAGGCGGCTGCCGCGGCGGCAGCAGCAGCAGCAGCAGAGCGCAGGCTGTTCCTGAATTTCTTCTCGCTGTCGTAGTACTCCAGGCGGCTGGGGCCGAGGTGGCTGGCAGCCCGCAGCACGAAAAACCTCTTGTGTCCATGTTTTTGCTTTCTTAAATAGCCACACTTTCGTATATCATCCACCACGTCTGAGGTGTTTACGACGTTCACAGCCGCGTATACATGGCTGCTGCCAGCGGCGGGGTCCTCGGCGGTGTGTACCTGGCTGAAAGGCGAGGAGGAGGAGGAGGAGGAGGCGGCGGCGGCTTTCCTGCCCGGAGACTCTGCGATGTTTTCCCCGGAAAGATGCTGCTGCTGCTGGTAGTGATGGTGCTGCTGTTGATCCTTTGGCGGCTGATTGTGGCTAAGGTGGAAGTGGTTTGACGGAGGTAAATGGTGGAAACGAGAGCCTCCTCCTCCTCCACCACCTCCGGCTCCTCCGCCGATATTAATTAACGGGGAAGGGGGTTCCCCGACCGAGCCGTCTCCGTTTGCGGCTGCAGTGGTGGCGGCGGCGGCGGCCGCAGGTTTCGTCCCCACGTCCCTCTGCTGTGTCTCCACCATCAACATCGCTGCCTTGCCTTCCTGATAGTTCGTGAAATTTGCCATCAGAGAACACAATCAAAGGTCACTTTACTAGCAAGCTAATCCGAGCGGACCTAGACCCCATTCTTGTTTTGGGAGACGAGCTCCCGAGTCCGGCTAGGCCAGCTAACTGACTCACAAACACACACACACACGGCTCAGATTTGCAGCACTCACAAACCGGCTTTGCTGTTCCGTCTGAAGAAAATAGTCCCTTTTGCCCTCCTAGCTGCGAGGCAGGTACTCCAGCGTGAGCTTTGCTTTTTATTTTTTTTTCACGAAATAAAGCCCACCGTGTGCAACATGACCACGTTCAGCCGTGTTTCTATAATCGGGAGGATCCAGCTAGCTCGGTTAGCACTGCTTTCCCTTCTCCTCTTGTACACATCTCTACGGGCCACAGCACAAACAACACATGACCCCCTGCGTCACCGAGCGAACGGGAGGAACAAAGGGGCAGAGACTGGCTCTGATTGGTCCGTCACTTTGACTGTCAGCTTTTGACAGAAGTTGAAACCAATCGGTGTGAGATATTGGAGCTTTGCGTCAATAGCTTTGGCCAATCGCGTAGTGTGGAGTTTACTGAGTTTTCAAAATAGGCGGTGACTTTCTCGGGCTTATCTGGAGACTGCTGTTGAGCTTTCCAGCAACTGTTTACGCGTAGGAAACTGTTCCCAGATCAGCAGACACGGAGTCCCCCCCCGCGCGCTGTTCCATTTTTTGGGGGGTTATTTATGTTAGATCTTATTATCAAATGTTATACAAACCAAAAAAAAAAAACAAGCGTAAATGAGCCGTTACTGAGTAAGTCTTACAAAAATCTTAAATAAAGTAATCTTGAAATAAAATAAACCGAGAAACCGAGGTTTTTATCAGTGTTATTAAAGTACAATTTGAAAACACTTTTGTGCAAGTCTGTGGTTGTGATTCACTGCATTTTAAGTGGAAATACTGTATTTTTCACACCACTGTATTTATTTATAGGGAAGAGCATATCTGGTTCGTGTGTATTTGACAGAAAAAACGTATGTTTTTAAAGATAATACAGCATGTGGAATGATCTCCACCTTAATTGGTGACAACACTGAACAGCTAATTTTACAATAATGCATTCTTAATAGTGAAAATGCATTTCTAATGTCACTGTGTTTGCCTGTTTATAATAGTAGGAAATGTTTTCATATATTTTCATTAAATTTTGCTTTAGAGTTGATTTAAAAAGACAGATGCACAGAAAAGTGGAAGATACAATTCAAAGCAATGTGAGAAACAAGAAATTAGACATTTAGTGTGAGTAAAGTGAATACAAAGAACAAAATTCACTGAACATACTACACCTGCTGGCACCACACTTGCATTCCCTCTGACCTGAGAGTGATCCTAAGATTTTGCCTAAAGGCAGCAACTTGTCACTAGACGCTTATTAAGAGAGCATGCATGTGTGACAGCAGAGATTTAAGCTCCTGCAACAAACTTAGATAGAGTAATCAAGAAGGACTTTCCCCCTATATCCCAGGCAGTGTTGGGAAGGTTACTTTTAAAATGTATTCCATTACAGAATACTGAATACATGGCCCAAAATGTATTCTGTAACGTATTCCGTTACGTTAATCAATGAGAGTAACGTATTCTGAATACTTTGGATTACTTAATATATTATCGTGCTGTTTACAACTACTTGAATGTACTATTGCTGTGATTTATTACTGTTACTGAAGGTCCGCGGCTCCGAACAGTAGTAAAGGGACCTCGGGCTAATACAGTGGGTTCCGTGTCGTGCTGGTAGCCGAAAACTAGCTTTACTTTGTTGTCTGGGTCAACTTTGCTTGCCAGAGACAGAGAGAGGCGTTGAAAGGCTGCTCCAACGGAACTTATTTTTTCCGGAGGAAAACACGAACACAGTGTACAATTGAGTCTTAATAGCTTACTTAATAGCTTACTAGCTTACGCCCCACAGCTTACTTACTGTGGGGCGATCGTGGCTCAAGAGTTGGGAGTTCGCCTTGTAATCGGAAGGTTGCCGGTTCGAGCCCCGGCTTGGACAGTCTCGGTCGTTGTGTCCTTGGGCAAGACACTTCACCCGTTGCCTACTGGTGGTGGTCAGAGGGCCCGGTGGCGCCAGTGTTCGGCAGCCTCGCCTCTGTCTGTGCGCCCCAGGGTGGCTGTGGCTGGACGATCTGATATCCTCGTGTTGGCGTTATTCCCACATCATCATAATTAATGTTGTTCCAGGGTCCACATTACAAGTAACCAATCACCTTCTTGTGACGTCATACTTTTGCGACTTCGAAAAATACCCGTCTTAAAAAAACAAATGTTCTTCGGGAAACCGCCTTTTGTCCGCCGATCCAGCAATTTCAATTCCTCTCAAGATACTTTTCTTTAATAAACGGTAAGCATAATACATATGTTTTCCTTGAAATGGATAGCTGTTTGTTTGCTAGTGATAGGCTACTTGCGAACCAGTGTTCTCCAGACAGAGAATTGCGTGTCAATGTATTATGATTTATTATGAAAGTACAGGTGAATATAGCTCTCCCGTCAATATATTATGATATATAATAAATGTACAGGTGAATATAGCTGTCATAACAATGTCAGGCAAAATTGCAGTAGCTTCCCTGATCATTTTACAAACATAAGTGAAGAGAATTTGAACTAAAAGGCCTAGACTAATGGTTGTGTGCTGAATCTATGAATCAAACTATCACCTGGAAACATAATTAACTGGTCCATAGCCGTGAAACTGGACATGAGTTCTTGATTCTATGGAGATTAACAGTAATCCAGAAATTTACAAATTTGTCCTGGGCCATCGTGTAAATGTTGTCCCTGGGCCATCGTGTTAAAGTTGTCCCTGGGACATCGTGTAAATGTCGTCCCTGGGACATCGTGTAAATGTCGTCCCTGGGACATCGTGTTAAAGTTGTCCCTGGGACATCGTGTAAATGTCGTCCCTGGGACATCGTGTTAAAGTTGTCCCTGGGACATCGTGTAAATGTCGTCCCTGGGACATCGTGTTAAAGTTGTCCCTGGGACATCGTGTAAATGTCGTCCCTGGGACATCGTGTTAATGTCGTCCCTGGGACATCGTGTTAAAGTTGTCCCTGGGACATCGTGTAAATGTTGTCCCTGGGACATCGTGTTAATGTTGCCAGAGACATACCATATGAAAGTTTAGCCTCTTTTAGCCCCTGTTTGTTTTATATTATAAGTCGCAGAAGTATGACGTCACAAGAAGGTGATTGGTCACTTGCAATGTTGAACCTGGAACAACATTTATTATGATGATGTGGGAACAACGCCAACACGAGGAAATCAGATTGTCCGGCTGTGGCTACTATGTAGCTTGCCATCACCAGTGTGTGAATGTGTGTGTGAATGGGTGGATGTCTGGATATGTAAAGCGCTTTGGGGTCCTTAGTGACTAGTAAAGTGCTATATAAATACAGGCCATTTACCATTTACTTACAAATGGGCTCGTCAGGCACTCTTCTTGGCTGCAGTGGTTATTATTATATTTACATGCTTCCAGCTCCCGTTTTTGCTCCGTGACAGCTCGGATTTTTCCTTTCTCTCCCTCCCTCGCTCACAGACACATAACGTGTATGGCAGTCCATTCTCGCTGCAGCACGGACTACACTGCCCATGAGGCTACATTCTTTAGGGCCATGCCTGTAGCATTCTGCCTTTTAGCTTAGCACAACAACAACAACAAAAAGCTCTCTCACCCAGGAAACACGCAGAGAGAGAGCGCGTCACCCTGTAACCATGGCAACCGTAACGCTGCCCCCTGGAACAATAGAACATAGCTGTCAAACAAACCCAAACAGTCCTGACCCGCGACAATATGAAACAGGAAAGTACCGCCGTGTAATCCATTTATTTCAACAAAGTAACTGTATTCTGAATACCACCTTTTTAAACGGTAACTGTAACGGAATACAGTTAGCCTACTCATATTTTGTATTCTAAATACGTAACGGCGGTACATGTATTCCGTTACTCCCCAACACTGGTCCCAGGGGAGGTATCTGTGTTCTTGCACACTGCGGAGAATGTCACGCTCGGCTTTCTTAGCCTCTACTACACTTTGCATGTGACAATTTGCTGGGACCTTTTATCCCAAACACCTTTCAGTGTCATGAGCGGGATCATGTGTTTAGTGCAGCTGGCCCTGGTGGGAATCGTACCCTTAACTCTATGCGGGGACCACCTGTCGGCCTCTGAATGCGTCCCTTTAAATGGCAAAGACCTAAAGAAAACTCATTTGTGGCTATAGCCCATATCTACTCGCAATGCTTTTGATTTTACAATAAAAAAAAAAACAGAGAAAATATTGGACCTGTGTATACCCACAACATGTTTAGTTTCACACATATCTCTTTAAACATCTCAAAATGATGCAAACACATTTTGAATATTCACCAGTTGCATTTGGTCAAATCAAACCCTTACAAACGCACTGGTGTAATCTATCCCCACTGTATGCCAGGTTCCATAATATTAATTAAGTAAAGTCTGTTTTTATAGCACTTTTCGGGGCTAAGAAAAGTCTTCATAGCAGTCACAAGAAGATCTAAAGAGCTGGCTTGAAGAGAAGATGACATGCTCTAAACCTGACAGGGAGACAGAGCAAAAGATTTAAAAGTTGGTTATAAGTGAAGACTTGTGAGAGTTCCTTGAAAGCCTTAAAGCAGCATGTTGGATAGTTTGGAGGTGGTTAATCCAAGCGAGAGGAGATGAAGGCATGGACACGCATTTCCATTTTACTTTTCAAGACAAAGGCTACAGTTTAGCAACACGGCTGAACGTGGTCATTTAATAAATGGAATAACAGCAAGAGCTGATCAGAGTTTATAAGAGAATATACAATTTGTATATTCTCCCATAAATGTATATATGTTGTTTATCATGGCTTACTGGTTAACAAGCAACACACCCCTGGGTTAAGACTGGAATCAGACACAAACCCACCCTCACCCAAGCTTGGGAAAATGGGGAGGGTTAACCTGTGCCAAATGCAGATCCATCTGCTGTAGACCTTGAGACATAAGGGAACAACTGAAAGTACCTTCTGTCATTAAAAAAGTTTGATGTAATGAAGTAATCCTTGACAATGTAACTATTACGCTTCTTTTTAAATGTATGTAATTTTTATTTTTCATGTTTTTATCAGGATCATCAAATTAAAATGTTTTTCTGTTATCTGGTGTGATTCTTGCATGTCTGGAATGTCAGACAAGGTAAAATTACATGGTTAGCGGTCACCGGTCTGGAATTAAACCTGCCAAATCTTAATTCTCCCAAATGAAAGAAAACTTGAGTACAGCTTGGGTACCTGAGCAATAAAGTATTCCTTAAGCTGTGTTGCTAAAGCACTATGCCTTCACCTTCTTATACAATCTATATGTGGAGGCTTTGGTCTTTCATTCTTTCACCTCTTTAACCTTTTGTTACAGGAAAGAAGCTGGACGGCATTATGACAGCCAAAATATCAACCTGCAGTCTCTCGCACAATGGGGGCTAGCTACCACTCGAGCCTACAGGCAACCTAACTCTTCCCTGGGGAAATATCAGCTGCTTTTCAAAGGAAGGCCGGTTCTGCTAACCTCTGTCTGGCATGAGACCAGTCAAACCTGCGAAAGCCTCTGAACCCTATCAACCTGTTAACTCTGCAGCTGTGAGAACACATGAACCTATGTAGCCTTCCACCTTTTGCCCTGTTTCTGACTCATATACAACACAGAGGGAGGAAAAATATTCGTCCTGCTACCTCTGAAATTCTCCAGAATCTCAAACGTTGTTTATTTGCCTCTCAAAAACACAATGTTCTCTTTCAGTTAAGGGTTAAAAAAACATGAACATTCATGCACTGTGGCTGAGTAATGTTCCAGATAAAAGGTGTGGCCCATGACTTTTAAGTAAAACAAGCTGTTTTGCGATTTTTTTAAAGGCAATTTGCATGCATCTATCTGCAGAAGGCAGATGTTGTGTGGGACAGCAAAGAGACTTTTACAGGTATGCTTTTGCATGCGCACAAGTGTCAGTCAAACCAGAAGCCATTGTGTCACATTAAAGATGCAAATATTGCCCATGTGCTTGCATCAGGGCGTTTATTTAGTCCCTGCGCTGACGTCAGTTGTCTGGGTTTGCAAATACACGCAAAAAGGAGATTAGAAACTGCGGCAGGAGTTGATTATTTCACACACAAGCAACCTTCCCCTGAATAAGAGTTTAATAGGGATAAGAGGCACCAATCTAAGTGTTTTTAAGAGAAATAAATAATAGTAATAGTAATAAATATTTGGCTCAAATGTGACTATCATCTGTTGTTTTTTATGGGCTACATAAAAATATGCAAGGTGAGTCTGGCTGTGTAGACTCAGCCACAGGTCCACCTTATGTGGACCAGATGTCAGATGGGCTGTGACTAAAGCTTTATTTATATTCCTCTGAATCGTTGCACAGCTTGTGCAAGCGGCCGACACCATGTTTCAGATCATGACATAAGTTTTAGCATTGCACAGAGATAACCCGAGTATATACAAAATAGTTTTTAGATGTGGATTTCATTCATTAATGGAAAAATGCTATTAAAACCTACCTGGCCCTGCATGGAAAACAATAGTTATCAGTCTCTGACAAAGTGAAGTAGGCTAAAAGATATTAAAAAGCATGCCATAACTGGGGCATGAGGGCCAAAATTAGCCGCGATTTGTGGGTTTTGTTTAGTTTTTTAAAATTTAATCTCTATCTATACTAAATAGTTATACTCGAAACTGAAAGGTTATTTACACTCAATTTTTACATGAAGAGACACAAAACCTATAGGGGCAGAGCCAGGAAGGGCATCATGCGTAAAAGATCTGCCAAATCGAACATCCAGAGCTGCCTGCTGTGGTGACTCCTTGTGATTAAAGAAGGAGCAAAAAGTAGCTTTCTTTTTGTATTTGAGGGTATTTTTTTGCTTTTGATTGTTTTTTAAATGATTGATTAGGTTTATTAAGTGTAATAACAAACACCACAGTTGCTTCCTGTTCAAACTGTCCTTTCTTGGGTCTTTTTTAGGCTGAAATGATCGATAAATGTGTCATGCACATATATCTGGTAGAGCAGTTTATTTATCCCTGCCAAGTGCCAAAGTGCTGTGTGGCAAGACGCTGAACTCCATGTGTTCCCGCTGACAGGTGAACACACAAAGGAAAGAATAAGATGAGCACAAACAACTATTTAGCTTGTTATTAAATGTAGAAAACATCAAAGCTTTCAGAATAACAGAACCGTGTTGAAACTGTCCTTCATCAAAAATCTGTAGCTTAAATATTGTTGCCTGCTTTGTTTCTCCTGTTTCTACCCTCATGATGACAAACTGAAGCGCTCTCTCTTGATTGACAGTTACCGTGACGGAGCTCCCTCTGCTGGCCAGGACTGCACCCTGCAGTAAATCCTCTGCTGCTATTGTGGTTGTAACAAAGGAGCAGAGCCAACAAAGCTGAAACACACACAGAGGAAACACAAAGGAAAGCATGCTTCCCTTTGTTATCATCTCAGCTTGTTATTTCAGAACAAGCACAGTTGCAACATTGCTGCTGCTGCTGCTGCTGCTGCTGCAATTTAAACAGACAGAGTTTGTGTATTAACTGAACTGGGAGGAAATTGCTGATATTCAGTTCTGCTTGCTTTAATGCTGTTTTGTGATATAAACAGTTGATTCAAAGTGGTGGCAACTTAGTGTGAAGATAATGCTGAAAGTATAAGACATTGGACTTTTCATCTCTATGGGGTCCTGTTCAGTGGAGACATAAACGTTCTTGCTCTGGTGCCTTTTAAACAATCGAATAAGAAAAAAATAAGCCCAGTTTGCTGATTAAATGTGCTTTTATTTTTATTGTACTGGCATTTCAACACTTTTCCTTCTTTCTTCTTTATCACTCCAACTTTCCGCACGTCGTCCTTTACCACATCCACAAACCTCCTTTGTGGTCTTCCTCTTTTCCTCCTGCTTGACAGCTACACTTTCAACATCCTTTGTCCAATAAATCCACAACCCCTCCTCTGCACATGTGCAAAACATCTCAGCCTCCTCTCCCTATTTTGTCTCCAAACCGTACATCACAGCAAATTGTCAGCAAAGTGTCGGTAAATAAAGACAATGCGTAACAAAACTGCGGTTCCTCTACTATCCACAAGAGGCTGGTTCCAATAGTGCATCATCTCCACCGACTCTCATTCTAAAATGCCCAACTTTACAGTGGAAAGAAACATGTTTACAGCCTGGTTTGTGCTCTACACTAAGTGTTTTCTTTATATATTATTCGTCCATTTGAATGCTGGAATAAGAAAAGATTCAATATCTGATAAAAAAAAAAAAGGACCTGGGCTCAACTAGCATGCCATTTATTTGGAGTTCATACATCGAAAACTGCTCAATAAACAACATTTTTCAGACATTCTGAGAGATTTTTGCAGATGGGGAACTTCAGATACTGGAAATATTACTGAGTCTGGTTGCTCTTGACCTTCAGCAGCTTTTCCTGTGCTACATCACATATTGTTCACAAAAGGCTCCTGCAATCTAGTTTTAACAGACACTTTACAAACCAGTGTCTGTCTCTGACTTTGACCATTCTCAACAGACAAATTGTTGCTTCTGTGGAAACTGTTGTCCAAACTGTTGTCTTTTTCCCCCAAACATCCCTCTGTTCCACATTTCCATGCTTTTGCTCAGTGTTTTGCAGGATTTTCACTGACCTGATGTCAGTTATACTGTGAGATAAATTTCCCTGGGGGAAGTGCAGCTTCTCGGTGTTAATGCGTGTTACTATAAAAGTGAGATCACACTGTTTCCTCAAAAGAGTTGTGGCACCTTTGAGCGCAGATAACAGATTCAGTTCAATCCTCAGTACTGTAAACACAAACAGGAGATTATGTGGATCCCTGAATTATTATTACACTAATTATTTTCTGACATATTATCTGAACTCTAGATTTTCTTTATATTTAAGGTTTCTGAAAATATCCCTCTGGATTCAAGCATTTCATTGTATTCTATATATATATTTAAACTTAACACAATGTGGCTTCTACCAAATCAGCAGTCATAGCTTTCAGCAACCATCTACTGCATGATAGAAAATACCGCTTATCATTTGATGGGGCGGATCTCATCCCATTACATGAGTAATCCTGGTCTGGTCCTGGTAATCTGACCATATCCCATTCCTTAGTATCCTCTAATCTTTCCAATCCACATCCCTCCTTATTCTATATCACTATACCATAATCTATAAAAATGCCTCCGTCCCCCCCAAACAAACTGAGGATTTACACGAACCGTGTAAATCCTCTGATACAGCTGTAATCAGCAGCTCTATAGTCTGGCATATAACAGCAGCATGCCGGGTAGTCTTCGCTGTCTGATGGAGGAATCGAAAACACACATGCATACATGAACAATACAACATCAGACACCAAGAAAAACTTACATTAAATCGACTCAACCAAAAAAACTGCATTGGACACACTTAGGTTGACAAAGCTACTTTCGAATTCAGGTTACCCAGAGCTTGAGGGTGTTGCACACTCACAACCACTTTTGACTGCAAGGTGATGGCAAAGGTCGCCTGACAGGAGGCAACCGTTCTGCAAACAGTTGCAGTCTGACTCAGACTGACTGCAGTCACAGATTCCCAACACGATGCCATCAGTCTGAAAGAGCCTTTTTTTGATGAGAACAACTTGAAGCGACTCGACTCAACTGGCTGCCAGCTGGTTTTATTCCTACAGAATGTATGAGCTATGTAGACAGCAACAGATTGGGATTTTTGAAGATTTTTCACCGTTACTGAAGTGGAATGAAGTCGGATAACGTAATCTTATTGGATAAATCAGACAAAGTTTGCAGTTTAAAAAAAATGTGATAAATCACAATACATGTTATTTCAATGCTCAGCATGTTGCAAAATGTTAAGAATCGCTATCTAATCACAGTGAAGTATTGTGATAATATACTGTGGGGTGTCTGGTGGTTCCCTCCTCTAATCTGAATCAATAAAATGAAGGGATGAGGGCAGCTTAGTCCAAAGTTTTTGAGCCACTGATACTCAAAAAGCCTGATGAGTACGAGGCACTGGCGGAAATCTCTGCTCAAAAGATCCAAGAGACTAGCTGGAAGTGTAGGTTGGTAAAAGTCCTGGGATGTACTGAGGTGCTATACCATTCAAAAGGGAACTACTCCAGATAAATTGAGATAAAATTATTACATTTTGTGCATTTGTTTTCTCATTTTGTATCCGTTGTAAGAAATGTGATGATACAAAGACTTTTCATTTACTGAAATGATCATATTAGTACTTTTTGTGATTTTTTGTGATATATTAGCAAAGCTAACCACTGCCTGTGAAGTTTCAAAGAACTGCAGAGATTGGCTCACCAGATATCAAAAATGTAAATGTAGGTGGAATGGTGTGCTTGTGTGGGACAATCTGGGGCATGATACCAACGCTGTGAAGTAATTCTGATACTGGTACTGTGCAAAAATCTTCTGCCACGCCTTATTTCTTTATATTTTTCTATCAAAATGCAAAATACATGCAGGAATATATGGAAAACTCACATGGAAAGTGTAGTATATAAGGTAAAAACAGAGTTTACAATTGTAACCAGATTAAAGGTCAGTATTTGGTATGACCACCTTTATTTTTCAACACAGCCTGAACTCTCTTGGTGATGACTTCTTTGAATTTTTTAAGCAGCCTTGAGAAATAGTTCTCCAGGTTTCTTGAAGGACATTCAAAGCTCTTCTCTGGATGTTGGCTGCCTTAGATCCCACACTGCTTCAATAACATTGAGGTCCGAGCTTCAATCCATGACTGATACTGTTTCACTGTGTGTTTTTCTATCCAGGTATGCTGTCACTGCTCTGCCAGTGTATTTGGGATCATTGTCATACTGAAAAATGAAGAGACTGCCAATTAGACACTTTGCAGATCCATTTATAATTGAATCAAATTCAACAAGATCCTCAACACCACTGGCTGAGATGCAGCCCCAAACCATGACATACAGTCATACATCATATGACTGTATTTTGAGGAGACTCAAACCATGAATGTCAGGAACTCCTGCTGTAGAGTGATTATATCAACATGCCTAACGTGTGTATGTGTATGTAAAGAAGTGAGAGTGGTAAGCTGTCTAACAATTTATGGATTTTAGACCACACATACACAGTGAGGATGAGCAAGGATAATCCTCCAAAGCCTCCAGGACACCATCTGTACTACAGCTTAAAAACCCTTTGAGTTTATGCTACAGTGGGCCACTAGAGGGCACTGTAGGCTTGTTTAAAAACACATATGTCACTGATTGACAGAGCGATTTCCTGTGTGGGCATAGTGCATAGTGTGTAGAGGCTGGCAACTTACTATAGAGTTAAACGCTACAGACCTCTAAACTTCATGTGGCCTTTAGCTCAAGAACAGTGTGTAGAGAGCTTCATGGAATGGGTTTCCATGGCCAAGGAGCTTCATACAAGGCTTACACCACTTAGCACAAAGTTGGATGCAGGGGTGTAAAGCATGCATACACTCGACTCTAGAGCAGTGGAGATGTGTTCTCTGACTATTCCAATTCTCTGGGAATACGAGTGTTGCCATGAGAACGGTACTTGTCTGACTGCATTGTGTCAACTGTAAAGTTTGGCCGAAGGGGGATTATGATGCGGGGTTGTTTTTCGGGAGTTGGGCTTGCCCCCCTTAGTTCCAGTAAAAGAAACTCTTAAAGCATCAGCACACCGAGACATTTTCGACACTTTCATACTCCCAACTTTGTGGGAAGAGTTTGGGGTGGGCCCTTTCTGTTCCAACATGACTGTGCACCAGTGCTCAAAGCAAGGTCCATAAAGACATAGAGTGAGTTTGTGTGGAAGAACTTGACTGGCCTGCACAGAGTCCTGACCTCAACACCTTTAGGATGAATTAAAGTGGAGACTGTGAGCCAGGAAAACTTCCCATAAACACTCCAAAACCTTCCTAGAAGAGCTGAAGCTGTTATAGCTACAAAGGGTAGGCTATGATCATAGTAAGCCCTATGGGTTCAGGATGAGGTGTCCCTCGAATTCATATTCATGTGAAGGCAGACGAATGAATACTTTTGGAAATATAGTGTACATACATATTTAGAAGCCATAAAAACTTTATTGGAGTCACTGGGTTATAAAAATGTGATAGATAAAAGTCCAGTTAACACTGATTTTAGATATAACCACAAATTAAACTGTAAATTGTGAACTTGAACAAACATATGTAACATTTATTTCAGAAAAACTCTGGCAAACAAAGGGAAACAGCTTCAAGATGGAAAATCTCAGAAGAAGTAGTGCATGCCAACATAGTGAGCCCTGCATAGATTAAAACTGACCCTAAAAACTAAGGCAGTGCTCGACTTAACGTAGAAACAACATATGCCTCATTTACCTACATAAAATCTACATGCAGCATCATTGCAATCACTCACACTCAAAACAATATTCATGCCCAAAATGTTGACTTTATGCAATTTGATTATATGTAATTTTTGTTAGACATGTATAATGTAAAACATTCAATTTAAAAGAATCTGGTCAAATGACGTTGGTTCAGTGGTTTACATTCAGTTTCTACCAAGCATATTGTCCATATTAGAAATTACTGTTTATGAGAGCCAATAATCTTTTTTTTTTTTTTTTTTTTGTACTCTAGTAACTGGAGGAAAACCAGATGTTGGAGGTGGGCATTGGTACTGCAATAAGCATTTGTAAAGTTTCACCTAACATTATTTAAGACACCAGTAATGGGGTGATTTGGAGGGTAAAATCAGCTAACATGGGAAATATCTTTTTGTAGTTAAGTGATAAAAGCTGCCTCTGAACTTTTTTGTAGGTTATTATTATTATTTATAAGCTAATGGTGATAAACATTGGTTGGAGGGGCTTCCTGTGAGGGGCACTAACACACTATAGAATCACCATTGCTCCTTATCCAGACTTTTAATTTGAGGAGTGTTTCCTTTGTAACATAAGATTACATTAGTAATTTAAAAAAAATCCCAATCCAAGTGTTTCCTAGTTTTTTACAATGTAACTTTAATATCTTTGGGTTTTATATTAGCAGTAAAACAAAGCAAAGTGTTTTTAAGATTTAACCTTTAACTACCTTTATATGATTTTGGCAAAAAAAAAAAAAAAAAGTATTTATTTCTGGGTGTTTCAAATACAAATGCAGGGTTCTCCTCACCTCTTCCTCCTTCAGACAGAAACCAACTGAAGGAGGAGGAAAGGAATGGGATGTTTGGATTAGCTGTGCTCCTCAGCTGCTGACAGACAGCTTCTGCAGATCCCTGCTTTGCTGAGTCTAGACTTGCTGGCCTCTATTCATAGCTCCATACTGGACTACATCTCCTCGGCTCAAGCCGCTAATGCACACAGACTTAAACACAATCTGAAATTACACTTTCACTAGCCACATCCTCCTCCTGTCAACTGCCCTCTGTGGAAAATCACCATCAGATTTTAGTGAGGACATGAAAAGTTTCATGTTTTATGTCCCTGGAGGTTCAAGATGGTACTCGTATCCATTTTCTCTACTGGTCTTCCCCACTGGAATAGCGCGGAGTCTGGAGATAGTACTGTCCGGTGTCCAGTCGAGGCAAAGTCACAGGTTATTCAGTGATGCGTCATCATGACGTTGTCGTCGTCTTCGTGCATGTAGAGCTGCGTCACAACACGGACGTGCGATATTTTTTTCACTGCCTTGTGAAACATTAGCTTCATGTCCTTCGACTGCTTCCTCGGAATGCAAATGCTGGTGCTGAGAGGAAGAGGAGAAGCAATCAAAGGGGGAAGAAGAAGGAAAGATGAACAGAAAATTAACACAAGATGGGAAAAGATTACTTCTTTTAATGTTGGAATTAACTTCAGCTATGAGTAAATTATTACAAAACAGATATAAAAGAATCTTTAAAGAAAAAATGAAACATTTTGGGGAATAGGCTTCTTTAGTTTCTTGCTATGAGTTAGACGATAAAATCACTAACACTCGTATCCATGAAAGTCTGGAAGAGCTATAGTCAGGTAGTGATTAGCATAGCTTAGCTTTAGGTCTGGAACCAGAACAAAAACTGTTTTATTAATTAAAACAGCCAAATAGATGACTTTTCAAAAGTTAGGCTAAATTTGCATATCTTTTAACTTCTGCATAGCCTAGCAAGTTGTTTAGCTCACTTTAGCTAACCAGATATTAGTTAGCTAAAGTGCTGTTTTGCTGTACAGATATAAGTAGTATTAATCTGACCTTTTAACAGGATGTTGAACAATACTTTTAAAGGCACTTTATGCAATTACCATCTGCAAAATCTAATTACTGTTATGTGTTTAGATGTTTTTGGGTGTGTACTGCTGTTTCTTTAACTTTAACTAGCTACATCTGTTTCCTTATTGAGGCTTTGTTATGCTGCCATTTTAAAAAGCAATGTGCTCCTTAGTTTGCATTCTAGAATTACAAACTGGTAATACATGAAAGTATAGGCCAACCCCAGTTCAACCTGTATCTATGTATCTTCAACACAGTATAAACTTTGAGCATGAAGTTATAGTAACTGTTTCTTCACAGTCTCTTGATGGCTTTAGTTCATTTTGGAAGGTTTGAAACACAGGAATTTACAACAAGTACAATCATGCGAAACAGAAAGTTTTTACAGGACTCTCTGAAATCCTGCGAAAAACTAAGTACACTGTTTCCAATAGGAAGTATCAGAGAGCGTAAGTTTTGGTAGCTTGGTGGTCTGGAGTATTCAGGTGCTTGTTAACACAATGCCATAGTCTTCCCAGGAGTGGACGCCCCAGCTAATTCACCTCAAGGTCAGATCATGTTCAATGTTCAAAGAAACTGCGAAAAATCCAAGAGCTACATCTCAGACTCTACAGGCCTCAGTTAGTTAAAAGTTAAAATTCATGACAGCACAATTAGCAAAAGACTCAAAATGTATGGCTTGTTTGGAAGGGTTGCCAGAAGATACCTTTTCTCTAAAAAGAATAGCTTAAGTTTCCAAAGTCGCGTCTGAGTAAACCACAAGACTTCTGGAACAATGTCCTTTGAACAGATGAGACCAAATGAGGAGATATTTGGCCATAATGTACAGGGCCATGTTTGGAGAAAACCAAACTCAGCACTTCAGCACAAACAAGCTTATACCAATTGTCAAGCACGGTGGTGGAGGGGTGATGATTTGGGGCTTGTTTTGCAGCCACAGGACCTGGACAGCTTGCAATCATTGAGTTGACCATGAGCTCCTCTGTATACCAAGGTATTTCAGAGGTGTCAGCAAATCTGTCTGACAGATAAAGTTTGGCCCTATATGGGTAATGTAACAGGACAGTGACCACAAGTAAAACATAGATTTCACACAACTGCATAGACTCCTGTGAAAGCCTTCTTTTTCACATGACTGTACAATTAAGAAAAGAAAAAAAGGAAGTAAACATTGGAAATAACATCTATACAGACAAGGTCATAAATACAACAAATATAAAGACATTCGTGGTGTTTCCTCAGAACATAGTCAATTTAGAGGTGCACTAATGAAAATAAAGCATCTGTATTGCAGACATGTATGAAGAAGCACCATGACATATCAGATTTCACATTTCAGCCCAGGTCAGTTGGTGTCGGTACATCACCACATTAAACGAAAAGCTTGCTTTGGGAATATTTCCCTCTGATGGGGTAAGAACCTTAAACAGATGAAATTTTAAAAAATTAAGTTTATGATTAGCTCAAACATTTCGAGTGACAACAGTGATGTGGCGAATGGTCCACATGTGACATTTTCATTTAAAAAACTTGTAAAGTAGAAGAACTGAGTTTTGTCAATGATAAAAAAAGAGGACTTTCTATTTAATGGACAAAATCCCCACATCTCTCCCTTGAACTGTCTTTAGATATTGCCGTTTTTGTTTGCATTTAGTTGTCTCTTGACTGACTTCAAAATCCCACAGGAAATCTTTCGTTTAGTTTAAGCTGCAAGAAACTTCACATCAGATATGAGTAACAGTGTAACGGTAAAATGAATGAACAGAAGAAATGTATTCAAACATTAGATTTCCTAACCGCTTTTTCATGTCTGCAGGCTTTTTGTATGATCAATAATTCTCAAGTAATAATGATTGACATAATTAATTAGGCCCCAGTCAAGGCTTGACAAACTGGAAACTGGGACCATAAGTTTCTCCTTTTGAAATATGCTGGTTTCAGTGCTAAGGCATAACTTATCTTTTAAAGTTTCATTACTGTTTGGTGGTTTGTTAAAAAGTGTTTGCAGTTACAAGTTGATGAGTTCCATGCAACTATGGGTTGCCAACCCAACTATGGGTAACCATGGCAATCTGGTAGTGACCAAAGCAATTTAAAGGAGGGTTTTGGCAGAGCACCATCTTTAGGACCAGTAAGCAAGCTCCAGCAACCGCTCAACAGCTGGTTGGGGAATATACGTGTTGGCTCAGGCCTTTATTTTGAAAAAGCTCAAAGAGCTATTGTACCAGATTCCCATTTATATGACGAGCTGCTTCATGCTGTGGCTAAGATTTCTTGTGTGACTTTGAAGGTGTCACATTGAAGACGCAATAAAATGCAAACAAACCGCACTGAGACAGTTCATTCCCCAACATATGTTTGCCCAATGATGAGTAACGTTGCCAACCAAGCCAGTAATGTTATACATTTTTTTATAATGCATAACATTACCTCAGTTTTTCTTCTTTGCAAGTTGTTCCTGTTGTTGTTTCTCGGCTTTCCGTTTCTTGTACTGGGCTATCTCGGCCATCTGCAGCCCATGGGCCATTTGCCTGTTGAGATGAAGTGAACAGCGTGATGACAGCACACACACACGCACACAGTGTAGTCCTGCAATGGCTCGACTTTCTCTCCAAAGAACAGATTAGCTGACAGGTGGATTTATAGTAATAGCCACTGCTTAGGCCCACAGCTTTATCCTGTAATGTTAGCAAAGGAGCCTGTCTGTATCATAATAAAGGCTTAAATCTTGTGCTCAGTGTACAGTTTAAGTGAACAAGGCACACCAAGCCATTACCAACAAACAGATGTAAATGTGACAACTTCTACAAAACTACGTACTCCAAAAAGCAAGCATTATTTTTTCAAATGTCTGAATTGACCTAAATGTATTGTAAGTTATAAGTTGTGGTTTTGTTAGTAGCAGTAACACAGTTGCAATATTAATTCTGATGGATACCTGCAGTCAGTCTTTTCTCCTTTTAACTCAACCTTTTATCCAGTTTTTGCATCTAAACCTAACCAAACACCATGGAGAGAAAACATTAGTAATTATGTTTGACTTTTCAAATTTGATGAGAAATGACATTTAAAAGTATGTTTGGAGCAACTCAGTTCCCCTCCCTGCTTTTCCAACCAGAATCTAAACACTGTTCTCAGTTTTTCCTTTTTAAAGAGTTTATTTTGCTTTGCTTGGATGGTTCAGGTTCTCACATTCAAACTGGAGTTTTAAGAAAGCTGAGGAAGGAATCACAAATAGAAGATGGGCCTGGAATCAAACTTGGAGCTGCTAACAATGAGACAGTTCATGAGCTTAAACATGTTTTGACTGATCCCACATGATGATATGACCCTTTAAAATACATGTTTTGAAGTTTTCTCCAGTGAATTATCAGAAATCAGATAAAACATCCCAGGGTACCAAAAGTAATTTCTGTTCTTCTGCATTAGAGACATTAAATTGTTGCAGACTGCTTTCGAAATTATGAATTATCCCATGATGATACTCGGAGATGGTTAGAGAAAACAATCTTGGTGGAGTGGGTGCAAAGTTTGTCATAATTTGTGTAAGGTGGAAGACATCTGCAAACACATGTAGGTTAGGGAAGCCAAAATATTTTATTCTTTGCTGTCCATTTTTAAAGAAAGCAGGTTTAAAAATAAATTTCAGGTTCATACTTTTGATAAGTCTGTGGAATTATTTATAATGTAAATGGACAAGGGGTTTTTTTGTTGTTTTTTATTTTGTTTTGGGTATTTTTTGCTTTAGCTGTCATTAATAACTACTTGAGGTCATTTATTTTGAAAATCTGATATATTTCTGTAAACTTTTCAGAACAAACTAATAGCTGTTATTTTGAAAAATTCCCTCCAAATGAACTGATTCTCGTTTTAGTCTTTAAACTAAAATAACAGTAGCTCAAAAGGTCAGGCAGGGTGTGACCTGCACTTCTTACTATTATGGTCATGGTGCATGTCTGTATATGTCTTCATGTAAACTATTTGCTCCCTAACAATTGGACCAGTCTTAAAAAAGCTTTACACAAACGTCATCACACACACAGCAATGAATAACTGCAAGTTATTATAAACCTGAATTATTTGGATTTTCCTATATATTGTGTTTATTTCATCGTCCCAAATGCAATGTTACGTTCCCCATTTGTGTTTGTTTCATTTGTCACATTCAACAATAACCATCTGTACATAATTTAACGGTCACTAAAATTTCTATCTGTGAGAGAATTTTGTTCGAGTTACCACTAAACACAGAGAAAAATTGAAAGAGCATCGTAGGCCTGACAAAAACTGCCTATAAGGTGGGTTTTATCTTTTATTTTTAAAGCAGTCATGGGGCATTTAAATGGCTGCATGATTTCAAATTTGAGCAATGGCATGATGTGGTTGTTTTTACACTAAAACAAGCATGAGAATTGTTTTTAGTGGATGGACCAGTGCAGGACTCAGAAAGTTAGACACCGTCAAGTGCAAAAAGTTGAGGGTAAAAAGGAAAAGGCAGAGTAACACAAAAGAAGGAGAAAAGTCACTTATCCCTACCCAGACTTGAGTTCTGGAGGAACAGGCAGGGGTTTGGTAAATCCATCTCTCCCTACGAGCCAGTAGGTCTCCTCTATTCCTTTCCCCTGAGAAAGATATAGAAAGAAACTATAAGAGGCTTCCCTTTCCACTTCATCTGATCATAATGGTGAAACCCATATTTTGTGTTTAAGGGCTGTACCCGGACTTCTGTCCTTCCTCTCAACTCCAACTTGTAGCCAAGATTTAGTTCATGGAGGACCTTCACAGTACTCTGATGAACATGGATCCTGTAAGCTGTAACAGATTAATGTTTAACAGATACATTTCCAGGTGAAGAAAGGTGACTTCACAACCAAAGTCCACATTCCTGTCTGGCTATTTCATCCATCTACTGATTTTTCCGTTTATAGATTAGCAACTTACGCATCCCGCTGGACTCCATACGAGAGGCAGTGGTCACTGTGTCTCCAAACAGACAGTAGCGAGGCATGGTGAGACCCACAACACCCGCTACGCACGGACCTACAACACATACGTACACAGCAGGTCATCTCGACAATGTCTACTTGTGCATTGAGTTGCTGCCACATGATTGGCTGATTAGATATTTAACCTAATAAACTTGCCAGTGAGTGGGTAAGTAAATTGTTTTGTGATGAGTTTATGACTTCAATTTGAAGTCTCACTGAAAATCATATAATTTTCTAACTTATGGATCAGTTTGGACTAAAAAAAATAATAAAGGAGGGTCCTCTTTTACATACCGGCATGTCTACCTTGTTGATAAGTTGGCAACAGCCAAGAGGTTCAAATTGAGGCTACAGAGGGAAACTTGTGTGACAGCAAAGTAGCTGTATCCATATTCTAAATGGTTAAAAGTCAGTGGCTTTAGGTTTCTGGTAGTTTATCGAATTTTGTGCCAATAAAATCATTGACACTTCATATATGCTTACATTTTAAATAACCATGAAATGTATATTACTTCAAATTACTCTACACTGACAACTGTACAACTAAAAACCCCTCCTTCAGATATTGCACTAATGCTTTAATACCTGTGTGAAGTCCTATTCGTATCCTCACTGGAACATCGGGCATGTGTCTCATTTTAAAGGTCCCCACAGCACTCAGAATGTCAAGAGCCATGTTGGCTATTTCTGTAGCATGTCGGATGCCGTTAGGAACTGGAACACCTGACGCTACCATGTAAGCATCGCCTATTGTCTCCACCTGGAGGAGATCAGAAATGAATAAGCATCAATGTCATGTGATGGGATTTAATACCTGAAGGCACAGTACAACTACATAGAAGATTATTACCTTGTAGACATCATGGTTTCCTATGATGGCGTCAAAGAGCGTGTAGAGGTCGTTGAGGAGATCGACCACTTCAATGGGTTCGCTATTAGCTGAGATGGTGGTGAAGCCAACGATGTCACTGAAATACAGTGACACCTGGTCAAAATATTCTGGTTTAACTGTCCCGCCCACCTTCAAAGCCTCTGCCACAGACCTGGAAAAAAAAAAGTGAAAATAAGTGTGGTTGTGGCCAGGTAAACAGGAGGAAAGTGCCAGGTATCAAATAATGTGTAAAGGTAACAGCATTAGCCTCATCTTTATACCATTTAAAATAATTACTTACGGAGGCAGCATCTGTGTCAAAAGCTTCTCTGTCTTCTGTTTTTCTATCTCCAGCTCCTCTGTCCGCTCTCTGATTAGCTCCTCCAGGTTAGACGAGTACTGCTCCAGCATCCTCAGCATAGAGTCAATGATGTTGGTTTTCTTCCCCTTGTTGATGTTTTTGAACTGAAAGGAGAACATCAACATCCTCAAAACCCACCAGAGTTCTCCAAGAAATATTGTTTCAAACATATTTTCTCAAAATAAAAATGTATATTTTGTAATAGTCCTACCTGGTCAAAGATTTCATCAAAGGCCGGCCGCTTGTCTGGCTGTTCGTTCCAGCACTGTTTCATCAGCTGGATACACTCCATTGGAGCATAGTCCGGACTGACCACTGGACGGCACAGAGGAGGAGGCTTACACAGCTTCTCTATTATTTCTAAAACACAGAGAAACACCAGCAGTTAAATGAAGATGCCAGTACTGGTAAGTCAATTGATCCGGAAGGAAACTATTTTTATCAACTTTACACCTCCCCCATTTGGCTAAGAACATATGTGCAGTGATTTACTGAAACATCTGCAAACATACATAGAAATACAGAAATACAGTATATAAGAAAGAAACAGAGCTTGTACAGTTCTAACCAGCCTAAAGGTCAGTATTTGGTATGACCACCTTTGTTCTTCAACATAGCCTTAACTTTCTTAGGCAGCTTTCTTGTAATTTCTTTAAGTAGTCTTCAGGAATAGTTTTCCAGATTTCTTGAAGGACATTCAAAGCTCTTCTTTTGGATGTTGGCTGCCTTTAGATGATCCCAAAATGCTTCGACAATGTTGAGGTCCAGGCCCTAATGAGGCAAATCCATGACTTATAGTGCTCCACTGTGTGTGTTCTATCCAGGTATCATTTTACTGCTCTGGCAGTGTGTTTGGGATCATTATCATGCTGGAAAATAAAACTGTTGCCATTTTCCAGATAGTATTGCATTGTGGTCGAAATCTGAATGTACTTTTCTGCATTCATAATTCCATCAATTTTGACAAGATCTCCAAAACCACTGGCTGAAGTGCAGCAACAAAGAGCCCCTACTGTGTCTTATAGATGACTGTAAACACAATGTGTTCCTCTCTCCTGACCTCATGTCTTTTGAATTTTTTGTACATTCAACCAAAGAAATGGGAACAAACTAAGCTGCTAGTACCCAAGCACCCAAAGATGCAATTTAAAATTGGTTCTTTGCTAAGTTGCATGTTATGTGTAGACACAAGTTCACTCTAGATTTCTGCCTGCTGGAGCCTTTAAATTGGAGGACTCTTTTCATAGAAGAATCTAATCTTGTCAAGAATTGAAGCTGTCTAAATTATGTTCTCTGAGTCTGGACTTATGCATTTCTATTAGATTTGGGAGGTTTATTAGTATGAAGCTATTCTCTTGCCTTTATCAGACAGGTCCAACATGCAGAATGGAGGCCCTCTCACCACCACCTCCTGCATGATGATGGCGAAGCTGTACACATCACCGGGTAAAGTCCCGTGTAGTCCTGCCTGGCCACTCCTCAGGATCTCTGGAGCAGTCCAAAGTAACTCTTGCACAAAGATGAGAGCATTATTTTTAAAACAGGTTGATAGTGCTTTGTTCAAGTAACGGTTCCTAATGCATAGTTTGTCTCACCATCTGCATGTGGCTCAACATAGGGGAACCTCTGAGCCTCTAGGACTTCATTGTAGCCATAATCTGTAACCTTCAGGACAAAACGTCCATCCACCACACAGTTGCGAGACTTTAGACGAGTGTGAGACACTCCACGGTGATGGAGATACTTCATACCCTTAAAAGTATAACATTTTAAAACTCTTTGATTAATCCTGACTGCACACAGCGATATGTTCCTTGTCTAAAAAAATACCAAAAAAAAAATGTTCCTGCTATCTGCTCCTAATCTGCAATTCACCTTAATTAGATCCAGCAACAGAGATGACTTGAACATCCAGTCGAGCTTGACATCTTCATTTAGGAGCAGGTCCTCGAGGCTGCCTCTGGAGCAGAACTCAGTCACAATGGCGAATACGCCACAGTCATGAAAAAAGCCAAGAAAAGGGTTGACGTTCTCATGACGCATGTCCTTCATCTGCAGACAGAAACATCTTGATTTTCACCTTTTTGGGCTTACAAGACCAAGAATTACAACAAGAAGAAGGTATAACTGAATCTGTCTCTGCAACAAAACACCATGTCATCAGCTGAGAACCTCATACACATGTTCATGGTGGCAGTAAGTGCACTGACATTTTTTTCTGGTTCTTGGTAACAAAATTAGATTTTATGTATGACATTCTTTAACTCTTTACTCTTTAAAGCCTACTAAGAGAAATCCCTGAAGCTGGAAACCAAGAAACTATTCTATAACTATTTGGATGCCAAACCACAACTTTAATCATGTAAACTAAGGTTTTTTCAAAACAAGTCATTAAGGATACATGGGAGGTTGTCAGATGTTGACTTTATGAAGAAAGTAGTTAAACTGAAAAATATCTACTTTGTCATGTAACAATATCGCGTACCAGTTCAAACACATCACTCGTTTTGGGATTGATGCTGCTAAACGTCCCATAAGGAAGCCTCTTCAGCCACGCCCAGTCCCCCTAGTGGAGAAAAACACCAAACAGCGCAAATACTTAGACATCTTTTTAGGCTTTTAAGCCATATAAATCCTTTTAATTTTAGTATTTTTTGCACATCTATGCTGGACCATTGCTGCATGAGTTACATGGAGCAATCTGTAACTGTTTTATATCTGTACAGTTTCGAAACTATTGCACTGTAGCTCATAAATGGATGGCCTTGCCTCAAAAATTACAACGTTGGAGTTTTCGTAGGTGGCTGGCGATTGGGTGGAAATCGTTGAGGCAAGACTGCGTTCAGACATGCTCTTCATGCCGCTAGTCCTACTGTCATCCAGACTCAGCTTCTACAGGGAAGAAAATTTGTCTACTTTCAGTCGGTTTCAACTTTACATCACATAATATTATCAGTTTGGATAAATACAGGAACATGTTAAATTAAGAATTCAGAATTCTAAGTAGACGGAGGCTAACCTTGTTGCTAAGTGATGGGTTTATGAATGTGACATCGGCCAGTGTAAGTAAAATCTTGTTGGGACCTCTGACCAGCCGGATCTGATTTATCCGTCGCCTGATCAATGGAAATAAGGGAGGCTGATGAAAGTTAACGCTTGAGGCACAAAGATATCAGAAAAACAGCTACATGATGATAAGTTCTAAAGTTTTTACCTGGAAAGATTTTAATTTATACTAATATTCCAGACCTCTTAGGCCCAACATGATGTTTTAAGACATCTTTGTACCTGATGCAGTAAATTAGTGGCACAGCAACAATAAAGGCAGCAATCACCCCAAGGAGCACGCTTATGGTTGAGAACAAATCCACTCCTGGAACAGAGAAGAAGTTGAAAAACAAATTTTATCTTAAAAAAAATCTGTAATAAAATGCAAACATTTACTAGCTTAAATTGTCAAAGCTTTAATTTTAATTGTTGGTTTAAATTAAATTGTGAACTAGGTATGACACTTCCAATGGTACAAATACTTGTAATGAAATTTTTGAAACAAAAGACAAACACTTTCTTGGAACTGCACATATAATTATATATTTGTTTGAAGTGTCATTTATCATTCTTAAATATCTCAAATGTACACTGAAACATCAAGAGCACAGAGATCAATGTGACATACTGTGTATAGACGTGTGCTTGGTCCTTGCTAAGCAGCAACTTACAGCAGTTCCTTAAATGGCCACAAGGGGCTGCCTTCATGAGTCAAGCCCCATAGACTCCTATGTTAAAATGTCCAACCTTACTGCAGAAAAATACAGGTTTTTCTTTCTTTTAGCTAATTTCCTCAATAACTATTTTAAGGGTTGGGATTTTTTTGTGTAACTCAATCGTTTTATTGTTATTTCATTATTTTATAATGGCTTAAAATTATGCCTTTTTAGGAAAGTGTTGGGTTATAATAGACTAGTCATTTAAGTCATTGAAACACACTCTTGAATGTATTGTATTTGTGGTGTTGGTGCCTTTTCTAGCTTCACAGCAGTAACCCAATGGATGAAGTCAAAGTTGCTACATCCTCACCTCCTGAGCAGATGACTCCTGGAGTAAACCAGCATGAGGCGTCTTTCTTGGGTCCATAACCTCGAGGGAAATGGATGTCTTTACCCAAGAAGCGGACCATACCGATCTCCATGTCAATCCTGCCATTAGTCAGTTAGATCAGTTGTTAATTTTGAATGGTATCTGCACTTGTACAGCATTTCTCTTGACTTGCCTTCCTTTCTTCATTTCCTGGTCAGACACAATAAAATACTAAACATGCAATCTCAGCTCTTAAATACCTGTGTGTTGGCTTCAGCTCCCAAGATATTCCATCTGTGTCCAGTATGAGGTATTCCAGCAGAGCTGCTCCAGACCCATTAGTTTTAATTGGGTGGCTGAAGCCCTGCAAAAAAAAAAAGGCTACATCCGTTTATCCTTTGTATAGATCTTTCTCATCTTATCATATAGGCTATTCTATTTTATTAAATAATTAAATACAGAAATGCATTATATTACCTAGTGAGAAAACTAACTTTTTAGAGTTATATTGTACACTAAACCAGCTTCAGAAACCGAAATAGATGGAAAGCATACAACAGCAGCAAGGAGTTAGGCATAAAAAAAGTAGACCCAGTGCTGTGTTTCATTACCTGGAAGGCCAAGTTTCGGCTCTGTTGTGCCAAATTTCCTCCAGACATCCACTCCCTGGACTCCCGAACCCGATGCACTGCATGAGCCATGAAGATGACAGAGTTGTAGATGGTACCAAACAGAGGCGATACCTACAGCACACACAGAGATGTCAACTTCAGCTGCTTTGCTTATGGCAATGTCTTCAATAGAAAGACAATGCTTAATGTATTAAAATCTCTTTCCGTGCATCACCTGCTGGGGTTTCAACGTACTCGCCACCTCTCCTCTTTCCATGGCCTCTCTATAAGCCTCGTAGAACGACACCCGGGGTGAGTCGATGGTGACGGTCAGCACGGCATCATAGGCCCTCAGCAGTTTGTTGTTTCTCTTCAGAGCTGGGTAGGTCACATTATGGTAGGGCAGACTGTAGAGCAGTGTGTCATAAGGAAGAAACACTAGAGAGCCATCGATCATCTGCATATCGTAGGCCGTCTCCAGTAGAAGCCTCTGGGCTGTGCCACCAATCAGAACTGAGTGCATGCAGAGGATCACAACTGGGACGAGAAATGAGACTGAACATCAAGATCTGACATGTTTCATCATTGACTGACATTGTCTTTATGTGAAAAAAAGTAAACGTTTTTCTACCGATTGACAAATTGTTAGCCAATATGCATTTCCTTCATAGTCCATGTTTATAATCAAAATGAGCTCAATTAACAAAATTTCATATTGTACTCAGTCTGATATGACACTAGCAACTGAGTCCTTAAATAATCAGGAAAATGTTTACTAAGGTTATAGCACAAGCAAGCTGAGAACTGTTTTTATGCAACCACAAGGGTTGCATAAGAAATTTGGGTTTAAGGTACTTCCTACTAACCCGATTGCATAAACCCTCATTTATATTTTGCTAATCCACAAGTTTGCAAATGTCTACTTAGGTGCAAGTGACATAAATTTCATCATCAGATGGTCAGGGTCAATGAAGATGATAACAGGAATGACTACTTGACCATCAAATATCCAGCTGAGCGCAAGTGAGTTGAGACTTAAAGGAATATAAATGAATACCGACCTCGTATTTCACTCATCTTGCGGACCTTGGTGAGAGCTCGTCTGATGCCGTGAGGTGTGTTCTCCATAAAAGTGACCAGTCTGACTGGCATGCCATGGCTCCTCAAGGCGTCAGCCACCTGGACATGATGAAGAAACATGGTCTAGACAAAACTTCAAAGACTGATAGTGTTGGCTTTATGATCAGGCATTTGATGTTGTAACTCTTCTAGGTATCTAGGCAGCATTCAGAAACCTGTGGCTGTTTTTGGAGTCCAAATATGAAAACAAAGGATTTCAAACCTTGGTTGCTGTTTCCATCCAGATGTCCTCAGAGGAAGAGATGATGCCAATGTGAGCCCACCTGAAGTAGCTCATGACACTAAGTAGGACCCAGGTAGGTCTTGCCATCGAGCGAGCAAAAGTCGGATGGCTCCGAACATCATCCAACTCATAGCCAACACATCCCCAAGGAAACAGTGCCTGGAAGGTTAAAGTAGACAAGAAAAAGGTTTTGTAATAGGACAAAATCACAGCAAAATATGATTAGTTTTTCTTCCTGATGTGTTAAATATTGGTGGTAGACACATTCCAGCTTACTTTATTCCAGCCTTTGCTCAGCATTGAAGCAGCATCACAATAGCCTGGGTTGGCTGGCCCAATGTAGCCTGAAGCTTTGGTGTGGAAACCCACAAATGCCTCCAGTGCCCTGGATGTCTCACATGGCTCCTGAAAAAAATGTCCAATAATCCAAAAATTAATACTGAAACAAACCAGCCAGAAAGAAAACAAGGTAAATTAACTTCAAACAGCCATGCATCAATTTTCTTTCATGCAGTGTAGTGCAGCTAAATTATATTTGCAAGGATATAGGTTTGTTCAGAAAGAACAAATCTTGACTAGCTTTTGTTTCCAGTGTTTAAGCTACTCAACAGCATAGCAAATGCAAAGTTAAATTATAGTGGCATACTGTTTAAATGTTGAGCAGTTTCTTTAATATAAGGTGTTCTTTGTCTCTACGTACTTTTGAATGCTTGTTCCTGTTTTGTTTTTTGTTTTTTTGGCTTAATTTCTAGATTAATGTTGCCAGCTAAATAAGCTAACTTTGGTTATGTAACAAAGCTTTCCTTGCTGAGTAACCCATAATCTTAATGTATTTGGTTCATGTATATCAGCAAATATAATGCTAGTAGTGAATCATGTGTGGAGCTTCGGTCAGTTGTGTACCTGCAGCACTGCATACTCAAATGTTACAGCATAGGACAGTGAGGCATCCTTGTTGATGCGATTGACGGCGAGCTGTGCTGCCACACTGGGAAGGGCCTTGGCAAAGAGAGGGTCACATCCCCAGGGCCCCACCACTCCAACCCGAAACCAAGCTGCCTGGGTTGGACAGGGCAGTAAGCACAGGGAGGCCAGGAGGATGAAGAGGAACCTCAACAGGCCACAAAGGGAAAGGGGTGTGAGGGAAGGAGGAAGATTTGGAGCGCAGCAGCATGGATTTAAGGAGGAAGGAGGATGAGCCGAGGGAGATGACTTAATTATAAAAGCCAAGTAGGAAAGGCAGAAATCAGGAGATGATTCTGGTGTCTTCTTCCATGTCTGAGGTAAGGAGGTGAAGGCACGGCGTTGCTGTCGCATCTCAAGGCTCACAGGAAGGTTGGTGAGGAAAGTCTGAAAGTGAAAGTGTTGCTTCCCTAAAGTTTAGATGAGTGAAAGAAAGAAAAGCCTGTCACTTGAGCTCCTTTCCTCAAACAACATTCAGCAAGCACCATTGAAATGTGATACAGTGTTTCCATCTAGATTCTCTTTTTTAGAGGTTTGAGGATACTTGACTCCAAGTCTCATCAAGTTTAGTTCTGACTTAGAGGAAATATTGATGCTTTTGTGGGATAATAATGAGACTTTTTTTTACTCTTCTCCACTCATAGAGCTGTAACCTAAATAATTTCGCCTTGCTTGAGAAATGGTGACATAACTTATAAATCTTTTAAATGTAAGTTGCTGTAGAAATGTGAGTTATCTGAATTTCAGGTGTATATAGAGATAAATTTGAGAAAACATTAAAAAAAAGAAAAGTATTAGACTGAATTACAGAGAAAGCAACGGTTCAGTCACAAAGACAACTATCTTTTTTTTGAACATCACTTGAACCTAATGAGCTGAGGAAGTCTGAGCTTGTAGTTTTGTGTACAGTTTCATTTTAAAAGATCACTTCCTGAGTGTTTTAAACTTGCCTGTTTTCTTCCCTGCAGACCACTAATTTGTTTCAATTGTTTATTGTTTCTGAGCTAGTTCTCTTCCTATTCCTGTTCAGTCCTTTTGGTTTCTTTGTGAAGCCCGTGTCTTTCTCTCAGTGTTTTGGGTTGTTTTTTCTTCTTGGATTATTCATTTCATTTCATCCATCCATCAAACCTTACATCTGCAGGTGTTTGATTCAGAACATTATATTAATTGTTTTCTTTTTCTTTCTTTTAAACACGAATTAAATAGGGTAAGCAAACACTTTGCGCTATATCCTCAAATATTTTAGGAAAAAAAAAGATCTCTAAAAACTGCTTGAAGCTAAATTTAATTAATTTGCAATTAACAAACCTTTGTAAGAAAATTTGCCAGAGGGATTCCAGAGTCCATGTTTTACAGTGTAACTACACAAACTGTGCATGCAATCAAGGATGTCCAGATGTTCACACATGTGGACTTTGCAAAGTCTGCAAGCGGTGGTAATGATCGTTTTGGGTACTTACAGCTACTGCATTTTTAAGTTTACTGGATGCTACTTTATGCTCACAGATTTCTTCGGGGAGTTTATTCTGTACTATTTGTCCATGATATGCGATTTTATTGACTTTGTTTTCTACACGCCAGTGACATCTTAAAATATAATGCATTCTTACTGATTTTAAAGAAGAAGAAACCTGCCAGCAAATTTCTCTTCAACCAGGTTAGTTAGTAAAAACTCCAGTACCAGATATTTGAGTTTTAATCTAACTTTACCTGAAAGCATGTCAACAGTTTATCAGTTGGGTACAACAGGATTATCTGGTGTGACCTTGTACTGTTTCATAATCCTCGTGTAAAATTATTATCAGTGCTATGAACACAAAAAGATAAATCCAAGTGGCCTGGCTCTCAAATATCTCATATTTCATAGCGTTATAACAGGATTCTAGTACTCAGATTTTGCAGATTCTTGGTGTGTGAATTTTTCACTTTTATACTTGTGCTTGAGACGTTTTAAAGAAGCAATGGATTTCATCCGATTTTTGCAACTTTACTCTTACCATCACCAGCTGGGGCTAATTCATTTTTCAATATATGTCTATCTAATTTTATTTGCAGTATTTAACTATGACAAGGTGTTCCTTGTTATGCCTGTCATTCTTTTTATTTTCAGGTTACTTACCATGCTTTGGTGAGAGGGACGAGAGGCAAATCTTGTGCACCAAACTGCCACATTTACGACTTGTTCCATCTTCTCATTTTGTTTACATCCTGGAATTTAGTCCGTAAAATTGTCTTGTGTTGCTGCATTATGAAGAGTCATACATTTAAGTCAGCTAGTGAGTCTGCAGAAGGTTTATAGCTTGTGTATTTGTGTGTATCAGATGACCTGGAATAAGTGTGTGTGTGTGTGTGTGTGTGTGTGTGTGTGTGTGTGTGTGTGTGTGTGTGTGTGTGTGTGTGTGTGTGTGTGTGTGTGTGTGTGTGTGTGTGTGTGTGTGTGTGTGTGTGTGTGTGTGTGTGACCTGGCCAGCTTGTCAGATTATATCAAATCCAATCAGGACCTTTTGGAGCGGTAAGCAGCGCTGACTGAGAAGGGGAAGTGAATACGATGATCATTATCATCATTGGGCTTTAAGCATATTTTCATATGTGTTAGTAGCAAACTGTACCTGTGTAAATGCTGTAGAACAAGAATAAATTAAGATCGTTGTATTGACAAAATAATCAAATTTATCTCAGTGTAGTTTTTGTGTCTTCACACACATATGAGTTTTACTGACATCCTACTCGATGTTGGCCCACCACTTGCAGGTCACACATTGATGTTTGAACAAGAGGGCCTGGCTCAAAGCGTTCAAGGTGTTCTGTTGGATGGAGTTCAGGACTCTGTGTAGGCCAGTCAAGCTCTGCCATACCAAACTCTCTCATCTGTATCTTTACAGACCCTGCTTTGCACTGGTGTGCAGCCATGTTGGAATGTTGGAACAGGAAGGGGTCTTCCCCGAACACAAAGTTGCGAGCATGAAATTGTCCAAAATGTCTTGGTATGCTGAAGCATTAAGAATTCCTTTCTCTGGAACTAAGGGGGCTGAGTGCAACTCCTGAACACAGCCCCACATCATAATCCACCTTCCACAAAACTTTACACTTGGCATAATACAGTCAGAGAAGTATCGTCTCCTGGCAACCATCAAACTCAGTCTCATCAGTCAGATTGCCAGATAGAGAAGAATGATTCTTCAGTCCAAAGAACACGTTTCCACTGCTCTAGTGGCTGGTGGAGGTGTGCTTAACACCACTGCATCCAACATTTTGCATTGTTGCTGATGTAAGGCTTGTATGCAGCTGTTCAGCCATGGAAACCAGTTCCATGAAGCTTTCTACACACTGTTCTTGAGCTAATGTGAAGGCCACATGAAGTTTGGAGGTCTGTAGCAACTGACTCTGCAGAAATTTGGCGACCTCTGTGAACTATGTGCCTCAGTATCTGCTTACCCAGCTCTGTTCTATTACCACTAACAGCTGACTGTGAAATGTTTAGTCTTATTGCACAGGAATTCACTGGAACAGGAATTCACTGAGCTCCTGAGAGCGACCCATTCTTTCACAATGTTTGTAGAAGCAGTCCACATGCCTAGGTGATGGATTTTATACACATGTGACCGTGGAAGTGATTGGAACACCTGAATTCAATGATTTGAATGAGTGAGTGAATACTTTTGGAGGTATAGTGTATATATACACCCCCACTGATTAACTATAGTTAACTATTCTTTAGAAAGATGCACCACAACTAGATGTTTTTAGTTGCCAGCAACAAGTTTGTGGCATATTTCTGACAGAATTGGTAGAGGGCTGTAGAAACCACAATTTTTTAAGTATGGAACTCACATTTATTTTCACCTTTTCACATACAAAACACATAATATTCTGTAAAACTGTCCCACTAACTGAGGTGAGTGTTTCCACAGATATTAAAGTCTGCATAATTCCCTGGAATCTTTTCAGGCATCTACACCTCTTGCTGCCACTTAAAGCTCTAAACAGAAGCAACAACAGGTAGGTAGCCTTGTTCTTTAAAAAGTGATGTGAGAAAGTGATGTAGTAAAACTTCATGCAGCATGCAGCAAAACTGAATGCAGCAGCATACAGTCAGTCATATATTCCGAGGAATCCTTTGATTTATACAATGTATGCACAAATGGTATTCAGCAGTGTGGCACTTTTACTGCAGCCTACAGATGTGGTACATTCAGCTCCTCTACTGATGCATCTTGAACACCCAGACTCTAAACCAGGGGTGGCCAACTCCAGGCCTCGAGGGCCGGTGTCCTGCAGGTTTTAGATGTGTCTTTGATCCATCACAGCTGATTTAAATGGCTAAATTACCTCCTCAACATTTCTTGAAGTTCTCCAGTGATGGTAATGAACTAATCATTTGATTCAGGTGTGTTGACCCAGGGTGTTATCTAAAACCTGCAGGACACCGACTCTCGAGGCCTGGAGTTGGCCACCCCTGCTCTAAACTCTAAGCCATCCCATTAATTTCTGAACCATAAAACAACAACATGTTTTTAAACTTAGTTTGAGTTTTTAGCTTTATATCTACTGATTCTCTTGGAAGAAACCACAAAAAACTTTATTCCTTTTACTCCAGACTTTATATGTTGTATTTGGCTCCAGGGTAAGTTGCTCATATGAAAGCTAGAGGGCAGCACAGTACAGAAGCAACTGCAACATGTACTTCAATAAGTTCTGTGGTGGAGCCTTCAAGAGAACAGTGGTGCTAAGATGAAGCAGATTTTTGGCTTTCACTGAGTCCCTCTGCTTCAGGGGGAGTGACAAAATTTATTGCCCAACATGGCTACACATCTCTGCAGGGTAAATGTCATTGTTCAGAGCTTTTAATCTGATAATGAGTTGATTATCCCTGTTTTCCCATGATCATCCTTTCTTTGGAGCTTGCCAAATTCATATAAAATATTTTGCAAAGTTCCTCTCCAAAATGTCCAAAGCAAATTAAATCAACACAACAAAGACAAAGTAAAAATACGGTTGCCTTTTGTTCCTGGTTTGAGGCTTGAAAACACATATGTGTGCTTTAGGGTTCTGAACATTCAGCCAAAGACTATTGTAACAACTGTTTGCATAATAAAGTTACAGCACTCTGTCATAATCACTCGCTCTCTCAACCTGGAGACCAAGACAAATCAGTCCAGATGTGAAGTTCCATCAGCCAGATGAACCCTCTGACCCCAGCTCTTGTTTAAACAAGTGCTGCTGTAACGCCCCATAAAAAAATTTTATTATTTTTTTTAAAACGCTGACAGAACAAAAACAATATCTGAGAAAACTCTTTCTGCTGCTTGGCTCAGTCATCTTGGACATGGTTTAGTTGTCATTGCAAAACCCAAATATGGAAGGAATTGCTGCGGATACTAAATGTTTCAGAGCTTCAGGGGAAATCTAGTAAAAAGGACATTGGGAGTTTTCATTTTTCTGTCATAGAGTTCTCATTTTCTCGTTCAGTAACATTTAAAAACGAGAACACCACATAGGCCTGCCTACCGAGCACTAGAGATGGCACGATACCACTTTTTTATGTCCGATACCGATACCGATATCATAAATTTGGATATCTGCCGATACCGATATGAATCCGATATAGTGTGTTTTTAATCAATAAAACTGTTTTTTAATATCTTGCTGCATTTTGTATAAGTTCATACTCAAGTTTAAATAAACAACAACACTAAAGCTATTCTGTTATACCTGTGTGTAAAAAAATACACTGCACCCAAAATATTTCATAGTTCAGCAACACTGATCAATCTAATAAACCTTACCTAACTTAAAACCTAACTTAAACCTACTCCATCCTCCCTATTCTGGTATTTTAAAGAGTACTTAGCAGAAATATTAAGCAGCCTAACTAATAGGGTTGCAAACTCCCAAAAAAAAAAAAAAAAAAAAAAATAGGGAACCACCCCCACCCTCCACCTCATGATGCTTAATCGATGTAATCAACTTTAATTTGATGCAGGGTGGAAAAAATGCACAGAAACAAATTATTTTTCAAGAATAATTAAATAGATTCAACATCTTTCTTCAACAGAATTGCAGAATTCACAGACGGTACCTTCCCAAAGGAAAAAGTACTATAGCTTACTAGAGTATATAGACTTAAGAGTTACTATATATAGTAATGGACTTCTATACATTTTACATCAGATTAAAACTTTGGGTGTAAGATTCAGATAATTATTTATTAAAAGCTACATATTTTAAATGAGAATGAGAAAGAAAAGTATGTCTTTGTGCCCCCTTTTCCCTGTTCAATCCCTATCGGCCCCCCTGGCTGCACTTTGCTAGATCCGCCCCTGCACAGTTACCAGCCGTCAGCTACGTAGAAAAGGATCCTGGTGTAGAAAGTAATATTAAATAAATTCTAACAACAGCTTATCAAGCTTAAAGGTGCTGCTGTTGTTCCGCCGCTGGTTTCCTCTTTCTGGTGCAAAGTGGGCCAAAAACAAAGAAGAGAGACGGACTCGCATCAGCTGATCGTTAAGCAGTTTCACGATTGAAGTAGCGGCAGGAAGGTGAGGGAGAGAGAGAGGCAGTCGCTCCATATATCGGTTGTTAAGCTTAACATGGGAACGCTTTACAAACATTCAGAGATGAACTTACACACTTGCTTTACTTCTCTCTGGGATAACTTCCTCGGAGATGAAATGCTGGTTTGGTAGCGAGGCTACAAATACACACAGCCTCTCTATCACATGAGGCATACTGCTGCAACGTGCTACGGTTATGAGCCGAGTTACGCCGTGTTGCAAGTTTTGTGAGATGCTTTTTTTGATACTTAATGGATCGGATTACATTTTTTATTTTTCGCCGATATCCGATCCAGTAATTTAGGTCAGTATCGGACCGATACCGATACGTAATATCGGATCGGTCCATCTCTACCGAGCACTAGCTTGTGAACTTATTAGTATCATATAAACCACAAACATGTTCAGCTTATAAGTGCCTTTTGATTTCTATAACTGCAGCAAAAAGCTAATCTTCTACATGTTGATGCCAGAGCTCAGAGGAGACTGCAGACTGCTTCGAGTTGAAAGGACATTAACACAAATAACCACTCATTACAACAAAGGTATGCAGAAGAGCATCTCTGAATTGAAACAAATAGGCTACAGCAGCAGAAGACCACACAGGACCACTCCTGTTAGCTAAGAACAGGAGACTGAGGCTACAATTCACATCAGCTCACTAAAATTGAACAATACTAGATATTGCCTGGACTAATAAGTCTCGTTTTTTCTGCTGTGATGTTCAGATACCAGAGTCAGAATTTGGTGTAAACAACTTGAAAGCATGGCTCCATCCTGCCTTATATAAACCATTCTAATGAAGTGGTCCTGAGTGTAAATGTTTAGAGTAATAAAAGTGCCTCATTTTAAGCCATTAACCATCTGTGATGTTTAGATGACAAGCTGTTAGTGAACAATTATGCCATTAAACTCGATCAAAATTAGACTATTACACTTATGTAAAGAACTTGTAAAATAGCAAAAGTTTGTTTTTTCTAATTTTTTTTAATTTTAATTTCAAAATATCAGATCACAACCTCTGTTTTGATTAACTTCCTTACAAAGAAACGATAAGTTATTTCCTTTCAAGAAGTCATAAGATGAAAATGTGAGAGCCGCAGTTTTGAACTGCAATTTTGACCTAAAAATATAGAACTAGAATCTCTATGAGATATAATACAGGCTTTCCAACTAGCTTAACAGTTTTCACTATAGGGGGCTGTGTCTCCCATAGAGTTCATTTTGCGTTTACTGATGCAAGTCTACAGCAGAGTTCAGCCACAGGTGACTCTACCTTCCAAGTGGTCGCCTTATGTGCAGGTGTTGACAGTCTCTCCCATAAGCAACTCTTTGAATTGATCATGAGCTCTTTTTGTGAATGGCACTTATCTTTATGAAATGACCACTTAGCATCCACTGATGGAGGGCCCCTTCATTCTCAAGACTGACCGGCACCACTGTGTGCAGGAGGCGGAGGGATTTGGTGGACAGGAGGGGGTTCGACGAGGCCTCAAGTGGGACAAAACAAGTCTTCACATTCCATCAGTGGTGACAGTAGCTGTATACGGGCCTCTCAAGTGACATAACTCTGCGTCTTAAGGCCATGTTGGATATAAGTGGCTATGACGAGACAGCCTAAGTTTTTTAAAATAACTCTTGTGGACTCATTGTCACGGTTGGGGACTACTTGGTAACTTTGAGGTACAAAGTCTGCCTAGCTAAGCTTAAACAAAACACAAAAAATGTGGCATTGGCCCTTTGATCCACACCAACACCCACCATATGAGGTGTAGCAACCTAAGTTTCTGTAATTAAACAAATGAGCAGATACTTCTTGGACACCTTGTTAGTACAATTAAGTCCATCCATTCACCCATGAATCCATCCATCCATCCTCTTAATCACTTATCACATCCCAACTATCATAAGCCAAAAGGCAGGGTGACCACATAGTAAGGCCCTAGTCACACAGGCCCAGAGATTGGTCAGTATTTAAATCACAAATTATCTGTGATTAACCACATTTTTAAAAAGCCAAGTTTAGTTTCACTAATCACACCTGATTACTGCCAGACCTGTTGAATCAAGAAATCACTAAAGCAGAACTGGTCTGTCAAAGTGAGGCAGGCTAAAGGGTCTCAATGACTCATTCAGGAGTGAAAAAAGAACCAAAAACACCATCTAAAGAACTGAAGGCCTCGCCTGTCTCAGTCAAGGTCGGAGTTTGTGATTTAGCAGTAAGAAAGAGACTGGACAAAAATGGCATAGAGTAGGATCGATTCACAGTTTAAGTTGTCATAGAAATGTCTACGGGTAAGAAATGAACCACCTTAGGGTGGGGGTAAAACCCAGGGTTAACCCTGAAGTTACTGAATAAGACAAAATCCTCCTTAGTTCAGGCCTCAGGTTGGACTCTTTCAACGCTGGTGCCTAAAACATTGTTTTTCCACATTTCTGTTAACATCTAGCCAAATACAGTTGGATGTATGTTAAATACAGTAGATATATCTTTTCAAACACATGGTGTGAAAGGATTTTTACCCCAGGATAATAGGTCTATATTCCCTGGCAATATCACCCCCTGTTAATGTTGCTGCAAGCTAGCATACTTCGTGAGTACCTCCACACTGTTCCCCAACATTTCCTGCACTCGCAGTGCATAGCCTAACATGAAAAGTACTATCTGATGGCTTGAGTTAAAAACAATATCTTTTCCACCAGGCATTATTGGTATTCACCAACCAGTTGTAGAGTGGTGGCTAGAGGTTTCTGGAGGTTGCTGGCTGTTGCTAGGTTGCAAAAAGATATAAAAGGCTGCAGCAAAAGCCACCTTTAGGTGTTAGCAGATTGGCACAATCGCCCAAGTTTGCATGATGATTTGTCTACAAAGAGGGAGACCCTTCACCTTCAAAGTCAAAATCACACGTTTGTGAAATATGTTGGTTGCAGAGGGAAGTCACAGCTTTTACTCTGAAGGCAAATGGACGTTTGTCAGGGTTCATCAATGACCCCCCTGGAGTGCTATACTCTCCACAATCATCAGGGCGGCGTCTGTGTTCCTGTGGTTCACCTGACCTCCACCCACACACACACACACACACACACACACACACACACACACCTGCAGCTCATCAGCAGCTGATGAAGCTAAACAGGATTTAAGGCCTTGCTGGAGTGCTGTTCCTCACTGGAGCATTATACTCACCTGTGTTAGTTACCCCAGCGCTTTCACTTGTGTATTTTCCCCATGGTCCTTTGTGCTATATTGACGCCTTTCTCTATCTCCTTGTTTAGACCTCCCTGGACCTGCACCTGTTTTCCCTGGACCCGGCCTGAAAGAGTGTGAGTGAGTGTGGTCACGGTGTTGGATTGGACTGCCCCGGACCTTCCGTTGGAACCTTGGACCCCTTTTTCCCTATCACTGTATATATGTACATAATATCACTGGTGTGTAAATAAACCTCTGTTTGAGTGCACAGTTGGAGTCCTGCTTTTGAGTCCAGCCTCAGCATCACAATGTTGTTGTTGGTTCCTGGCTCCTGAGGTGTAAGCAAAAGTCTCCATGAGCAGCAGTTCTTATGCACTCGAATAAATGTGGTTTGAATGGCTGATACCTGCAGCAACTGGTAAAATAAGTGAACTTCAGTGTGAAGCTTAAAATGTGTATACAATCGACCACTGCCTATTCACAGCTTCACCTATTCACAGATTTTTTTTCAGAGCATATCTAAAATTATTCGCAAATTATTTTCATTTTATTTTCTCTACACTACAATACATAGTTTATGATAAAAACAGATTTACTCATTTTGAAATATTAATATTAATGTAAATATAGCAAAATATAAATAAAATGATTTTTTTTCTTAAAAATGTAAATGATCTTAAACTCCTGTTTGTTTAATCTGTATTACAGGCAGTGAGTAAAACAGTCATTTCTAGCCACAGATGGACATTTGTGCTGTGATTAAACTAAAAAGTAGAAGTTCAAGAACAAGATTCATTACTCTGTTTCATTACTTTTGTTTAAATGCACTCAGTCTTACATTAGCTTGTGTTGAAACGCCCGTTCAGTGCTTTTCTTTTCTACTTCTTCCCCTTTTTTTGGTTGTCTGCCTTCAGTCATTTGAAAAATTTGACTTATCTGATGCAGGCTGCAATTTGAACACACATCAAGGGAGGAATGATGACAGCAGGTCAGAAAATCAGACCGACTAAAGGAGGACTCTACCACCCAGTAAAAAACGCACATCACAGCGTCACGCTCTGCAACACAAAGTCAAGCTTCGCTAAACAAAACTGCTTTCTTTGTGTCATCTTTGTGAACTCCCCTCTTTCCTGAAGGATGTGTTTGATAAGCCCATAAGCGGCATGACTCACCCTCCCACTCCTCTCTGTCTTCCACCTCAGCCTGTTTATCCTGACGAGACAGCCAGAGGCCTAACAACTTAATTACCTCGCTGGAAGAAGCCAGGTTTATTAGCGGTAAACTCCCCAAACTAGCAAGCAACCACATCCTTAGGGATTAAGCTAAATTTGAGTTGCTTTCCATAAAACAGGCTCACTGCTTCTGTTGTAACACTCAAATTTCTCTGGCTTTTGAAGCCATATCACACCATCAGATAGTGTCCAGGAGGAGGTTTGCCCAAGTGGTCCTCGAGCTAAGACACACACAAAGTTGGAGTGGTTGCTGTTTATTTGTCATGGCAACGAGAGGATGTCCAAAAACTCTTTGTAATCTCACTCTTAGCTGGAAAACACAGACAGAGCACCAACATGAATCATCAGCTGATAGACCTTTGGGATAAGACTGAACCGACTTTAGCTAGAGAACCAAAGCTTTAACTATCCCTACATGGTTTTGGTTTTTAATATAATCAAATTAAAGAAAAATCCAGACCAGGATGAGGTAGAAGCAATATTGCATGGTCTTAGGGCAAAAAAGGTTTTGGTCAAATTTGATCCTAAATGAACTCTCTTGGCATTATCAATCTTACACGGTGTTTATCAAACATGTGCAACTAGGAGAAAGTAGACAACAAATACTATAAAAGTGAGGAGCGTTCACTTCAGCTGGACTGGAGTTCCAGAAGTGCTTTCACTATTTCTTTGTATGTCACTTTTCCTCCCAGTGTCACATGCAGAAAAACGGTTAATACCAATTTAACTAGACTCTATATTTTTGGTTTTTTTGGGAGGGGGTATACCCATTTTTATCAAATATATGTACAGTTGTTGTCAGAAATTTACATTCACTCATCCCCACTAATATTTGTTTAAATGTCCTGTAGCAAGTTGCTCCTCAACCAGTTGATATTTGGTAGCCATCACCACGTGTACCAACGCCGCTTTTTTTGCATATCTAGCCCATCATCCATGTAATTGGTGTTATGGACCACTGAGGGGTGAAGATTTTGAAATCTCAGTTTCTGCATGCAGACTAGAAAAATGGACTAGAACCCTTTTTCATCAGAGTATTGTCACAAACAAGAATGCTGTGGACTCAAGAGCAGACTCAATTGCTCAAACTATGTACAATTTTATTGAAGGGAGAAAGTACTTAAACAAGGGTGGGTCTAACAGAAACTATACACAGGAACTCAGGGAGACCAGAGGATGGAGAAATGGACGTGGAACACAAGGAGAACACGGGTGGGAACTTCTGCAAACACAGGAGAAAGTTTTTACTGATCTGGGAAACAGTTAAAGGGCTGAGGTGAGTGGTACTAGTGGAGGGTCTTATGCTTACTTGGAAACACCGACTATTAGGCAGAGGAGGGGTTGCCGTGGGAGCATCCCAGGGATGGCTGAGAATGCGGGGAAGCTGGTCCTGGTTCCAGGGTGTCCAGGGGAGAGAGATCCACCGTGGAAGCACGGGCAGGAGGGCAGGCCGAGGAGATGGTGAGTATGTAGTCCTAGGGTTCCAGGTAGACTGGAGAACGGAGTGAAAACAGAACCAGCGCTGCTGATGAGCACGACGGGTGATGTATCTGGAGAACACTGGAGACAGAGAACACATTAATCCAAGACCCAGGCAGACGGATGCCAAACACAGTGGAGGCCAAGTTTACCACTAGTGGTAGCAGGATAAACTGGCGAGGATTGGCAGGCAGCGCTGGCTTAAATACCCTCCAGAAGGAGGCCCGGAAATTGGAAGCAGGTGATGAGTTGGCCAACTCCACCCCAGGGGATGGGCAACAGGAACCTGGACCACACCCGACCAGACACTCCCACGGCATATGACAAGTATAGCCAGTTAGTCAGTTAAAGTTCTGGGATATTGATCTGGTCAGTTAAGTAGCAGAGGGGGTTGTTAATTGGTTTCAGCTGCTTTGGTGATTTTACAGGTGGAGGCCACTGAAATATTTCTCTCTTCTCTCTCCTCTTTTTTTTTTTTTATCTAGTTTTGCATTTGGCTAATGTCAGTGTCTCTACCGCTAGCAAGAGGCGGGTGATACCTGGACCTTACAAAAGATCTTTCAAATCAATAAGTGCACTTACCACAAGGGTTTCTGTATCTTTCAGCACCGTCTCAGGAGCATTGAGAAGACTCCAGAAGACAGGCAGATGCTCTAGCAGAGCTGGACAGGCCGTAGGAGGTCTTTAACCAATCAGCAGGACTGGTATCTGATTCTTTGTGCAAGGACAAACAAGAAAATAACGTCGAGCAGGCCACTGGTATGAATGTCTCTGAACAAAATAATCAGAAACAGACTTCATGAGGGTGACCTTAGGGCCTCTAGTGGGCCCTGTGCTCAATGCCTGGTACTGTGAAGGCTGATTGGTATTTGCCACAGAACACCAGAATTGGCAGGTCCACCACTGGTGCCTTATGCTTTTCACAGATGAGAGCAGGTTCACCATGAGCACATGTGACAGATTTGAAAGGTTCTGGAGAGACTGGAGAACATTATGCGGTCTGTAACATCATTCAACATGACTGGTTTGGCTTTGGGTCAGTGATGATTTGGGAGGCGTATCCACAGAGGGACACACAGACCTCTACAGGTTCGGCAACAGCACCCTGACTGCTATTAGGCTACGTTCACACTGCAGGCGAAAGCGCATCAAATCCGATTTTTCTGGCCCTATGCAACCCGTATCCGATCTTAGTATGACAGTGTGAACGGCACAAATCCGATATTTTCAAATCCGATCTGGGTCACTTTCGTATGTGGTACTGAATCCGATACGTATCCGATGTTTTAGAAAGCGACTGCTGTTTGAACGGTCAAGTCGCATTAAATCCGTCTTTTACATCACTGACACAAGACAGACGCCAATTATCAGTGCCGGAGAAGCGCCCGATAGGACATCGCAAACGATTTCCTACCATCCGGTGAAACTGTAGGGAAGACCACGTTGGAGAAATGTGAACATTTTATTTGTACTGTATTTTCTGCAGATTCTGACAGAAATCTGCAACTATCCTTTGAAGCACCGCTCCTCTAAAATAGCAAAAAGGATCATTATTAGGTTATCTACATTATTATGTAAATAACAAAATAACTTAAAGCAAAAATCTGGAAACGTAAAGTCCGAAGTCTTTATATTAAGGGCCATCAGTCAAACAATATTGTTTGCTCTGGGTCTAAACAGAGCGCGTTGTGTGTGACGTCTTCTTTTGCGCATGCGGGCCGCTTTGAGCGTTCACACTGGAGAGTGTTTGATGTCGCATTTTATGTGTAGTGTGAACAAGCAGACAAAAAAATCGGATTTGATCAAAAAATCAGAATTGAGCATTAAGACCTGCAGTGTGAACGTAGCCTTAGATATCAAGATGAAATCCTTGGACCTATTGTCAGGACCCTACACTGCTGCAGTGGATCCTGGGTTCCTCATGGTGCACGGCAATGCATGAGGTGAGAGTGTACAGGATAAAGGAATTTATACCATTTCTGGTCTTGCCTGCACGCTCGCCTAACCTGAATTCAACAGAACACCTCTGGATGGTCCTGGGGGATGATCACCTAGATCTGGACCAGGTTAAACCTCAGTAATGCCCTGGTCCAGATCTAGGTGATCATTCCCCAGGACCATCCAACATTTCATTGGGAGCCTGCCCTGACGTTGCCAAGCATGCATACAAACACATGCAGCTAACCACTGAATGTCATTTTGAGTTGCTGCAGTGAAATTTCTGCAAAATGGACCAGCCTGCCACATCATTTTTTTTCACTATGATTATCAGGGTGTCTTTGAATGCAGCTCTCTGTAGTCTTATCATTTTCACATCCATCATATGATGTGGCATCTGTTCATGCCTAACACTCCATATCAATATAGCATGATGTTTTTCACTGTTAAGATCTGACGTGTTTTCAAAGTGTTCCTTGAATCTTTTTTAAACCAGTGTATTTCTTCCTGTTTGCAGTTATTTTTCCATGTATGGACCATCTCTCTGCTCCTTGTCTGCACTTATTGCCTTGTGTATGATCTCTATCCGGATTAAATTCTAGGTTTTAGATTGCACTTTGCCTCAGTGTGTGCAGTGTTTGGATCCTCTAGAAGGAAACGGGGAAACAGAGATAAGAAAATCTCCCTACCAACGAGCCTGGTCTCATGCTAAAATGTGAGCCCACCTACTGAGCACATGGCAGTTTTTGCATTGATTCTAAAGCTTAACTCATCATTTTCAGACCTGAGCATTAGAAAAACTTAAAAAAAACTAAAAATCTGAAGATTATACGGATACAGATATAATAATACTGTCAAGGTACCCTAATTTCCCCATTAAGATACATAGTTACCAACGTCTATTTTATGCGATTTAATTAGCCAGCTTCCAACCTACGCTCTTGAGAGCGATCCAGTGTACACAGAGATTTTTTCTGATAAATTAGCCCTCTTAGCTTATCTTGAAAAATATGAAGGAGAGAACTTTGGAAAACAAACTACTGATAAAAACACCGTGTCACAGCTGGAATCCTTTTAAAAAGTTAAAAAGAAAGATGTGTATAGCCTTAACAAGCAGCGTTCTTCTGTTTACTAGCCCCTGTTGCTGCTGTTGGCCTTTAAATGTTCTGCTCAGTCTCCAGAAATGCTGCAGGAAGGGGGGACACGAGTGAGAAAAGTGGCAGGCTGGAAGAAGGGAAATGGGAGGCTAAATGGGTCACCCACTGGGAGCTCTGGCTAAAAATAGAAAACAGAGCTCAGATGCTGTTCGTGCATTATTTCTCTTTATTTTCCTTTAGCCAGAGAAGGAGGGACGACGCCAAAACATAAAGGCTGGTGTGTAACACAACAAGAGGCACCTGTTTGTATATGAGTGTTCACATTTTAGTGTTGCAGAATCCAGTAGTTGCAGGATTAAACTGTTTTTATGTTTCTATGATGTTAAAGTGGGTTTTCCTGCAGCCTAGTTCAACAGGTGGTTATCAAGGATGCTGACTTCATCAGAAAAAGGATCATCGTTCTCAGGTTTCAGAGTATTATAGTTTAAAAGCACTTCATAACATTGGACTGAAAAGATTAAGCAAACTATTCTCCTATCTCCTGTCTATGACTGATCCACATATCACAGTTTTAGAAAATCGGATTACATTTAGCTGATTTTGTTTGGTTTTCTCCCACGTTCATTTTGGCCTAATAGGGAGAGGCAGGAGAGGACGCAACTATGATACAATATCATGGAATCAAGTCCTTGTCACGGCTGGGGCAGCAGTCGTGTTGAGGTTGAATGAGGACCCAAAATGCAAGCAGCCGACTGGTGATATGAGTGAGGGTTTATTTACAGGTGGCAGTGGCAGAACAGGCAGTGAGGAATGACAAATGACTAAAGAAACCTAAACTGGGAAAACTAAAGAGCAAACCTGAAGTCATATGAAACGGAGAATGCAGAGATACACGGATGACGCAGAGGTACGCAGACTAACGCAGAAGAACGCAGACAAACGCAGACGAGCCGACAACGAGCACAGACCGACACCCACTAAATATACACACACCAGGTAATCGGGTAATCACACACAGGAGGGGAGAACAGCTGATCCTAATACACATGACGACCTGAGGATACAAGCTGAACACGATAACAGACACAGACCTTCAGAACAGAAAAGGAAATCCAGAACACGAGCCTTCAAGGTAAAACAGGAAACATACAGACTGTTTTACAATACGAGGACATGACAGAGCACCGAGGACAGACACAGGTAGGGCTGATAAAACACTGAGCTCCAGATTCAACCCTAAACTACTACAAAATCAGAATAAACACAAGGCACAAAATGAACTTCAAGGAAACACAAAACGCTGGGTCAAAATGACCCAGGATCATGACAACACCCCTCCAAGGGCTGGCTCCAGACAGCCCAAAAAAAAAACAGACGACCAACCCAGGGCGGGCGGCGGGGGTCAGGAAGGAGGACCAAAACCAAACAAAAACAAACTCCAGCGAACCGAATGGACTGTCCAAAACACAACATGCACACACTGGAGTCCTCGAACAGGGTCCCAAAACACAGTTCAGGAGGCCGGCCCGAGGCTGACAACTCAGGAGTCTGAAACAGTTCACCTCCGGAGGCCGCCACGTTGGCGACACAATCCAAAAGCCAACAGCGGAAGGCAGCGGTGGCGGCGGAAACAGTTCAGGGGCCGTCCGTGCACACGGCAGCGGGCAAACAGTTCAGGGGCCGACCGTGCACACGGCAGCGGCGCGCGACGGGCAAACAGTTCAGGTGGCCGACCGTGCACACGGTAGCGGCGGTGGCAGAGCAGGTCCGGAGGTTGGCCGCGAAGCCAGCGGTGGCGGCGAGTTCTTTCAGGAGGCCGCCCTCGACGGCCATGATGCCAGCTTAGAGGCCTGGAAAGCGGCCAACAAGGATGAGGTGGCACAGGGCGAGCTGGCTCTGGCGGCAGTGTTGGCGAGGCTGAGGCTGACTCCGAGGCTGCAGCCGGAGCTGGACCAGGCGAGGCAGGAACAGATGCTGAGGCCGGACCAGGCGGCGAGGATCCTCGGGCCCTCCAGCGGAGACAGGAGGCCGGAGTGGTCCCTCGGACCCCCCAGCTGACGAGGCAGGTTGCTGGACGGGCTCCTCGGGCCCTCCAGCGGAGACAGGAGGCGGAGCGGTCCCTCGGACCCCCAGCTGACGAGGCAGGTTGCTGGGACGGGCTCCTCGGGCCCTCCAGCGGAGACAGGAGGCGGGCGGTCCCTCGGATCCCCAGCTGACGAGGCAGGTTGCTGGGACGGGCTCTCGGGCCCTCCAGCGGAGACAGGAGGCCGGGCGGTCCCTCGGACCCTCCAGCTGACGAGGCAGGTTGCTGGACGGGCTCCTCGGGCCCTCCAGCGGAGACAGGAGGCCGGAGCGGTCCCTCGGACCCTCCAGCGGAGACGAGAATGGGCTGGCCGGGCTCTCCAGAACCCCCAGCGGACATGAGGACGGGCTGGCCGGGCTCTCCAGAACCCCCAGCGGACATGAGGACGGGCTGGCCGGGCTCTCCAGAACCCCCAGCGGAGACTAGAATGGGCTGGCCGGGCTCTCCAGAACCCCCAGCGGACATGGTCACAGAACCAGCGGGCACAGGGGCCCCTGGCACACATCGGGCTGATTGCAGCTGCGCGGAGCACTGGCCCTGCTCAGACAGCGACAGCTGGGTGCAGTCCTCAGCTGGGTTCTTAGCCTTCAGGGGTCCAGAGTGGGCTGAGGGTTGAAACCCAGCCTCTGGGGAGGCCCTGGAGTGCGTCACAGTCTCTGAAATGGCCAGCTTATGAGGACTGATTACGATATTTATAGGTTTGTCTCTCTGCTTAGAATTAGAGGAACAGTTCTTTATGGGTGGGATAGACTTAGCTAGTTGTACAGGAGGAGTAGGTGAAGAGGATGACTGAATAGGTGGCGAAGTTGGAGGCTGAGCTGATGATAGGGCTGATGATTCTTTTACCAACTGAGCTATTGACTGGGCTATGGATTCTAACATCGTTTGCAGTAAGTCTGGCTGTGGTAGTGACAGAGCTATGGGTTGTGAGGCAGAATGTGATGGAGGTGACGACTGAGCGGCCAGCTGAGCTAGTGGCTGCTGTGCGGCTAGCTGAGCTCCTAGAGGCTGCGCAGCTAAGGATCATGACAGTCCTGCCACATAAGCTGCTTTCACAAAGAATCAATAATATATTTAAAAAAAACTGAAAAAAATGCACAGATAACTTTAAAAACTGTTGTTTAAAAGATTCACTGACAAACTAATGTTATAACAATTCAGTCTGCATTTTAGGACTTGGATGGAGGCTATGCGATGACTCTGACAGAACCCTCTGAGCCTGTCTGAGTACAAAACACTCATGAAAGCATATAGAGGGCCTCATCATCACCTTCATGGTAGACTGAAGGCATAGAGTTTGCCTCCTGAATACTATTCACTGATACAATTGACCATATGCAATAAATCAATAAACATTTTTATGAAGGATTTTTATCCTTATTTATCCTCTAAAAGCAGTGTAACCTTTTACAGCTGCATGACCTCTAAGGTCACTCGTTCCTTACTATGATGTTGCTGTGCTGAATGTTTCCTATCTTGTCTTGTGATAAAAGCTGATTTATTTCATGTCTGGACAAACAAGCTGATTTTTGTGCTCTTGTCTCTTCTTTTATCTCTTGGACTTTGTCTTCTTTCAACAGCTGACGTGTTCCTCCCTGTTTTCCTGTCAGCCATCGCTGATATTTTTTTTCTCTCTTCTCTAGTGCTCATTTTTATTGTATTGCTCGTGTTTAGTTTTACTAAACTCTACATGCTGCTACTCTCTTTATAAATTGTCTACATTTTCTTTCTGGTTTCAGGATCTTGACTTTATCCCAGACATGACCTCAACCTCCTGCCGCCTCCTAAAGTTAACAGAAGGATGCAACATACACACACACAGATTAATGCACGGACAGCTGGTTTATGTCCTCCAAGCTCTTGTGGCTGATGGAGTGCTTTCCCACAGTGGTCAGCAGAACAAGAACCCCCACATACGTTTGGTTCTGTCGGGTGGGCGAACTAGATGTTGATAAGCTGAGACGTTTTATCGTGGTCTGGTTGGTCTCTACATATTTGGGAAACAGTCACGTTTGTGCAATTAGTCTGGATCCATTATTGTTTTTGATCATCTTATACTGAATGATTAAGGGGAGGGGGATATATTTTAATGTGATGTAGGCAAATACATGTGTGGTTGGTCTTTCACAACTCTATGGAAGCTGGGCAGTTTTGAGTTAGCTCAGAATTTGAGTCTAATAACTCAAAATTTTAGGTAATTTTGTCAGAAATTTCAGATATTAACCCCAAATTCAGACATCTCAGTAGCAGAAAATGTTTTGTTTTCAGTGGCAGAAACAAGCTTCCATAGCCATTTGATCCTCTCAAGAGGAAGTGGAAAATTGCTTGTGGAAAAGGATATCTGGAATCCCCTGCTCAGCCTGCTTTCACCACGATCTGACTTCAGATTACTGGGAGATAACGTATGGATGGAAACTTTTAAAGTTAAACTTTTGAGCTGATGTGTAACTATTAGTTGAAACTGACAAATGCAAGAAACAGTTTTTTCCTTGTACGTGTGGATAAGTGGGAGGACTATCATATACACTGACAGCAGAGTCCACACAAGATAGGACTGTGTTCATTGACTGCAATGATGAGCGTGGCTGTGATGATTCACCTTTGCCAAACTGAAATGTAGAACCTGACATAAAGCAGTGCTCTCCCATAGACTGCATTTAAAGTATGCACATAGCCAGTGGCTGTTGACATCACTCATTGGTTTGTGGATGAAAGACTCAAGCTGATTGCTTTTACTCCTGCAATCTTATTTTTTGAAAACAGACATTATGAGCCAATGACAACATTCTCTCTTTCAGCCTCTTTTCTTGTCTCTAAATGGGACCATGAGGTGAAAAATGAACTTTATAGTGTATTTAATAAGAACTGACATTTGCGGCTGAACTCACAGAGAGTTACCACGAAAGTGTTTACTGAGGTCACAGGTCAAAGGAGCCAAGCGTTCAAAAACTTGTGCCAGAAACAAACAAACAAAAACATTTTGTGGTCCATTAGTCAAAAATTTGGGTTATTATCTTAAAATTTCGATTTGCTAACTTGAACTTCTGAGAAAGTAACTTAAAATTAAGGAACTAACTTACATTTTCAAGTTATTAAGTCTAAGGTTTTGGATAATCTCTGGCCAATCAGGAAATGCTTTGAGAAACAAGCTTCCACAGATGGGCCATTTTTCCATGGACTTCCACACAACCGGACTTCTGTTTGTAAGCTCAGAAGTCAAACGCTATTGGCCATTATGTAGTCTTCAGTTTAGCTTTGTGGCTATTGGAAGACTGTTGATGTTGACTCACTTTCTGAGTCAGCCTCTAGTGGGCAGAAGAGGAACTGCAGTTCTTTGTGGTGGCTTTATTTTACCAGCTCCAGAGGCTATGGAGTGCCATATGATAGTTCATGCAGAGTAGTGACATGTGTATCATATTGCCCCTTTATGCACTTTAGGACTCAGCTACTTCCAAAATATGCAAATATGAAAAGGAAATTATATATTTTATCAGAAAAGTAAATATGGAATTTAAGCTCCAAGCAGCTTTCACTTGGTTCCAACCAGAGTGTTTGGTTTGCCATTGAGGTCAAATACAGAAGAATCTGTCAAGTTTGTCATGTCCTGAGTCACCAGACTAAACAGAGAGGTTGACGGGACATTTTGAACAAATCTTGCCTGTTTGTGTTCTTCAGGACATTTTCCTATTTAGGACGTGAAGGCTTATGCTGAACAGGCTCGAGGAGGATACTGCACATACAGTCACAGATTAGTTTTGGTTCTCATTTTTCAGCACATGCCCAGACTGATTCTACAACGTCTTCATGTGCCAGCAGCTGACAGCAAAGTGAAGGGCCTTTGAAAGAGCAACGTGGGAAACAGAAGGGGTAAAAGCAATGGGTACATATTGGAGGGGGGCAATAAAAACCATATGTGCTGCTCCTTTTTTGCACAAACACATGGGAACTGTAGGAGGTTCCAGTGTGCTCTATCTCACTTGGAAAGATGGATAAGTTCCATATTCTACTGCTTCACTGACTGTTTGCTTTCTATGGACTCCAGCAAAGAAGAAATATTTGTAACTTCTGGGCTTTTGTCTCATGTTTCTTTACCAGCGGCTCAGTCTGCCAACTCTAACTAATGCTGAGCAAGACTGCACATCCACACACTTGTGGTCAAACCCTGGAAATTGCGCAGTTATGGTTGCTGATGGATAGTTTGTTTTTTTTCCTTCATCCCAAGGAAAACCTAAATAACTGCTGTGATGAACATGTTTAGGCATTTTCTTGTTGGTTAATTTGTCTGAATGTTTCTTTCCGCATGTTTTCTTGCTGCAATGAAACCAGTCAGTGGTTTATATGTGTTTATACACCGCTCAACAAAATCTGAGTAAGAAACTTCTGGTCAGTTAAGTAACAGAAGGGGTTGTTAATCATTTTCAGCTGCTTTGGTGTTAATGAAATTAACAACACTTCCACTTTTGCATTTGGTTAGGGTCAGTGTCCCCACTGGTAGCATGAGATGATAGATAAAACACTCAGGTACAAAACTAGGTACACTTAAATTAATTTCTTTCTTTTAAACTTGACTAACTATTACGAATTATGAGGTCAAATGACCTAAATGCAGACCCAGGACAAATAAAAGGTGAGCTTGAGGTCAAAGGTCATAGTTGGAGTGCCAAAACAAAGGAAACCAAAACTCAAATCTATCAGAAATTAAAGTGCACAAAACTCCAGGATCATATAACATTAGCAGTCAATTTTAAGAAGTCTTATAGTGTTATAGAAGAACTCAAAAACTTTTGTGGTTTTAGTTTACATGGTTCTCACGTTTCCATTTTGTTCCAGGTTTTCCACAAACACATCTGGGTACTTAGTGATTGTAAATAGTCCATAACGTAAATGGTTGTCTGCCTCCCTGAAACAGCAACCTTGAACAAACTTAAACAAAAATGCTTTTTTAGCCGCCACTTCAGGCTCACTCCTTATAAAACATAAAACCTTACATAATCAAAGAAATCTTTATCTTGTATTTTGTTTTTTGTTTTTTAAATAGAGTTATCAGGCATGACCTAAGCTATTCAGAGTCACTGCTTCAGGTTTGGTGAGTGAAATTCCCATATTTCATTCTTCCAGTACTTAACACAATTATCAGAAGGTATGTTGTGAGTATGTCAAGGCTTCAAAATGAAGAATTCAGAAGCAGCTGGATAAATTATTATTAAAATAGGAGGATCTATTATGTTTGGACATTATTCTTTTCCATTTTTTTCCCCAGTGTTTTAAAGTTTTAGGTCAGAAATAAAAGTGCACCAGTGGTTTTTTTTGGATTCTAAAGTTCAATTCAATTGCGCAATTCAGTTTTACTGATGTAGCACGAAATCAGCCGCCTTAAAGTAGTATGCAGTTTAGACTAGAAAATATGACTTTTGCTTTTTAGATCTCTGTCATACATCAATATGAATCTTTTTTTATAAAAGAAAGGAGAGCAGCTTGGTCATTTCAGTGTTGTTTGGAGTAATAATGAAACTATCTTGGAGGTTACAATGGGGGTCAACAGAGGCTAAAAAGCACATTTTTGTCCCGGAGGACTCCTCAGGAGGTTAATCCTGTTATGTCTTTGGCATCATCCTGTATGGCTGGTTGTAAACTACATTTCCCACCCTTCACGATTCACTTTACCTATTTTTTTTTTTTTATCAGTGTGGATTGACCTGCATGGCATCCTGTTAATATAGATTAATCTCCAGAACTCGACATTTAGTAACTGTGTGGATGTTATTAAGGCTTTTTCAAAAGTCTACTTAATCTCTCTCTGCGTCCTTACCCTAAAAGGAAACGGTTAGTGTAGGTTCTGTTTTCTAAATCTAGCCTCGTAAATGTCACATTAACTCTCCATCCATCAAATAAACTTACAGTTAAAGGCCATGTTAGAGCAGAATACTGGCTTTGAGAGGAAAAAGGGAGGAAAACATAGGAATAGTCCATCCAGCATCTTTAAGACAGACAAGGTGCGTGCACATCTGTCTCTGCGAGGGCCTAGAAAGTGAGAACAGACCTGGTTTTTAGGTGGTTTTAGGGTCCAAGATAGAGTAGAGCCAGGTTTAGGTGGTTACTTATCATAATAAAGGGATAAGGAGTCCATGGGTGTCCTCATAAAAACAGAATGTGTGTGTGTGTGTGTGTGTGTGTGTGTGAGAGAGAGAGAGAGAGAGAGAGAGAGAGAGGTATGAAAGCTGACAATTCAAATAAAAACATGAGGAAATTAAACTTAAAGTATGAAATATGAGAAAGTCCCTTTGTTTTGCAAATGTTCCCGTCACTTCAGAGGATGTTAATTTCCTGGATCATCCCAAACCTTAAACCTTAAAGTCTTCAAACTAAGGTTCACTGATGTATGTTATGGGAATTCCGTTTTGACCTCATAAAGGACATTGGCCCTTGCGGTGTTACTATGTAAACATGAGTCCCCACAGCATAAGGGATACAAACACACAGATGCACACACACACACACACATTTTTTGTCCCATTCTTACTCATGGCTTCTCTGTAGCTTTCATAATCCTTGAGCAACTCTGATTGATTCCACTACTTTTAAAAAGGTCAAAGGGCAAAAAGTCACAAGTTGGGGTCAACAGACAATTTTTAAGTGCATGCATGTGTGTGTGTGTAATGCCGAAGGGCTGGGGTGGTGGTTCAGTGACCAACAAAGAAATTCCAGATGCTGAGGAATTTATCTTTACTGGGAATATGGTGTGTTTCAGCGAGGAGAGGTCATGAGAACAGCAGAAAGCACACACACACACTCAAACACACACCACAAACAGCATCCCCACTTCCTTTTGGACCAATCCTTGAAAGCACAGACACTTTAAATCCATCAGTTCATTAACACTGTTGGGTTTTTAACCACAAACAGGATAATAAGATCAGGACTTGTGTTTCCTGCTGACTGTTCGGCTCTCACAGTGTCTCTTGTTACCATATAGCTGGGACTTGCCCAGAAATTCCTTCTTGGTGGGAAGAAAAAATCCTCTGGAGCAACATAAAACTCAAACAACACCTTAACCTTGTTGTTTAAAAGCAGCAGAGATGAAAAACTCTCCACACTTAGAGCCACTTAAGCATGAAGTCGCACCTAGAGTTTGGATTGTGTGGACTGAGCTATAGTGGAAAAATTCACTCTGTCAAAATCACAGGCAAAGTACAGAGTCAATGAGGTAGACTGAGTCATATTTCTTGTATTTTATGTGGATATAAGTCATATAATATTTATGGCTTCACATATTTATATTAAATATCCATATAGATGATAATAAGACGACCGTGATGACAGTGTTGGGAGTGATGGTGGTGCTGATAAGCAATGCCTTAATTTTTGGAAAAGCTGAACTCTAGGGAAGTTTACAGCTGCAGATATTAAAAAGTAATAAGTTTAATAAATATGATTTTAAGACAAATCTGAACTGGCAATTCATAAGGAACCCAACTCTAATTCCATTTTTTTGTGTTGTTCAAACTCTGGACCCAACGTTCAAATTCATACTTTTCAAAAGTACATAAACTTACATATGATGCAGAATTCTTTAGTCTCTCAGGTTTTATTTTTGTGTCCGTATGTATTGTTGGGCCCATTATAAATTTACCCCCTCGTGGAAAAGAGATTTTTAAATTTTTATTTACAGATGACAGACAACCTCTGCTGTGCACCTGTCTTATGAAATAGGTGTATTTTTTCTGAACTATCATGTTTTAAGATCATTTTCAGTTGATTCTAAAATGAAAATGAATTAATTTACGCCATTTTTTAAAGTTAATAAAATGGAAAATACTCTGATTTCTTGTATATTTTAAATTTAAAAGGAGTTACTGTTCAAAGTTCAAGTAAATGAACTAAATAACAGATATTGCTTGAATACAAAACATGCTTGTGTGTTTTATTATTGACAGCACTGATCTTCCATAAATATCAGGAGTTTATTTTGTTATAAAAGGACTTCCTTCCTGCCGTCAAATGCCAGCATTTGTCTCAGCTTATAGCCTTGAACGCCTGCCTTGTCGGGTCATTTCCTGTTTTAGTTCAGAACACCATGTCTCAGAGAGAAAGGAGACTCATATATTTGGTTTCAGGAAACACTGAACTATGTCGTCATTTTCAACTGGATTGACCCCAGGATGGGAAAAATAAACAAAACGATGTGTTTTGAGTAACATTTTATTCCCCAGTAAGTAAAAAAAAAACCAAAAGGAAAAACCCAAAACAAAACAATGAAAATGTAACACAGTTGAGAGATGAAATAAGAGATGTTGAGTCATGTAAAACAAACTGCATAAAGCTGATGCGTCTTCGCTCCTTTTTGGTATGTTTAATTCACTTTGTGGCTTTTAACCGGAAAGAAATAAGACATAAATGTGTCAGAAAGTTCTGCTGCCTTTCATGACAAACATGCAAAGTTTCTGATACAACACAAGCTGTTTGTTTGGCTGTATCTGTCATTTCAGCTTTGGGCAGCGTCTTTGCTGTACTCGAGTCTGGAAAGAGGTCGTGTTGACCGCAGAGCTCTTCCAGAAGAGCTCGTCTGCCAGAAAGGCTTACGTTTCATTCATCTGATCAGGACTCCTTGTGCTCTTCGAGAAGCTTTGATCACCACACACACCATGTCTTTTCATGCCAGTAATGGCTCCAGATCTCCAAACATAAAACTCTTCTTGTGATATTTTTTTTCTTTGGCGTTTTAGCTCTTATTTCCGCCACGTGCCCGGCTGCAGGTTGTCATTTTTCAGCCTGTCCTGCACTCAGATGGTTGTGGCTGATTTGACTTTGGAGGAGAGGACCTGCCTGAACCTCCTCTTCAGCTCCTGCATGTTGGGAGATTTGGGTCTGGCCAGGTGGAGTCCTCCTCTTCTCTTCTCCCCATTCCCTCCTCCCAGTGCCCGGATCACCTGCGGGACAGAAGACAGACAGACTTGCCAAAATGTAATCACATATGAGAACAAGTCAGCTTTGCTGCAATTTAAAACTGATGCCTGCTAAACTAATTCAAGTCAGTACTGGAAGAAAATTAAGTTTGAATGAATGTCTGAAATCAAATCTGGTTTATATTCCACTGAAGTAATGCTCAGATGTAGTCCATATATGATATTCTACACTGAGAGGATTCAAACAAAGGCTTAGATTATGTTAAAAAATGACAGAAGTTCAAACAGGTGTCCTGTTTTAAGATGACATTTAAGGGCTTATGACAATAAAATTGTTGTAAATATTTTTGCAGTTAAAACGAAACAAAAAAAGGAATAAAGTTAAGTCTAAAAGTCTTTATTTATTACTAATGCTTATCAGGGAAACACAAAGATATTAGGCGCTACAGAAAAGGTTTAGACTCTACTGTCAGCACACAGAGGGCTTTCACGAAAAGTGACACTTTTCTGGAGAACTGATTGGTTAGAAGGTTATATTTGCAGTTACCACGACGATATATTCCAGCAAAAAGTGGGGTAAGCCTGACGTTACCTGGCTGAATAACGATGTTCCTCCACAGTAAGTGTAGAGGAACAGCCCGTTCACCATATAAGCTTGATACAATGTTAGTATTGTGTTTTCTGCTTATTTTCACTCCCTTCAAAGGGCTATTACTGCTCAAAACACTGAAATACTTTCATGCATTCCTTATGTGACAATTGGCAGCACCCATACAGATCTCATATCCTGCAATCTGACAGCCACTCTCCCAGACTGCATCGGAATTAAGTGAGTGACTTATATCACCACTACCACTTCCTGCCTTGTCATGTAAAATCTCACAAGAGTTGTCTATATTAGGGAAAAAAAAAAACCTTATCCAAAAAATACACCAGTAAAACCAAACTTTAAATTTAATAAAAGCTGAAATTAAAAACCAAAACAATGACCTGAAAGACTCAAAAAGCTACAGAGAACTGCAGATTTACACAATGATTTAACAAGCCAGCATTTGGGAATCTGCTCTCTGCAGCGCCACAAAAGGAAGCAGAAAGTCTAAACATACCCAAAATGAAACAAACTACTTGGGTAAAAATTACTCCACTAGAAAAAACAAATATACAAACCAGTCTATTATGGGCTTTTTAGTGATCCTTTCTGGGCCAAAAAGACACACAGGGTTTTTCTGTGTTTTCTGTATTTATGGGCATCAAGAGGAAATGAAATCCATTTTCACAGAAAGCAGAAAGTCCCACATAGTTGGTTGGACTCAGAATACACTGATAGCTAAGTCAAATTCTAGCATTTTGGACTAACAAACATCAGCAAAAACAAAAGTCCCACCTCCTGACAGAGATGTAGGAAGGCAGCATGGACTCCTTCGTGGTTTTCTCTGGCTGAGACCTCAAAGTAAACTCCTCCTGTGAGCAGAAGTAACATTCAGATTAGGGCGACTCGTATCTATAGCACAGAAATGTAATTCATTAGATATCATGCAGTATATAGTTAAGATACATCACATACTGTATATAAAGGTTGGGCAACACTCACAGGTCTGAGAAGTTAAATCAATAAAGGGGTCAAGATTTTTATTCATGGTCATGAAATTATTTACATAAAACAAAACCTGTACTTAAGGTAAAGAAGAGGTTGGCTAAAAATATCAGTTTTTGTATTTTTATCATCTCTGCTCTCTCAGTTTCTTTATGAACCTGGGGTGCACTTCTTTGCATTTTGAAGTCTTATCAGCCTTAATAAATGGATTGTATTTTGTTTATCCACTCGCTAAATTACATGAGTTAGTTAAAAAAAAATTTTTTATTTATGCTACCGTTGTCTACTTCACAATTCAGTCGCAGTAGTGATATGAAATTATGTTTTTTAATGGTCTTAGTTGCACTTTCTAGACTCCACAGAGAGATAAACATATCCTATTAATTTTTTTTAAATTTGAAACTACATGAAGATTTTTAGAGGACAGATGGTGATGTTACTCCTGTGTGGCAGCTGGGGTTGAGAATTGATAAGAATTTAGTGATTCTGACTCCATTATCGATACTGCCGGGCTGTGGTTGGCATTCATTCAGCTTTAAAATAACTCTGGGTTTTTGGTTAGCTTAGCATTAGCATGCTGTCTGTGCAAATGCTTGCAAAGAGCCAAAGTTGTGTTAGGAACATAATGCAGCCATTTTTGTCCTGGATGTAGTTTGGACTTTACTATTACACTTTTCTCCTTTTGTGCAATAAAAAAAAAAAAGTAACGTCCATATCGATGCTGTAGATGATAGACTGCACCACTATTTTCCTCCAGACCAAACTGAAAATCAGCTGATTGTAGCACAAATGCAAGCAGAACCGATAGACGTGATCAATAGGCAGACAGACTAACAATTCCAAGGAACTGTACTGGGAACCAGTTCTCAACTCGTTCCTAGTGGTAACTGCTCCACTATGCTAACCAAGAGGAAGAGTGTTTGGAACACTGCAAATCGGAGCTCTGATTTCCAGCTGTTAGTATTAGTTGTTTAAAAAATAAATCTGTCATTTTCCACTGACAATTTTACAGATTAGCATCCTATAGTCTCACATTTTTTTTGTTAATGCAAGTAGGGATGGGTACCGGTATCTGGTGCCATTATGGCACCGGTTCTGACATAAATGGTAGTAACCAGACCGAAAAGCAGCACAATTTGGTGCTTTATTTCGGTGCTTTTTTTTACTGAGATGTCATACACTTTGGATTCTAGCCAATCATTTTACGTTTCCAAGGATAGTAGGCGGGGCCAGGTATGTACGTTCTTTTAGAGCAGAGCTACAGATTAAAAGTGCCCAAGGCAAAGCGGTCAAAAGTCTGGCTGTACTTCACAGCAAAAGTTGCAAACTCAGCAGCCTGCAACAAGTGCTTTAAGGCGATACTGTGATACTGTGCAAAGGAGGTAACTCCTCAAATCTGATGAAACACCTGGCGACGCATAGCGTTTTTTTTAAAAGCCGAGAAACGCGCCGTATTTGATAGCTTGCTGCGAGACCTCACACCGTGCACATCTACTGCGGGTGTGGTGCCTGTTATCAGACCCGGAGTTAGCAACATCCCCCAAAAACCCGAAGAGTAGAGTCCTGGCCCCTAGCCCTGTCAGCTTAGCAGAAATGGTGATGGATGATGATGGCAGCAGCAGCCGTTCTCCTCTGCGTGAGTAGCTTCATGTTGTTCGTGTGTAATTAACGTTGAGTAGGCTAACCACGTTATTACATTAATGCATGTAAGGTGAACTAGCAAACACCGTTGTAGTTACATGCGGCTGTCTTCTTGTTTGACGGCAGATACTCCCTTCACCCTGGCCAAAAAGGCTAAAATGACCAAAGAAAAAGTGGAAAACAGCTAAACATGAGAGGTTTTTGGACAAAGTTTGTGTTTTTTCCATTGTTTAAGCACTGCTTCCAGCCAAGAGTGAGACCATATATACCCTATAGCTGCAGAAAAGGCTAACATTGTTATCTTTTAACAAAAAAACCAGCTAAACATGAGAGGTTTTTGGACAAAGTGTGTGTTCTACATTCTTTAAGCACCGGTTCGAGCACCGTTTAAGCACCGGCACCGTTTCAAAAGTACCGGTTTAGTACTGGTATTGGATAAAACCTAAACGATACCCATCCCTAAATGCAAGTCATTTTATTGTTCACATACACAGTCCATGATTATCATCATCGTGAACACTTAGAATCTGCTGGTCTGACTGAACTGTAGTGAAGCTCCTGGGTGATCATACAGGAGAACATCTAATACTTCCCATCTATCATGCTTTTTAAAATAACTTTCTCTTTCTGAAGGTGTTTAAACTACTTCCAGGGTAAAAAAAATTTGAATGCATCAGATCCTTCAGTGCCGAGGACACAGCCGCAGGTCATTTGGAAATCATCTTGGTCAACAGAGATTGCCTCAGTACTTTCGCCTCTTCTTATCACCACAAACATACAACTTCCTTTGTTTAATGTTAAGCAGAATTACAACCTAAAGCAGCACAGTGTGTCACACTTCGTATACACCCGATCGTGGAGTTGATCTGGATTGTGGAATGCGATGGTGGCTGTAGCTCCAGAGGTAGAGCAGGACATTTACTATTCAGAAGGTTGGTGGTTTGATTCTGGGCTGCTCCAGTCTGCATGCCAAAATATCCTCGGGCAAGATACTAACCCCAGGCTGCTCTCTGATGCACTTGCGCATAGAAAAAGCGCTTGTATGAATGAGTGAATAAGACATGTTGTATAAAGTGTTCTGGTAGAGTAAAAGGAACCAGTCCATTTACCATTTAGTACTAGGACATATTATGTGTTAAACATTTAGCCTTGTGATATATTTTATTGCTAGTAGAGGACATTTTTAACACATTAATGCCCACATGTGCAATAATCTTTTCTGGCATCGTTGTATTTTTACTCAGTTGTATATAGCATTTGTACTCTATTTTTATCTCATTGTATATTTTATTCTATTTTATTCTACTGTATATAGTATTTTATTTTATTCTATTCTGTACAGTTGTGTACTGTATTTATTCTTATTTTATTTTATTCTAATTTTTGCTTCATAACTTTTGCACTGTCCACTTCCTGCTGTGACAAAACAAATTTCCCACGTGTGGGACTAATAAAGGTTATCTTATCTTATCTTATCTTATCTTATCTTACAAACTGAAGTAGTCAGGCTTCCTTTTTGAAGAAATATCTCTTTTGATTAGTGGGCAAAGGTTTGGTGGTACAGAAGTAGAAGAAACTCCCACCTAATGAAGCTGCTAACGTCTCGCCTTCATCTGCAGGCACTTGTCGGGCTCGGAGCAGGTCACTTTTGTTGCCAACCTGTAGCAGATTACAGATGACACAACAGATTAGATTATAGGATTGGGGTTAGTAGGTGTCTGGTATTGTCTGGTCTGTCTTGGACTGAAGATCGAATGAACAGAAACAGAGACATTTAAAATAAAATAACTGAAAGAAAATCACTAGGTTGTTGCATAAATTTATGCGCACACTTTTCTTTTTTTTTTTCAGGGTGTTTCTAATGATCGTGTAACTAACCAATATAACCGGTATGTTTCCAGAGGGGTGTATACGTCTGACATGCTGGTACAGTGGCTGGATGGTTCTGTAGCTGTTGTGGTCTGTGATGGAGAAAACCAGCACATATCCATCCGCCCAGTAGATTGACCTGCAGGTCCAGTTATCATAGTGGAGGTTAGCATAATGCACTACATTTAATTCAAATTCATATTCCTGCGTTTCCAGTCTTACCTGTTGATCTGCTCCTGACAGTACAGACCCTCGGCATCATCCTGCAAAACACACAGTAACATTCTGTAGTTCTGCTAACAGGTACTAGAAAGGGGGATCATATTCAAATCTAGAACTGAATTTGAAATTCTCCTTCACACAAAGTTCTGAATAATCAGGAACCATCGTATCTTGAAGAACTTGCAGTACCATGCAATCCTAGAGTAATAGAGAACTTCGCACTCTCAGACTGCAGGCTTACTTCTCATTGCTAGAGTTTCTATAAGTAGAATGGGAGGCAGTGGCTTCGTCTTTCAGTCTCCCCTACTGTGCATTTAGTTTTGCTGCAATAGATCCAGATTTCCAATCATAGACTGCTCCTTCAAGCCCCTTTTTTCAGTTTGTTTGCATGGCCTAAGTTTTGTCTGTTTGTGTTATCTATCTTTTCTCGTTTTTTCGCTTCTATATGGATACAGCCTCAAAAATATGCACTCACCCCCATTAATACTTGGTTAAAGGTGTCTCTAGCAAATTGTATGTCAACCAGACACTTTGTCAACAAATTTGTGGCATAACTCTTTCTGGATTTTTGACCAATCTTCTTGGCAGATTTCGTAGAGTTCAGTTAAATTGGTTGGTTTGATGGCACAGACGCGGCTTTTAAGCATAATCCACAAACTTGGTTTAGGTCGGGCTGCTGCAAGGCTATTTCAGAAGTTTAATGTTAGCCTGCTTTATCCATGAAAACAAATTTTGATGTGTGTTTGGAATCATTGTTCTGCTCAGAGCATGAATGTCCAAGTTTCAAATATCTAGTTGTTCATTTTTTATGGCGTTGAAGAACTTGGCGGTAGTACTCCTCTGTTGTTATTTAATTTATTGTTGTACAATGTCTCAGTACCGCTGGCAGCAAAACAGCCCCAGACCATGATGCTACCACCACCATGTGTGGCAGCTACCACAGTGTCCTTAGGTTTAAAAGCCTCACCTTTACTCTTTCGTACATTCCTTATGTCATTGTGTCCAAACAGCTCAATTTTTGTCTCGTCAATTTCTATATCATCTGATGATAAAACTTTTCTCCAGAAGGTATTTGATATTTGGGCAGCTGCAAAATTGTCCATGGCGATGTAAAACTGACTTGACCATGGACAGTGATGTTTGTGTTCCAGCAGTTCCAGTTCATGGCAGCCTTCATGGTCCCTCGATTTTTTCTGAACATCTGAACTAGTTTCCTGTCATTTGAGGATGATTGCTTGGATCTTTTTCTAGACCCTGGCAAAGTGTTGACACATCCAAATAACTTGTACAGTTGTTTGAATTGATGATCCTGGAATATACAGTTGTTTAGAAATGGCTCCAAGAGACCTTCCCAACCTGTGCAAATTTATAAATCTTCTTCTTAGATCTTCCTTGAACTCTCCCATTGTTCTGACTGTTGCTCAGTCCAATGAGTGCTGTAAAACAAATCCTTTTTATGCTGACAAAGGGAAAGAACTAGTTGTAGTCAATCATCACTAACAACAAGTCAAAAGGCCGTTGTCTTGTCAAGTTAGTCACGTGAATGTTTGTATATATTTGAGAATGTGTGGTTCAGAGAAAGTCTACAATAAATTCAGATTTGTACACCTAGTTCTTGTTGTTAAAAGTCATTAAATATGTGGTACAATCATTCCAGCCTGGAAAAAGTACAGTTCAAAGTTCATTAAAAGACCAAAGTTACAGTGACATTCTTGCATATGCTCATGATGAGTGGATTTCTGAACACAACTGTACGTGCTGCAGAATTGCATGCAACACGTCAGACCAAAAACAAAAAAATCATGCCCAACACAAACAAATATAACTATTTCACACCTGTGATGATATGATTGTTTAAAACCCATCCACAGTGATTTTCCTGTTCAGAGTGGAACAAAGTGGCCAAGCACATAGTAATTGTACTGGAAAGGTTCATTGCCATGACTAATGCCTCCTTATGGACACGTGCCAGCTGTTTCTGACTTTGAACTCAATCCATCAGGCCACCCAATTTATTTTCTTATCTGAACTCTACCTACAAATTTACCAAGCAAAGTGTGTTTCCTTTATTTGCTTTTTAAACACCAAATTTTAGAAAACACCCAATTAAAGGTTACGATAAACCCCTTAAATGCTTGACCTCGACACACACATTGAACACTCATGCTTCTCTCACACGTCAGTTATTTCTGTCTAATCTCTGAGAGGTGGTCCAGCCTGCCAGGAGAGACCTCCTTGCCCTCTGTTATCTCCCCCTGTGTAGGAAATGAGCAGCTCTGAAGCTTGGTTTTGTAAACAGGCTGACTGTTGAGCAGGATAAGCTGTGTGGCACGTTGCACTCATTAAACTCATCATGTGTGAGGAGATTGTATTTGAAGTACTTCCTCATACTTCAATACTTTCCTAAAATGGCTTTGAGATAACTTCTTTTTTTTTTTTTAATGGGAATATTTGGGGACTTTGGGAAGTAAGAATTTTACTAAATTAGGCAATGATGCAAGAAAGAGATATCCCTTTGGAACTTTTTAACCCCACAAATTAAAGCTAGCACAGTATCAGATTTTCACTTCCAAATTATCACGGTCAAGGAAGTTCACAACGGCATATTATTGTTATATCTACAGGATATTTTAAAAAAACAAAGGAAAAGAACAAATGTCAGTCATGTTATTGGCAAATTAATCTATAACTATGTGCACAGAGGCGGGTAATTCTAATCATAACGGTACAAAAGCTTAGAAATAAAACAACACACTTTTAGGATATAATTATATGTGCATCATCATCATCAGCTTTTTTCTGATTTGTTCCCCTTTGTAAATAAAACATTTGAAGAGAAGGTAGGCGGGGCTTCTGTACCTGAGATAGCCAAACAGTGGCCTCGGTAGCACGTGGAAGAACGATACACATCCACAACAGCCTGCCACCTCATAATCATAATAAGTGACAATAATTACAACCTAATCAATAACAGGTCTCAGTTAAAGCCGCTGCCTTCGTTTCCTGATGGTGGCTTACAGTTTCCAATTCATAATGCAAGCTAATCTCCAGGATGACGACATGGCTACGGTCCCCCGTTTACCTGCAGAGCGACACAGGGTGTATCCTGGATCTGAAGCGACACTTCCTCACCATCCAGCATGACCTTTCGGGAGTAGAGTGCCCCTGCAGACAGAGAGATTGAGCCAGACTGATGAACGGATCAACTTTTTTTTCTATAACAGTGGACTTTTACAGAGGCCACTCAGTCAATGAGTACAGTCAGATGTGCAGAAACTCACCTGTGTTTGCTTCATAATCACCAATGAACCTCTTGGTCAGAAACCTAACAATCAAAGCTAAAAAGAAACAAAAAGAAAAATTAGGGATGCAAAAGAAGAATAAAAAGTAACAAGAAGAATGAGCACAGAGTTTGTAGGGCAGAATCAAAACCTCTATTACAGAAAACCCAAATGCCCTGCAGTAACCTACTGATCTATTTAACACTTTCCCCGAGTGCATAAGTTTGATTTTCAAGACTTTGGGACTGTTTTGTTTAGATATTAAAGTCTGAAGGGAGAAATGATTCACCAATACTCAGAATTTGAATCATCTTCTATTGGTAAATGATTGCCTCATCCACCTCTCCATCAAAGGAAAGGTTTATCTTTCTGTAGGCTACCAACAGATGAATAATACATATAAAAAGGTCACTGGAGTGATTCAGTGCCTGGATTTAAAACAATAAAGGACTCACAAGAGATATAAGCAACATAATAATGGTCCACACGCCTCAAGAAATAACTTGTAGCATCATAATAACAACTGTTGTTCTTATTTCAGAGAAAGGCATGAAATTAAAGGACCAATACTAATCAAAAGGTTAAAACTGAAAGAAAGCTTTATTAGTTGGTGTGTGCACTGATTCTTTGCTCAGAGAAACTGAAGAAGAAAAAAAAAAGCACAGAGGTCCATCTCAGAGTCCAACATTTATGCTAACCGAGTCTAACATTTATGCTAACTGAGGCATGTAAAGTATAGACAGTACAATTAGAAAAAGACTGAATGAGTACAGACGGTTTGAAAGGTTTAAAAGGAGAAAGTGTCTTCTCTCTAAAAAGAATGTGGCAGCACAGCTTTGGTTTGCAAAGTTTCTTCTGAAAAACAAAAGACTTCTGAAACAAAGTCCTTTGGACAGGCGAGATCAAAGTTTAGGTGTTTGCCCGCAATGCACAGAACCACGCTTGGAGAAAGCCAAACACAGCCTATCAGCACAAACATCCCATAACAGCTGTCAAGCGCGATGATTTGCGCTTGTTTTGCAGCCACAGGATCACTGAGTCAATCATGACTCCTCTGTATACCAAAGGGTCGAATGTGAGGCCATCTGGCCCACAGCTAAAGCTTGGGCCAAATCAGGTCACGCAACAGGACCTAAACACAGCCGCAAATCTACAACAGAATGGCTGAAAAAGAAAAGAAAGCAAAGTCCAGACCTCAACCTGGCAGAAATGCTGTGATGAGACCTTAAGAGAGCTGTGCATGAACGAATCCTTGCAGAGAAGAGTCAGTCACAATTCTTCCAGTTGGAGAGATAGAGTCAACAAACAATAACTTTGTGTTATTGCTGCTAAATGCCACAAGCTATTAAATCATGCAGTCTACTTTGTTTTTCCACAGGCATGCATAAACTCCTATGAAACTCATTTTTCACACGACTGCATTTGTGTTAATGCATATATGTGAGTTTTCTTCAACACCCAGTGCTGCCCTAACCATGTAAAGACTTCTTCGATTTCTACAGCATCCATGCGTTGTCTGATAAAAGGTGAAATGAACAGGCTGCACAAATCCTGGTTCCTACATTTCCCATAATGCAACCAGGTTGCGTCTTACATTACGCCTTTTGTGTCAGGTAAAATGTTTTTGTCTTTTAACACCACAACTGTGGTTCATGACACCGATGCATCATAAAAGTGCAAGTTATAAACTCAAGTTAAGGCTCTCTTGGTGATATCACAGCAGCATCATTAGGGTGCATCATGTGGGCCACAGCTACTTTGAATGTTTACTACTAACTGATGAACTGATGATTTCTGTGGGAATCTTTTAGCTCTTCCTTCGCTTTCTGCAGCCTTCTCGCTCTCATGTTCCAATCTGAGCTTTATTATAACTGTAGCTCAGTCTCTTACCTCCAGTGAGATAAATGAGCCTCTTGTACTGAGGCTTACTCTCTGCTGCTCCCCTGGCTGATCTGTTTAGTCTGTTACTGAGAGCCAGTGCTACTCTTTCTGACGGCAGGACATCGAACGTATTCTGAGAAGCCGCCGTGTGCTTAACGATTCCTGAAATCTAAAATAAAACAATCGAACAGAAGCTGCCATTTATAGTCTTTCCTTTCCTCATGTTGGATACTTTTATTCTGAAGGGTCTCACTCAGATGGTTACATTATAGCAATAAATAGATACATTTACTTTGAAGACTATACTCAGTGCCAATATTAAGCTGTTTTGATAGGTTACTTTGAGGGGATTACTCCCCATTTTTGACTTTTCAAAATAAGAGTTTGAACTCACAACCAAGCACTACTTCCTAAAATATATTTAAAAAAATTTTTTTTAAACTAATCTTACTATAAATAGAAAAACATAGCTTCATTAACTGATGCAAATGAATAAATACATGGACAGTGGTATACATATTTTCTATGTTTATTTTGATTTTGCCACCTGTTAATGCCATCAACATGCCAGGCAATGCAAACGAATATTAGAGTGTGTGCCTAAATCTGGCACACACAGATTTCGCTATATAGTGGATCCTTATGTTAATTAGTATCTCCTGCACTTTTAACAGAAACATAAAAATACATTTGCCTAAGATGCACTAATTGCACGATTTGTCGCCCCCTGGCGATCATTACCGGTATGCATTTTCAGTAGGCATTTGCAAATATTTCTACCTTAATTAATCAGGATATTTTAATTAGAACGGACCATGCAGGGTTGGTCATAGTCATCATGTTAAAATCCAAGAAATCCCAGCCACAGTTTTCCAAGATTAATTCCACACAATGCGTCAAATCAGCTTTAGTTCCCGTGCAAAACTTCCCGCATTCATTTGAATCCTAATTTCACAATTCAACCTGTATAATCCCCCCTCCATTTCTCCCCGTACCGGTTTTTCCGACGTTGCTCGCTCCCAGCACCACAATCTTCACCGTCTTGTTGGGCACGCAGTCCAGCAGGGGGTACTCCGGTATGGGGACCAGCAGAAAGTTGCCAGACCCGCTGCTGTTCATGGTTCCCGGTGCAGGGTCGCCAGTCAGCCGCATTTAGCTCCCCTCTGCCCTCAGCTCAGCTCTGCTCTCACTAGAAAAATAAAAAACAAATCCCTGGATCCAGAGAGGGGAAAAATCACTCCAGTGCGCACATAATATCTCTGTAGAGAGGACACCGGACCTCCTGAGGTAGCCTGTGGATTATTCACGCTTCTAGCAGCTTTAAACGTGTTGTGAAATTACCATAGAAAAACTATTTTATCCTAAAGAAATCCAAATTATCTTCCAAGTATCCCAGTTCCAGTTCAAAGTTTTCCTCCACTGAGTGAAAAGCTTCGTGGATCCTTTTCACTCACTTCACAAACAGGCATCCCTGCCCTCTTTTGACGCCTGAAACAAATAAAAAAGAGAAAAGGATTCCGATCCGCAGCGATTCCAGATGCCTCTGACTGAGAGCAGAAAGAGGCAGAGAGGGAGGGATGTAGACTTTGAACCGTCCCCTATAATATTCCCGTGAGACCGGTCTAAATCGAGCTCCACTTCCCGGCCTGGAATCAGACATCCTGAAACTTCTGGGAGCTGATAAAACCCGTGATTAGTAAGTAACGAAGCTGCAAAACAAACATGCAGAGCAAGACGAGGCCCTGTGAGCCAAATACTAATATTAATAATAAAAATGTCTCCTTAGCTTATTCACACGTTCTACTTTTGTGCTTTCATTGTGTTGGAAGACCATTTCTGTATTAAACACGTGACCTTTCCAAGGAGATTTTTTTTATTTATTTTTTTAACATTTTTGATTTGCGAAGATAGATTTAGTTGTAGTACAAAGTTTTAATCGGCATTTGCTCCCTTTTAAATATGTTATATATTAATTTATTCATGAGAATTTTTAAGCCCTCTACTGTTCACCTGTTTGTTCTTCCATCTTGCCAGAGACTTTATTTTTGCCATTGTTTGACATATATTTTATCTTCATAGTTGAGTCCAAAATCAGAACCCACTAGCCATCAAGGTCTTAACTGAGTGAAAACCTTTCTAAGAACCCAAACAAAAATTAAAAATGTAAAAGTTTAGTTAAAGACACTTTATCAGGTGTAAAACTTATGTAAATACAGCAAAAAGTCAAGAGTTTATCTTAAAGTTATTGTAATTTCGGTTCACACCCCTGTCGTAGTTTAAAAAAAAATACAGTTTAATACATTTTTGATTGTTAAAGATAGTCGCCATCACACTGAACACTCATTCAGTTTCACAGAAGACTTTCAGAAGCTTTTTAAAACTTTACCCAACTTTACAATGGTTACACATGTTTATTTTGTTTGTAATTTCGATATTTCTTTTTAAATCTTTGCGTAAATATACAATTCAAATTATAATTTAAGTTATTAAAAATGCAATAGCTAAGAAAAAAGCTTTTACGATTGTCTGTTTAAAATAGATATAATACTTTTATTTATAGATTAAGACATAACTGTAACAAATAACTACTCAGAACCACAGAAATGTTTTTAATAATATTTTATATTTTTTAAACACATATTTGTAATGTTAGTTTTATATGTAGGGTAACAGGGTTGAAAATAAGTGCTCGTATTAGATGCTAGCAGTGGATTGTAATGATTTCATTTTAAACAAAAAACGACCCACACGCTTTTTATTCCTCCAGCGGCTCTGACACGGGAAGCACCGCCCGCCAAATACAGCCTCATGCAAACGATCGAACTAACTTCAGTCGGTCTGAGTTGTGAGTAAGCGACCCTCCCTCTCAGCTTCCCCGAGTGGACGGCGGCGAAGTCAGACAGCGGCACTAGAACCGGAAAACCACGGGTGTTTAACCTTCAAAATAAAATAAGAGTGTCAGAAGATTAACTCCTCACAGGATTTGAGTGTTCTAGAGTTGTGAGAAATAATTAGTGTAACTACAATATAAGTTAGTCAACTTGTCTAATTATGTGATTGCATCAGGTTTTGCAAATTTGTTATTCACACATCACTGTTTCAACAGTCGGGACCAAAATTTTAACAAAGAAACACAAACTAACTGGAAACCATGAAACAGCTCCACAACATGATTTTGTCTGCAAGCCTCTCCTTCGTCATTCTCCAAGCCCTCAGATCCAGATAACTCATTATAGTTCCCTATAGATTTTACAAGTCCACCTTTAAATCATTCTTTATCAAGCTCTTGGTGTAACTATAGTCTGTTATATGAGTTTCATTTTTGGTCTCATTTAAGTCTTCTCTTTCACATTCTAGTTTTTTTTTTCTTAATCGTTTAATAATCAGGATCACTGTGTGAGACAATGTGGGTCAGATGTCATATATTAACAAAACAAACACAAATTATCCAGAAAACATACAAAAGTCAAATGTGGCATATTTGATTTTAGTGGAATTTTTTCAGCTTCTATAAAAAATATCGACTGATCTTGATGCCAGAGATCAGAGGAGAACAGCCAGACTGCTTCAGACTATGATAATAATGATAGTAATGCATAGTAACTCAAGTAACTGTTCATTACAGCCAAAGTATGCAGAAGAGCATCTTTGAACAGCGGCAGAAGACCACACCAGGTGCTATTCCTTTGAACTAAGAACGGGAAACTGAGGCTACATTTCAAACAGGCTGAAAAAATGTTGCCTTGTCTGATAAATCTCGATGACTGTTGCCATATTTGGATGGTAGGGTCAGACTTTGGTGCAAAGAACATGAAAGCATGGATCCATCCTGCCTTGTGGGTTTAATAGTGTAGCAGGATATTTTCTTGTCACACTTTCGCACCAACTAACAACCATTTAAACACCACAGCCTATCTGAGTGAATCCAACATAAATTTACATTTGTGCATGCAACTCTTGTTTTTAGAAGTCATTACAGATGTAACCATTCTCTATGAAATGGTACCACGCGTACTCTGGGTACTCCGGTTTCCCTCCACAGGGAAGCCGGAGTACCCGGAGAGAACCCACGCAAACTTCACACCCGGAGAGAAACCATGCAAACTTCACACAGAAAGATGGTGTATTTGAACCCAGCACCTTGCTGTGAGGCAAGAGTGCTAACCACTGTCTCATCCTGCTGCTCCTACATATAATTAATAAACAATGATTTTATATTATTATGAATGCAATTTGCACTAGTATCTAGCACAATCTCAGTCTTACTATTCTATTTGTTTTTATTATAAATACAATTTTCGCTCCCTCTCACAGCACAAAGCCCCTGCTATGTACCTGTGGCACTCTTACTTTTATTAACTATGGTGGTTATTTCTAGTAGAGTGTACTATTTTTCATCTTTATCCTCCTATGACTGTCCTCATTTTCCCTCAATAGAGTCTAGCTAATTTGCTAGCTAGCTACTACTACTTATCTATACTGTACAATGATAGGAAAAAGAACAGCTCTAAAAGACATTATTTAAAGCTTCCTAATGGCCAGTGAAATTCGTGCCCAAGTACAAAAGAAAACTTTTCACCACACCTGTAAACCTGCTTAACAGTGAAGGATACTTTCAGCCATTTTATTTTGAAAATCCACCCCCTCCCCGGAAGCGCCCTGTGTCGGTCCGTGTACTCTGACAGGTTTATCAAACAGGGGCAGAAAGCTGTCTCGGAACTCTGCAGCCGCAGCGGCTCTGAATATTTCACCATCGGGGTTCGGTCCAGCATGGCGGCTTACGGATGGAAATACTGATGACAGTCCGAAAGATTGCCTCGATTTGTACGATGGTAAGAAGCCGAATTCGGTGCTTTTATCCGCGGGGCGTGAATGCGCTGCGCCTCTGTCCGGTCCCCCCTCCCAGGGACGCTAGGCTAGTAGCTGCTCCGCTAGCCTGTTCGCTAACCTCACAGACAGGACAACATCATTAAAAGAAGAAAAAAAAAACATCAGTCAGTCAGGGTTTCTCGGGAAAGTTGTAGAGCCTGCGAGGGGCATCAGTTCACCAGTGCCTATCCAGCACCTCTGTGTGGAAAGAGGAGAGTAGCTTCACGGGGAAACAAACCGTGTTTTAACAGCCAGCCTCGGTTTGTTTACGCGGAGAAGGGCGAAAACTAGCTAGCCTAGCATGCTAGCTCTCACGGCAGCAGTCTCTGGACTCGTCTGGATAAAAGTTACAGGCTTTCAAAATGACAAAGTTGTTGTTGCACCATTGCGTATGTAAGTCAAAGGTGTGATAGGCAGACAATGGGCGGATGTAAACAGCTCAGCCAGCTGACTGCTGCCTGTTCATGTGTAACTGGTGGAAAATTTCCAGCAGTTCCTGTCATGGGATACACCCTGGATGCCCCCCAACCCCCCACCGTGGACCTGCTAATAGTTTGGCTTTACTTCTATAAAAAAAAAGAAAAAGAAAGAAGCCTTCAGCAGGGCAGAAGATTCCGGACAGTTTAAAGGAAACCAAAGTTGTTGGGTGTGACTGTGCATTTTGTTTTTTTGTTTTTTTTATACCTCCCTCTTTATCAGATCTGTAGCCATGTTTACGTTTGCACATGTAATGCCTTGTAAGGAGTTAAATAGGATTTCCCCAGACACGCTCCACTTGTTAAAAAGAGGCTAAAGGTGAAAACGTGAGACATTAACTCTGCCTGGTTTCCTGTTACTGTGACCAGCTCTGGGTTTGCTTCAAGCTTAACCTCTGACTGTAACTTGTCCTGTTTGCATGTGCTGCACCTTTCAGAGGAGGACAGATGGTGATGCAGATGCTTTGGAGAAGCCTGCTGCAGTCTTTGTCATTCATTTGTTGTTCCCGTGTGTAAGCTCTTATCCAGTGTTTTGTTACAGCCCAGCATCTACAAGACAGGGAAAAAAATAGTTTGATTCGTCTCTGCTACCTTTGCGGGCTACGAGGCGCTGGCCGGATGGTGCTTGTTTTCACAGAAAGTTGATTTGGTCTTATGGAAACTGTGAAAGCCACAAACAAAAGCTGCACAAGCCACAGCGGGGCACGGCCGAATTCAAGCGTTCGTTTGCCTTTGACGTGTGAGGCGGTGGACCTTTGCAGGGTTTAGAGCGTTGGTGTTTCCACAGCAGAGCAGTGAAGTGCATCTTTGAAACAAACTGCCTTTGTTTCCATCAAAGGTGGATTTTTATTTTTTATTTTTTTAAAAACTTAAATTACTAGTGGTTTACACATTCTCATGACAAGCAAAAGATCCTCTGGTTTGATCCAAAGAGGGACCATAAATCCCCCTATTTGGTTGTGTGTCCATTGAGGGGGGAAAAAATCAGCCAAATTAACACGCAAGGCTACAGAGGCCTAATTGTGAACAAGGGAGCAGCTGAGACTAGCACTATGTGGCCAGAGTATCAGCAAATTTCAAAAGAAAAATATTGATTTAATCTAACCTTAACTGAACCAGGATAATATGGTGTGAGATTAAAAAAAAAAAAAAAAATTCCTGTCCAATCCATGGCAGTTGCGTACAGGTCCTTCTCAAAAAATTAGCATATTGTGATAAAGTTCATTATTTCCTGTAATGTACTGATAAACATTAGACTTTCATATATTTTAGATTCATTACACACAACTGAAGTAGTTCAAGCCTTTTATTGTTTTAATATTGATGATTTTGGCATAAATAACTCATGAAAACCCAAAATTACTGTCTCAAAAAATTAGCATATTTCATCCGACCAATAAAAGAAAAGTGTTTTTAATACAAAAAAAAGTCAACCTTCAAATAATTATGTTCAGTTATGCACTCAATACTTGGTCGGGAATCCTTTTGCAGAAATGACTGCTTCAGTGCGGCGTGGCATGGAGGCAACCAGCCTGTGGCACTGCTGAGGTGTTATGGAGGCCCAGGATGCTTCGATAGTGGCCTTAAATGTTGGGTCTTACGTCTCTCAACTTTCTCTTCACAATATCCCACAGATTCTCTATGGGGTTCAGGTCAGGAGAGTTGGCAGGCCAATTGAGAACACTAATACCATGGTCAGTAAAGCATTTACCAGTGGTTTTTGTCACTGTGAGCAGGTGCCAGGTCGTGCTGAAAAATGAAATCTTCATCTCCATAAAGCTTTTCAGCAGATGGAAGCATGAAGTGCTCCGAAATCTCCTGATAGCTAGCTGCATTGACCCTGCCCTTGATAAAACACAGTGGACCAACACCGGCAGCTGACATGGCACCCCAGACCATCACTGACTGTGGGTAGTTGACACTGGACTTCAGGCATTTTGGCATTTCCCTCTCCCCAGTCTTCCTCCAGACTCTGGCACCTTGATTTCCGAATGACATGCAAAAGTTGCTTTCATCCGAAAAAAGTTCTTTGGACCACTGAGCAACAGTCCAGTGCTGCTTCTCTGTAGCCCAGGTCAGGCGCTTCTGCCGCTGTCTCTGGTTCAAAAGTGGCTCGACCTGGGGAGTGCGGCACCTGTAGCCCATTTCCTGCACACGCCTGTGCACGGTGGCTCTGGATGTTTCTACTCCAGACTCAGTCCACTTCTTCCGCAGGTCCCCCAAGGTCTGGAATCGGTCCTTCTCCACAATCTTCCTCAGGGTCCGGTCACCTCTTCTCGTTGTGCAGCGTTTTCCGCCACACTTTTTCCTTCCCACAGACTTCCCACTGAGGTGCCTTGATACAGCACTCTGGGAACAGCCTATTCGTTCAGAAATTTCTTTCTGTGTCTTACCCTCTTGCTTGAGGGTGTCAATGATGGCCTTCTGGACAGCAGTCAGGTCGGCAGTCTTACCCATGATTGCGGTTTTGAGTAATGAACCAGGCTGGGAGTTTTTAAAAGCCTCAGGAATCTTTTGCAGGTGTTTAGAGTTAATTTGTTGATTCAGATGATTAGGTTAATAGCTCGTTTAGAGAACCTTTTCATGATATGCTAATTTTTTGAGACAGGAATTTTGGGTTTTCATGAGTTATGTATGCCAAAATCATCAATATTAAAACAATGAAAGGCTTGAACTACTTCAGTTGTGTCTAATCAATCTAAAATATATGAAAGTCTAATGTTTATCAGTACATTACAGGAAATAATGAACTTTATCACAATATGCTAATTTTTTGAGAAGGACCTGTAGACTAGTAACACACATGAACATGCACGCAGCTAAGCTCCACGCAACAAAGCCTAAAACCTCAGTGTAAATCATTGTCTCAGGCCAACAAACAGGGTTAGTAACAACTGAACCAAACTGTAAAGTTTCAGTTCAGTTTGTTGAGAATTCAATTAAAACAAAACCTCAAACATGAAAGTCCATAAAATAGTTATTTGTGAAATGGGATTTCTCAGAAGTTATCCTCAAAGCTTACAGAGTTGGGCTTACCCAGGCAGCGTCGGGGTTAACCCTGGGTTTGCGTACATCACCATGGTAACAGATAGTTCGAGATTAGAGATCAACAGGTTTGCCATGAACGCCTGCTGACTTGTCAATAAGTGTTATTTAACGGGTTAATGTTAAATAACGTTACTTGGATTGTTGCACTATTTGGTAGTACAGGACCCTGGTCCACCTTAAACCACCTTAAAGGTGCATTCAGGGAGAGCAGTTGCTTGTGGTCTAGTAGGTAGATATAGATATATTTGTAGTTCAGTGTGAACGTTGAGGAGAGACAGAAGAAATGAGTCTCGTTGTCACGCTTTATAAGAAAAGATGGGAGCAGATAGCTACATCTCTTATACACGGTATTACACACTCATTCCCAAAGTTACATCACGATCAGTCATGCTTACATGCCTGGTCACCACTCAAACACTAATTTTGAGCTGGGAAGATTACAAAAAAAAAATCCTGATCATGTTACTTGAATAACATCTGATTTTTGCCTCGCTTGGTTTCCTGTCACTGTGTGCTTGTCCAGCAGAAATAAAGGAAAGAAGCTTCGTTTTCTTTTAAAACGCAGCAGACGCGGCTCGTCTCGTGGACTCGAGTTATTTCGGAGCACGGGGCAGAAAAAGGGCAGACAGACTAATGCTTTCCTAGCATCCTCCCGACCGATCGTCATGATTAACAAACCCGATCGGTGTCTGACAAAACAGCCACTTAAGAGTTTCCACTCGCGCTGTTTTCTAACAGCCTTTCGTGCTGCCCCGACTTCACTTCAACTTTCATTTCCACCAGTTCAGGAAGTGCAGCTCGTTTCAGAATAGTCAAAAATCAAAAAGAGAAAGCATGAGTTAATTAAAATGTGTGATTTCAGGGCACACTTAGACCGTCTCACTCTGCACGCAGATGTTTGGCATCGTCTTTGTTTGCCTTGCTGAGATCAGTGAGCTTGTTTTTGTTTACAGCCCCGTGCTGCTCGGAGGTCGTGTTTGTCTGTGACTTTACAAGGCGTTAGCAGCATCACCATCATCATCATCATCATCATACCCCTCGCCTCGCACGGTTTCTCCCTGCTGGTGTAATTTAATCCTCAGTTTTTAGCAGGACTGTAGGGTTATATGTCAGTGTTATTCAGAAGTGTTTTTATTGCACTGTCACGTAAACACAGCCCTGCTTTCACATCCACGCTGTGCTACAAATCTGTCAAAATGCACTTCACATAAATTCAGTGCTTCTCTCTTTTAAAAAATGTTATTCTACTGCAGCTCAAACACAAAACAAAATCAACAGGACAGTGCTTTCACTTTATGTTATGTTACTTTAAACTTCTTTGCAGGCTTGCCCTGAGTGGAAGTACAGAAGCAAACTGCACTGCTAAGAAAACAGCTCAGCTCTCAACGGGGGGAAAAAATGTTGAATATCTATAATATGATATGGACTGGGTAATGTGTGAGGACAGAAAGGATGCCACATCAGGATCAACCTACAGAAAACTGTGGGGTGGTAGAGTTGTGTGAGGACATCAGGCTCTCAGGCCACCCTCATGAACTCTGTTTCTGATTGTTTGGTGAGAGACATTCACACCAGTGTCCTGCTGGAGGTCATTTTGTAGCTCTGGAAGTGCTCATTCTGTTGCAGCAAACCTTCCTCGCAATGGCCATCCGGGAGGGATTAGACTACCTGTGTGACCTCTGTAGGGTCCAGTTATGGCCTGATGATGATGGGGGTTCAAATTTGATTAACTGTGCAGTCCTTGTCTGTAGACTTTGAAAGCAGAGGGGCGTATGAAGTGGGACTAATGTTTCAGTCACGTTAGAGCTATAAAAACAGGACTACAGCCTCGTTGCAACAATAGAAATTAGTGGTTGCTCAGCAATTGAAAACGGTTATAGCGACCAGAGGTGTGCAACACCCTCAGCTTCCGGGTCACCACTTTCAGTCACAGAGCAGTTGCACAGCAGGTCTCCTGGTTTTAGGCAACTTGTCTCCAAACAGTCACAGTCAGATTCAGGCAGTGACTCTCAGACCGATGAAGTTTGCAAATGATTGCTGTCTAATGGACAAACACTGCAGTCAGCCTGATTCAGTTGTGCCAGTGAGCGCAGCTCATGTGCATCATGTTTCTTTGCAGTAGTGGGTTTGACTCGACCAGTTTGCAGCTGGTTTTGTTCTGGTTATGCTGCCATGAGCTTGTGTAATTTTTGTGGTTAAGTTGTCGTTGCAGAAGCTGCGTCACAATTCGTGGAGGGATTTTTGAAAATGTTTTAAATTTCTGCCTTAAATCTGTGACGTTCTGATCAGACTCGTTTGTTAACTGACAGTAAGCTTTGAGCAGCTGTGACACAATCAATCCAACTTGCCCCTGTTCAGTCACAAACTGATGGCAATAAAATAAGACTGCTATCTTGATGAATAAAAGTTGCTCTGACGACCTGGGCGGCCCAGTCTGTGTAACAAATACTTCAGAGGAAACAAGACTGCTAACTTTTTGCACACATGGGGAATAATTGTGGTCATGTGTCTGTGTCTGGACCCTAAAGTCCAGAGTTCTCAGTGTCAAGAAGGCATCTTCTCTTTTTACATGTATAGATCGCCATGGTAACTAATGCTGAACACATAAACTGGACCGCAGCAGGTTATGTTCAAGTTATGCAACACTGTCCCTCTAGATCAGGGGTGTCAAACTCAAATACACAGTGGGCCAAAATTCAAAACTGGAACAAAGTCGCGGGCTAACGTTAATATTTATTGAAATATATTTATTCCTCCAGATATAAGAATGAATCTTTTCTTATGGACTCAAACACATTTTGCTGAAAAACTGAATATGGAACAAGCAAAGCTTAATACTAAACAATATATATATTAGCTGTATAATACCAGTAGGCCAGCTCTAATAGTAATTTGGTATGGCTTCGCGGGCCAAATGTAATTAGGCTGCGGGCCAAATTTGGCCCGCGGGCCAGAGTTTGACACCTATGCTCTAGATTGATGGAATGTGTTGCACTCACTTTAGTCAGCTTTCACATTTTGGGTATCAATAAAATTGCTTTTCAGCATGTTTTTAAACTGTTACATATATGTAGAAGTGATCAATGGGGCTCGTCAGTGTGCAGAGGAAAATAAAATGCAAAAACCGAGGATGTGAAGCGAGAAACACAGCTGCAGCAAGCAGATGGCTGAAAGTCCGGCAGAGCAGAGAGAAAACAGAGCAGGAAAAACTAGAAACTTTGTGGAGGAAATTAGGAAATTATCATCATTTTTCATTAAAACAAAAACACTGACTGCAAGTTGTTACACGTCCAAAATAATATGAAAATGTTCAGGAAAAAATAAAAGAATGAATGTTTTATTTTATTTCCTTGTTTTAATTCTTTTCTTGCAGGGCGCCAATGCCTCTGCCTTGGAAAAGGAGATTGGACCGGAACAGTTTCCCGTAAATGAACACTACTTTGGCTTGGTTAATGTAAGTATCTAGTGGTGGCCGTGCACCTGTTTACCTGCTGCAGACTGCAGAGCACAGCCAACAGCTACTAATCATGTCCGTCTGTTTGAAGATTCACACCGGATGTTTAGTTGTCAGGCCACTTCTTTAGTACTGCCGTGCCTTATTTGGTGTAAACAAGCAGTAAACGTGCCCTCCTGTAAATCCCCTGGCCTTCTCTCTGTTCCTTTTTCCTTCTAGTTTGGAAACACCTGCTACTGTAACTCAGTGCTGCAGGCTCTGTATTTCTGTCGACCGTTCAGGGAGAAGGTGCTGGCGTACAAGGTAAGTAATGAGAGATGAACTGTTGAGATAAAACCTGACAGAATGCAAACACAGCTAAATGCCATATTGATATGAAAGACTGGGTTGTATTAGAGGGTTACACGTTTAGGTTTTCATAAAAAGCAGATGTTTAAATTGAGCCAAATCTGGTGCTTGGTTTGTGGTGCAATGGTTCTCATAGGTTTTCATCTGGTATACCAATAAAGCCATTTGATAGCCTCAAGTGCCTGTTTTTTAGCACCACTTCTTGTTTGAATGTGTTAATTTGAGCTTATTTTAACTCATTTTTATTTCGATCTGGATTACTTAGAAGCCTTCCTTTACAAATATTGACTTAGTTCCTGTAGGACGGCTATCAAACTGCAAAATTACACCGGGGCTCCACAGCCTTGATTTTCTGTAGGGGTGGGTATCGTTTAGGTTTTATCCAATACCGGTGCCAAACCGGTACTTTTGAAACGGTGCCGGTGCTTAAACGGTGCTCGAACCGGTGCTCGAACCGGTGCTTAAAGAATGGAGAACACAAGCTTTGTCCAAAAACCTCTCATGTTTAGCTGTTTTTTTGTAAAAAGATAACAATGTTAGCCTTTTCTGCAGCTATAGGGCATATATGGCATCACTCTTGGCTGGAAGCAGTGCTTAAACAATGGGAAAACACAAACTTTGTCCAAAAACCTCTCATGTTTAGCTGTTTCCCACTTTTTCTTTGGTCATTTTAGCTTTTTTTGCCAGGGTGAAGGGAGTATCTGCCATCAAACAAGAAGACAGCCGCATGTAACTACGACGGTGTTTGCTAGTTCACCTTACGTGCATTAATTTAATAACGTGGTTAGCCTACTCAACGTAAATTACACACGAACAACATTAAGCTACTCACGCAGAGAAGAATGGCTGCTGCTGCCATCATCATCATTTCTGCTACGCTGGCAGGGCTAGGGGCCAGGACTCTCCTCTTCGGGTTTTTGGGGGATGTTGCTAACTCCGGGTCCGATAACAGGCACCACACCCGCAGTAGGTACGGTGCATTTCTTGGCTTTAAAAAAAAAAAATGCTATGCGTCGCCAAGCGTTTCATCAGATTCGAGGTGTTGCCTCCTTTGCACAGTATCGCCTTAAAGCACTTTTTTCAGGCTGCTGAGTTTGCATCTTTTGCTGTGAATTACAGCAAAAGAGCATTTTTAATTTTTAATCGGTAGCTCTGCTCTAAAAGAACGTACGTACCTGGGCCCGCCTACTATCCTTGGAAACGTAAAATGATTGGCTAGAATCTGAAGTGTATCACATCTCAGGGAAAAAAAGCACCAAAAAGTGCGCTGCTTTTCGGTCTGGTTACTACCGTTTATGTCAGAACCGGTGCCATTACCGGTACCCATCCCTAATTTTCTGTAGCAGCATAACATGAATTCAAACAGTTGAGTCGAGTCCTCTATTGCAAAAAATGTGATGCAAGCAATGAGTGCCCTCATGAGTGCAGACTGACTAAATTGCACTATGTTGGCAGTTTATCCCATGTTGGATGTTGACTATAGGCTGGGAGGTCAGTTCCTTGATCATTAGTATGCAAATTCTCATGACCATTGATCAACAACCACTGATCAATGGCCATGAGTACCATTCACAGACAGTTGGGGAATGGCTGCAATCACAGCATTGTAAGATGGTGACAGATGTACCCTTAGGCCCCCTCCTCGATTCAGAGATGGTCTTTCCCTTTTCATGTAAATGGCCTCCTTGACTCCGCGCTCAAACCAGCGTTCCTCCCTGTCCAGGATGTGTACATCCTCATCATTAAAAGATGATTCAGTGGGCTGGTTTCAGTCATTATGCAAATGTACTGTTTATAAGAAGTCACTTGGATGAGTGACGAAACGTTTCTCCCACTGAAAACGCTACGTCCAGATGAACAGAATCAACTTTTTGGGATTTCCTTACCTGGATGATTGAGCATGCATCAAGACGTTGACTTATTATCTGAACTTCTAAGTATGTTTTTGGTTTGTTGAGCTGGCAGCCATAATTTTAGCTGACGCTTTCAAAAAGGATTGACGGGCTTGAAGGATTTGGGAATGTGTGACTGCATACAAAAATGATATTGACAGTGTGTTTTTATGTTTTCACTGAACATTTTCAGGTTTTGCAGGAGAAGAATCCTGCCTTCTTAGGTTAAGATTTAGATTAATTGAGCATTCATTGTGGTTTCGAAGTATCTGTTGACCTACCTGTAACCCTGTCATTGCTCATTACTTTCTTTGCTATAGTTCACGAAACATCACTTCCATAGATTAGATCAAGTATCAAGGTTCAGGCTAGTATAGCACGATAAGATAATGTTAAACTATCTCTGAGTTGCTGAGGCTTTTACAGTGTAATGCTGACTATCTCCGTCCTCTTCTTTTTCTCTTCAGGTGCAGCCTCGCCGTAAAGAGTCCCTGCTCACCTGCTTAGCTGACCTGTTCAACAGCATTGCCACACAGAAGAAGAAAGTCGGCGTTATCCCGCCCAAGAAATTCATCTCACGGCTGAGAAAGGAAAATGGTAAGTGACTCAGCATGATGCTGAACTTTGTTTTTCCTTTTTTTCAGAAGTGAATATTCGTTGAGGTCGAGCGCTTCGCCTCTGCAGCTCTGCCAGATTGTGCAGCTGCTGTTTCTGTACGAAATAAGAAAAAAAATGTAGAAGTAAAATCGGAGACTTTCCTCCGTCAGTTGCTTGTTTTAACCCCACTTCCTCTCGCTATTGACTAGCACAGCTGAGGCTGGCGGGGGAGAAAGGGGATGAGGCAGATGGAGTGGGGAAAGGAAAAGAATGAGAGGAAGGGGAGGGTTATCGCAGCTGAAGAAATATAATTGTCAGCCAGATCCTGAAGGGGAAAGCAGATGTAGGAGAAGACGACAGGCTCCTAATTGGCTGTATTTTTCATTGCCAGCATGCTGATTGCTCTTTTTTCTTTGTTCTCTTTTCTTCTCACATCCGTTATTTCTTATATTCCTCTTTCCACTTCTCTATTCTCATGCCTCTATATATCTTTATGTTTTCTATTTATGTTTCGTTCTGCTTGCTATTTGTATTTTGTTCCTCTCAGAGCTGTTTGACAACTACATGCAGCAGGACGCCCACGAATTCCTCAACTACCTTCTCAACACCATCGCTGACCTTCTCCAGGAGGAGAAGAGCCAGGAGCGGCAGCAGAACGGAAAACTGGTTCAGAATGGAGGTGGAGGAGTGGGAGGAGGAGGGGGAGTAGGAGGAGGCGGTAGCGAGGGAGGAGGAGGAGGTGGAGAAGGGGAAGGAGGGAAGGAGACGCAGCAGACCTGGGTGCACGAGATCTTCCAAGGAACCCTGACCAACGAGACGCGCTGCCTCAACTGTGAAGCTGTGAGTGCTCGAGTACTCGAGTTTGAACTGCAGATGACTATAAGAAGATGGGCGTGGCTTTAAACCTGAATTCTTTTTAATGGTCACCGGGGGCGACTCCTCGTGTTCCAGAAAGGCTATCAGTTCGATCAAAGTCTATGGAGGAACGGCCCTCTCATCCATTGCTATAGTATAGTTACGTTTTCCAGAAAGTCCAGACTGTTTCCTGATTGTTCCCTTGTCAAACACAGAGTGTGTATTCTGGAGTGTTTGTGAAGGCCCATGTCTTGTGTATCTGTGACTGCCTCCAGCTGTCAGTAGCACCAAAATCAGTCTCAGCAAATCTTCTTCTTAATTGTCCGAGTTCAAAGTCAGGCTTCCTTTGAGTTATCTGGTTCTCTAAAACCTGAAACCTCAGTCAGAGATGATGATGATGGTGTGAAGAAGTATGATGATGGGGGTTATCAAATTTCTGTGTTAAAGCAGGGCTTCCTGTGGGCTCATGTAAAAAGGAACACTTCCCAGGTTATATGACTCTTCTGCACAAAATGATCCCTCCGAGTGTCACGTCCTCCAGTCAGAGACATGATCAGATGACGATAAAATAGTGTCAAATCTCCAAAGAACACAGAACAGAAGAATGCAACAGCATTGCAAATGAGATTAGAACACAGAGGGGCGAAATAAACTTTTGAAGTTAAATATTTTGTCACCGAGCACACTCTCAGTGCTGCTGTTCATTTCTGACGACTGCAAGCTGGCAGTGCACAAGTTGTGGTTCAATCAGTGGTTTCAGTATTAAATAGAATCAATATGACACTTAGAATACGCTGTAAATAAACAAATGGGTGAAAACGTCACAGTTACAAATGATTTTAACCCAAAAGTCTGAACCTGCGTTCAGTCTATGTTAGCGCGGTGTTTTAAAAGAAGAGCCTCTTGTAACACAGAAAACTCGCTTTAACCTCGACCTGGCTCTCAGTAAGCCATTAATCTAGCTTCATAGTACAGCCCTTTAGACTTGACTACAGGTAAAGTCTGCGTGTAAAACACTGAGTATTTATTTTGATCTTAATATTCCACATTGCTCGTTTAACCGATCAGGTCATTAATGCCGTTGTCATAACGACACACCATGTGACCTTGTGCGTTTGCCTTTTGCTTTTGTTTCAGGTGAGCAGCAAAGACGAGGACTTCCTGGATCTGTCTGTGGATGTGGAGCAGAACACGTCGATCACGCACTGTCTCAGGTACACCGAATGTATTATGTAAATATGAATAAATAAAACAACGATTAAATGATGCTGGCTGATCTTGGTGACGGCGTTTGTTTCTGCTCATCAGGGGCTTCAGTAACACAGAGACGTTATGCAGTGAATACAAGTATTACTGTGAGCAGTGTCGCAGCAAACAGGAAGCCCAGAAAAGGTGAGTGACATCATCATCATGCGATTTTTTTTCCGATTTTCTTTCATCACCTTTTGTTTTTACTCCCCTTAGACCAGTTCTGTTACCTGACCTTCCGATAGCGCACAGAGCTCTTACCAGGGAACTCTTTAACAAAGGCTTTTCCCCCTGATTGTTAAATGCATATATTTCATGCTGTAGGATCTGCTGGTCTCAGCAGGTTTTCAGATGGTGCAGAGAAGCTACTGTAAACAATGAAATCCAGTATGAAAAGGTCTCTGACGCCCCCCAAATTAAAAACAAGTGCCAAAAGCGTGTTTCTTTACTTTATTGTGAAGTAAATGAACATTGATGGCATTTCTGATGATGCAGGATGAAAATACTGAACGTTTTGTCAGCTATTGCTGCTCACAGGCAGCAGCATTTCTGAATGTAAATAACTGAAGGGCATTTTACATCCTTTATCAATGAGCCGCTGCCATAGACGACATGCTGCCGACATCAAAGTCTGAATATTAGTGGCACAGCATTATTTCCAGTGACTAAAGCATAATCTTTAACCACCTGCTTTTCCACTGTTTAACCGTGTCCGCTATTTCCAGCCTCATGTCATGTGGAGCACGGCTGGCGAGCGTGTCAGCGATGCACTCGGAGAGTGTGTGTGTGTGGGCTTGTGTCGTGGTCGTGCAAAAAATCCTACTTGCTTTTTTTTTTTTTTTTTTTTTTTTGGCAGATTATGAGTCTGACAGGCACTCTGGTCACTGCAAGCAGTCACTATGCAGTTCAGTGTGTCCTGAGTGTGTGTCTGTGTGTTAAGCATATCCAAGATTTCGCTGTAATTTTTTTTGTCTTCTATTTTTGTACACAATATGGGGCGACTAAAGTACATAAAGCATTTTGTTGACATGGAAAACTCTTGCTGAGGTGGTCGAGTCTGACAGAAAATCATAATTGCAGCTTTTGCAACGCCACGCATTTGTTGAACTTTTAAGAAAAGCTACGTTTGTCACTCATTACTAGACTTTCCATCTTGGCTAAGCTCTGAAATAAACCCAGCATAGCCTGAAGGGGAGAGTTTAAGGTTTTAACCCTGAAAACCTGAGCCGTTAAATTTAATTTATTATTTTTTTAAAACTGAGTGCTTATTAAACCTTCGGATGAATTTTAAAAAAAAAAAGGAATTAAATGTCAGGTTTTTTGTTTTTATATCATTTTGGTAGATCTGATGCAATGTGCAGTGTATCGCTCCTAGCTTAATTTAAATAAACAAAAACACAATGTGGTTTGGGTTTAAGAGTCCCTGATGATAAAGCGGTCTCACAAGCTCACGTATCAAACATGGTGCAGTTATAGTGTAAGATAAACACACATAGAAACGACAAAACCAACTTGTTCAAAAGTAATTGATGTTGGGAGCCATAACTGCAGTTAGATTTAAATTTTAATTAGTTATATATTCTTAGTGGTGGTAGAAGCACCTTTAGGCGTCATCAGAAGCTCTTGGGGGCATGCTTGAGGTTTTGTTACACGTAAAATTGAAACATATCAATCAGTCATAAGTCTTTAAATAAACTGTAATTTGTTCAGTAAAAATCTAAGATGAGTCACTTGTTTTTATTCCATCAGAGTTATATCAGTCTATCATCGCTGAAGCATGAGCTCCTGCATTTTATCAGCTGACTCAGTTCAGAGCAGCTGCCGTGTCACTGCACGATGACCAAACACTGGTTTTCCATGAATACTGATGTTTGAGTTTTGATAAACCCAGCGCTGGCGGTGCAGGGCTGTAGTGCTTTGCAGAAACAGATTAAAAGACTGCGTGAGTGCATGTGGAACGCACTGTAGGAGTGGTTATCACAGCCTGTAACTGTCACACAGCTGTAAGTGCAGTACAACCACTTGAAAGTTTCTCTGAGCGGACAAATTTGTTCCATTAGACGGTACCCCTGAAACCACATCTGATGTTGCTATAGCAACCATTGTCTTCCTGTTACATTCTGAGAAGTTCGTCATGGGCGTCAGTCTAATGCGAAGTCTATTATTAACTGCTGAACAGCAGCTGGACGTCCCTCTGTCAGTGTTGCCCTTTGATATAAGTTTCTTTTTTTCTTCTTCTCTGCTCGCGATGGCGTCCGTCGTACGGCGCCACGTGTTTTTTAAATACGTACCAGCAAATGTTTTTGAGAGCCCGCTAAGTGCACCAAGCACCATCCATTAGCTTGAAAGGCCCATGCCGACACCAGCGTCTGCAGCGTGCATTAACGCAAAGCAGCACAAACTAAAAAGGTTCTCCCAAATTAGGGGGAGGGAACACAAAACGTGCTCCTTGTTCCTGGCAGAAGGTCTGTGGACCGGCGTGGAAAGCTTTCAGCCTCTCGGGTTTTGTCGGGGAAAGATCGATCGTACTGTGCGCCTTTTTGTGTTTCTTCCTTTTGTAATTTCGAAATGAAAAGGTTCTTTTTTTTTTTTCTTTTTTTTTTTCCATCCAACAATTCAGTCTTCAAGGATAAAGATTTTTCTGCTCTGAAATATATGTATGTATGTGTATATGTGTGTGTGTGTGTGTGTGTATTTATTTATTTATTTATTTATTTATTTATTTATTATCAATATTTCTCTCATCTCTCTCACTCAGGATGAGGGTAAAGAAGCTACCCATGATCCTCGCCCTCCACCTAAAGCGCTTTAAATACATGGACCAGCTGCACCGCTACACCAAACTGTCCTATCGCGTCGTCTTCCCTCTGGAGCTCCGCCTTTTCAACACGTCCGGGGACGCAACCAACCCAGATCGTTTGTACGACCTGGTGGCTGTCGTCGTGCACTGTGGCAGGTGGGGTTTATTATTTTATTTCACTTTAATTTTTTGTTAAGAACTTGATCTAAAGGTTTGCAGCTGCGTAAGTGGGAGACGTGCAGTAGAGCTCAAACTAGTCTAGTTTGTGTTGTATGGTTAAAAATGAGCAGATCGAACTTGTAAACAGTCTTGTTGAAATGAGTCATTTAGTCTTCATAACAGTCCGAGGAGCAGACACTGTTCATATTATATGTGAGTAATTTGCTGAATGATTATAAAACCATTTAATAGTTATCAGAGTTTCATGTGTTTCTATATTGCATATAAATGGCACCCCTCCCCCAACCTAACCCCATGAGGTCCAGCATATGATTGGTTGTTGTATTTCACCTTAAAAAACAGTTTACCTTGCCTAGTTTGGTCTTATTATTTAAATGATTAAACAACCGAAACCAAGTCAAGTTGAGCTGAGCTGAGTAGGCATTAGTGAAATAGGCTAAAATTGTTCGTGGCACTCCAAAAAATAGTTCCTGTCCACCCAAAAACAGAGGGCCACATCACAGGCCTGACACCTTCAGGGTTTAGCAACTGCATTGCAATCAGCCTTTGAAGGCTTTTTGGCAGCAACTGTGACAAAAACCCGAAACATCTACACTACACACTAAAAACATGCGAAATGTCACAAATCTTCAAACTCGCTGTTGATATTGCTTTGTCTTTCACACCCTTCCCTTCTTCCTCAGTAACCAAATGTGTGTTGCCATATAAATTTTCTGATTGGTTGACATGGTGTATTTTTCCACTGATAGGAAAACAAGTTTTCTCAGGACATCATGTTTTTTTTTTTTTGTTTGTTTGTTTTTTTTTGTTGTTGTTTTTTTGTTTTATTTGCTTGCAAGAATTTTCTGCTTGCGAGCGCCTTCCTTTGAAAATTCATTTTTACCGTTTCGCCCCAAAGTCCAGCCTAGTTGATCTTCAGTCGATATCTTTGCAACACAGTACACAGATATTTTTGTGTTGAGTCACAGCTGCTGTTTACTCACATTTTTATCATAGTTTTAATTGACTTTGGAGTTTTTTAACAGGTTTAAATTTTACAGAAAGTTCTTTTTAAACCTTCAGTTATGCACTAAATAAAAGGATATGGAAATATGTGTTTCGAAACATCTGGTTTTAAGTAATTTGTCTCTTGATTCTGTTTCAGAGGACATAGAGGGGACATTCCTAAAGTTTTTAGTTTTTTTAATTAGAAAAAAACTTTGCTCATTACCTCATTCATCAGATATTTATTGGATAAAGATATAAAGAGGAAATAAGTCCATGTGTCCCTGTAAACACGGCATTGCTGCGGTTTGCCTCGGGCCACTCGTTGTTTGAATCATTGTCCATTGGCTCACTAAGTCCGGTCGGCCGACGAGCTGACGTCAGCTGATGTGTAAGCGAGCATGTGCGAGTCATTAGTCACTCGACTGTGTTCCTCCTGTAGATGAGTTTGATGTAATCTAACACCGGAGCTTTCCTCAGGAGGACAGACGTCATGGATAAACACAAAGACTGCCTCATGCTGTGCTGCGTGTGGATGTCAACATCTTTCTAACAGCAGCGTCAGTTCATCACCAATGTTTTGGTCTCTTTTGACAACGTGAAACAACAAAAAACAGCAAAACATTTTCACAATAAATCATTTTTCTTCCAGTTTTAAAAAAAATTATCCGTCCAAAGAAGAATAAGAATTTCTTTAAAATTTATAGGCTCATATAGGAGTTTATGTAGGAGTAGGTAATAAATAATGTTCTTAGACTACACATTTTCTAATTAGAGAGCTCATTCTCTTGACAATACTTAGTTTTAAATAGCTCTACAGATCTTTATTATCACTTTGACCTACAGATCAATCTGTTGACCTTGAAGGAGAGGTCAGAGGTCGAATGTGGCATTTTTTTATGTTTACAAAAAACAGTACACTTACAAGAATCACAGTTTTTAAGTTATCCGGCGTTTTGTCAGTTTTCCACCAATAAATCATGAAGTTGACCTTGAAGACTTTAGTGGATGTAAGCTGAATTGTAATGGATTGTTAACATAACCCTGCTCGACACCCCCACAAAGTTTTATCAGAATTCATTCAAAACTTTTCCAGCTGTCGTGTTTAACACAGAATGACCCACAAACAAAACCACCTTTGCAGTAAGAATGATGAGAATCATCATGACTCTGCTGTATTATTTCTTAATGCGTCTCTGTGTCTGTGCCCTGCAGCGGTCCAAACCGCGGACACTACATCACCATCGTTAAGAGCCACGGCTTCTGGCTGCTGTTTGACGACGACATCGTAGAGGTGAGAAGCGATCTTCTGCATTTTACAGGAAATCAGACGTCTATAATGAGTTTGCTCTTTTTTGTGCTGTTACAGTGGCAGATGCTCACATTAATCATAGCCAATAAAACTGCAGAGCTGGAAATGATCATAATGAGTCTAACAGACCCCCTTAAAAAGACCAGATCAGTTTAAAGGTGGTAAAACAAGTGTGAACTGTTTAAATTGAGCATCAGCGTTTCAGCTCACATCAGACTGAGCACCGACTGAAAGATTAAAATTCCCATCTCCACATAAGCTTCCCATCTAATCCAAAACCAGACAGGAATTCCAGACTCACAGTCTATCCTGGCTCTCCCGAATGTTTTGTCTGGACTTCCTGCAGCGGGCCGACCTGCATACCTCAGCCCGATGAGGAGCTGAAATTGGGTTTAGCGATGGGGATAAATGATGGCGGGTGGATAAAAGTGTCCATTAAGTAAAAAAAGATGAGAGCATACCTGCTTTTTATTGGACATTTATCTTTCTCCTTTCTCGCTCATGGTCACAGTGTACCTTCTCTTAATTGAATCATTACTCATCTCAGTTGTAGTATTATAAACCGATATGAGAGACTGCTTCTCTGTCTGCTCCAGCCCTCATTCTTCCTTTCATTTTTACCATCTCTGAGCAGGTGGTTGCTGCTGACATAGAGGCTGAACATGTTTTTTGTTATTTTGAACTTTTACACAGCAGCTAATGATTTTACTTTTTTTTTTTTTTTTTTTTTTCCCCCTCCGATGAGTTTGGTTGTCATGAAATTGCCGTTCCGCTGATTACCCGTGAGCTTCTGCTGCAAAACCATCTGCTTTCCTCTCTGATATGGCGACAGCGGAGGGAAAACATGGCTGTCTACATAGTAACAACAGTCTGACATCCTTGGAGTGTGTGTGAGAGTGCTCAGCCCCCGTTAAACGGTTTCCCAGCTCCACTCAGCACGCTGTCATCTCTGTAGCTGACATGTCAGCAAGGAAAAGATGCAGCACGTTTTAAAAAAATAAATAAATAAAATGGTGAGACTTTGATTATCCGTCAATCCAAACAGGGAGATCTGCCAGCGTCTATATCCCTGCCGTACATTAAATATGAAATTCAAAGTGCAGCTCTGCTAAGTTTGCAGTGTGAGCCGATGGCCTGCTGTAGCTCTTTAGCCACTGGCGGCTCGCCACATCACGCAGCCAAAGCTTCAGCGTGCTCTGTGTTTCAGCGAAGTAACCTTTCAATCTGATGTTTTTCTTTCTTGATGCCAGAGGGAACGGTATGCCACAGCAATCAAACTATCAGCGGCTCGCTGGCTGTGCAGTCGTCACGATGAGGCGTTCCACAGCTTGCTGACGTTCGGTCTGTAGTTAGTGGTAAATGAGACACTTATCTGTAGATGTGCAGTCTCAGCCAGTGTTAGCATCCTTTATTAATTCTCAAATAACCTACGTCAGGAGTAGTTACGTTTATTAACAGTTTTATTTACAAGGAGAAGGCTTATTTTGCTGCATCCCAAGATGGGATAGGCTTTCTGTCATATGTATTTATGTGTGTGTGTGTGTGTGTGTGTGTGTGTGTGTGTGTGTGTATACAGATAGATGGATGGATGGATGTTGTTTTTTTTTTTGTTTTTTTTTGTTTGTTTGTTTGTTTTTTTTCCCCTTGGAAAAACCCAGAAACTATAATGGTCGTCAAACCATTATTCAAATACACTGACGCACCAAAACTCATCATTAAGAATAGAGGGATGTCGTCAAGTGTTATCTTTATGGGAAAGAAAAGTTAATGGTGTTGTTTCCCTTAATATGCATCGCCCTGAAACTTTATGAGTGAGATACAGATCTGCAAATTTTGATTATACATCTAATGTAGAGTTGCAAGAGAGTCTATGAAAATGAAGGAGTATAATTAAGGGGCGTATGCAGATAATCTCTATACAGACGCATCAGCAGTGTTGGGCAGTAACTGAATACATGTACCGGCATTACGTATTAAAAATACAAAATATGAGTAACTGTATTCCGTTACAGTTACCGTTTAAAAAGGTGGTATTCAGAATACAGTTACTTTGTTGAAATAAAGGGATTACACGGCAGTCTTTTCCTGTTTCATATATTAGGCTATGCCCTCTCAGCAGAAATATTTCTACTGAGAAATATTTTTAAAAATTATTATTCAAAAAATTACTTATTTGAAGGCAACAGGCAGAGTGTTACAGGTATAGCCCTTAAGAATGTAGCCTTATGGGCAGTGTAGCCCAGTTGTAAGTAAGCTATTAATACTTGACTGTACACTGTGTTCGTGTTTTCCTCTGAAACAATAAGTTCCGTTGGAGCAGCCTTTCAACGCCTCTCTCTGTCTCTCGCTAGCAGAGTTGACCCAGAAAACAAAGTAAAGCTAGTTTTCAGCTACAAGCCCAACACGGAACCCACCGTATTAGCCAGAGGTCCCTTTACTACGGTTCGGAGGTGCGGACCTGTTTTATATACATGCGGAATAGTTTTCTATATGAGATCACTGAAAAAGTGCAGCCTTACCTAATGTCCACCCTACTGTTACTCATTTTATATTAAGATTTAAAACTCTAGTTGGTGTTGGTATGGCGAGTAACCTTCAGTAATAGTAATAAATCACACAGCAATAGTACATTCATGTAGTTGTAAAAAGCATGATAATATATTAAGTAATCCAAAGTATTCAGAATACGTTACTCAACGGAATACGTTACAGAATACATTTTGGGGCATGTATTCTGTAATCTGTAGTGGAATACATTTTAAAAGTAACCTTCCCAACACTGAGCATCAGTCCCAACTGGATGCTGAATGAATTGGTTCGCGTTAGCCATTGCAAGACTTTTCTATACAGTTGGATAAGAATAACTGACACTATTGTACAGTGGCTCTGAGAGTTCACATGCACTGCAACTTAATAAAACACCTACAAATAGAAAAATGCTGCAAAATTACACAAAACACAATGGAAGTTGGATAAAACACAATGGCATATATAAAAATATATATTTTATATAGTATTTTTTTAAACTGTTATGTTTGTTGGGTTGACCTACCTACGGCGATGACTTTACAGACTCTCTTTTGTGGCTTTAACTGCAGTTTTTTGCGATGCACCCAAATCCACATGTTACAGGTCAAGCAGCAGCTCTATTTTTTTTTTTTTTTTTTTTTTTTTTTTTTCTTCAAAACTATTCAAAACTCAACGGCAGTTATTTAGTTTTTTTTTTTATAATATGTGTGTGTGAGGTTGAGTTTTTTTACTTTACAATTTTACAGATTTGTGTAGTTTTTCGAAGCTTCAAGCAGCTTTTTGTGGATATACACACATCCATGTTTTATCACAGTTAATTAGCATAATCGGAGGGGAAAAAATATAAAGTTCTAGTTGTATATAATCATCTGTTTTAAGCTGCTCTGCATTACTGCCTTATACTAAAGGGGTGGTAGAAAAAGACAGAAAACGAGGCGCGTAAAACACATCTACAGTCAGGGTGCACTTTATGAGGTGAAACCGTATACTTTAATGCAGTCCAGGACACCTGCGCCACCATAAAATTCACTTTTATGATGCCTGTAATTTTTGGTTTTTCCTAATATAGTAACACAGGCGTTGATTTGGGTATATTGTAGCACGAGAGGTCACAGCTAGTATTTTAGAAAATACTTAAAGCATTTGGAGGTCATTTTAAACACACGTGCTCCTCTCTGTGCACTCGCAGTAGCAGTTCTGCCAAATCAAATATCTAACGTACACGTTATTTGCCCAGTTAGAATGGTTTATTTTGCTTTAAATCTCCTCGGCAGTAGGAGACATCACCCTGCTGTTTGCAGGAAAGAGCTCAGTCAGTCATCAGGGACTGATGGTTAAAACTGATATAACCTCCACAGTATTTTTCCACTACAGCGGGACTTTGGCCCGCCCAGACATCTGGTCTGGAAGATTCTGCTGAGTCTGCAGAGAAGAAACATTAACTTATTTTTTATGGTTTGTGGAGATTTACTCTGCATGCCTCTCTCTGTTTTATATTTTAGCTTGAACTCTTTTTCTGATAAGTTATTTTGATCTCTTTTTGGCTGCTTGTTTCTGCCATTTGCCTGTTTCCTTGTGGAACTCAAACTTATTTAGCTTTCTACAATTATGACCCCGATATCTTTCACTCCAAAAGTGCAGCTTTTGTTTTTTTCTAGCTCCTGTAACTTTACTTAACCCAGAAAACTGCTGGATTGAATAGGAGCCAGACATTATTCATCAATTATCAATATAAGCAAGACTAGATGTGCTTATATAGGGTATGTTTCAACCACAGTGGAAAATTTAAAAGGAATTTTCAGACACGACATCCAATAACAAAAGAAGTAAAAAACCCCTAGAAAAGCTTAAGTGACATTCAGAAAACAAGATAAAATGAAGATAAAACAGTACAATAAAATAAATAAATGGTAATTTATTTATTCATTTTGAGAATTGTGCAAACAAAACCTTCCATATAAACATATTGTTTCTTCTTTCCTTATTCATGCACACATTTGCTAAAATGACGCAAGTAAACCGATGATTTTAAACCACACTTTTGTAATTCTCACATTTTATTACTGGATCCTCGTAGAAAATCTTCTTCCCACTTGCACATCTTTGCAGATATTTGGATAGTTATTTTGAAGCCTCTGTCCAAATAAATGATAGATGCCCTAAAAATCATGGTCAGAAAATGCATGAAGCTGTCATTCAAATATGATTTAAAAAGAAAATGCATAAAGTTAGGTAAATTTGCAGAATAACTTTCCTAAATCTTTTTTTTTCTTTTTTCTTTTGTATTGTAAAATATATTTTTGTTAAACCCATTATGTGATATTGGATTTTCATTTACGGGGCCGTTGGAATAATTGACAAAGACAAATTTCCTTACTTTTTGTGCTAAATTTAATAGACTGCAGCTAAGGTTGATTCAGTTTACTAAAATATATAAGTATCAAAGTTTATCTTGTTTTAACCGGTGAGAGTTACACAGCGTCTTATTTGTCCATGTGTCTACTCTTGTTTCATCACGGGTTTCGGTCCTCCTGTATTAGTTTTTATTTAGTTATTGTCTTTTGTTTATCAGATGGGGGGGAAAGGGTTTTGTAAGAAAAACAAAAAACCTATTGGCCAGTGAAGTTAACACTGCTTTGAAAGCAAAAACAAGAACCAGATCCAGGTTATTACTGTATCCTGGTACAAGTTCTAACCTCTGTCGTCTTCTCTCGTAGAAAATCGACGCACAGGCGATCGAGGAGTTCTACGGTCTGACCTCGGACATTTCCAAGAACTCTGAGTCAGGATACATCCTGTTCTACCAGTCCAGAGACTGAACCAAGGCGGTCGTAAGTCCCCAACAGACTGTCACTCAACAGAGGGGGGAGGGGCTTATGGCAGCCACCTGGTCCGCCCTCACTTAAGTATCCAGGTTTTATTCCCTGTAGGCGGAGCTACCCTGGAGCGCCACTCGGGACGGGTTGAGACGTGTGTGGCAGGTCTTGTGACAGCCTTCTGGATTACCGTTCAAATCCTCTGTGTCCACACTGCTGCAGCAGAGCACCTTAAAAAAATATTTTAAAAAAACATCCACTAGAACCCCCCACCCCCCCCCCCCCACCAGATTCCACGAAACTCGCTCTGCACTGTGGGCAGACTGACCAATCCTAGAGGCTGACATGTGGAGGACGAGCAGGAGGAGATGATGCGGCATAACCAGCTATTTTGGATGCAACTGGTGTCAGGGGGTTAAGGTCTGAGTCGGCCCTATTTGTGACTTGTTGCATCGACACGCATCTCCCCCAAAGATTCCTTTAATGTCTGACAGCACTGTCGGAAGTCCCACCTGTCACAGCAAAACCACTGACACTACCTGTAGTGAGTGAACGGCTTGAATGTGAGCGTGGCGCTTTGATGATAGTTTGCGGTGTTTTGTATAGTGACGTTTTGCCAATCACGTCCTGCGCAGTGTTACAGGCGATGGTTGAAATGGAAACCAGCCACCAGGGAGGTGTTGATGGAGCTGAAATGTTCCCCACACTCATCAGTAAGGCTCTTTGTTTCAGGTTTAAAATTCTTAACTAAAAAAATTTAGAGAGAAGTGAAACCAGCTGACCAAAAGTACAATTTGCAGCTTATATAAATTTTTTTTTAAGCAACCCTGTTTAAAGAAAAGAATACTTTGCCACATGTTATATTTTTTAATCCAATCCTTTGGATCACCAACAGTCCTGTTCTAGATTCCAGAGTGTCTAGAGCGTCTAAAGTGGATGGTGGTTAAACTTCCTGGTGTGTTGTGCCATGTTGAGCCCCTCGTGGTGCCACAGTAGGGGAGGGAAAAGAGCTCAAAGGAAGTATTTCAACAGCATAAGCTAATTTTTAAAATGCCAGCTTCTCATGGTTTTGACAGCAAGCACACGCTCCTTTGCTCTCAAGGATATGTTGTTGTAACATGTCTGACTTTTTTAAAGATGCCACAATATGCACATTTGTACTTTTTTTTTTTTTTTTTTAAAGGGACGCACTATGAGACTAATGCTTTTCTTTCCTTTAAGTCAGCTCTGGTATCCACTTTACACACTACACGACACGCAGCGTCGAAGTTTGTCGAGTTTGTCTCATGTGCTTATGGGTGCCTCTCTGCGCACACACGCCTTTACCCTTCTGCAGCTGGTTCATCTCGCAGTTTCAGCCACGCTCAGGCCAATTTCGACTCTGGCTTAAGTGTTTTTCGTGCAGCTGCAGCTCTGGCAGGCAGTCAGGGTTTTACATAACGCGTTTTCCACTCCAGAATCGTGAAATGCAGCCTTCGGTAACACTGAGTGATGCTAAAGGTCTGCGGATGTGATCCGCTGATGCTCTGCGACATGGTTTATTTTATTGCAGTAAGACCGTCTCTTTCTCATGTTTGTCTTGGCCGCTTTCAAATGGCTTCCCCTCCTCAGCATCAACAGCAGCTTCAGATTTAGTGGCGATGCATCCTGTGAGATGGGATGCATTGTGGTTATCTTACTGTTTCTGAAATGCTCATTAAATTGCAGCGTGGGCAGTTACATTAAATTGAGTTACTTGAATGTTAGTGCTACTCTGGGCAGCTGATTGAAGCTGATTAATCAGCTGAACATTTAGTGATTCCAGTAAGTAGTCACTTCAAGTGATTTATCAAATAACTGGATAGTTTTGGGCAGGATTTCTTCTTTAGTTAAAAAAAAACAAAAAAACTTGGCTATGTGGGTTATACGAAAAATGGTTAACTGCAGTCTTCCTTTAGAGGGGTAAAAGTGAAGAACTGGGTTACATAGTAAAATTCGCCAGTATAACCAAGATTTATATGTACTTTCTCTCTTCCTATTTCAGAATATTACAGATTAATGTGTTTGTGTAGGTTCTCAGTCATCCAGGTCATGTTGGTCTTGAGAGCTTGAAGAAAGAAACTGCACTTATTCATGTCTAAAAGCAACAACTACTTCCAAAGGGGACGACCCCCATTAGGGGTTAAAAACCTGGGAGAAATCTTTTGCATTTAGAACTTTCAAGCTCTCTTTACTACAGATTCATCTTAAAACTGCTGATGGGCTCTGCTGCCATTTTAGTGTTGCTGAATTCAGATTGGTAAGGCTTAAGTCACACAGGCCTACAGACAGGTCGGTGATCATCCGGTGACCAAAAGTTTATCCTCCAACCAGTTGGCAAGTGGTTGCTTGCCAGGGTACTGCATCCAAAACCCCCAACTTGTGGTCGCTTTATCGATATTTGACTTTAAAGGTCTCGGTTTTCCAGTTCGCGTCACACCTTTTGCAGTTGCACTGCCAGCTGTCGAGTATTTTGTGAGTCCTTCATGCAAACTACCGGTGACCATGGCAACCTGCTAGCAACCAAAGAAATTGCAAGGGGGCTTTCGGTGCAGCGCCGTGTACCTCTTTGGGACCAGTTCCATGTTAGCTACTGAAGGCAACCACTTGCCAACCCATCTAGGAACATACAATTTTCCCTAGCAACCAGTGGTTGCCAGATGCCGCCAGCTGGTCTCTAGGGCTGTGTGTCCAGTACAGCCACAGAACACAGAAAATGAAGTATTTTTTTGGTCTGTTGTTGTTTGTTTGTTTGTTTTGTTTTGTTTTGTTTTCCTTAAATGTCTGAAAGTCCAGCGTCACATCTTCCAGTTGCTTCCAAATAAAACTCTCCGAATTTAACATTTCATATTTGCTTTACACACAACATAAAGATTTATCAAAAGAAATAAAAATGCAGTACGTATGAACAAACCTGACTGCCTGTTTGAACTCAGGTCTTCAAATTACTGCATTTCTCTAGTATGATGAAGACCAAATATTTAAATATATCAAACTTGCCAACTTTGAAAAACAGAATTAAAACTTACAAACAGGGTTTGATTGAGTTGATCTGAGGAGAAGCAGAAGCCATTTTAAAGGCTCGGTCTCGCTTTCCAGCTGTGCATTAACCCTTTCCGCCTCTGTTGTTTTCTTTTTAATTGCACAAACCAAATATAGTTACCTTTTCTTTTTCACCCCAGTTTAGTTACTGTGTTGTATATTTTACACTGCCAAGCTGATAAGCCTCCATGCTATCACTCCTTCGTAACAGAGCTGCAGCAGATGCAAAGCGGATTTGGAAAAAAAGCTCTATGCAGCCTTTAAGGTGTTTATATTATACAGCCGTTGAGTTTTGAATGTTAACATGTACAGTCAAATTTAAAAAAAAAAAAAAAAAAATAGAGCTGCTGCTTGACCTGTGACATGTGGATTTGGGTGCATCGCAATACGGTGAAGTCGCCGTCTCCGCTGTTAAAGCTGAAAAGCACTTTTAAATATTTGTCAGAAAACTTGTCATTTTGTCCTTCAATCGTGCAATTTAGTGAAATTAACAGCATTCATGCCTGTGGCTGTTCAGTGTTTTCACTCTACCACAACCTAGCACTTGTCAAAGTCCTGACTCCCAGAGTTAAAAAGTAAACAAATGTAAGGGAATTCAGGTCTAGTCTTGAAGGAGTATCACCCCCCCCCCCAAAATACTGCAAAGTAATTTTCATTTCTTCAAAGAATGATTTAACTGCTCTGAAAAGTTGCTAAGTGACACTTTTTATCATCATTCAGGTTTTATGTCCGTAACACAGAGCAGCCAAAATATGTTACAAAATAATGTGAGCTTGTGGATTTCTCTCTCTCGGTTGCATGTTAGTTCTTTCAGCATGAGAAAGTTGTTATCTTGGTTTCAAGGTAATAGCAATATGACCAATCTAGATCACTTTGGTAAAGTTAAATCACTGTCAGCCTCTTCCAAAGTCATTCTGTCCATTTATGTTACATAAAACTACAACCACAAATAGTTTAACTGAACAAATACCTCATTTGGCTCAAAGTTCTCAAATCTGTGTAAACGACTGGGAGGAGATCGAGCGACTTACTTGACGATGCATCCGAAGCACTTCACTCAGTGAGTCGAAGGTTCAAAGTCAACACTATTTCTCTTTCACGTCAGTGCTGCTCTTTAACTAATCAACTTAAAGGAAGTAATCTACATTAAAGGAAAGTGTTGCGCAAGTTTTATGTTTTGTTTTTTCTTGGGGGCTTAGTAGTTTTATAACTTTCAGACATCTGAAGAAAGTCATTTTTGGCTGCAAATCACTTGAAACACCAACAGAATCTGTGGACTCTTTAAGTTGCGTTCATACATACCAAATGATGTTTATATTGTTTTTCTTTTCTTTTTTTTAATAAACAAAGTGTAGATGTACTCAAGATGTAAATCAACACAGACAAGCACAAAAGCACATTATTAGTGAGATGGAAGTCCACAGATTCAGTTGGAAGCCTTTTTTTGTGGTTTTTTTTGTTTTTTTTTTAATATGAAAACCAGAATTCATTGAAACCTTTGGCAGAACAATGTGTTGGATGCTTACGTTGAAGCAAGGCTCTTTTTATTTAAATATTAATATTATTATTATTATTATTGTTATTATTATTATTAATATTATGAATGTCCATGTTAACGTTTTTCCTTTGATGTTCTGCTTTGTTTCTATTTTTGTGTTTTACTAATTTTGATCGTCTACTGTTGTCTGCTGTATGTAGGCAGCTCTGAAAATCTGAGGATTTATTTTGATCTAATTTGGGGAGTGTGAAATGAGAGATGTTTTGTACATAAATACAGATGTTACTATTGGAATATAAATAATTGCTTGCTTGGAATAATCAACAAAACTAGATCAAGAATATTAGTGTACGTTATCTCTCAAAGATATCTTTCTTATGGTTGATATCTTCAGTCTGCCTGGTGCTTAAAAAATTGCAAACCCCACCCATCTGGCATGCCGGGCAGGCCAAAACGAACAAACCCAAATATATGGAATGGTCACAATGGAGCTGTGAGTTTATTAACATACATTCACTTTATAGACATTCTCTTATTAGATGTTGGTGTGCAAAAAAAATACATGACTGTCTAAAACCTGATGTGTGATCACAGTGTTAAAGGAAAAATCCACTTTAGGTTACATAAAGGATTAAAATAAATCAGCAGCTGGTGTTGGTGTTTGTTTCATTTTATGTAGTCCTGATTGTGTTTGATTTCTACTGATGATCAAAGTCTATAAGAACACAGAAAAACGACTATACTGGATTGACAGAAACTGAGGGAGATGGTATATATTAGTATTGAGCTTCAAGTAGTTCCACTGCAAAGTTTTCACTATATTTAACTTTCACATTTATAGTAGTGCTGTCAGTGTTAATCTCTACGCCATGCACTGCATCTGCAATATCTATAAATTAGTGCCTGACAGCACTAATTTATAGATATTGCAGATGCCGTTATTATGTCTAATGCAAAATTTCTCCACATCTTAGGTAATGGGGAGCTTTTTACCTAAGATGTGGGAGTGGTTGCTGGAGTTTGCCGGCTGTCGATGGGTGAAATCAGTCACAAAGAGGTTATTACACCAAAAACCACTTTGTGATTGCGTTGGGTTTAGCAGATTGCTGTGGTTGCACAAAATATGGCCATCTATTTGCAATCACTAACTGGAAAAAGTGTGCAACCATTGTTCACCTTGAAAGTTAAAGCTGTGCCTTATGTCTGAAACTGACACGTTTCCATAAGCAAATCCAGTCAACTTTGAAGATGACCGTTCTCCGTTTCATGTTTGCATTGTAATTTTTACCGTTTCACTATCATTCAGCAAATAGTTGGCAAATGTTAGCAAACAAGTTGGCTTCTTCCATGCAAACCAAAACCAACCAAAGCATTTTCAAGAAGTAAAACACCTGTCAAAGTTTTGAAGAAATATCTTCAAAACTTTATATATTTATAATTATTAGGCAGAAAACAAACTGAATTCTTGTTTTTATACTCAAATTTGAGCCGACACTGTGGACTTCTCAGAGAAGTCAGAAACTTAGTATAACATCCAACCCCTAAAACCATTTATGTCAGGAATGCAAGTAAATGATAGTCATTACAGACACGTAACAATACAGCAGCTGTGGCTTAACCCTTAGATTCAGAGGTAGTCTAAGTAATTTGTTAAGCACTGTAAAATAAAATGTCATCAGCAAAGAGTGAAAACTTTGGAGCTACACCTTCAATTCTAACAGTATTAAAATATTGTCAGAAGAAAAGAAGTGGAGAGACAGAGGCCAGTTTTTGCACCCTAAAATATAAAAAGTTCCTTTTTTGAGAAATATTTTCATCTAGTCATTTTTATTATTACTTTTGTTTTATAGATTATTTTATTTATCTAAAATTAAGCATATACGTCAGCGAGTAACAGAAGGCAGCAGTCAAGCATCCCCGGTGTGCTTTTTGAACAGCATTATAGGAAATTGATGAAATGCACTCCCTTAACAACAGCTTTTGTTGGTGTGGGGGAGGAGTCAGAAGCACAGCTACAGGTGGATTTTTCCTTTAACAGTTGTCTCTTCAGAGCTTTTGGTCATCCACATCACTCACCAAATAAATGTGTTTAACACAGTATGTGACGGACATAAAGTGACTGAATGTGTCATTAACACTCCTCTAATGTATGTTTTTAGTGTGCAAAGTAGCAGCAGCCTCACAGAGACCAACACTGTTAAACTGAAGGTCAAAACAGCGCAGTCTAGAAGTTTTTGTTTTTAAATTAATGACTAAATCTTTATTTGAGGGGGGGTTTCTTTGCATTCGTTTCAAATGTATACTTCATTATTATCAGCACAGAAAAAGGTGTTTACTGCAGGTAAACACAAGTAAGGTAATCTGCTTTTTAAATGGTTGCGTATTTTTGTACCAGGTGAACACAGAAGGGTTTTTTGTTCGTGCAGAGTCTGCGACTACAGACCAGTAACCAAGTTGTCCTCTTGGTGTTTGTATTGGTGGGGCTGCTGCTGTCGGACGTTCATTCTGAGTCCGTGGAGATGCAGTGAAGTTTGGGAATGACGGCTGGTTCTGATGGTGTCCAAACTGTTTGAAATAAAACACAAACTGGTTTTGATGATAACTCAACTCTGCTCTGTCTCTTTCATTGAGAATGTTTGACTATAGCGTCTTGTTTTTTAAACATACATGTAGAAAAGAGGAGGTTGTGAAGTTGTGTGGAAAAAAATAAACACATCTTTGCTGGTTGCACAGGAATTAAGAGGGTAAGTAGCAGCCAGATGCTCGTAATCTAATGAGTTGGATCTTTTCAGGATGAGTAACTAAAATTGATTAAAATGGTTCTTTGCTAAGGTGACTGTTAGGAGTAGACACAGCACTGGTCCATTGGAGCCCTTTTATGTTCATATGCTTTATAGATCAGTGTAACAGTGGCTTAAGAAACAAATAAATGTATTACTCTGCTCTGAAAATGGTCAGGTACAAGGACTGGACTGGAAATGGGTGACAAAACAGCCAATGTCCAACGAGAACTCTTAACAGACCTTCAGAAAGCCCGGGGACTGATGCCCAAGACCACTTTAAAAAATTACAATAAAGTCTGGCTCCTTGGAAGCAAAATATGAAGAAATGAGAGGTTGCTCGAGTGCTGTACAAGCGTTGTCCATGTTTAAAGTTGACATAAATGATGGATGATTCTGACGATGGGGTTTTAAAAAAACAAAACGGATGCACAGTGGAAAACTTCCACTTAAGTATTTAAGAAACAGATGCTTGAAAGCTTAAAGGGACTTATTTTTTTTTTTAAAAGTTTTTCTGTAGAAGCCCAGAAAACCACAAAAACAACTATTTACCTGCATTCAGTTGTTTCTGAGGTGTCAGTCTACCATGACTGTCATCATTCCTGCCAAAATATTAGGCACATTTAGAGTGATCTGCAGTTTATTTAATATTTGTACTTGTTTAACCTCCTGAGACCTGACGGTGTTTGTTGTTTGTTTGGGAGGCATGTTTAATTTGTCCTCTCTCTGTATTTGGACAGTTGGACCTGGTACATGAATAAAAAAAAAAAAAAAGTGTCCTAATATGGGGGAATTATTTGGGGTTTATTTTGCAGCGTAGCACGATCAGGTCAGCATTGTGTAACACTGTTTTAGAATAAGGTGCAGAAACCCTAAAATATCTGAAAATGGTGTGAATGTAAATAATTTCACATTTTAAACCCTTTTTATATATAGAAAAAAAAAGGTCTTAAAACACACCAAAACTGAAGCTTCCCACTGTGGGTTAAAGCCCATAGCTCATCTTCACTCAGCTGCCACAACCAGCAATTAGGATTTCTTTCGGCAACCTCAGTTTTCCTGAAAGTTTGCTTCAAGTTAAGGAGCCATGAGCCAGAAAAGTCGGAACCCGCTGCTTCAAGTTACCACCGCATTAGCAGACAGCTGGATGGTCCAGGATTCACAGTGACGCAGTTTACAGCCCTGATATTTCCTGCTAAAAGTCAAGTTATGCAAACTTTGCAAACATATAAAACTGAGGATACTGGACTAATGAAAGAGATGATTGTAGGCAATTCATGAAAAAAAGAGCTCTCTAGTTTTTAAATGGAAGCTAAAAAGCTTTCTGCCTGCCTATACTGTGTGAGATCATCCACCCCGGAGGCTTTTTTGTCTTCTGACATTAGTGCTTTTAAGATGCTTGTCCTGCTGCCAAAAGCATGACCGCACTCCAGCTCCGAGAAGCCGTTGAAGCGGCGCACTGACTCAGTGCGTTTATCCCACTCCTCTGCCTGCACTGTGAGCAGTAAACAATGACACGGGAGGCAGTTTGACATTTAATTCTCTGCAGGTAGGTGGTACATTCTCAAACAGCAGGTTCACACAAGCACTGATGGATTTTACAACAATACAGAAAAAGAAATGCCTCGTTTCTTTTACAGGGACAGAAAAAAATGATACATTCACCTGCTGAGGGTGAAGGACGGAGTGCACAAGTTCTCTGTTTGCAGTCCAGAAATTAGAACCGGATACAAAAACGACAACAAAAATATATATCTTTGTACAACGAGTCGCTAGTTGTTTGGCACTATTCCCAAACCTATTTTGTTTATCTGTGCACTGAGTGTGTGCACAGACTGTAGGGAAAACCATGTATGTTGGGTGGGGATGTTAAAATTTGCAATGAATTGGCAAATGTCGCCCTCTTGTGGTAAAAAGGACAACAACACCTGTGAAATCCTGCTGAAGACATCTTTGTACTTTCCTGTTGGTTTAATGAATTTTGACACATCATGATAACCTTTAAAGCAGACGTGGATGCATTTATACATGGGTTTAATGCAAGTCAGAATGTTTGTGTCAGAAATATGTGGCACGTATGGAAGCTTGTTTGTGACACGGAAAAAAAACCCCAACAAAAACATTTTTGTTAACCATATATCAAAAATTTTAAACTTGATATCAAGTAAATGACTTGAAACACTAAATTTCAAGCTGTTTTTATTTTTATTTTTATTCTGAGCTATTGTTTTTAGATGTTTGAGTAAGTAGGTTTGTGATGATAACCCAAAATTGTGAGATTGACACCTGGTGCCACAAATGAATAAAATGTAACAATTAGCAATATAGCAATTATTGGTAAGCGAGGGTGCAAGGGTTATACTTTATTGACATATGGATGGCATTTTCTTTTATAGTGGCACAAACAAGCTTCCATAGACAAGTTTAAAGGACTGCTTCTCCTCTCTGCAGCTGCAGCTGATCGAAGAAAGAAGAAAAAGAAAAGCAGCTTTTACTGGGCAGCTCAGTGCGTCACATTATGTTGGTATTAAGAGGAGACGTTACGGACTTGGTTGGGAACACATCTCTGTACTGATATAATGTGACATATGGAGGTACAGTAATGTTAAATCTGGTTTACAAAAAATACCATATACCAAAAGTTGGTGAATTCTGTATAGACCTCATTGCTATTTACAAGTGGGGAACTTAAAGTGACTCATGTAATAAGAACTGCTCACAACTCAAAGGCAACACAACTTGTAGTGATTACAAGTAAACTTCATTATAAAAAATAAACTTCTGATCAGTCCACCAGCGTTGGCTCCATTTTCAATCTTTTTACTTCCATATTACCAAACTGGTGTGACTGTGATGTGCTGCTGATAATAGCAGGAGTCCCTCTGAGCTGCTTTAAAATACAAAAAAAGAAAAAAAACTTTCTTAGATTGTAGACAGTTTAATATTCAAGGACGCTTTGACAAAGTGGACCTCATATGTTTTTTTTCTGTCATACTGTTAAAGTAGCCAACGTTTCAGACACCAAGCCCAACAAATCAAATGTATAATTAGTATGTAGAAATAATCCCTAAAAAAAACCAGCTAATCAGCCTCATTTCTGATGGTTTTTTCTACTCTTGGACCAGTATGACATCAGAGAGAGTTGTTATTCACCTCAGGCACACCTGCCTTAAAGCTCCACCCACCTGCCTTATGGTTCAGTCATACTAAATAGGATGGACACCTCTCACTGGTTGCCAGACGATTGCATCTTTTTTTTGGTGTTGTCGATTTCAGGTAGTTGCAGCAACCAAATGGTCATCCAGAGGTTGCGCATGCAACATCCTCAACTTCGAATCAACTACATTTGATTTCAAGGTGACTGCACAAAAAACGGGAGGCAACCTTCCTGCAAAGAATCCTAGTCTGACTCAGACTGACTGGAGGAGGTTTGCAAATAAGTGCAGTTTTATTTATAAATGCAGATGAATTACTATCTGGTTTGCAGCTGTATGTATTCTGGTTATATTCCTTTATAAAAGCCTGGTTGCTGAGCAACTATGTGATGTTGCAGTTAAATTGCCGTCCTGCAGCAACTACGTCATTATTTGTGGAGGAATTTCTGCTTTAAATCTAAATCTATAAGGTTCCGGCTGGACACTGAATGTAAGTAGTTAATGTCAATTTGAAATTCTGCTTATATAGACAGCAACAGGTTTGCAATTTTCACTGATTTATTACAATTAGTTGCCATCTTATCACAAATCTCAACCCCAAACTGACAGCAGGCTGACTCCGCCTTATCGCCACCTTGATGCGCTAACGTTGCTTTGAAGACAGCAACTGACTGTGAGTGGTTGCAGACCTGGTCTTCATCTTTAAAGCAACATTTCAAAGGAAACAGATTCCAAGTGCATTCATGCCACATTCTCAAACCACGGGTTTCCCTAGTGTGAGTCTCGCATCAAGGTTGGGGTCAGGGACTGAAAATACTTCACTTACTTAATACTTTCAGACAGAAGATGATCTGAGGTGGTTGGATGATTTGTAAAACTACTCTAGCAGAGTCTAGAATAAAAATATGGATGAATGGATGTGAAATCAGAGAATAATAGACAGAGTTTACTGTTTTAAACTAAAGATCCAGAGCTGATCCCCGGAGCGCAAAAAGACAATCTTTGGCTGACTCCACTCACACTGACACATTTACCATGAAAGCTGAAGCAGGGAGAAATAAAGAACAGTCCCCTCAAAATCAGGGGCTCTTTGTTTTAAGTCCGACCCACCAGATGAGCGCAGGCCTGTTCTTCTCGGAGAATAAAAAATAAGTCTTTGCCGACTTTTGCCTTCATATTGGGTTTAAACCCCGCTGTCCAAGGTTAAAGTCTCCAGCATAGATCTTAATTTGTAGTCTTAAGAGCTTGAACAGAAGGTGACTGGACCATCATGAACTGGACGACTGGGAACCTACACAGACTTCTTAATTTATACTAAGCCTTATATACTGTAAGCAGGCAACACCAGTGCCACGATTATTTGTGCTTAGCTGCTTAAAACACCACTCCTAGCATGATTTGGTTGCAATGATCAGGGTTTTTTTTGTTGTTTTGGTTCTGCAAAGACTCGTGTTTGGCCAAAGTCTTGCACTTTACTTTCTAAAACCCAGAGGGGGGAGCAGGCGTATGTAAGGTTTTTTTGTCTCCATTGATGGGAGAAACAGAAGCCGCCTGCTGCAGCTTTAAGGGCTGATTTATAGGAGAAAACTGTCTCGAAATGCCTTTTGTATGTACATTTTTTAGCTATTTAACCATTTTCAGGGGCACAGAATCAATGTCAAACATCCTAATTACATATTCAGGTATGATAATCAAAGTTTTAACCAAATTTACTGCAGATGCAATCACACTGAGCTTTTTGACCTGCAGTGCCAGTTGGGGAAACACACTTTGCGGTTCTAAAATGTAGGTTTTCGTCATGGCTTGAATGCTGTCGGGTGTTTGAGATCATCACTGAATATTAAGCAGCTGATTCACATTTGCAAAAGCAGCTTAGTGCAGGTTGCAGGAAAAAACAAACAAACGGAGTATGCCTGGTATGATTTCTGTACACAGAGTGTCAGAAGATGCTGTTGTAGTTGGTAGAAACAGGGTTTAAAATATGAATCCATCCTGTACATGGTTTTATCATTTGATCCACCTTCAGGTAATCTCATTGATTTATTCTTCCTTCGTTTGTTTGTGTCTGAGAAGTTTGTGTCCTTCATTTCTTCTAGTTTTCATTCATACCCATGCTGAGTTCAAGAGGGGCCAAAAAACGTGGGAAATTCCAACTTCCAGCTTGGAAAACCCACAGCAGGACGGTTATGAGGTCAAGTGGGAATGTCAGGGAGAGACCTGTTTTATTTACACCAGTAAGCATCTCTTTAAGTGAATCTGGAACTTGACCGGTTGTTTCTCTCCTCTCCTCGCCCTTCATCATACCATCGTCTCTGAGCCCGACCCTTTCCCAGTGAAGAAGTCCCAGAAATTAGCGGTCGGCGATGGCTTGCTCTCCTCCTGCGGCGTCTGCCTCACCCAGATGCTGTTCTCGGTCGAGCCGCTCAGACTCGAGCTCAGAGAGAAGCTCAGCGCGGAGCTCAGACCCGGGCCTCGACGGTCCTGGGCATCCGAGTCCTGAGTGTGGAGCCTGGGGGTGGAGGACGAGGACAAGGACGAGGAAGAGAAGGAGGACTGGGATAGGCTGAGCAGGTTGTGATGGGAGTGGAACTGACGCATGTGGCGGATGGATTTACCAGGAGGGACCTCACCTGCAGGACCAAGAACAGGACAGGGTTTCGTAACTTGAAAGAAAAAAACTATTTATTATCTTAAAGTTGTGTAACATGAGTCATAGAGTGCTGTGAAAAGTATTTGCCCCCTTCCTGATTTCTTACATGTTTCAGATTGTCAAGCAAATTTAAGATAGAACAGGTTAAAAACATCTTCTGTGTCAGCATCGCCCGTCGCAGCTAGGGGGTGCTGTTGGCACATTTATCGTTCCCACAAACGTCCACAACCTCCAGCAGCCAGCGTGTGGTCTGTGCTACATTACACTGCCTTCAGAGATGCTTTAATACATGGTGGTGAAACTGTAGAGCACTGTTTCAGGGTTTTCTAAAGACTCCTGTCTCAGGCAGGAAATTCACCTAAAAATCAACAACTGCTTGAAAAGACAACTAAGCAGATATTAAACAGCTGAAAACCTCAAAACCTTGCTTTGTGGTATCGTTCCTGCTCCTGTCATTAATCTAAATGTTTTAAATGTTGATTTTTTTTAAAGAAACAACTTTAAATGAGAAATTCCTTCAGGTCTTCAGAGCCTCACATTCACAAAAACTCAAGCAGACCATAGTACCGTATCTGGTGTCCTGCCGCTTCCTGTTCTGGTTCAGTTTGAGGACGTTCAGGAAGACCTCGCTGGTCAGGCTGCCATCACCGCCGCTCCCATCCGGGGGGAAAAGCGGTGATGGGGGCTCCAGAGGGGACAGGCTGCCGCTGGAGGCTCCCACTGAGTCCAGAGATGCCCCCGTGTCCCGACGACCGGTGGACTCACTGCCGCTCTCCTCTGTCAGGTGACTGCCGCTGTGACGGAGCAGAAACACGAATGTTAAACCAAAGCTTTCTTAGTGAAGACGAACATAACCAACACCAGATCTGATGACGGCTGATCCACTGACATGTTGTCACGGTTACCTGAGTTTCCTACGCAGCAGGTAGTCAATGATGTCCGGGTCGGTCTGGATCAGACTCATCAGGACCTCCTGCTGCAGCTCTGCAGAAACCTGCAGGAACACACATCAGATTCAAGCATCACTGAAAATAATTAGCATCTCCAGGACGGATGGAGCATCACAGCTGTCTGTTGAGGGGGAGTCACACGGGAGGAAACAGGCCGAGCCAGTCAAACCCGGACAAACTAGGAAGATAATAAGGGTGTCCAGGGTTGCCAAGGCATGAGTATTTAGTCTGACACTTTGAAATGATGAGCACTAAGTCTAAGCTCAGACTTCAGAATCCAGTTTCTCAGATTAACATAGTGTTAATGAGAGAGCCTCCAGTGCCCTGAGGGGCAGCCAATCAGAAGAAAGTGAACTTAAAGAAAGGGGAGGCCAGGTATAAGATAAATAAGGATTATTGTGAACTTTGAGTCATGCAAAGCTGCTCTAGTAGAGTCCACGAATAAACACATTGAGTTGTAAATGAGTGTAACATAATAAGATATTTCTGAATCACTTCCACGAATGACTGAAAGAGCACTGTGTGTTTCTGGTACCGTGAAGAGTCTCCTGTGGTTCTGTATGAGCATCAGAGTGACGCTGATGATCGCCGTGCTGTCCTCGATGCCCATCGCCTGCGGGCTCACATCTCCCCCGCGCTCCTTCTGAAGCAGGTTCGGCCCGAAGATCACGGCCAGGTTAGCGGCCGTCATCTTGTTTCCGGGGATCTGGAGAGCAGAGGAAGAGGAGGCGGTGATGGAGGTCAAAGTGCAGTGATGGAATATGCTGAGGTAAATTAAGTTTTCTAAACATGAGCCTGTTATTTTTTTTTTTTTTTTTTTACATTACTGAGAACCAACAAGCAGCTGCAGCACAAATCTCAGGACAGCTTTGGGTATGAAGCAACACCAGAATGTCCATGCAGTATATTTTTCTCCAGTATTTCACAAGAGGCAACTGGACGAATTGGACAGTTTTACTGACTATAAATGCTTTTTCTGCTTTTCCTCTTGCTTGTTGATAGCTCCCAAAAGCATCTGGTCGAGGTACAACTTACTGAGGGACTTACCTTAAAAACTCCATGTTAGGAAAGGCCAGTTAGTCTGAAATGTTTGCTTTGTAATCTGGTTAAGTATCAGCCCGGACCCTAACCCTCAGGAGGACCACTAAGACAACATTAATAACACCTGCCATCCAAAAAGAAGCAGAGGAATTATTCTGGTAGAGTTTTTACTCTCTCTCCACTAATTTTATATCCTGGACAGCCAATGAAATCATTAACATGATTTTTTTTTTTTTTGTAATATTATGGAGAAAATGTGATACTGTAACAGCCAGAAACAACACAGCTAGCCTTCAAATTTAGCAATGTGAACAGAGTAGCCTGTGTTTGTGAGGAACTGTGAAACTGTGGCAGATTAGACTCTGAGACCCTTCCCACATCTAAGTAATACCTTTAGGCAGTGGAAATGACTACAACTACTACTACTACTCATAATAATAAGGTAATACTATATAATAATGCCACACAGGTAAGCATTAATAAAGTATTAGCAAGTGCTTTATTCATTGTATTTGATTAGTCTTTAGTATGTCATTTATAAATACAGATATGTGTATCCATCTGTTACTGTTACATCATGTACAGCTATGACTGTTACTTCATCATTGCCAGTAATACACATAATCATAATAAAGTATCTGCATTTATAAATGCCATATGTGGGGGAAGTAATGCTATGTAAATGATGAAGTAAGCACTTCCTAATATCTTAATAATGTTTAATAGTGTGGCATTACCATAGAGTTCTACCAGTAATAATAACAACATTCATGTGCATAATATTTATGAAACACACAAGAAATTTCAGTAGTGTAAAAATTAAAATCAGTGTTCCTCCAAAGAATAAATCACAAGCATAAAATCTGAATGTTAAGAGAAACATGGCGGTAAAACAATAAGGTTAATGACACAGTCTAATATATAATGAATTCCTCTACAACCAAGAACCCCCAACAACCACCTTCTGTCTTTGAATGTGGGAACAGTTACTGCACTGTGGTGCCAACTTTTTTTGTTTCTTTGCCTCTGTTATGATTGTTTTTTACTGGAAATGGATGGAATTCGATTAGGAAATTATATTACATTTATGTGCTTGAAGGATTGACACTGCCCTTAGGGCGAATGCTTTAATTTTGTGTTTGTGTGGCTTCGACCTCGATGCCACTACTACGAGAGCTTCCAAAGGCTGAACTTTATCAGTCACAGGTCCCACCTCCTCGTCGTTGGTTCCTATGCTGTCCTGCGCGAAGCTCTGCACAGTGTGTAACAAGGCGAGGAGGCGCAGCAGCGTGTCGCAGTTACAGGGAGGCAGCAGGTAGAGGAGGTGCTGGAGGTACTGCAGCTGGTCTGCTCCTCTCAGCACTGCAGGAGGCCCAGAGAGGAGGAAGAGAAGGAAGAAGTTAGTTACCCATCATATCACTAATTATGCTGAAACGAAAACTGAGACTCAATCATTAAAGCCGGTGTGTGTTTGTGTGTGTGTATGGGGGCGGCGTGCGTACAATTGGCATGCAGGAAGGCGGGGTAGAGCTCTCTGGGCAGCAGAGGATCCGGCATGTCCCTCAGAAACTCTTTGAGCAGTGCTGCCACATCGTGGACGCTGTGTTCCTCATCCAGCTGGACGTCCACGCCCACGTCAAAGTCCTCCCGTAGCTGAGGAGCACGCACACAAACAAACACACATATTAGTGTTTTAAAAAAACAACAACAGTCCCTTCAAACTCATATTCGGGTCACGACAGGGCCACGGTTCCCTGATGGACACATTTCTCAAAAACAGGATCTCACACATCATCAGCTTTTCGCGCAAAGATTATTTTTATATTCCTGCATCCAGCTGAGAGTGACAGGAAACACACGACGGTGAATCAGGGGACATGCAGAGCTACACCACTCCTCTACTGCTGGCAATAATCCATGGTTTTTTTTCAGGGAAAATGTGAATGAACGAGTTTCTGTATATTTTTTCCAGCATTTTTCCTCAGTTATCAGCACATCAGGAGACGATGGACCCCAAATAAACAACAACAACAAAAACTAATGGTATATTATTAGTGAAAATAAAAATAATTTAAATTAATTTATTATTTTAAATAAATGAATTAATTAGAATAATTATCCTCACCTGTCTCACTCTCTTCTTGGAGCTGCCGACTCGGAAGATACCCACGGTCTGAAGGCCTGGAATACAAAATGTTACCACACATCATCTTTTAAAAATTTACAGATGGATGGACTCCAATAAATGACACTGAAAGGGTGAAAATTTGGGAGACTTGAATCCTCACCATAGGTCTCGATGTGACTGCAGCACCTCTCCAGCACCCGAGGCACCTGTCTGTAGATGGGGTTGAGGCTGAGCTTGGTTTGGGTCCTCCCCTCCGACGAGCTGCCACCCGGCGACTTGATCAATTCCAGTTCAGCCGGGTGGGAAAGCTGCAGCGCCTCCAGCAGGCGAGACTGGCTCTCTACAAGGTCAGAGATCGAGTCCACTGATAGACCACCCTGCGGAGCAATAAAATGTTTATATATGCCTATAATACGCTCATAATTTACATAAAAGTACAATATTTATTCCCCTTTTTTGGTCTCCACCAGTCCCTAAAGATAATATCTTCCTTTATAGCTCTTAAATATCTCATCGTGTTCTCCAGCTGGTTGTGAACTTAGCTTATCACCAAATAGCACTCAGTCTATGTAACTTTCTGTGGGTTAGCTAGGGCTTTGTCCATTAAAACAACCGTGTGCTGCATTTGAAAGTGGTGTGAGTGCTGTTAGGTCACTAAAAATGAGGGGAAATTCACAATTGGTGGTATTTCTTTGTCGATTTGTCACTATTAGCTATAACTTTCATCTCATAGTCATTTGTAGCACTGTTAACAGAACAATGTGCAGATATGTAGGAAAATCCATAATTAATTACTAAACGCAGCGTGTGAGGTCAAATGCTCCAGCACAGAAAACAATGAGGAAAGGCAGGCATTAGTGTGAGAAAAGCAAGAGACGTTGAAAGCTGAGGCAAATATGTATGAGGTGATAATGGGACGGAAAAAAGCTCACAACAGATGATAGCGCAGGCTTGAGGGAGGAAAATGAGATGGGAGAAAGACAAAGGGACGCTGACGACAGAAAATGGAAAGTACATTTGAAGATGGATGGCAGGAGAAGAGGCCAGCAGAGGAGACGAGTCAGCTCCTATCGCTTGTCTTGATGTTACCATGCAGTAAATGTCAGAGGAGCTGAATACCACAGAAATATAAATCACATGTCTATGGCCTGCAAATAGTTTTTGGAGGAACATCAAGAAATTCCCCATAGCTCAGTCCAGCAACATACTGCAGAAATGAGAAGATATTTCCTCCATCTGAACATGATTCATTTGTGTTTTCTACAATAAATGTGCAGTTTGTGCAAAAAACAGTGAAAAGCCTCCTTTACTTGCAAACTTGCGCTACTAAATGCCACACATTATCATCCTAACTGCATAAAAAAGTAATGCGTTGCCTTTATATTCACTATGTTCATACACATCGAATACTCTGACTGACAGGTGGATAGCACAATTTGTGACAGGTGGAAACTGACAAGCCACAGCTGATAATGAGAGCAGACAACCACCTATCCTGAGCAGGTGTGCAGGGGCCACATGCGAAATTGGAGCTGTTGTGGAGGGCCGCACCAATAAGCGGAATCCTCTTGTGCTCAATATTAATTTAAATCTTTATAAGTTAATTGGTGTGGATCTCCACAACAGTCCCCCTGTCCTCCTAACTATCAATCCTTGGAAATATTAATTGCCCAGCCCTGCTTATTGCTCTGGCCCTCAACAACAGTCCCAGTTATTCATGTGGCCCCTTGGAAATATTAAGTGCCCACCCTTGCCCATTGGTGTAGCCCTTCACAACAGTCCCAGCTTCTCATCCTTTGATAAAACAAATTATCCAGTCCTACTTATTGGTGCGGCCCTCCACAACAGGCCCAGTTTTTCCTACTTTCTGCAAATCAGGATCTTCCAGATGACTTCCTCCATTTAGAAACTCTTAAATATTACTTAAGCTGACCTTTGTTGATCTAAAACAACTGGATTCAGCAAATGATTTGCTTCTTTCTAATCTTAACCTTCATCAGAAACACATTTTGAATATTAGAGAACATCTGCAAATGACCTGGTATGCCATGTCATTCTGTTTGAAATCCAGGATAGTTTGTCACTTCATGTGCAGCTCAGTGTTTTGCACAGCTGTAATACCTTATGTGAGAAAGACCATCCCTGTCTATCATCCATCATAACACTGTCTAATGAACTCTCCATTGCTGCCCCTGTACAAAATCAAATAATAATTCAAGGTGTCCTTACAGCAGGTTGTTTTGCACCATAATTCTCCTGTCAGACACAACATAGTGACAACACCGGTGAGCTCCTCCTGCTTTATTATTCATGATAATGTATTCATGATTCAAGATCTCCACATGTTTGTGTCAGACCTTTAAACAAAGACCTGCAACGCTATAGACATTTCCATTCCACCATAACCAGTAATCTTATTGGAAAATCAATACACTTAACAAAAAAAACATTCTTAGTATTTATGGTATAGCATAAACTGGCACATTTATACAAGACTATAAGGCTCAGAGTTGCTTGTTGCTTGTTTTTTGCCTGTAAAATGCACTTGTTAGATCTATCTGAATTCACTGATGTATGTAGCTGTTCCCTATGGCCACAGTTGCTCCACAAGCTGTATCAAAAGCCACTCAAAAACAGGCAATAAAAAGGAAATCAGCAGCTTGCTTCGCTGCAGAGAGATTTCCATACCAAGGCCTTTCCTGGTGACAAACACTGTGTTAGCAGATTTAGTGCCTGCTCCCACTGATCACTAATATGTCTGACCTGAAGATGCAGCCTGTTATGCCTGGAGGCAGATTTTCACAGAAATTATTCAAAAAGTTTGATACAGAAATTTAACAGAAGTAATTTTTTTAATGTTACAATACAATCCATTCCCAGATTAGCAATAAATAACCGTTTAACACATTAAAAAAAAAATGCATGTTTCATAACGAGTAATGAAGATAATCATCAGAATCACATTAAAGTCTCATTTCTATCAAATGTTACCACTGAGGCAGGGCTGTGTGTGCTGTTTACCTCAATGACCGACTCTTATCGCCTGCACTCGATAGCTGGTTCAGGTTCGATTACAGTTATATGGCTGTAATGATACTCATTACAAGCTTTACATAACCACTGGTTCCAGATCAACATGAAAAGAAATTACAGAGTGTAATGGCCTCTAGCAGAGAGGGTTCACACACAAACACACACAAATGTAGGTGCACACACCACTTTCACTACAAATGTACTGCTGTGGAAATATTAAAAAAAAAAGCTAGAAATGCACTCAGAGATTAGTGTGGAGGCCTTGAGTACAGCACGTACATATAATCCTCATGGTGAATGAGACCAAATCTGGCAGAAAGAAGCACATGTCCTGCAAGACTTCACTTCACTGGTATCAGAACTGAAATCTCTCAGACCACTGAAGGTTCTTCTTGCACTTGAAACAAGAGGAATTCAACTGCTTTACCATGGTATATACTTACCATATTTATTTATTTTAAAAAACAGTTAACTGATCTCCAACATACACCAGACATTTTGGTAAACGCCCCAAACGGACTCTGATGTCCCTGTATGAAGGAGGTTGGGGTGGATAGTTGGGTCAGAAAAGTTTTTGAAACACATCCAAGTTGTTTTTGTTGGTAAACCTACCCCAGCCATTACCACACTGTTATATTTCAGTCATTATAAAAGTTTAGCAGTTGTATATCATTTGCTGCCACTCTGTTTTTGTGTGTGTGTTTTCACTCAAAGAAATCTTACCCTTCTCTGTCCTCTTCCGGTGTTATCCATAAACGTGGTCGACAGCGAATTGTTCTGAGGGTCCGAAATTGGCGCCGGTGCCACAGAGTTAGCAGACGGCGAGCCCAGACCTCCTCCTGTGATGGACGAGGAGCTGACCAGAGGTTTGCTCCCATTGAAGAACTGTCGCTTCTCCGCTCTGAATCGCAGGACGCTGGCCTCCAGGTCGAGGCAGTCACGCCTGCTCTCCTTCAGAGCATCCTGCCGCCGCTTGTAGGCCCGGTCGTTGGCGATGACCTGGGAGAGCGGGATACCAAAGGCCTTGGGAGCAGATTCTGAGGAAAGAGGAGAAAATTTTATTTTCTTGCCAGCAATGATGAACACATAAAAACAACAGAGAAAACAAGGATGAAGTAGAAAGAACAAAACAAACATATTACCCAGAATAGGCGATATGGATGAAAAATAGAGAAATAACGCCAGTACTATTTATTTTATGTCTTATTATTATTATATCACTCTTCCTCACTTGAACTCATTCTTTTTCTACTAAATAAAGCTAAAACAAATTATAAACGGTCTTGAAACGGGATTAAAATTTATAAGAACGGCATCTGTCTGATTTACTGTTTGTTCTCTTGTACAAACAGAACTGCAGAGAAATACATTTTGGTCTGAATGCGCTAACGTTGTAACTCATATTTGGAGCAGAACTGGAGCCTCGAGCGAGTCGTAATTTATTTATAGAACACATTCTTGTCTGCTGATAGTATCTGAGATCCAAACAGGAAGATGATGTGACTTTCATCATTAGGGCGAGACTCTTAGAAAAATAATGGAGAAAGTGGAACAACAGAAGTCTGTGCCGCACTGGTTTCTGCAACATTTGCACCAGTGTTGTGCGATGCTGTGAAACAACAAATGAACACGAAAAAAGATCTAAAATATGGGACGTTTTTAGATATTGAAACAAAAGCAAAACTCATGCTTTCTGTTACTAAATATCCCTAAGCAGAGCTGCATCTGAGGTCCTAGATTGCAAAGATAGGGTCCATATACACATTCAGTTATCTCAAAGTTTTCACAGAACTCTGTGCGCGTATGGCAGTACACTTAGAAAAAGACTGAACAAGTGCAACTTGTTTGGTTTCCAGGTGAAAACAACTTCTCTCTAAAAATGTCTTTAAAGATTAGGTTTAAAACTTTCCTTTTGATAAAGCACATAGGACTGGATCAGGTGATCAGGCTCAGGGTGCTGGGGGCTTCCCATGATGCACTGAGTATTTCTTCTTCACTCACTATGTGTTTACACAGCACTCTGCTACAGGCTGTGGGCACCTTGTAATCGTTTATTCAACCATGAACTTCTCTGCATACCAAAGTATTCTAGAGCCAAATATGAGCCCATCTGTCTGGCAGCTAACGCTTGGCTGAAACTGAATCATACAACAGCACAATGATCCCAGGCACAACAGCCAATCTACAACAGAATGACTGAAATAGTAAAGAAAGACTTAAATGCATGCATGCAAACTTCAATGAACCGAAGCAACACTGTAAAGAAGAAAAAGAAATCCTCCACAACGATGTGAGAGACTCACAAACTGAAAAAGAAAATGATTGCTTCAAGTTACTGCTGTTAAAGGTGGCTCTACAAGCTGCTGAATCACAGGGTGCCCTTTTCACAGGAGTCTGTGTTACTTTAAAAGTTTGAGATGGGCCTGTCTAATGTATGGGAGAGCAAATATATTTCTCGGTGCTGCAGTCATAGTAGCCAACGAATCACAAGGCAAGCTGATAATATACAGCAGAGAGATGGACGTACATCCCAGGTCTGAAAAGTAAAGCCAGCTGACTTGCCGAAAGACTTCTGGTTATCTAGAAGTCAACGGGAAAATAAAAATACTGAAAGGAGGATTATCCAGTTGTATGGCTGATGAGTTGAACTAACTCACTAACTGACAAGTGGTCAGCCAAAAACATCAACTCAAGGATTTAATGGGATTTCGCAAATCTCGGTGATGTCATTGTGGCAATGTCCATCTATTATACTGTTAATGATGCTGACAAAGCTCTGATTAGCAAATAGCATGAACCAAGTTCCATATTAGTCACTGATATTCATTCACACACAACAGGGTAAACAATCACTGTAGTGATCAACTTCACTTTGCTGTCAAATGAAACAGCCTCGCTCTCTCAGTATATTTCCATAACATGATGTAATGGGCTACTCCTCAGTACAAACAACACACGTAAATCGAAGCAACACTCATTACAATGGTCTGTGAATACACAACCAATGCAGATGTGCTTGTGTGGAGTCCTCCAAAAGACAAGACTTGTAGCCCCAGACCTAGTACTGCATTTGTGTAGGTACAATACTAGTTGATTGAAAAGTTAGACAAAAGTTGCTGCAGAAACATGAAAGAGAATGACAGCAGAGATGGCCTGAACTGAAATAAATCAAACATTTTCTGTCTTCTCCATTGCACAGGATAGGCTAAAGCGCCAACATCAGCACAAACACCAAGAAGACCTGTTGCCCTCTTATTACACTATATAGAAGTGACATGTAGACCAGGGGTGGGCAAATCCAGGTCTCAAGGGCCGGTGTCCTGCAGGTTTTAGTTGTGTCCTTGATCCAACACAGCTGATTTAAATGGCTAACTTAACTCCTCAACATGTCTTGAAGTTCTCCAGAGGCCTGGTAATGAATTTGATTCAGGTGTGCTGACCCAGGGTGATATCTAAAACCTGCAGGACACCGGCCCTTGAGGCCTGGAGTTGCCCACCCCTGATGCAGACAACGGCCTGCAAAGCTAAAAACAATGTTGACTTCTTTAGGGTGAGTGGTTAATGTCCTTGGTAAAATGGATGTGATTGTGTGTGCAATGCCTTTAGTGCTCGATGCAGATCTTTATTAAAATGCACAGTCGTTATTAATAAAACACTGAGGGAGCTCGGGAGTGTGAGAACCTGGAGGAGCAGAGATTACAGGGATGCACTGCTTACAGCAGCGCAGAGATAATGACTGATAAATCTAATAAAGGCAACTAAAGGGTCTGTTTATAGGCGATGATGAAATGAACTTGTTAGCCTGCGAACGCTGTAATCGCACAGCTCCTCGCACAACGGATAAGAGGTTTAAGTAGACAAGCGGTGTAAGAATAGACAGAATGTTGGGAGCAGGATAATCCTGTTAGAGCAGCCGCAGCCACACAGCAGACATCACACTCAGACTGATACAGGCTTACTGCACACACACTCATGCAGGTAAACACAGTACGAGTGAGGTCACTGTCGTCAGTTTCATCCTCGACACATCAACTCAAAATGTAAATGTCTCACTATGCTACATCAGTCCACTCCCGAGGTTAAGCATAGACTGCTTATCTGGCAACCACCTTAGTGAAGGCCCAGTTAGACAGTCATCCATTCAGTCTGGTCACTCTGATCAGGATCAAAGAGTGATAAAGCAAAAATGTAGTTGTTATTTCATGATTAAAAAGATGCATCGCCTGAAAAGAATCTGGATATTTTGTGCAAGAGAGGGAAAAAAAAACACCAAAATGCAGAAAAACTGCTTGTTGGCTCTCTGTCAGTAGTGCCCAGGAGTATTCTAGATGTAGCAACTGCTTGAAATGTTTGCTTGAAAGGAAAGAGAACAACCTTGATTTCATGCATACTACTAACTTTTAGATACCTTCTTCACTGGTAAATATAGGTTTTCCATCTATTTTCTGACCCAGGGGTAGAAGCCTAAGCAGAAAAGCCCAGACCTCCTCCTCTCCAATGCCACCCAAAATGTGTAACTGCTCCAGGGTGTCCTGGATCTACCCTAGGACCTCCCCGTGATAGAACATGCCAGGAACACCTCAGCACTCTGAAGGCCTCCTAATCAGAAGCCTGAACCACCTCAGCCAACTCCTTTCAGTGTGGAGGAGCAGCGGTCTTTCTCTGAATGACTGAGCTGACATGTGTTTCACACACATGAAACAGGAAGCAGATTATTTAGGTTCTATCTACCTAACACACTCGCATTCAAGAATCGTGAACACGCACACAATTGTTTGAATGGAAACACATGGATGCACACGTGCACAGTCTCACCCGGAGAGTCCCGAGCAGGTCAGAGAGGCAAATCAGACTGGCAGGATGCCCTGTGAGGGCTTAAGGATGCAGGATGGACTCAGCCTGAAATAACTCTCAGGTTCTGTGGGGAGTTTATTCTGCAGAGCTGCATTGCTCAGATCAACAGAGGAATTACTATTTACATCACTTTAACTGAAACCAAAAGACAAAATTGGGAGTGAGCGAAACTTCTCCATTTAATTTGTACTCACATTTTGCCATACTTAGCTTTAAAATAAATAAATAAACAAATAAACCAAACACAAGTTTTTAAGGTTTTGTAGTGAGCAGCCCTTTGATTAGTGCCTTGCTGGCCAGCTGCCAGCTACCATTAGCTTGTGGCCACATGTGCAAGCTAGAGCAGAGCTAACAGCTAATTAGTGCAACAGATTGTGAAGTATTACACAGTTGTTTACACAGCAGGTCACCATTCACTTAAACTCTAGCCTGGTTTTGGTTGCTAAACAGAACATAAACATGATGAAATTAGGCTGAAAAATCTTATCGGCTGTTTCTTGGCAACACTAGATGCTAGCTGTTTGCTATGTGAAGGATTCACTCTGCTGTGAAGCCAGCTCATTTAAACTTCATCGTAGTTTAAACACAGAGCAAGAATTATAATTCATATTCTCAATTTGTACAGCCTCTTTTCCTCCAGGCACTAAATAAAAAGGAGATCTTTACTCTTTAAAACTGGGTAAGTATAGTATAATTTAAAATAGTTTATTGTTGGTAAAGAACGGGAAAAATCCAAATCATTCACTCATTCAAAGACTTTTCCTGTATCATTCATACAAATAATTTTTTAGTCAAACTAGTTAAGAGTCTAAAATCTCAATAAAGATTACACCTAAGTACTTATTTTTAAAGTGCTGATGGTTAACAGTTGCCCCCAAAAGAAGTAAAACATAAACCCCAACATATGGCAAGGTCTGACAGACAGTTCGACTGGGGAACTTTTTAAAATCTTCAGCGCTTTGTAAGCATGTATAATTTGATTGTACAACATGCAATGGTGATAGTAATGATCATATTGACCTCTTATTTTATGACACACTGAGTTGAAGCTGATTTTCTCTGAACACACACTACGCAAATAAACACAACATTGCGTGTCAACAGGAATGGGCTTTATCCATTGAAAAGATGTCACCTTTTGATGATGTGCCTTACGCTGTATTTGCTCTGTAAGCTGGGGCTTACTCTTCAGTCCTGAGTCCTGACGTCTGCTTGGAGGTACAGTCACTCCTGACATTTGGCCATGTTCGCTGGCATCACAAGCCAACCGTGATGGGGTTAGCAGCTTGCACTGGAAGCGTTTGCTTGTTTAAAGTAAACACTCGATGATTTAATAGCTATCTGTGGCAGCTGGGAAGTGTTGCTTCTCACAGAAGGGCAGCCAGATTACCCAGACGTTTAGAAGAGGTTTGAGCGTTTAAAAGAGGGTTGTGAAGTAGTGGGAAAAGTATCTTTTCTTTCATAAAGGCTCAAGGCTCATTAACTAATAATGTTATATATTTGAAGTCACACAGATGTAAATAATATAAAATAAGAAATTAGAGTTTTCAAGTCTATAGTTCTTTAGCTATTTGCATTATAGTAATTCCGCTATGGTTTTCCAGACTGTTAACACCAGTAAGTAAAGATGAGTCCGATGCTGAGAGAAAGCAAGAAAAGAAGGGAGTACAGAAGCTCAGCAGATGTTCACTGAGTCCTTAATTTTACTGAGGAGACAAATAAGAAACATATCAGTGATAAACCTACAAGATAGTGACTGAACTGTTGCTGAACTGGGCTGATCTTGTGCAAGAATCTTGGACTGACTACTGGCTCCACTCCATCCCTCCACAAATTTAAAAATATTAAATCTCAAGAGTCCCATCTCCTGGTTAAATAAAGGTTAAGAGCTGAAAAACAAAATTTGAACACTGAGGAATCTTCACCAAAAACAGAACTGTTAGAATAACTTAATTATAATTATATTATGTCAACTAGAACACATGATTTAATTAAGTTGTTTTTTTTTTAATTAACTCTGTCAGATCAGCCCAACAGATTTCAGTTACACACAATGCACAAGTGTGAAACCCAGCAAATACACCACCATGACCAAAGCAGAAGACTGAATTAGGATAATTTAAAACACTGCACTACCTCAACTACAACCAAAATACCTCTTTTTATAATGTGTCTTAGTATGTGCTGAATTGTTGATAAAAAAAAATCTGCCAGGAAGGGAGATGCTTGTGTCAAAGTGTTACAGTTCAGGAATTTCATTTCTTTTCTCCCTAAATATGTCTGGTACTCAGGTCAACATCTGTTACTTAAAAAATAGAGGGGATATATTTAGCAGAGGAACAGCTGGGTGATAATATTGAACCTCCTGGAGCATTAGACTTTAAAAACACAGGCTGTCCTCTGTAAAGTCTTTTCCTAGGAATCAACAGTTTAAACTATTGCTTGGGAAAATTACATAGAAACTACTGGTTCACTGCATTATGATCAACCATACACGAATGCCAAGCAGATCACAATTGTCACTCTGTAATCTGTTACCCGACGCAGTCCTGCCTTTAGTAGTAGAGGAGCAGAGCCAGCAGGAAAGCTGCCAGGTCCCAATGTTCTGTGTTTTCATTAGCAGGGTTAACTAGAGCTAAGTCACTGTGTGTACAAGGATGGAGGCAGGCTTTAAAGAGCTGCGCAGACAGCCAGTCAATGCATGTGCTGTGTAGTGTTGGGCATTTTGGCTCGTATCACGCCCTGCTGCGATAATCACCTGAGAAAAGAGAACATCTTTTTCTGAGAGGTCACGCTAACATCTGATTTGTCACATGGGTTAGAGCAGGAAGATGAAAGAAGAAGTGGAGAAGGAAAACAACACAAGAAGAAGGGGAAAAAAAGGTCAGGAGGCAAATCATAGAAAGCCAAAGAGAAGATGAAATGAAAAATCAATACAGAGAAGTACAAAAAGTCTCAAATTTGTTTTGTTCAACAAGCAAAGTATCTGCTTCTCTAGTCTGTCATTGGCAATTTCAGGGCCTAAAAAGTTGCTTCAGTTTCCAAAAACACACAAACTGTGAGACACCATTAAGAGTTAAAAACGGTCCAAATTCTTTCAGCTCCAATAAAAAGATTAATGTGGCTTAACTCCCAGGTCAATAAACTTTAACATGTAGTCATCCATGAAAAAAGGATCTATGATGTTTAGAGGAGCTAGAAGTTTGGTCCCAGTAACACGGTCTTAAGGACCAGTTGGTGAACATCTGGCAACCACTGGTAGCTAAGCAAAAAGTGTGTATTCCTCTGGGATTATGTATTCCCTAGGTGCTATTCACACAGGCCTTAAGACCAGTCACCATCTCCACCCCCCCTCCCACCTACCTGAGGTTACAAGGCGGTCACTGATTGGTTTCTGGGTCTGTGTGACTGTGGAGGGTTAGTGAAGTTGGGCTATACTTGGTTAGTTGGAGAGCTTTGGTTAGACTAATATAAACTAGTGCTAACATAAACTAATGCGTCAAACCTCAGTAAGCGAGTTATGGAGGATCGCCCCCGTGTGTGGGACGATCCGCAATAACTCGCTAACGGAGGTTTGCCGAGTTAATGCGGTTATGGCGCTAACGTCATTTTAACGAGATTAACGCTGACGGCACTAATATAAACACATGACACTGGGTAGGATGAAGGCTAAATTGTCTTCAATAAAAGTAAATGTTGAGGGTCCTTGATTGGCAGATTCAAATTCCATCATGTAACAGGGAGGAGACACCAAAAATCGAATTTTTGGTACATCTGAGATGAGCCCATCCACAACATAAGGTTAGTCATTACCATGTTGATTGGTTTGGATTACCGGCTATGAAAAAGTCCTTAACGGTCTAAACCTTAGTAGGCCTCTGTGTGATTATTCCCTAAGCTCTTCGATGTTTTGTCTCCAGGGCTGTAGTGTACACTGTAATTTTTTAAATCTCAGTCGAATGATGTGCTACACATGAATACTGCTAATAAAAAGTAGAGGCAGAGAATGATGACCAAATAGGGGGCTTGAGTCTACAAGAAAAACAACAGAGCAGCTTGTTAAAAATACAAGTGTCTCATCCAACGCAGCAAACGCTTTGACTTGGACACAGTGTTGTTACCGCATCACAAGCTGATTGCCAGCACCATAGCCCCAGGAAATTAAAAGTATTATTTGATCTGCAGAGATGAGACTCTGTATATCTTTTACTCTTTTTAACCACAATGGCAAGGTGGCAGTTCAAAAGAAAAGTGGAGGAAATCAAAGCAGAAAGACACGGGGCCCCTCAGAAATTTCAAAGCTTAAAGCCAAATATGAAAACTTCCTCCATTTCTGCTGAGAATGGAAATCGTGTTTAGAACTGAAGAATATCTGATCCGGCAAAAATAATCAGATTTCATACTGCTTCACACCGAAGGCCAAGTGGAGTCAGACTCAAAAGAGCAGGCTTTCACGGACTTAACTACATACTCGAATAGAGGAGTGTAAAGAAGCACACATTCCACAAATGTAGATCAAAGATCCAAAAACCAATCCATTAGATCCAAAAGTTTTAGATTCAAAGTCTTTTCCACTTGGTTTGTACCCAGAAGAACACAATTATAAGAAACAATGTGTGCTGAATGGGGAAAACAGTTTGTTCTTCATTTTGTTGGTCTGACTTTGTTAGTTTCTTTGTGCTTTTGGTTTAAATGTAACCATTTGTTGCCAAACATATTGTAGATAATACTTATAGCTCTAGTAAAGGAGTTAAACTTGCAGTTTGTTCATTCATTATTCACTTGCAGTTATAAAAACAATGAAGCACCAGCTAAGTGAAACTTCCATGATTTAGAGTTCAGTCCTGAACCACTTGTTCTTTTTAAACAGGGTTTCAAGTATGTGTGACCATTAGTGGTTAGTGGTGGTAAAAGCCACTGGACGCCAGTGGTGGTGGTTATGTAGCTTCAGCGGACAGAAGGGACATTGTGTTTGATAATAACGTTTAGCGTAACAGCCTGTGGGGAAACACATTCACAGTTTGTAGCCGCAGACGGGATCGTGTTTACCCACTTCTATGGTTTGGGGTTTCATGAACTCACCTCGCTCTTTCTTTTCCTTTGAAAAGGAGTCAAACTTCCTGCGCAGAGATTTTCTTCGCTTGTGAGTTTCTGTGGGAAGAAAGAAAAGGTCACAGTCAATACAGTTTGTTTCTGATGCTCAAGTATGTGCTTTAGTTTGAACAATGAAGTCTGTGTCACAGTCAGTCTGGGATGTCTGTCTTTTGTTAGTGTTGTACATCAATGAGATGTGCCCATCACCAGCTTTTATCTGTACATGAACCCAAATACTACCATCCATCCATCCATCCATCCATCCATCCATCCATCCATCCATCCATCCATCCATCCATCCTGCCCTGGTGGCCTCCTTCTGATAGCACATGTCTGAAAGAACTCACCCAGGAGGCACAGAGGGCAATGTCCTCCTTACTATAGTTTAGTTTTACTTCACTTCGACTGTAGATTTGCTTTTTGTTTCAGCAGTCTGTATTAAATAGAAAAAAGTCTTTAGTTCTGAAAATTATTTAGTTTTTTTTCTTATTATAATATGATGTGTGTTGATCAGGGAAAGAGTTACAAAGTTCAGAACAAGTTTCATGACCCACGGAGAGAAGACTAAAACCTTGTAAAACCAAAACCCCCCCCAAAAACAAAACAAAGCTGTGTATCTAAAACCCAGCATTTAAAATGTTTAACTAAATCATTTTCTAACAGTCTTACAGCATTATTTAAAATTGTCACAATTTTTAATATACTAATTTCTGATTATGAATAATTATGAATTTTCCTTTTTTGGTGGGTTTTTTAAAACCCGACTGGTTCATTAACTGTCCTCGTCTGCTTCCCTGTACATGAAAGAAGTATTTCATTGGGGCATTAAATTAAATTTAGGCTTTAAACAGCACTCGTTTGGATTTGTGTACATGAACACGAACTAATTAATTATATTTTAATGAATATTTTATGAGACCAGGCTGGTATATTAAAGGTATGTGGTGGAGTAAGTATAAATGTATTAAATCCATACTTATAACCTTGATCGTGGAAGTAATATGTCCTTTTAAATAGACACCACCAATCAGACTCACCCTCAATATGACATTTACTTATTCTTTTTCCTCTTCGCCTCACTTGTTATCTTCTGCTTTCACCTCTTCCTCAGTTCTAAGACGAGAACAGAACCTTTTCAATAGACTGAGCCTGTTTAGTGTTTTTGAAAAGCCCACTCTGACTAATGGCCCTTGTTATGCTGGACAAAGGGAGATGTATTGTTGCATGTGTGTATCTATAAGAAAGATACAAAGAGAGGGAAATAAATTGAGGGAAAGAATGTTTCAAGATAACACGTGATCGTAAAAAAAATGCTATAACACTAAACGAGCTCTGCCAAAAAAGATTTTAAGACTGAAAATCTTAAAACACAAGAAGAAAGGATGGAGAAAAAGATTTATGATGTACCTTAAAAATTCAATTTAAGGCGACACAGTACCACTAGACGCCTTTTTTTTCATACACTTTAAATTTTGATATTTTAAATATATTTTACATAAATGTATTTGTGTCCAAAATACATATATTACTTAGTAAAGCTTCACAATCATACCCCCCACCCCACCTCATAATTTTACGAAAGTATTGAAATCATCGTATTATAGTCAAGATTACTGATTGTTTACCGATTTAAATATTTACACATAATCCTTACACTGGTAAGCTAGCTTAATACATGATAGCTGATTGCTATACAGTTTTCTTTTTGGCTCCTGACAGTGTTTCTTCATTTATAGAGGTATATAGTTATATAAATATATAATTTTTTGAAAAAAAACCAACCTCTGTTTAAACTCTATGTCAACTAAAAGACAAAAACAACAATTTCAGTTTCCTGAAGGTGCTTTATATTGTAATGCAAAGACTGTATAGACTCCTACACTTTCTATAAAGGTCTTGGCTGATATTTGGATAGATGTCATACCTCATTTTCATAAATCTTCAGAAAACTGACAATACAAGAAAACATTTGAGTGTACCTAATAATTTGGGGAAGATTTGTGATGAGATGTTTACCCTACCTGGGTTTTTTCCCTTAACTTCAGTCAGAGCTGAAAAACAACCACTGCTGACATTTCTACTTCCTCTTCGCACCTTCTTTTTATAAAATACTGTGAACTACATCCCCAAAACAGAAAATCTGATGGTGTGTATATTTTGTTACAAGTGGGATATTTTTTATTTTTAGGAACTCTACAGCCTCGCACTCTGGCTGGGTTTGTGTGGACAAAGCCTTTGTTTGCTTTAGCAAAGCTGCTGTTTAGAAATCACTAATTCAAAGTCAGGCCTTTTCCCTATTAAGGAATCACTGCTGTTACCTTCATGGTAAGTAATGCTGTCTGGCATGTTTGTGGCACTTTAAAGCACAGACATTCTTTTCCTTATTTTTTTTTTTCCTGCTTTAATCAAGAAAATAAGGAAAAAATGAAAGTAGCAGGGACCAGATGAAGACCGCTGTGTGCTGCTGGGATAAAGAGGTCAAATTCTCATGACTGCAGGAAATTAAAGTTTATTTCCAAAGCACACAGCGCCTCATCCAGCTGAGGCTGATCTGCTACTGATGAGTGTGTGCATGTACATGTGTATGATTACGCAATGCACATTCACAGGGAGCTAAGGTGACAGACAAGACAAAAACAAAGAGGGGATAAACAGCCCAGGGTTTGATGTGTAAAAGACTCGGCTACTTTCCTGCGCTCCGACTGAAGATGTTTGACGGAGGAAATCAAGGAAAATGATGCATTCAATGTCAATCGCAAGTATCTAACATCTCCTGCAGACCTAATGAACAACCAGAAACATTTCATGCATGTTGCTACCTCTGTCAGATCTACTTTACAATGAGTGGCTGCTTAAGAAGTGCAGCGTTTAAATACATTCAGTAAGATGAACAGTTACTGCTTCAACAAATCTGCTGATGTTACTTCAGAACCTCAATGTCACACTATTTGTCTGAGCTGATTGTTAAACAGGCCACCTTTATTTATAACTGATGAACAGACGCATGGCTACTGTTTTGGGTTTTATCTCCTAACCCCAGTTTAATATCCCGTTTTGGTTGTTGTTTGTTTGTCTCTTCACCATTTTAGCTCTGACTGATGTTAGCAGCCCCTGAGGTCAAGTGTGCCGGATGCAGGGGGGCAAGGGACCACTGAATCCTTCCCATCTACTCCGAGACTTCTGGTAAAATAATTCAGGAATCGCAGAACAGGCACGTGTCCTTTTGTTTACTTCTTATTTGTGAGTAATACCACTGTGACTTTGAACTGGAGCAATACTGGCAGGACAGATGCTGTGGTTTCAGTCGCGTTAGCCGATTGTTAGGTTCGCTTAATTATGTTCTTAGAGCCTTAAAAATCATCAGATCATACATGCACAATGAACATGGCTGCAATAATATGAGTCTCTGGTGTTCTTTTTTTTCATGTGTTGCAGGCATAGGAACCAAATGCAAAACTAACATAAACATAAGCAGGAAACATAGAGGCAAGTAACTGACACTGGGGATGGGGCGCTTGACAGATGTTTCAAACACTGCTCCAAAGTGTGGTTAAAAACACCCATGTCACATGACCATGGCTACACGTGACCGTGGTAACAGGTCTCTCAAATCACACTGACTGCCTGTATCCTCATTATATACTGCCACTTCATTATACCTATTCAACTGCTCCTTGACACAAGTATCAGCCAATCAGCTCTGTGCATTTAGACATGGGTGGTGGCTGATGAGGCCACAGGAGAATGGCCGGACTGCTTCAAGTTGATAGGAAGGTAGACAACAGTAACTGAAATAACTACTTGTGCATACAAAGGTATGCAGAAGAGCATCTCTGGAAATAAAACAAGGTAAACTTTGAAAGGGATGTGCTGCAGTAGCAGAGACCACAAAGTGTGTAACTCCTGTCAACTAAGAAAAGAGAACTGAGGCTAGTGAGGCAATGTTTTATCAGGCAACAAAACTCCAGCCTAAGTATTATTGCTGACCACGTTCATCCCTTTATGACCACAGTGTCCCATCTTCTGATGGCTGCTTCCAGCAGGATAACAAACCATGTCACAAAACTCAAATCATCTCAGACTGCTTTCTTGAACACAACAATGAGTTCACTGCACTCAAATGGCCTCCACAGTCACACGATCTCAAACGAATAGAGCACCTTTGGGATGTAGTGGAACAGGAGATTCGCATCATGGATGTGCAGCCCATAAATCTGCAGCAACTGTGGGATTCTGTCATGTCAATGTTTCCATGTTTCCAGCATTTTGTTGAATTAAGACAGTTCTGAAGTCCAATGCGGACCAACCCAGTACTAACAAGGAGTAACCAAGGGAAGCAGCCCGTGCTCTTATATTACAGATTATCTAAGCATCTAAAGTTTTTACTCTTTTTAATGCATAACTTTTTATATCTTGGTGCTGTATACCTGACTAGAAAATCATCATCTCAAAGATGCTCACCTGATTTAATAAATATTTAAGGATTGTAAGCACAAATCCAACTACAGGTAAAAGGCCAAGAGTTTTAAGTGTAAATAGGGCAGACTGAAATGATCCAGGGAAGCAATAAAAGGACAAAAAAACGGCAGGAAAACGAGAGGAAGTGGAGCGCGAGTTAGTTTGCAGTCCCTGCAGAGCAGCGACTCATAAAACAGGGCATGAGAATGAACTCCAGACCACACCAAATAAGAGAAAAATCTGTCACACAAGTAGCAACACATTTCACAAAGAATTCCTTGGACCCTGCCAGCAAAACTAAAAACCACACTTGTGATGCATAAAACATTCAAATACCCGCATACGGGGGCCACGCACGAAAATAAATGGAGAGTGACATATACAAACTGTACAAACACACTGGAGAAGGTTTATGGGAGCGATTTGTCTTTCAGTTCCAGCAGGATGAAGCACCCAGAGAATAAAGGGAGCGGGGACATGGAGAGAAAAGTGAGATGAAACGCGAGGAATGAAAACACGTACGGAGATGGGGAGGAAAAAGAAAAGCAACAAAAGGCGGCCCGGAGGGAGGGAGCGAGCGCAACGGGAGGTGATGCTGAGACTGTAATAGACTGGGTGGCCTGGAGAGATTACAGCCCGGGGGAGAAACCGAGGAAGAATATTCCCACACTTACTCAGAGAGCACTTTGTCTGTGAGACGGGCAGAGGAAACTGTCTCACAGGACACAAAAAATGACAGCCATTTTAACTTTTACTGATCCAATTTGGAGCTTAGAGAATCTTGGAGACTGAGATGTGTGAGAGCTGAAGGAGTCGTTTTTAAGGCAGATAAAATGAGCTTTTCTAAGCTCGTCACAATTTTTCATAGATAGCAGCAGCCTGTTTTCTTTTTCCAGATTACATGTATTAATAACTGCATTACATCACATTTAAGCATAAATACACTGTGAGCTTTTAGTTCATTTACACATGCACTTATATGGTCATTTGCTACAAATAAAACAGTCTGTTAGGTTAAATAATTGATTTACGTTCTGCTTTTCTTACACAAACCTCTCCGGTTAATTAAGTTCGTCACATCTGCTGCCGCTGCTGCTCATTACCCAAAAAGTTTACTTCATAAAGAAACAAGGAAAGCATGAGCGTGAGCTGCACAACGTCTCGCTCTCACTGGGTTTACGTATCTTGGAAGAAACTGTTTGGGTCGGTGAGTCTGCTGTTTACAACATCACTAAATCAAAGCCGGGTCTTTTTCAGGAGCTAAAGGCATTCAAAGCAGCCAAGTTTATTTCGTCCACGTGGGATATTTGTGAAGTTTATGTTGGAGCATTAAAATAACATATGCTAAGGACATCTACTATGATAGTAGTGATCACCACGGGGGGGGAAAAAAAGGCAAAAACAAGTAAGAAAGCAGACGGTATAAAGTGTATTAGTCATCTTTCCAATAACGTTACTGTTTAATTGAACCCTGACCTGATGGGACAAACACACACTGAACAAGAGAGAAGAACCAGAAGATTTCCCAAAAGCACGGAGCACGGGGAGTCTCACAGGATGTGTCATACATTAGAAACATTATCTGCTAAAAGTAGATTTTCTTGGGGCATTAATATCAAAACAAGTGTTCACTCTAAAGTGTATTTACATTGTAAGGGCATAAAACGTGACTCACAACATGGGTAACATATGTGTTACGAAGGTTCCTCACTTGTGAGACTTTGAGTAATGCGAGAAGTCAATAAATTTGTAATAGAGCATTGGACAGACTAAACAAGATCCCACTGAGCAACAATGATAACATTAGATGAGCAAAAGTCGCGTTTTACGTCATAAGATCGTTAAAAGATTACTGGACAAATTTCCATTATATTAGTGCAAAACATTGACGTAGAAGTTCACTTACAGATGCTTAATCTTATGCTAAACATAGCTAAAAATGTCCTTTTTTACAAGGGTAATCACAATATGTGTTGCCTGAAGTCAGAAGCTTCCAGGGCGTCTTCCCACTAAATTCCACCACACATACTTATTTTGGACATGTGTGAAGACCCGAAAGAGCTGCTGAAAGAAATAGACTTTGAGTTTGTTTTGGATGCCTCAGATGTTTGTCAGACATCCAGAGAGTGGACATCTAGTGAGTGACTAGACCTTCAAACAAAGCCTTGTATGTACAGATACCCAAACTTATTTGGGACTTTAGTGAACAACCAAAACACACACACATTCAATACTTTTAAAGCTGATTTAAACATCTAAAGACCTCCAACAAAAGGTCGTGAACTTCGTAGATCAGTCAAATGCAGAAAGTTTAAACATCCACAGACGTCTTGAATGTTTCTGTCCAATGCTGGGTTTCTCTCTCCTTACGTTATCACCGCTACAACCAATGGGAGAGGAAAACAAATAAAATACAACTTAGAAGGCACACTTTGAATCTGTTGAGCTGCAGCAGCAGGGATCAGCAAATTTAATGAGAAAAGAAAACTGACACCTTGCAAACTTTAAACATTTAATCCGATCATTTGGGAAAAGAAATCATACATCACATATTTGAGCATATTTATTTGTTAAGTGAATATTAACAGATGGTGCAGCTGGTGTCACCAGCTCTTCAATGCAGTATACAGACTTTATATATAAAAGATGGCCACTGCATTTCTCCTGATGAATAGAGAGATCCTGAGAGAAAATCTTATGCTGGGCATTTTCGAATCTGACAAAGCGAGGGTTAGCCATTTGGTTATCGTTAGATGTGCCTCTTCAAAAGTGTATCCTGTTTTTTCCTCTATTTCATTCTAATAGTGACCACAATTTACTAAATGAGCAAATATTTTATTAAATAAGACTTTAAACTAACAACTGGGACAGTAAACTCATTGAGAAAGTTTACTGAGTTGAAGGGCGAGGAGGCAGAGAGATGATTTCATCTATATTTCTGTGCAGCTGGATTTGTTTTGGCAACCACAGAATTTACGTTTATGGCAATTTTCAGGCAGCTACATCCATCGTTTATGTGAAGATTGAATCACAGCTAGAACATGAGGCCAGCAGGTAAAAAGGGTATTGGAGGTATCATATTATTCAAATACGCTCAAGTTAAGGCAGCTAATTTAGAAGGTCTCATGTAGTAGAACCTATAAAAACCTTGTGGGACTTTAAACAATGCAGAAAATGAGAGATTTTTTTTGTTCATGTATTCATGTGTGGATTGTAAATAGTTAAATAGTTCCTCCTATTATGTCCATAAGAAACTGGCACTGTTGTGGAGAGCTGCTCAGATAAGTGCGGCTCTTCACAACAGTCCAAGCTTCTTATGTGGCCCATTGGAAAAATGAATTCCCCACTCATGTTTTAGGTAATTTTAGGCACAAAATTAAGGTGAATTAAATTACACTTGTTTTTTTTCATTAACACAGGAATTTTGTTTACAAGAAATCTCCACAAGGCCCCGTTACAAGCCACTTTCTTGCACGCATGCATTGTGAAAAGTTGCAGAAGTGGTTGTATCCCAATTGTAAATTTTAAACTCAACGGGAATTGAAAAGCCCTTGATATAATTGAGCTCCACTGTTTATTTGAAATCTTAAGTATACCCAGCCTCAATCAGCGACGCGGTCAAAGTTGAGGAGGTCAAAGGGTTAATAACCCCGCAAGAGAACAGTAGTATGGGAGAGAGATTCTGAGTCTGAGAAAAGAGGCTTACATACCAGCTGGTCTCACAGGAGAAAAGCCACCAACAGATCCTGCTCATACAAACACACCAGTTGAACAATCAGCCAGATTTCCTCAGCATCAGCCCCAGTGATCCTCCTGACCTCACTGACCCTACCAGCCTCAATAAACACATAAGGAAACCTCCCGTTCTCCAGTCTGTGAGGTGTGTGAGGGATTTGCAGTTTATTAGTGAATCTAGCCCACTTTATTAGATGGGTTGAGTCCTTCAGAGTTCAAAGGGGTACACAAGATTTGCCAAAGGTGGAGAAAGAGTCCAACGGCAAGATGAGGAATGCAAGTAAACAGGAGCGGGGGAAAAGCATTGTGTTTTCCACTGCTGGTGTTATCAGAGATTCATCGAACATGTAGGTCTGATGTAAGACTAGGAACATCAAGCAACACCAAAGCCTGAATTTGGGGAACTCAGTGTGGTAAAAATTAATTTAAACTACATGAAAAACATTGCTATATGTCTCTTTCACCACCGCCTTTACAATTCAGTTCAGATACAGTTTGTAAAATATCAACAGTATATGTCAGTGGACAGCAGATTCCACTGAAATGTGGTTTTCTTACTCGTCCCAATTCAAGTCCATAACCCTTGATACGGTGGGCACCTTCCTCTGTAAGTATAGCCTGTCAGTCTAATGTTTACATTTGTCATGTCCATGTCTTTTTTTTCTGTCTGATGACAGCGATACTGACGGGAGTTGCTAACTTTTCTCTTGCTAAGCGCTGCTGTTAACTGTTGTTTTTCTTGCTGTTAGCTGCTTTTAGCCAGCACTGGTGAAACCTTCTCTGAAGTAGATCAAACCTTTTTGGTCTCGGATACTCACTCAAAAACTCTCATACAATGTGAGAATGTAATCAAACTTTTTTTAAGTGGGAAAGTGTGATTTTTAGGATACTCGATCCTAATGTTAGCTGGCATAATGTTAGCTAATGTTAGCTTAAAACCAGCTGTTATTGTTGGTTAGCTGGCTTCTTGTCAGCTGTCACATCTGCTGAAAAGAAGTAACTGCCACAATATCAGGAACAAATAAAAATTTTATGCGTGTTTTTGTGTGTCAATTCAGGAGAGGAAGTTTGAGTCAAGGAAGAGGATGAGGTATAAATGAGGGAGCGGAACAAAATCGCGAGAAAGAGATTATGGAATTATACATGCTCAAATGTCAAATAGTCATGTATAGTTTGGAAGAGCTAATTCATTAAATTACAAGTAACCCATAAGGTGTACTATATGTGCACCAAGTCTCTAGCCACATACTTGGTGGAACGGCAATGGCCATCTCTTTAAATGGCAACAACACACAGGCTACAACCCCTGTTAATGTGCTGACATTTGAACCTATGCTTCATCAGTCACCATTTTTAGGTGGTTACATGAAAACTAAATAGCCATATTTGGAAAACCTACACCCCTGTAAAAGCAGTGTTTATGCAACATTACTGCATAAATCGAGTGTATTAACATTCAACAATTCGTCCACAATTGTGGGAGTTCCTGCTGCAACAGGTGTCTCCCATAGCACATTTTGCCATAATGACTCACACCGGGACAGCTGCACAGGTTTAAACTCAAAAACAAAACAATACCAGCTAGACTATGACTTGGAAACAACAGTACTGGTCGGTGGTTTAAGAAGTTAATATCACCCAGCTATCTCTCATATCATCACCCCTAAAGCGGTGGGAAAAAAGACAAATCATGACCCTATCATATGCTATTTGAGATACAGAGTCAATTAACAGAAATCACGTTGCCTCCCTTTCCCCTTTCCTTATCAATCTGACACCCTGGATTCCGTTCCAGATGATCCTTAATGTCTTCCTGCTTCATGCTCATTCCTCAGATTCACAGACAGGCTGTTATGGCTCCCTTGGCAGACTGAGTTGTTGTTTTTGCTTTAGGGCAGTTCAGCCCAAGTTTCTAAAGGAGTGTGGCTCACCAAACTGGCGCCATACTCACCAGGTCATCGTGAACCTTTATTCTCAAACCTCAGGGAGACCAATCCGCCTCACCACCAAGACTGAGTAATGAAATTTAACTGCATTAAATTGGCTGCAATAGTCAGGAAATGTCACAAAAACAAAGTTGTCCTTCATCAGTTTCACCATTCTGGGAAGCTATTGTAGTGGAGTAACTTTCATGCCCTGTCCCTATGAATTGAATGGCCTGACATGGCATTTTTTTCATGTTTTTAAACCTTTACCTCCTTGCCTTCCCTATAAGGGACTGTGCCAAAATTTTAAAACTGATTTGATACTTAAATGCTATTTCAGAAATCAACAGAAACACAAAATACTCTGGCAACACTTGAACTCTGGCTATCACATGTTTATGCAAGTTATACCAAGTTTAGCTCCATTTCCAAACAATTACTTTCCCATGTGACTTAACAGCATTCTCAATTATGTGTCAGAGGAAACTGATTTTCTCTCAGATGGGTTTATTTGTTATGTTTCACAATTACTTAAGAAACTTATTTACTATTTATAGTTTAGCTTTTCTAAAGTCGGCCAATTATTGGTCAGTAAACCAATAAAATGTAAGCCGGGGTAGGGCTTGGCAGCCTGGAAACCGAAAAAGTAGAGGTTATCCTTCCATGATGGTCAAAGTAACGAAGGGTGTCTTTTAACTCAAATAATGCTCCTTTAAAAAATAAAATGGAACCAAATCCTTTTGATGCCTCAAAACCAGTAAAACCTAATACTATGAAACCAAGGTAATAACGAGGCAGATGGGACTCAGAAGGATAATCCTCAAGACTATTATATCCTCCTGAGAACCAAGGAGAAAAGAATCTTCCCATTTAACTTTTTTATGATTTCCTGCCTCTTTGGAGGCAGGAAATCATAAAAAAATCAAACACATGACATATTAATATAAAGCCCAGGATGTCCAAGTCAAAAGATATAGACTAAAATCAAATGTTGATTACAGAGGACATAAATGAATAAGCTGGTTCTTAGGATGATATGGGAGACAAAGGTTCAACTCCCATCACGCCCATTTTTGTTTAGTCCCAGACTTCATCAGTCCAAATTCTTTCAGGTAAAGATCAAATATGCATGCCTTGAACTAACCTTTTTTTTTTTTAAATCTTGAATATTTGAGCCTCCAAATCAATAAAGGTAGTATATGAGTGCTAACAATTAATGGAAGCACTTTGGAAAACATTGAGGAATCCAGTTAAGAGATCAGTTTACACTCAACCATCAGATCCTTTAGAAACACCATCTCTGTCCTTCCCCCTTACCTTTAGGGATGCTGATCTTGAAGTCCAGGTCCCTCTCCTCCAGGTGGTACAAAGCGACTTCCTGTAACCTGGCTCGCTCCAGCTCTGATAGGCTCTGGATGGGAACTGGCTGTAACCGCACGCTCTGTCCCAACATGTTGGCCCACGTGTGATCCCCCTGCAGAGAAAAGAGAAGGTTAAAGGATACAGAGGATACAGAAATCTCCACTGACATGCAATCTCTGACCATTGCCAACCAACCATCAACTACTTAAAGGCAAAAAAAATCTTCAAAAGCAAAAACAGAACATTCAGCTGTGATTAAGCACACATTTATGTGCTTTGTTTTTCTCACTGTGTAACAAGATAAAAAAGACTGTTTCTCATCAAAAATGTCAGCGTGTTCATTTGTTTTCACTAGTCTTAAGCCTGTATTTATTTTTATTCTTAGCCTTTTATTACAAAAACCTATTGTGATGCCCTTTTTGTCTGTTGACCTTGAGATCTTTGCACAGTGAAAGCTCATTAAATCTCTGCAGACACAACCTGACCTTTTAAAATAGGGGGAAATCCACAAGTTTAACACAGGAAGTCTGCATTTGTCAGAACAACAAACCAAAATTACATTGCACATTTTATACTAAGTCTTCTGTGGCTCTAGAGGAGCCTGTTTATAAGGTTTATTGGGGCCAATCTTGGTTTATAAAACTGCTTGATTAAAAAAATAACTCAACTTTAGTAATTTCAAAGAATAACCATTTCTAATTCATACAAAGAAAGAAAAAACAAAACAAAGAAAACTAGAAACATTGTGTCAAGGATTTCTATTAGTGCATCAATAAACAGAAGCACTATAAGAAGTAACCATTACCAACTGAAACTCCAGATTAGTCTGCTTTACTCATATTGATAAAATGTTATTAATCAAAAGGTGTTCTGATTTCTTTAAATCGGTCTTTGCTTAGAGCCTAGATATCCCCCTTAATTCTCTAGCAGGCAGCCAAACATCTTTGCAGTGAGCACTGGCTAAAGCTGGAAAACATTAAGATTATACAGCAGTGTACGAACAGGACCTGAAATCTGCTTTTAAAAATGAATTTTCACCACTCCTCATTTAAATATTTATCTTCTGTAAGATCATTTAAAAACACACCACACTATCAATGCCCTAGCAATCTCTCAATGATCATTTCAAGGTGAGAATTTTAAATTTTCAAGTAACTTGGAGGGATTGAGGAAACATCTAAATCAATCCCAAAGCAAGTTTTGCAGTTTTCACATTTTTGTGATTTTTTCCCTAACATTAACCTGTATTATTTAATGTAAGTAAGGCTTTTTTGTCCATTGCGGCATCAGTTTGAAGCCCAAAATATTAAAATGTTACTATCTCTGTAAGGTGGTAAGCTTGAACTGCACAGTTTAAACATAAAGTCACAGATGGTATACATTGTAATGTATCATTATACACACACTATATATTCTCATGCTCCTTAGTTTACTTGAAGGCCCGAAGTGTTTAAGAAGTACTTCTTTGCTGTGGTAAACATTTCAGTGGTCGAGACATAGTCACAGATCGTACAAGCATTAGCTGAAAGTCTTTTGAAAGCATAGTAAGCGTTAGGGCTGATCTCAGTTTCTCTTTGGAAATGTGGAGAACATTAAATTTTAACCTCAACACTGTTTACCTTCGACTAGATTCTCACCAAGCAGCAGGTAAGAGGGCAAGGAGCTAAATCACAGAGCTAATAAATAAGGATGGAGATGGAGAGTAGAAGAAGAATGGTAGAATCAAGAGATTTTAAGAGATGCTAAGAACAGGAAAAACAATATTAAGTGAATACTGAGAGGAAGCACAGGGGGGTAACGGGGGGGATGTTTGATGGAGGGATGAAGCGGCTGCAGGTTAATAAGAACCAGACAATCGCATTCCAGATCTTAAGTCTGTGCTTTACAACCCGTTCACCCTGTCAGACAAACATGTGTTTCTAATATATGCATGCTGTGTGACTGTTTTCGGAGAGCCTAAGCGTATAGGAACTGTGCAAATCAAGTAACCAGTACATCCAAACTGTACCGTGGTCTTTAGCAACTCATTGATTTACTTCTACGATCTGAGGTGACTTCAAACCACCTCTGTTTGCCACGATGCCAATGGTGTTTGTTCTGGTTCACCACATTGGGGTTAGGTTCCCCACTCTGGTTGGAGGATTGTGCCAACTTCTGTAATCTTTTAGTTTGTAAAAATTACGTCCAGATGGGGTAACTTTACATCTTTGTGCCTCAAATTCTTGTGGCGTGTGGTTAAATGAAACCGCATGGGAAGTTTGTAGGGTAACGTCTCTTTGTTAAAAACTAAAGGAGATCCGAAACATGACAAGAAGGTTCTAAGCCAAGAAGATCTAAAACCCCCACTCCTTTAGACTTTAACTATGCATTGTATTCAATAATCATTTACAGTGTTTTGGAGGAAATAATATTCTCCACAGGTGTCAGATACAATCAGCAGGAAAAAAGTAAAATATGACAAAAAATGTAAAAGAGAAGAACTTTATACTGAAAAACTATAAACTAATAGGATCATATTTAGTGACAATATGTTTCTCTGCTGATTATTCTAAAAAAAACCTGACAAACTGTTGGTCAACTCCCAAACTAAAGCTGAACTTAATGAAACTTGGTGAAAAGCTGGAACATGGTGTCAAGGTTGACCTACTCGTCGTCCACACCCTCCTCCTCCCTGACCTCCAAATTTGGATTGTTTTGTATATAAGAGTAGTTCTGTTCAGCAACACAAATCAGAAGATTAAAGGTTGTGATTACAGAGCTAATAACTGCTGTGAGATTAGTTTTAAGAGAGGACTTGTACTTTCTAATAACTCCACTGCCGTCTAAAAAAACTGGCTGCAGTTCAGGGTGTAGCAGATGGCGCTCATGAGCTAGTCCCAAATGAAATGGCCAGTAGACCCAACCCACTTTTTATTTTAGAGTCCAGAAAAAGAGCACTGATATTATGTTTATGGATTTTAATTGTTCCCATAAACACTAGCATGCTGCTAATGCATTCCAGTTGGTCTAGTAAGGTTTTACAAACATTTATAAACAACAGATCATATGAGAATTGTGGTTAAATCGCAACAGAAATGTGTACATGTGTCCAAGAAACAGCTTGTGGTGGTCAAATGTTAACCGCTATCAGGATATAGATAACAGATTAAAATTAAAGTGCCATAAAGTGGTTCGTTGTACCTGGAGGTCAAGTTCAAGGTTCGTATGATAGGTTGATATAAACATTTATGACAACTTTTTATACATAAAAATATTCAGTAATTATGCCTTCACACTTCTCACAGTTGTGTTATTTCTAGTGTCTTCTCGCTTCATGTTATCTTTTCATTTTTGTTCTCTGAAGGTCTCGCTGTGCACGATGTGAGTGTGGAAACAGATCCACGTGTGGATGATTTTCTCATGACTAAATGCAGACTGCACAGCGTGATTGGACAAAATTACTTTGCTCTTAATGCTAAACACAACCAGACAAATAGGCTGTGGTGAAAGTGAAATGATGAATGGTGAAAGCTGCCCACAAAAGAGCGCTGAGGCCTCATCCACATTTTCTAAAGCTGGTAACATGGACTCACTCAAAGCAGCAGGGTTCAGTGGAAAACAATACCACAGGCAATATGGTTTGCTGTTTGAAATGCCAAACTTTAGACATGACATTTAAGTTAAATGTCATATCTCATGAGCAGTTTTTAAACCTATACATTATGTGTATTTTCTCTCTTGCTGTGGTGGATGTTTGAATGGTCTCACCACACATTCAGGATGGATCAACATATCTCAAACTCTGCTTTCATGAACAATTTCAGTTGTGCTCAGAAGTTTAAACATAAGCTGTTCTTTTTTCAGTGTTAAATGACTGTGCAGCATACATCTTTGATTTAAATCAATAAAATAAACAAGAATTGGTGAACAAGTTTGTATTTATTTTGGATTTTCTCTACACAGGTTCAAATGTATGCATGCAGGCCCAAATACATTCACATCCCGACTAATATTTGAATAAATGTCCCTTAGCAAGTTGCACCTAAATCAAGTTTCTTATGGTTTGGCCAATACTTTGGTATTTTTGGCTTTTTGGTGGCCTTGGACTTTTCCATCGTCCCGAGTATTGGTCAATCCTATGAGTGTCAAACAAATCGTTTTTATGTTAGCAAAGAGAAGCTACCAGTTGTAGCAATCATGATCACTAATGAGAAGTATAGGCCTTGGCCTTGACAAGTTAAAATACATTGCAGGTCCTTCAGCACCACTTATTAAAAAATTTAAGTGAGTGTGTGTATTTATTTGAGCCAGTATGTATTTTAAATCAATCTCCTATGACTTGTGGTCCATAGAAAGAAAACAAATCTCATAGGAAGATGATAAAAAAAGATAAAATACACCCAAATACTTTTGCACACCAATTCTTGTTTTTCTAAAGTCAGAAAGATGTATACTCTTTCCACTGTGGAAAAAGAACAGTTCAAAGAAGTCATTAAAAACCCCAAATTACCACGACATTCATGCCCGTGATGTAAACTGCTGACCACAACTGTAAGTACTGAGATTCGTTCACTGGGAAGAAAATCTAATGGTTGCTTCTGCAAGTCATTGGTGATTTTTTTTTTGGGGGGGGGGTTTGTTTGTTTTTTTACTACGGTGGCCACTCCCATAGCTGTTAAGGTCAGTGGTCTGGAATACCATGCCAGTCTTTTTCTTCTCGACTGGACACTAGTACCAAAAACTCTAGAAACTCGTGCAGAGTGCCCGGTATTAACCCCTATTGGCAATCTCGCCTTGGGAACATCTGACTCTGTCATCCTGTGAGTCATTAAGAGTCACAGGGGGGAAGCTATGAATCATTTGTGAGACATCATGTGAGTTATTCAGCTCACGTGGGTTCAGGTGAAAGTTGAAAACCAAGTCGAGCTGCCTTAAATTCAAGCCCTTAATGCTGCCATGATCTGGATGATCATTGTGGCTAATATTACCAAAATATGCAAACTTTAGCAAGTTAATATTTTGTAATCTTCGAAGGCTACATTTTAGCATCTACCCTGTTATTACCAGCTGTGATCCCAGTATCTGCTTCCCCAGTGTTAAACAATCTCACTCTGCTTCAACCATGTTTAAAATAATTATGTTCACCAACCACAATCCAGCGTTTCTACAAATCAGTAAGTGAGTGCTGCTATTCATGACGTTCTGATTACATCAAATCGGCAATCAATGTTTCAAAAGTCCATCATTTATGGTAAAGGTTGTCAGGAATGTTTGGTAAATGTTGAGTCACTCGGCTACAGATACAATTTTATTTTCATTAATAATGTGTGGGAAATGTGCCATGTCTGGCTCTGTGCTCTTTTTCCACTTGCGATACAAAAATTTCACTGATGTAAAACTAACTAGAAATCACTGTAATCTAAACTCAAGATTATTCTACACAAAGTATTTGATCGTAGTAACTACTTTCCAATCTTTCCAATCCATTTCACCATGAAAACGAGGAGAAAAAAGATTTAAAAAGAGTATTGTTGACATAATTGACTATTAAAATAAGACTCTGTAGGTTTTCTCTTTTTGTACAATCATGAGTTTTCAATACCAGGAACCAGGAAATGAGGCATTGCAGCCACATGAAAGACAAACCACACAGGAAGGTAGCAGAAAGTGGAATACAATGACCTAAACCTCTCATTACTGATTTTAGACAGTAAAAGAAAAGCTTTTTCTTTTTTCCCCAGATGTTTACCAAAATAAACTCTGACTTCTCGCAGAACTTGAAAATGTGATGACATATAAACACATAAGAGATGAGACCTTGCGGAGCTTCAAAGAAGTAAATCAGCAGATCAAACAGGACACTGATCACTGCAATCAAGGACGTGTTGTTCAAAGCAGCACCTGCTAAAACTGGGCCCGTTTTTGAGTTTGCATTTAAAAGCAGGTCATATAACCTTGTTCTGATGCTGTGCCCCCCGTCTGATGACACAACACAGTAAGAAACATGGAGAGAGGTGAGAGCTCTCGGATGCTTTTCACTCCACCTCTGTGCTCACCTCTCCAACATGCTGCTGTTTTGTGTGTAGTCGTCTCTCCCTTGGGTGCTTCTCACCCTGCACATCATTAACCTCAGCATTTTATTCTGCCCCCCACCCACCTCCTACCTTCTTGGCCAAACTGTGCAAATGAGGCAAAGATAAATACTGCCTCTCGTTCTCATTCATTAGCAGGAGGTGAGGAGGTGGTTCATTTTTCCTGAATTACAAGAACATTTTAATTGTTTCCATTAACATAATAACATTGCTTATTTATTTGCTGAGACGACTATTGATTCCCCGTTCAACCAAACATCTGGGAATGCTTGAAAACTAGAGTGTATGTAAAACTGTAATGTAATGTGTGTTAATAAAGCTATGACAAATATACTGCAATTGGCCACAATTTTAAACCCATGCAGGGTCGAATTATCAGCCGGAAAAAGCAAGAATTATCCCTGAATCCCAAAAAACTGTTGAAGTCATTTTATTAATGATTTTTTTTTTTTTTTTGGGCTGACATACAGCAGGGATTTTCAAACTGTTCAGGTCCAAGGAAAAGTTACAGAGGAGAAAATGTTCAGGGTGGTCAATGATTCCTTAAAGACCCCCTTGTGGAGCAACAATAATATTTTTCCTTACAGAGTGACCCTGTGTAAAACAATTTTTCTTTTTTGTATTTTGCATAATATCCTGATGCTTATACTGCCAATGTGTACAAAATATGTATTTTATCAGACTTTGATTTTGTGATCAGGACAACGACATTAATAATTTTGATTAAAGGCGATAATCAAGTAAAAACATTTGATACATATGAAAAAAGATTTTTCTCGTTCTTCTTCAACTATAGACTCTAAACAACGGTGTACTCAAACCACATGATCCATACTGTGCATGAGTGCTCTCACCCCAACCGGTCGCAGCAGATGGCCCCGCCCCTCCCTGGGCCTGGTTCTGCCGGAGGTTTCTTCCTGTTAAAAGGGAGTTTTTCCTTCCCACTGTCACCAAAGTGCTTGCTCAGAGGGGGTCATATGATTGTTGGGTTTTTCCTCTGTATGTATTATTGTAGGGTCTACCTTACAATATAAAGCGCCTTGAGGCGACTGCTGTTGTGATTTGGCGCTGTATAAATAAAACTGAATTGAATTGAGTGTGCTTGACCTCCCCCTGTTGTCCTGTGTGGTTCATCTATGGTATTACTGGGTAGATTTCTCAGACCTGGTTCAGTTGTATTATTGTGGGGTCTTCACCTTAGAAATTGAACCCGCCTGAGAAAACCTAAAGCTGTAGGTGGTACCACATACTTAAGCTCAGTATGAAAAAAGGTGAGCTGTAGAGGGGTTACAGGTATTCTCAGGCACAGTAAAAGGCAACCAAGCTTGGTGTACGTACACCCTGAGAACCTCTTAATATAATGCTATTACAGTATTTTTCTCTAAATCAGGGATATATCTTGTAGAGGGGCCCTGTGCAAGCCTGACACCATTTAGTTCATACTGTGCCTTTATGGATATACAAGTTTTAAATGACCATGGAAATTGACGAACCCCCCGGACAGGTCTAAGAGGGAGTAGAAAGGAAACTGAGCTGGACCAGTTTTGAGAAGGTGTATTAGCACCAGAGAGATTTATGTAGGAGACATCTGGTGGTCATGCAAAGACATGCATGTAAGAGTACATCTGATAAACCACAGCATCAAAAAGCAAAAGTTTAGAGCATATCATAAAGAAAATGTTAAGTCAAAAAATGAGTATGAAACTCATTGGTCACAGTTGAGTTTGACTGTATTTAACTGGGAAACAACAAATGCTATACATCCATTCAGCGTCCTGTGGAGATGTGTATGGCGCTAACAACTAATAACAGCCATTCAGTCCACTGCATATATATACCAAATACCATTACAAACTGACAGGTACGGATGTATGCGAATTGCGTGTGACTGGTTGAACACACAAAGTTCTCTATAATAGCAAAAGCTATATTACTAATTTCACTCTCCTTCACGGCTGTTTGAAAATGTAGAAATCTGATACAGCTTCCTTCTTCAAATTTAAAATATCCACAAGGAAGGAGTATAGAGAACATGTTCTTTGGATGCCCAGTTCTTTAGTAAACACAGCATTTTATCTGTTCATGCTGCCCTAATGGCTTTGCCGCTTCACTGGTGAGGGACAATAAGAATCCCGTAGGCTCTCTGTAAAGCTTAAGTTATAAATAGGTCTAATATATAAACTGATCCTTTCTGTCCTAATGCTGTTATATGGAGTTTTATGAAGTAAGTGCCACAAGGGACAAGTGGATAAAGCTGGTCTACAAAATAATATAGTGTATTTAATAATTAAAATACCAAAATCCTAGTAGGAAAAGACAAAGTGACATTGGAAAGCAGATTTCCAGCTTGTTCAAAACCCCAATCTCGTTTGAAAAGAATGAAACAGTTCGTGAAAACACAAATGACTTTTTTATTTCCTCCTTTCCTTTCAGTATGTTAAACACACACACATGCAAATAATACGTGCAGTACCTTCTGTGGTTCCTTGATCCTTTCTAATGAAGGAACATTATGTTCACATTATGCAGCTCCACGTCTTGTTTTTCTTAGAATAAATAAGGAACGGCGGCTGGTCTAATTAGGATGTTGTCAAAAACCACCTCACAGAGTGAGCTTCACATACATTAGTATGCAAAGATACTTGCTTGTTCACTGACAGGAAGAGACACGCACACACACATGCGCAAACATACACACACACACGTAAACAGACAGGCAGAGCTAATAGGCCCCTTGGCAGTGCTAAAGACTTACGGCCGAGCCACAAAAACGGATCCTGCGTCGACACAGCAGTGCTATTGTGTCAGTCCTGACTGAACTGGCATGTTGCCACACACACACACACACACAAAAGACTAAACTACACTCTAGTCTTCATCCTAAAATGTCTAATTTTTTACATCATAAATGTGCTTTTCATCTGCAAAGGTAAGTCAAGTCCCCAGTAAGCAGCTGTGTAAATACATGTCCCCACAATATCAGCAAAACAAGTACACACACACACATAATTTAGAAGCGATTACACTCTAGTCTTCATCCTGTCACGTAATGTGAAATGTTTTAGATTATAAGGATGCGCTTTTCATCACCAAAAGTAGTCGAGTCCTCATAAATCTGTATGTCCCCACTGTATGAGTAATGCAAGTATACAACCACAGATAATATGTTTTTATCCCTACAGAAGACATTACACTCTGTTCTTCACTCTAAAATGTTACATTTTACATGCTTTATGTCCCCAACAATAAAGACAGGTCCCCACAGACTGAGCTTGTTATCACTTTTATGTCTCGAGTTATACAAGCAGAGAAACACTCTGGGATTTTAAGGGGCTCACACAGACTCCTTGCTGTCTGAAACTCAAAGCTTAGCCAGCAGATGAATACAAATAGAAGTGGATTCATAGGATGATGCTGAAACTTTGCTTATGCATGCACATGTTATGTGAGGTGTTATTTGCAGCATAAATAAGTGAGACTTTTAACTGACTACATTTGAAGACTTTTGTAAAAAAAAAAAGGGAAAAAAAAGTTTTTTTTCCTTGTGTTTCTCACGAGTGCCAGATTATTTCACGGTTTTCCTTTCCCCCAAAGCGTGACCTAATTTGAGGCGATTAATTAAATAAGCTTATTTACAATCTTCAAATGACTGAATTAATGGTGTTTACGAAATAATGTTCCCGCCTAATTATAGCTAATGGAGCTCCCACAACATTTGCTGTTTCTACGAACTGTTTAGGAAACATGAGAGTTTTATTTTAGGCATAATATCAGACTTTTCCGGGGAAGCACAGGAGATATTTAAGGTGTAATGAAACATCCTGTAGCTTTAGATTTTCTCTTTACATAAGCACACTGCCATGGTCTCAAAATGATCTGAATAAAATGATAAATTTAGAGAAAGTCATTAAGAAAAGACATGCATCATCACTCAGGTCTCTGACAGGTAACAGAACCACTGAAAATTTACAACAGACAGGTACAGCAGCAGATGGCAAAGTGCGCTTGCTTCAACCCTCAAACAAACACGAAGTCTGTACCTGTATTGGGGTGTCTTTCAATCAAAATGCAACAGGTGGTCCTCCAGATTTCTGAGCCTCCTTGTATCCAGACTTTGGTCAGAGAAAAAGCCGCATATCAGCTCTGAGCTGAATGAAAGTGACGACTAGGAGTTAATGCGGAAAGTGGCCGAATGGGATATACACAGAGTGTGAGAGAGAGGAGGGCACGGGGGAATGGGGAGGGCTGAGAATGAGTTAGCTTACGAGAGCAGGAGGAGGAGGAGTGGCGCATGCTGACTTGACTTTCAGGAACTGAAAACATAAACACAAGACAGAGAAAAAGAGGAGGAAACAAAAAAGGGGCAATGAAGGGAGAGGAAGAGGTGATGGAAAGAGGAAGGGAGAATGAAGAAGTGTCAGGGAACAAGGAAGGAGAGGCAATGGAGAGAAAGACGGGGCATAAATGGAAACAAGTAGTTAGAAAATGAGCAAAGGTAAGGGCAGGAGGAAGGTGTAGGAGTGGTAAATGGGGAAGAGGCTAAGGAGAGCATAGAAGAGATAGAAAAATAAGTAGAAAAGGAGTATAAGGTTAGAAGAAGAATACAGGAAACAAAATGCAGAGGACAAAAGGGAAAGTGTGAAGGGTCTTAAAAGGAGATGAAAATGAGATAGGACAGGGACACAGGAAAGAGGACAAGATATACACGGGAAATTAGAAGATAGACAAGTTAAACTGAGATATAAGAAAGAAAAATAGAAGTGATGAAAAAGGGCGTATAAGATAAAAGTGACAGGGCGGGATGGTAGAAAAAGGCGAGAGAGTGTTAATTCAGGAAACAGGAAAGGAGGCTGATAAGAAGAAATAGTTACATAAAGAGAAGAAGGGGAAAAAATAAGAAGGTGGTAAGCTGATGAAGTGGGTAAAAAAGAGGCAAGGTTTTGGAGGATGACTTGAGGAAAGGAGGTAGAGAGGAGGGACGCGGTAGATAGAGAAGAAGCGCCTGAAGGAGGGAAGTAAGTAAATGGAGGGAGGGAGGGACTGAGTAGGAGGAGGATTAAAACGACAGGATAAAAGCTCTATAAAAAGGACAGACAGGACAGCGGAGCTCAGAAGAAAAATAGAAAAGGAGTAGTCGACCAGAGGAAGAATACTACAGCATAGTACATCTACTCAAGTGTGAGCTGATCCTCTATGAGGATATTAAAAGCTGCCCGAGAACCAGATCTGACCCAGTAAAGTCAAATCCAGGGAATAACAGTTACCATGTTTCCAAGATAGTGGTCTTCCTTTTTCCCAGCTCCATCTTCTCTCCATTATTATTGCACCCGCTCTGTCCCTCTATCAGCCACAGTCCCTGCATCTAAAGACCTCTCTGTCACCTTTACCCTCCTGCCAATCCTTCTCTCTCACTGTACGCAGCAGTAGCTGAGTTTCTACCAGCCGCCTGTTGGCCAACAGCACAGGAGGCACCAAACATTTTGATGTTGAATAACTAGTGGCTGGCACTAATTTCTCAACTTCTAGTCATGGTTGAAAAATAGCAACAAAATGAACCAATGTTGCGGGCGTTACCATGACGCTGGTTTGAGGGAGTTCTTACAGAGATTATACTGTGTTTCCCAACAAAAAAAAAACGTGTTCAAGAAGGGTGTTCTACTAATAAAATAAATAAAGTTTCTTAGTCGAAAGACTGAAAAGAGAGAATTCCTGACAGGCTCCGGTAATATTAGTCTGTGTACAAGGAGTAGACATTCAGTGGATATCTGTTCACAGCCACGTACTAACCATATTAGTTGTTGCTGTTTTAGAAAAACAAAAACATATTCATTTTATTCCTTCTTTGGAATAATCTGATCTATATTTGTCACTTTGTAAGAGATTGATGTGATCTTTATTCCATGTGAAAGTAACACTGACATCCATCCTTCAACTATGACCAGTTTTGAAGGGGAGAGGACACTAGCATCTCATGTCTGCCGGATCTTTGCAACCATTTTCCCACTGGCAGCTACAAAAAAAAAAAAAAAAATCCAGATGCCACTCACAACCATTCAGCGAATAGTCGATCTTCCTTTTGTTACTTGTGGCTGCCATGTGGTTGCTAACCGGTCCCTAGGGTGCTAGCTGTCTGTTAGGGTTCACCATGGCTAATATTAACTCACTGAGCTCGACTTCTTGACCGAGTTTGTACTTTCTAGAGCATTTTAATACAGTTCCAGTTAAGGTATATACAGTTTATGTATTCAGCTTGTTAACCACAATTACTAGCTTTAACCAATATCTTACTTTTTACCACTCACAGCCAATTATGCTAACTTCTGCCTCCAAATAGCTAACATAGCAATGTCAAAAAAAGGCTAATGTCACCCTGTGAAGTTAAATAAGTAACAAACAAGAAATTCTCAGCATTTAATTTGAAATAAGAAAAATAAACAGAAAACTTGCTCTCCAGTGTCATACTAATTTGACCAACAACACTAAACTCGAGGTTTCAAAATCCATGTTCACAAACGGAGGACTTACTAGCCATGCGCTAGCTACGCAGAACCTAGGTCACCAACAGCTGGAGGGACATGCTATTCAATATGGATCCAGACCAATTAGATTTTAATGGACTTTTTTCACTCTGCGCAGGGTTTTTTTTTGTATTATTTACAGTTATTTTAATGTGTACAGCTTTTTTCTTTGCAGTAGTCACTGGAGGTACACAGATCAAAATGCATTGTAACTTACCCTCCGTGATGCCACTCAGCCTATCAAATTATTTCTACAAAGCAATGATGCGAATGTGCACATGCGTGAAAACAAAACTTAGCTGGGTGTCCAAATACATAAGTGAAAGAAAAGAGGGGGTTAAACCTGTTGTTATTTTTGTTGAGATTTTTTTTACATGTGAAGTGTAGTTATGGACAAAAAAGAAACTCAAACTTGACTTCTTTTTTTAATGAAGCACTTAACATTTATTTTATAATTTATTTTGTTGCTGAAGAGCCCTCTGGTTCATATTGAAAGTAACTAAACGCTGCTGAAATGCTACTGAATTGTACTTTCTTCCGTTTACTTGACAGCCAGTTGTTGTTGACATAAAGGCATTGATGCCACTATTAGGCCAATCAAAATATATTCTGCACTGAATTATGATGCATGTGGAACTTTAAGATATTCTCTGTTGGAGGAAATTTTCTCAAACTGTAAATTTCAATTGAATACCTAATGTAGAAGCTTCTCCCTTATTTCCAGGTATAAGGAGTGACTCATCCACCTGGAAATTTATACTCACCACAAACATATTTGACATTGAAACATTCCTAAGAATACAGTTTGGCTGTCTGGGAACATAACTTTCATAAGACATGGATGATGTACCAGGCAGTGCTGGGCAAGTAGCAACTGAACCACAACAGTCGAGTTGGGGCTTGTAATAAGGAGTCGACACCAAAATGCTTGGATACTTCCCAGTGATGCAGAACTTGTGGGCATTATCAGTTACCATCACTACTCCTTTAACCAAATATTATTACTGACCTTCCACTAAACATAAGTCTTGTTTTAAGAGCAAGAGCAAAACAGGAAGCGTCTGGCTACATTATTCGCTCTATTATAGGTTAATCTGTACTCAAATTATCAGCACCTAAAGTTCAAAAGGTAGGTATTAAATGCTATGATAACCAATAAATTGACTAAATCCTGCAAGAAGATTCCATCATGCTATCCAGATTCCTCCTAATAGCTGTGAGGAGGCCAGTGTGCGAACAGCCGTGAAAACACACATGAAAACACGTGTGGAAAATGACCATCGGGACTCCCATTTGTGAGGCCCAAGTAACAGCAGCTAAACCACTTGACACTTCTGACCCCTAAAGGTCAACAGTGGCAAGAGGTCAGATTTAATGAGCGTTATTACTTTGTGAGGGCGGACAAAAACACGAGATAAGGACGTCAAAGTATTACAAGTAAACTGCCGAGTCATAGCACAAGGGTGAAGACTAAACAAATGCAAAGGAACATAGAACCGCACAAACAGTAATAAAATGAAAACACTGTGACGTTTAACCTGACAGCCTGTTCTTGAATGTTCTTGTAGCCAGTATGTTTCGCTTTGAAGCTGCCAAAAAAACTTCAAACCTCCCTACTGAGTATCAAGAAGTGTAGGAGTGCCCCTGGAGTCTGTTAAAGTTGACGTAAGAAAAATATGATCCAGACTTAGCCCTTTATCATTTTCATGGAGTGTTTATTCATGCTGTACCTAATATTATTTTTTTCTTGAAATGCAACAACTGAATCCAGTTATTTAGAGATTGAGCATGCACCTCTCTCAACCTCCAGTCGACCAAAGTCACTTCGAAGACAACAGCTGACTACAGACTTGGTCCTGGTCTTTGAAGCAACTATTTCAAACGCAACAAGACTGCAAGTTGCACACAGTTGCAATAATTTTGGTCATCCTGTGGTCTCTGTGGGCTGTGTCATATCATATGATTCAGGATAATATTGGTAAATAGTTTTAGGTGATTAAAAAAAACTGTCACGATAGCAACACCATGCACTTGTGTTCCCTGTTGCATGCAATAATGAGAAAAGCCCATGCATGTCTGAGACTGAGAGCAGCATGTCAACTTCAGATGATGATTTCATATGTAAAAAGAGAGCTACTTCAACAACTTCCAACAAAGCACAGTAGTTTTTTTTTTTAAAAAATGCATGAAAACTGTTCCTGCTAATGGTGAATACAACAAACATTTTTCACTATTTGAACCAAAATAAACACACTTGTATATCCTCACGTGCCCTCAAGGCCATGAGGGCACGTGAGGATATACAAGCAGCTGGTAATGACTCCTGCTCAACTGCGTTTCATATGACAGGAAGATCAAACGGTGAATGAAAATTACTGATATGGTTACATTAAAAAGCTCAATCCAATATACAACACATAATATATATAACACATAATACCTAAAATATATACAACACACAAAGGATAAGTTACCTTAGTCATTGTTAAAATAAAGTGTGAAGTAGTGATGTTATACTTTTTACAGGTTTTACCAGTACTTTTGTGCTTACATTTGTTGTATGCTATCAATGTAAATAGTGCTGTCTCACTGCTATTGCACTGTTATGCTGTTGGCAGCTTATTTTAGTAGTCACACTTCAAATGAGTAAGTGGGTCATCAGGGACAGTAGATCATTGGAAAAGAAGGATGAAAAAAAAGAAGGATGAAAAACACCCTTCATTATCTCACACTCATAAATGCTGCTGCCGCAAACTGCAAGCAGCAATAAAAGGTCAGAAATATCATTATTGCAAATCTCCTTGAAATATCATGATAATTTATACTGCCCAACTTTAGCCTCCAACCGCTGTTCTTCAAAGTGTGACTGTTGCAATAGGGAAGTATGTTTGAAAAATATTGGTCCTAGCACAGAACCCTGTGGAACTCCATGACCAACTTTTGTGTGTGAGGAAGACTCCTCATTTACATGAACATGTTGAAATGTATCAGATAAATCTCACTTAATCCAGTGCTGTGCGTTTCCTCTAATCCCTGTGGTGTACTCCACTCTATGTAGGCAAAAGTAATTAACACCATAACTCAGGAACAGGAATATTTGTGACGCTAATCTTTGGTGCCCATTTACTGAAGTAAGTATATTATCCACAAATATATTATGGATATAAACAGCTGGCAGGCAAACAACTGCACGTCAGTGGTCCCACATGATCAAAGCTTAACTTTTTATGGTTTAATGGTAGGGCAACTATCATGGAAAAAAAATCAAACTGACAATAAATGTATCAAATTAAGGTAATAAATCTTGCCAAGATCCAAACCACGCCTTTTTCTCCAGGTAACATGAAGTAGAGTCTGAATGCAGCTAAACTCTTCAGACGTTTGTTGCTGCTGATAGGAGAAATGGCACATGGATATCAGTTTTTTTCAGAGAAATTCTCTTGTTCAATTTGTATAGATTTATTGAAGGATCCGGTAGCTATTCCCTGTGGACATAGCTACTGCATGAGCTGTATTAAGACCCACTGGGATACAGAGGATCCAAAAAGAAAATACAGCTGCCCTCAATGCAGGAAAACCTTCACCCCTAGGCCTCTCCTGGAGAAAAACATCATGTTAACAGATCTAGTGGAGGAGCTGAAGAAGACTGGATTCCAAGAACTCTACCAAAAGCAGAAGCAAAAGGAACTTGAGCTGAGGCGACTAAAAATCCAGGAGACAATCCAAGATCGAGAGAAAGATGTGAAGCTACTTCAACAGGAGGCGGAGGTCATCAATGGCTCTGCTGACAAAGCAGTGGAGTACAGTCAAAAGATTTTCACAGAGCTCATCCGGCTCATCAAGAAAAGACGCAATGATGTGAAGCAGCAAATCAGATGCCAGCAGGAATCTGAACTGGGTCTAGTTAGAGAGCTTCAGGAGAAGCTGGAGCAGGAAATCACTGAGCTGAAGAGGATGGATGAGGAGCTGGAGCAGCTCTCACACACAGACCACGAGCAGTTGCTGCACAACTACCCCTCACTGTCAGCACTCAGTGAGTTTACACACTCATCCAGCATCAATATTTATCCTCAGATGTACTTTGAGGAGCTGAAAGCAGCTGTGTCAGAGACCAGAGATAAACTACAGGACATCCTGTGCGAGACATGGACAGTGGGTGCTTTTATACCAAAGACCAGAGCAGATTTCTTAAAATATTCACGTGAAATCACACTGGATCCAAGCACGGCAAACACACGGCTGTTATTATCTGCGGGGAACAGAAAGGCAACATTAATGCTGCAACATCAGTCTTACTCTAACAACCCAGGCAGATTTACTGAATATAAACAGGTCCTGAGCAAAGAGAGTCTGACTGGACGTTGCTACTGGGAGGTGGAGTGGAGAGGGAGAGGAGTCGGGGTAGCAGTTGCATACAAGAGTATCAGCAGAGCAGGTGACTCAGAACAATGTATATTTGGATTCAATGACAAATCTTGGTCACTGCGTTGTTACACAAACAGTTACATATTCTGGTGCAACAAAGTCCGCACTGACATCTCAGGTCCTCCGTCCTCTAGGATAGGAGTGTATGTGAATCACAGAACAGGTGTTCTGTCCTTCTACAGCGTCTCTGACACCATGACGCTCCTCCACACAGTCCAGACCACATTCACTGAGCCGCTCTATGCTGGACTTTTGCTTTTTTACTCTAATGAAGATAGTGCTGAGTTCTGTAAACCGAATTAGACAGATGTCATTAAGGGAAAGTTGGTTAATAATATATGTTTTGTGCAGAGACTGGCTGACAATCACACTTTATGGGTAGCAAACTCACTTATCAGTTGTTGCCGAGTGTATGATTGACTGCTATAGTTGGTTTTACACTATCAGCAATCTTAAAATCAAAAGGAACACTATTTTATTGTGTTTGGGAGAAGAATTAAAACATTTTGAGAAGATGGATTCTAAAAAATAACCATAAAAGAAATTCCACCTAACCAAGTTGTTTGTTTGTTTGCTTGTATCCAGGAGGACACCATTGGAATAAAACATGCACAATCATTAATGGTTTTAAATGCCAAAAATATAGTAAATCTTGGAAAATCTTCTGAACTTAGACTTTCTTCTTTCTATGCATGAAACCTTGTTTTTGAATGATGTGGATTGGAGCACAGAGTTTTAAAGGCCGATGTAGCTTCTTTGATCTGAACAGTGAAGCCAACATGGAAGCACCTTAAATGAGCATTCTGTTTAACGGACACAAAGGGGCCATACCTGTGGCTGCAAAAAGATGCCCAGTTCTAAGTCAAGTTAATGGGAAAACAACCCTCTGCCCTGACCTCTAAGTTACTTTCCTGATCAGTTTATGGGCTTAACCAATCATTACAGGTCATTTAAGGATGAGGAACTATGACGATCCAGCTCTTAGTCTCGTTTTACTCTTGTCACTGGAAATTTTTAACCAGTGATCATGTGGTTTCACAAACATCCTGTTTTTTATTACCAAGATGGTGAAAAATCATCTTGAGACTTCAAAATATACCTTTATGAAGAAATGGGTTATGTCTATGATTACATTCTTCAAGTATTTGTTTTCTGATTGTTTGGTTGGTTTGTTTAAAAAAAAAAAAATATATATATATATATATATAAAATATACAATATGACAACTCGTGCCAATAAAGTACCACGCGCCACTCAAACGGTCCTTATTGTATAGATGAAGAGTCAAACGATGTGTTTTGGACTTTTTTTCTTACTTAAAAAGTGAAGAATCTTTACTTTGTGTACATGGAGACAAATCAGTAAACATGACACTGGTCTGATGAATAATCATCCTCATAAAACTGAGAATAAGGGACTGGAACATCGTGACCAGAAATGACTTCATACATTACATTTTGTGAATATTTCATGAGCTGCTGTGTGACTCATTTGATGAAACTATGAAATCTCTGCAAACCAAATCAGTTTATATTTGATTCTTCTTGCTTCCACTTGTCGGTATTCAGGGCTGTGTGTAAATAAAACGTACTCACCGGTTCATGTCTTTTGATTTATGATTCTTTTCAGAATAAAATGATCCTATACAACATATTAAGAAGTCAACACAAATGTTTCATATTTTACGCCTCTTCCACTAACTCAGCGCTGGTGACCAATCTAGAACTTCTTCCACACAAAACTTCTACTTCAGAGACAAGAGATAAACTAAACGACACTGTGTGTGTGTGTGTGTGAGAGACAATAGGAGAAACATCTCACTGAAAGTCAGTGAAGTGGATATTTTACTGCTTCTGGAGCACCAAGTGGAAAGTATCTCAAAGGAAAGCTTTATAAAACACTGGGAATCGTCACCTTTCTCTTGCGTAATGCATAAATATGCTTATTGCTGTAGAAATCATCTCGACCTTTACAGCTGACCTATCCTTTGTTCCAGTGAGCTCATGGATATCTTACACTGGTCAGCTTGTTTTCTGTCTCTTCTTCCGGTTTCTCCGCATCATCTTTAATCGCTCTAACTTCCTGTAGCGCTGCCATACATTTCCAGGTCAAACATCATGAGCGGGATTGTATGGTTGCACATCTCACAGCATCAAGCTTGTGTGCTGACTCCAACTGTCTGCTTCAAAACAGGATGGATGGTCAACGGTCAACTGGCAACGCACACACACACACACACACACAAACACACACGCACAAACACACATGCACACGTCTGAAGCCAGATAGATGGTGAACTTTGTTGACAACACTGCCACCTACGGCCTATACTGTGTACAACAAAATAAGAGTCTGTGCTTTGAAACAGCACATAGACACACAGAAGGACCACAAACCCACATCGTAAATGCTTCAGTAATCATTCTTTGTTTTCCAGTCATCCTAAAATAGTTTCAGGAATGAAAAGTTCTTCTGAGCCTGAGGATTTTCTCACGTATTCCTGAGCCAGAAAATAAACACTGATATGCATGTTTAACTGCCCCTGAAAATCAAAATACCAAATCTGAAAAGAGTTTTAATCTACCAAAATCTGTATTACTCAGTGCAGCTGGTTTAAAACTCTGAGCACTGATTCTAGTTCAGACGCGTTCAAATAAAGGTTAACAGATAACAAACAGGGGAAAGTTGGCATTCATTGCTGATATGACGAGGGCTTCGCTCTTTTCACAATGAAAGAACCGGCTTTAAAATCTGCAGACATTTTTTCAATGGGCATTTATTTATTCTTCAAAAATATAATTTTTGTTTCATTGAGGTGAAAGTGTAAAAAAAACGTAGCAGGCAGCAGTTGTGACCAACTCTGCTATGACATGATGGTTCAAGGGAACTTTATTACAGTTAGGGCCATGATTTCTTGGACAATCACACAGCTTTTGTAGTTTTGCCTCTGTACACCACCACCACAGTAGATTTCAAAGCAAAGAACTGAAATGTGATTGAAATCCAGAAGTTTTGCTTTAATTCAAGGAGTTTAAAAATGTTTTCCATTAGCCGTTTTGGAATTACAGCTGTTTTTATACATAGTTCCACCTTTTCTGAGGCTCAAAACTTATTGACTGACACACAATTGACTGAGAAACAAAGTGAGAAGGCAAAGTGAGCCATGTTCTTTTATTATTCCATAACAAATTAAGCAAATAAAAGGGTTGTAGTTTATTCCAAGTGCTGAATTTGTATTTTATAGCTTTTCACTATAACTTTAAATATGAAGACCAAAGAGAAGTCAGTACAAATTCAGGAGGTCATCATCAGAGAGAGCAAAAACTTCAGGAGTGGCCAGATCAATAATCCAGGATCTAACCAAGTCAAGAACACCCAGGAGGTAGGCAGAAGGTTTACAACAAGATGTAAACCACTAGTTACACTCGGAAACAAGACGGTCAGATTAAACTTTCTAGGAAAAATAAATAATAAAAGAGCCACTGGACAAATTAACCCAAAATGAACTTGTACCAGAATGATGGGAAGGAGACGCAGAGAAACAGCTCATGACCTGAAGCATATAACATCATCTGTCAAACATTGTTATGGCACTGCCAGAAACTCAGGACCCAGTACAGACTTTAAGCCGGCAAGGCATGATTGCAGATGCTGCTCAGGTGCACCCGATTCCCCTGCAGCGGCACTGCTGACCACGCCCTGTCACATATCCCCGACTGAGGCAGGGGAGCCATCCGGCTGGACTCTGCCGCCCGCTGTGCACCGGCTGCACAGCAGGTCCCTCTGGTGCCTTAACCTCTGTCTCTAGCTGGGCAGGTGCGTGAGCTGGCGGTGGACACGGAGGTTGCTCTGCAGCCCTCCTCCAGGGAGCCGTGATGGGTGCAGGCACCTGCCAGGCATACTGTAACAAATCCACGGCAGACCGCACCACATTTTCATGCTTTTTTCAGCATAGTCTTTACCATTACAGTTGCTGTATCTCAGGCACGGCTGCAGCTTTGCAGATCGCAGCCGAACACATCATCAACAACAACAGAAACTCCAGTACAGACTTTAAGCCAGCGAGGGGTGATTGGGGATGCTGCTCAGGTGCATCCACCTCCTCTGCATAGGCACCGCAGACCACGCCCCACCACAAGAAAAATAAATGTAACTCCTAATGACTGTCATGCAAGATAAAGCTCATATTAAGCTATAATTCAGCACTTCAGTTAATTTTACTTTTTCCAACAAATTATAGACCTAACTGTTTGTTTTGGCTTATGATAAACACGGCACACCCTTCATTGCCAAATATTGATTTTTATGGGATTACAACACTTTTTACCCCCTCACATTAACCTGCACATTAGAAAAATTAGACTATTAAGCTGTGACATCTCACCAAGCATCAGTATGTGAGAATAGGTTGGTTGTGTGAACACCTGATAGATGACAAATCCAACCTCGCTCTCATTTTTCCTTTTTTTTGTTACAAACTAGCCGCTAACTTGTTGAAGGGACACAGATATAACTGGTGAGAGAGTGACTCAACAAAAACAGTGACACAAAAGCTGTTTAAGTGCTCGATCAGTGAGGACTCAGACATTTCATCTGGCACGCCTACAAAAATATTTATCACAGCTGCATTACCTAGGAAAGACAATAAAATTTAGACTTGAGCAACTGAAGTTCAAGGTAAGGTAGCATCATTAAATGTGATGCAACTATTATATTTCAAAAGGCTGAAAGGACAGAGTTCAGTGTGGATTGCATCAAATAAAACTTCTAAAACTACCGACTTACAACCTACTCTACACAGTAATTACTTTCTCCTTTTACACACACTCTCACATCTCATGTGCACAAGTATAAAAAAGTAATTGCTGTCACACACTTACGGACTTATAGTACAGCTGTGCATAGATGGAAACACACCTGGGGCACTAGTTAATGTTGCACTCTTCATTATAAAGTTAAGTGCATTAGTGGCTGCTACAGATCCCTTTTCTCATGCTTCTACATGACTGGACATCTGGCCAAGTCATGTAATGCATGAACAAGCAAAAAATAACACAGACTTAATGAGAACTGAAGAGCCAGCTGCAGCTCTCTATTTACCTGCTTGTTCCATTAAAAAGTGCTGATTTTCATTACGCTGCAAAGAGTAAACACTTATTTGTATAATAAACACATCCTGGGATATCAGAGCGGTATTAAGTTTCAAATTCTGATATCTGTTTTCCTGTAATTTATCCCTCACTTTGTTATCTGTTGCATACATGCTTGGATAGGTCACAGAGCACTTCTTCATCAGTAGATCCACAGTTATGCTTATAGAGTCAGAGGGTTTGTACAGATTTAAAAAGAGTATAACTCACATATTTCTCAATTATTAAATTCTGTTTTTAATTGTTCTGGTTTCATATTTATTTTCTGATATACTGACTTCATTCCTCTCTGTGCCACCCAATTTAAAAGTCTTGGAAATGTCTGTTTCCTTATTTTTTGCTGGATTAAGATGCTCAGCCAACATGAGCAGGAAATGCCATCATCAACAGAAAAAAACTCAAGTGAGGTACGATAGAAACCCCTTTCTTCTCCAAACAGGACATTTGTGTCCGCACCCATCATCACAATCAACACTATCATCGCTGTCCGACAGGCCCCCCCCTCCCTCACATATGTTCTGCTCCATTTGCTGCTCATGTTGGCGAGTATGCGGCGGGAAATCAATAACTTCCTGCTGAAGGAGGAAGTTGTACTAAATTTAAGTCTGCAATGACGTAAGCTTCTGCGGTTAGACAATCCTGTTTTGTGTAAGGGTTTAAATCAAATAAAAATAAATAAAGCTAGACTGAAAGGCATCTAATGAGCATCACACCAGTGCTTTTCAGGTATAGCAGTGTTTCATGCTAATTGCTACCCTCAAAATCTCATGCTAACGTACACGATGCTGATGTTAACATTGTCAGTGTGTTAAAGTAAACCCTGGTTGATACACTACCAGTCAAAAGCTTGGACACACCTTCTCATTGAATGTTTTTGTGAAATAAGTCAAAACATGTTTTATATTTTAGATTCTTCAATAACTGATAAGTGATAATAGTTAAAATCAAATTTAAAGTCCTGCTCCTCACATACAAGCGCTTGTATAGTCAGGCGCCATCTTATCTTAATGACTTTATAGTACCATATCACCACAATAGAGCACTGCAGACTTACTTGTTGTTCCTAGAGTATTTAAAAGTAGAATGGGAGGCAGAGCCTTCAGTTTTCAGGCCCCTCTTCTGTGGAACCAGCTTCCAGTTTGGATTCGGGAGACAGACACTATCTCTACTTTCAAGATTAGGCTTAAAACTTTCCTTTTTGCTAAAGCATATAGTTAGGGCTGGATCAGGCGACCCTGAATCCTCCCTTAGTTATGTTGCAATAGACGTAGGCTGCTGGGGAATTCCCATGATGCATTGAGTTTTTCCTCTTCAGTCACTTTTCTCACTCACTATGTGTTAATAGACCTCCCGCATTCTTTTCCATGACTTGGCTTTTGTCCCCTCACCCCAACCGGTCGCAGCAGATGGCCCCGCCCCTCCCTGAGCCTGATTCTGCTAGAAGGTTCTTCCTGTTTAAAGGGAGTTTTTCCTTCTCACTGTCGCCAAAGTGCTTGCTCATATGATTATTGGGTTTTCCTCTGTATGTATTATTGTAGAGTCTACCTTACAATATAAAGCGCCTTGAGGCAACTGATGTTGTGATTTGGTGCTGTAGAAATAAATAAAATTGAACTGAATTGAATTAAATATATTTTAGATTATAACCCAAAGGCAACTGATTCGCCATTCTGTGGTTAAATGTCATTTATTATTAGATAATGTTCAGAAGTCTCCATGCTAATTTGAATGTCTGCGATTCCTCTGTATGTATCCACTGTTTTCTTTTTCTTTTTTAAATTTGAATCCATCTCTTCAAATCTGATTATTGGAAGGATGTTTGTCCAACCTCAAAACAATTACAAGAAGATGCTGAAGAAGACTGAAAAAACAAGGACACACATCCTCTACTGTGCTTTGCATAATGTAAAAGACCCTGACTGTTTTACATGTTAAGTTAGAAAAAATGGAAACAGACGTGTACAAGCACCCAGGCTGAGCCATTAATCAGCAGCAGCCTTGTTTGTTCTCATCTCGTTAAACATGGTTTCACATATTCTTTCACTCACAGCAGTGAGGCCTCCCCAGAGGGCAGAGGAAACAGGAATCTTTTTTTTTTTCAGGAAACATGATGTAACTGCCATCTGTTTTTGGGGGCTGTATGACAAACGTTTGCCGTTGTTGAAATGCACTGTAGCATGACAGCGTACAGCGAAACGTTTCATTTCTGTTGTTCATGTGAGGCATTCAGTTATAGCGCCTTCATCCAGTAATTTGTTTTATTTACTGTGGCAGTGATGCAGACCCGAGGAAAAGGAAGGCGAAATAAGAAGAGAACATGACAAAAAGCAGTATTTTTGGACTTTTACACACTTTCGCATGTAAAGGATTCACTATTTTACAACCCAAAGTTACTAAAATTAGAGCAAATGATATATCGAACACAGACTTCCTAAAGGGGTTTAACACAGAGATTTGGTGTTTGTGACCACAGACTGTATATAAAGGATGGACATATCCTCTCCAACGTTGTCCATTGGTTAGCGAAGTCCTGTTGTAAAGCTTCAGGCTGTTGCCCTCATTATTTTTAGAACTGATTAAAACAGACCATCATACTTTATTCAGTAAAACATGTAACTAGGGACTAAAAGCATACACTCATCAGGAAAGTGTTTGCTGTAGTCACGCAACAAAAGATACAAAAGGCTTTGTTTCCACTATAGACTTCTGTACAATCACACTTAAGTCCCGCCCACACAGGAAGTGATTCAGCTGTCCAGGATCACTTTTAGTCGACTGTAGACATTTCAGGCATTCTGGCAAACTAGGTAACCATCTAAATGTATTTACCCTGTTATATGTCAGTCAGCTGTATCCTGTGGTCTCCGTGATGAATCACCTGCATTTAAAGTTGGTAAAAAGTCTCCCAGCGCTGATTGTCATTTAAATTTGCTGAATGTCTCTGAGTGTCTGTGGTCAGTGACTGCCACATTGCTGCAAACTGCTTCCTGTGCGAATAGCGCTTTATAGTTTTTGTCCATATTAAGGAATCATCCCCTGCTCGCTATTTGAAACTGCGTTTTTTATTTATACTTGTGGTTGTTTATTGCTTCTAGTCTGATACAGCAACAAAGTCTACATTAGGAAGCAGGAGATATGTGCGGTGGAATAATTTGTCCTTCATCCATACCACACAGTAGATCAGTAGATGTTTTATTATACCTTCTTTTATGCACAGGTTGCATTTTCATCAAATTTACTTTCAGTTTTTACCTGCTGTTTGCTTAAGTTAGGGCCCCAAAACAACTTCATTAAAAATATGTACTTTCCTGGAGTACTGCTTTTGAATTTGCTCTTATAACTAAAAAGAAAAAAGAGGTTTTCCATGTGCACCAATAAATAAATCCTACTAAACTCATTTTTTTGTTTAAAAAAAAATCATATTATTTACTTTTAGCTGAATTAATAAACTCACAACACAAAGCCCAGATGTTTATAACAGGCAGATATTGAAAAAAGAAATCTATGAAGGAAACATTAATCTGCAGACATGTCCTTGTAAAGCTCTCAGTTTAAAATAGCACACAGCATAAGAAACACATACTGGCCTCTAGACTTGAAGCAAACCACAACATTTCAGACCTAATGAAATGATTGCAGATCGGACGATGAACACGAGATAAAGTTAATTTTATTAAACCCAAGTGTGAAATCACAGTTTGGTCCATTAATTCTCAATCTTTGTGGTGAATATAAAAAGACATGCAGGCAGTTTTATACACTGTAATGCTACAAAACTGTAACATATTCAGAAAGAAAAATGAAGGAAATGCTCCCAACCTGCTTTAAATTAAGAGCTAAGTTAAAATCATACTTGAGAAACGCGGCTGTGACATTTCTATATCCGATGGGTGGCTTAGACACTTATTACTATTCCCCTGTTGAGACACTTTATATAACAATGAGCTGATTATGTAAAGCTTAGAGTTGCTTTTTCTGTATTTTTAGCCCACTGCAGATTTTTGTGGGACTGCAATCACTGCTGCTCTCGTAAGACTCGAAGGAAAGCTGACACGAGTCGGCCAGACTAAGAAAAATAATGGTAGCTGTGCTGTGTTTGGATTTAATGGGGACATTGAAAGGAAGACGAGAGTGTGTGATCTGTCTGCACTCACTGACAGAAAAAGCCAAAAACCACCATCTGACAACCGAAACCCGCAACATGAAAATAAATCCAACTAACCATAGAAAAACTGTGTCAGGTTATACCTGGAGCAGAGGCCACAGTTAAAACACAATTTCACGACAGTTTGCTCTTTTGCGTGCAGATGAACAAAGGCTGTAACACACTCTGAGACAGTTTGTGAAACACTGACAACAGACACGTTCACAGGGTTTCTTCTGAGGAGGCTCAGCACCACAGCTTTGAAAAATGGAGCAATGCAATTTTTTTAAAACCAAACTATGATTTTTTTCTTAAACCTCACCAACGCAGTTTTGATACCTAAACCCAACCAGTGCATCGAAATGAAAGAAAATACAAGGGTTCAAATAACAGCAAACTCACCTGAATGACTGATCACTGACTTGTGCTGCCTCCTGCCTATGGATGTGGATGCTTTATCTGTTTTACAAACCTCACAGGTTACAAAAGTACATTTTAAAATGAAACTGAAGCAGTTTTTAAAGCGTAATCAGTTGTGCAGCCATGAATAACCTGCTGTTTTCTGTTGTGGTATTTTATTATATTGCTGTCTGTGGCCTGTGGCGCTTTGCCTGTTTTTACTTTGTAGTGTCTGACAATGTGTTTCTAATGTGTGTTTGTATGTGTAGATTGCAGATGATGTTGATTTTCTTTGTGTGTTAAAGACCCGACTAGAGACGGACAATGCTAACTAGCTTAAGGCAACAATGGTGTGGTGTGCTGTGTGGTTCACGCGACATACATTAATTGATGTGGAAATAAACTAAACTGCTCTGTATAGTGTAAGAAGAGGAAAATCATTCTATGAATCCAACTTAAAAGGTAAACTTTTGTAAGAATATCACAAATTGCTGTAAAATTATTACATCCAACCTGGGAGGCTCATTTTTTTAATATATAATATTTTAAATTGATAAATTGATTGGATTCACTGTTTGGAGGTTTAGACACCAACATTAGTTAGTGAAGACTCCCAGCTTAACTTAAGTTCAAAGTCATGGTGACTGATTAGAGAACTGAATTGAACTGAATTTCTTTATTGTCACTATACCCAGTAAAATGAGATTCAATTCCAACTTTTCCATAAATGCAAGCACAGTACACTAAAAGAAAAAACATACTGACAGGGGCCAGTGATAGGATGATCCTACTAGGTGATCCTATGGTATCTATTTCAAAATCCTACATCACTTTGTTCTCAAGTTATCGCATTCACGAGATTTTCGGGAAACTGACCTTGACATCGAGGTCACCGAGATTCATACTCATTCGAGATTTTTAGTTTGAAACTCCTGTGTCACTTTGTTCTCGATTTATCACATTCACAACCTTGGGTGTCCGCACTGCCACCCACCCGGCCAGCAGTTTGACAGAAATCACCCGCATCAGCCTTTTACATGTGAGAGGTAAAAGGTGAAAAAGCAAATTAATGAAATCTCTCTGTAAGCGATGCAGAGATGCTAATATCATAAAAGACAATACAAATATCCAACATTAAAGGAAACAGGACGTAATATGCAAATGCACACGGTGAAAGTTGTTCGAGATTTGTCTCTGATTGTGTGATATGTCAGCAAGTTTGTGGGTCCAAACATTTCTACTAGGATGACTTGATGGAATAAAACTGTCTGCGCCCTGAGGTTCGAGTATCAGAGACTCTTTAACATTTGCTGGATGAGAGAATTTTAAATAGAAAAGAGAACATGAAGAAAAGCAAAATACAAAAAAAAAGTCATATTTTGTTGCTGTTTAAACTTTTTCCACAATGATCAATCCTTAGCAACGATCCCTCTCTCAGTTTTTTAGCATTATTTAGTTTCAGCTCATACAGCCGTCTACTGTCTATTACTCGCTATAGTAGAACATCAAATCAACGATGGGGTAATGTTATTATACGCATGTTATCAAATATAACGTTTCTAGAACATAAACGTGGCGTATTTGCAACATTTCTTTGTAAAGTACCTGCAGTCAGAGCCTGGTCTTCTGTATTTACGTTCATATTAAGTAATTTAACATTGAGCATATGTAAGATCCCAACAGAGGGCATTACTACACTGCCTGAACCAAACTGCGTTGGTAAGTTTGTGATTTTAAAAAGTGATTAAGGAGCATTAAAAACTACAAATTACGTGCTTTTCACATAATTTCCATTTTTTATTTTTTTCTTAAAGAAACCAAAACATATACAAGGATGTTTAGGGTTAAAAACAGTGATAATGTAGTGATCTCAAAAAATTATGTATCAAGTATGATACATTTGCCAGTTGTGCTGTAGACTTCAGCACAACTGTTCATCTGCTTAAACATCACCTGGACGTCTCTGTTGGATTTTCTAGTGACGGAGTTCAAGAATTTGTTTATAATGTCCTTTCTCTGTTTCAAAGAAAATTAAATTAAAAAGAAATCTTGTTTGAGAGGAATGTAAGAACACCAACAATAAAATGCACTCTGCAGTGGTGACTTGAACTTCTGACCTTCCAGTCTGTCTAATTCTTATCGTCTTGAGCTAGTTGATCCTTAATGCTTTCTTTATTGCAATAATCTGATCTTCAGTGCTTCGTAAGAGACCGTCTGCCTGAACCGCTGTTGTACATGGAAACAGCTTTGACATCTGTTGGTCTACCGTTCAGTTTTTTGCCATCATTCTTCAACCAGGTTTGATGGGTGAGTAACATCATCAGAGGGACAGTTTGTCCTCACTGACAAAGGTTAAAGGATGTGTCAAACTCTCTGACCCTGCCAGTTCTGGACCCAGACATCTATCCTGGGATAAAAGCCATGTTGGGATGTGGGCACCATCTGGGGACGGGTGGGGAACGTCTACAGGGAATAGACAGGAAAATGTGGAAAATACCAACTGGGGCTCTTTCATGATTTGAGCCTTGCTGTCTCTGACGTGAAACATCCTGCATCCTCTGACCTGGTACTGCAGTGCCCCAACAGTCATGTGATAGCAGCAGTTTATCGACGTTTCCTTTTCTGAACCTGGTTCACCTCCTATTAGCCCAGCACATAAAAGCAAATTCGGCACAGATTTTTATCTGAATTCAATACTTCTTTATCCCCCTTCTCAGAATAAATTCCTGAAGAGTTTGACTCTCATCCCCTCCTCGTCTTTGACAAGTTGCCCGTTGCTTGTGTAACAACACTAAGTCACTTTAAGAAGCGGATTTTTGAACAGATAATACTCACTTGAAATGACCGGGGCCTGAGCAAAGCTCCTTAAAACCAAGAAAAGCGCACGCAGCAGATTTCAATAAGCAAAGATTTAAATGCACTGGGTCATACATTGGCTTCCAGTATTATCTATTTCAAAGGTTACCACATCCTTACAAGAAATTTAAAAAAGGTGCTTTGCAAAGACTGGTAGGGACTGAAATATTTTTCAGTGACAGAGTAAGTGATTACGTGAACAAATTTAATGATAGTGATGACATAATGGGGATCTGGAGGCAAAAGCTCCTTGTTAGGATATTTATTGGTTTTAGACTCATCAGGGTAACTGTTGAGACCACCAGTGTCCATTCAAGGAATCAAGGAACCCACTCAAGGATATGGCCTGTATTTGTATAGCGCTTTACTCAGTCCCTAAGGACCCCAAAGCGCTTTACACTACATTCAGTCATCCACCCATTCACACACACATTCACACACTGGTGATGGCAAGCTACATTGTAACCACAGCTGCCCTGGGGCGCACTGACAGAGGCGAGGCTGCCGGACACTGGCGCCACCGGGCCCTCTGATATCGCACTAATGTCTTACATGTTATAGTACAAAAAAATATACTGACAGCAAACATTACCAATACATTTATAACTTCTGAGAGAAATCTGGCAGGCAAGAGGAAATAATACATCTACAATATAAATAATAATTTATATTATATATTTCGTCCTTTGTCGCAAGACCAAAGGACGAAAGGACGAAACACTGCCCACACATGGTCTCGATCAGCGGTCCCCAACTTTTTTTGTGCCACGGACCGGTTTAATGTCCGACAATATTTTCACGGAGCGACCTTTAAGGTGTCGCGGATAAATACAACAAAATAAAATGATACGACCGAGACAAAAACTGTAATATTTTGTAAATATAATAATAAACGCGAATTCACTGTGTAATTGTGTAACTTTACTAGCAGCGTCCTCCTGAAATGAGGCAACAACATTGAGAGTAACATCCTCCTCTCTGCCCCTTAATGCTCTCTGGTTGCTATGGTAAAGCATAAATATTTCTTTCAAAATAAGACACACAACTACAACACAGGAAAAGACCCAGGGAAACCGAGTTAACGATAAAAACCCTGAAAACCACAAATTTCACACCCGAGCCTCAACTCTCGCAGACCGGTCCGTGGCCCGGGGGTTGGGGACCGCTGTTCTTGATGTCAAAGACATTTAATGTCGTGGGCCACACACAGCCCACTTTGATCTTAAGTGGGCCAGACATTGAAACTATAAAATAAATAAGTTAAACTATAGAAGAAGTTCTGATAGTTCATTGCTCAGGCTGTCCTCTAAAATAAAGAAATATTGGATACAAACATTGGATCTAAAATAAAGAAACACTGAAACATTAATTCACTGAAAATGCTTTTTAAAACTATAGTAGAAAGTGGGAAAACTTGCTTTTTAAATTGTTTATCTGTTACTTAATTACTTTGGTGTAGTAATATTGGGTTGTCTTTATCAGTACGCAGAGCTGTAAAACTTATGAAAACATATTTAGATCGCACTTGGCCCCATAAGGTTGAATTGAGGGTGTATAAATTGGATTTTTTAAAAATCTTTCTGGATGAGTGAATAAGGATCCATGAGAGCAAAACTGCTTTGAGAAAATGTTGTATTTTGAAGTACTTTTTTACAAAGTATCTTGATGATCAGCTGACAACTTTCATGACAAAATGGGGACTTTCACATTTTTCACGTCCACTTTAAAACCTTCTCATATTGCTATTGAGATTACCATTATGTTTCCAGTTTTAGGTCTCTCTTCAAACTCAAACAATAAATATTATCTAAAGTCCCATTTAAAATCCCACGCAGCAGCTCTGCTTATTCAGCGGTGTCTCTGAGTCATCGCTTCTCTTGGTTTACGAACCGAACAACCATCGAGCCTCCAGGCAGCACCTGAGCCCGCCCACTGTGTGAGCTGAGGTGCAAAGCGATCCTCCAGCCTCAGAAGTCAGTAAATCAGTGCAATGCTGGCATTCATGGTCCACCAACAGAAAATCCATCATAAAGTTTAAACATGCAGAGAGACCTGCCAGGGCCAACAGATGCACACGGGCGTATACGTGATGATGGATACACGTGGACAGTGCGAGGAGACTGAGGAGCCACTGAGAGATGCCAAGAGTGAAATCATAGCTACAATTTGAAGGTAAATTCAAAACAAAGTGGGCTTCTTTTTTATAGACTGTATAAACAAAAAAAAGAGTGGGAGAGAAGGAGGAAAAGAAATATGGCGAGAGGTTTGTCCGTGTTTCCACTGATTTCTCTCCAGCTCCTCACCTCAGATTTGCACAAAGACAAAACCCTCGGAGGCTTAAGAAGTTGGGAATCCTGCGGTTTTCCTGTCATAACTCAACCAAAGTCTTCCAAGGACAAGAGTAAGCAGTGGACTTACTGAGCGCACAGGTTAAGTAACACTCACATGCACACGCAACAGTGATGTTATCTAGTGTTTCTGGGGAAGATGATGGCAAGTGTTTCTGTCTGTGATTAAAAAGCCTCTGAATCACTTCCCTAGCTCTGCGCTCTGGAAACACTTCTTATCACTCAACTCGAGTCGAGAAGAGTCACCCCCGAGGGTCTGACGATACAGGCTGTGAATCCACTTGAATCAAACAGAATGAGCTGACACAAGATGACACCGGATTACGCAGAAACTTCACAGGGTCATTTATCAGTCAGTGCATTATAAATGCTGCGTTCAAGCCTTTCAAAAATATATTCTTAGTATTTTCAGATAAGAGTATGTTGGACTCCGATGATGTAGGTTTACTATATGGTCCATATATTTACATTGATCTCAATAATAAAGCTTAAAAAATCCGAGAAGGAAATAGTGCATATAAATAATGCAACACTATATAACTTGCTTTCACCCCAAACCTGTATTTCAAACTGTGCTGAAAACGAAGCAGGTCATAAATTATACCTGAGCAAAAACCACCTGTAGTTTGCTAAAACAGCAAATAGTCAAACAGGATTAAGCTCTGTGATGCAGAAGACAGTTCTAGTGAGTGTTTATGTCCTAATAAGTAATGTATTATTAGTTCAGGATAATAAAATAGTGCATCACATATTTCGAAGGACAGTAATGAAGCTCTTAAAAGATTTATATCATTTCAAATCAGTCATAAAAATATGAGCCTGTCCAATTTATCGGCAGGTAATTACTGGCCTATTTGCTGATTTACTATTTGTATCAGCAATTATAAGGAAAACTAAATGACTGAAAAGATAAAAAAGAGAAGGAAGAAACACCCTTCAAACATGTCGTGAGAGTTGATGTAGCACAGTTTGTCCACCAGAGGGTGCTCTGCAACTTCCCTGTTGGCGACACGTGTTTGGAACGCCGTAAATGCAACATGCAGCTGATCCGAGCAGAGTCGCCCAGAGCGTAAAAAGATTAAATAAAAATTACACAAAAGAAAGGTTAGGAAAATCTGGTTATGTTTTGTGACTCTGAGAGAAAAAAAATGTCAGAATATCTGATTTTTAAATCACCGAACATCGGTCTTAAATATCCTATAATATTGGTTGGACTTTAATAGTTTAACCAAGAATTTCCAAAACATTAAATCACTCTTCTTGCTCCATGAGGGTGTAACATGGCAAAACATCACTACCGTGAATCCCAAGGAAAACTAAATTATCTGACAACTCCATGTGGTGAGAGGCTCTGTTTGATAAACAAGCTGAAGAAACAATACAAAAAAGAGAACAGAATGTCCTTCATATGATGTAGGATTAACTTGTGAAATACTAAAGGAAACCAGATTTTCACTATGGAGACAACTCAACACATTCAATGCCTCAAATGTTTTGCAGAAAAAACAGGAATAGCTCCACACAAACATTGAATATTGGTGTACATGCCACGTTCAAAGTCATTTAAAACACATTTTCATCCCCATTCTGATGCTCGGTGTGAACGTCAGCAGGTCATCCTGACCTAAACGTGCTGAGTTGGTATCGTGATTGATCTGGTACTTGCTTGCGCTATCAAGCAGTTGAACGGGTTTACCCAATAAAGTGACCAGAGTGAGTGAATGTTGACCACAAAAACACTGTTGCAAACAAATGCCAAATGATGTTGATGTAATTTAGAAAAAAGTCTTTTCATCACACAGTTTGTCCATCAGAGAGTACATCCATATGTTGCTTTGTTTAACCATAACGTCTCCCACAAAGCCTGCACACAACAGATACCCATTAACTCAAATTATAGACACCGTTTAAAACTTTTCCTTTTGTCCCTGAAGTAGCTAAGTGTTTAAACAGCACTAGAAGAATAACTATCGCAGCAACACCAAAATTGTGAACACACAGATTAACAACAACTGAACCTGCAGCTGGAAGTGGTCAGCGTCACTCTGGTTATATAACACCGACCACGGCTGATGAGAGACTGCAGACTGTTTATGAGGACAGCCTGAAGGCGCTGGCACTCATTCGCGCATCACTGCTGCAGCCATGCACATGCACACAGACGCTGGATGGCATACACGTGCAGGAAAACGCTGAAGGCATCACCAGAGTTGATTATGATATAAAGTTTAAACCATACAGGCTATTTTTGTTTTCACTCATCTGTATTGAACAATGGAAAGTGGGTGATTGACCACAATGTTAAACAGTTGAGCTTGTACTAAACTTCACGGTGCATGTAAACTGTATGGGTGCAAACGTACACACACAAACGTATACCCACTAAGTAACAGATCAATCAAGAATTTAAGACAAACCAAAGCACACTCAGTGAGGAGGACCAGCTTCCTCCAAAACCCCTTTTTTGCACAAGACTGAAAGGATGTTTTTTAATGACGCTTGTATGAACTGACTTCCTGTTGAAGCCAGGTCCAATAGGCACCAAGAGAAATAGAGCTTTTGTTAGTTTTGCATTGCATTTTTCAGCTCCTGACGTTTCCCCATTGATTTTACCCTGAAACACAATCTTTTCCTGAACCTCACTAAGTAGTTTTCCGTGTCTAACCCCAACTATAGAGTGAAAGTGACGAAACAACAGTTAAAAACAACTAAAGGAAATCTCTTTAACATCTCCAATCTCCTGATTTAGACTTTGTCTCTAACGCTGGAGTCACATTATGAAAAACATCCTGTTGTTGTCCTCAAATCAACTTTTGTCCATCAAGATGGTGATAAAACAACAATAAGACCGAGTCAGCCTGCTATCAGCTTCTAATTAATTGGGGTCAAGCATCATTAACTGTGATAAACAGCTAAAAATTGCAAATCCACAAACACAGAAATCCCCATTCCTCATAGCAGTTGCTGCAAGCAAGTGATTTAACTGACAACTGACATAAGTACTCTGCAACCTTGCTAAAGGAATAAAACCAGAATGTAATCAGATGGCTATCAGCTGAGTTGAGTCTCACACTGGCAACCTGTCAACACTTACCAATTACACAGCAATTACTTGCAAACCTTAGCCAGTCTGATTGTAGTTAGTCCTAGTTACACTACGATTGCTTGGAGACAGGTCGTGTCCCATCAGGTGACTATGGCCTTGTGATCAAAAGTGGTTGCCAAAGGATGACAGCAAACAAAAATTAAATACATCTCTGGGAAACTACAGATTTTTTGTAGTTGCAAAGAAGTTCAATTCAACTCAATTTTATTTATATAGCATCAAATCACAACAACAGTTACCCTCAAGATGCTTTATACCAGATGACCCCCTATGAGCAAGTACCTGGTGACAGTGGGAAGGAAAAACACCCTTTTAATACGAAGAAACCTCTAGCAGAACCAGGCTCAGGGAGGGGCAGCCATCTGACAAAAGATAAACACTCGCAGTCATTTTTTACTGTAATGTGACTGAGCTGAAAAATGGGATTCTTGGCACAGTCATCGCTGACAACGTCAGCCAAAGAACAACTTGTGAGTACAGGAGACGTGCAAGTAGCTTTTGACGAAATGGCATTGTTACAGCAACCCTTTGTAGTGATCAAAGACATATTTATGACCTAATTTTTGAGTCTTAATAGGAAGAAAGAGGCTTGCATCTGATAGGAAGTTAGCATGTGAATGTGAAAAATTTAGAGGAGACTTCTCCTTTAATGTCATGGGTCCTGTTGGGAAGTCGGCCAAGTACAGACAAAATAACATTTTGCAAAAAGTCTTCCCTCCTCCGAAATTCATTTGGCAGTCTATTATAATTGTCTGGAGTATAACTTATGAGAACTTTCCAAAATTTCATCTGAGCCTAAAGGAACAACAGAGAAACTGCTGAACTAATAAAGCAAGACAAAAAGACAGCTCTGAAATACAGCGATGAGATGATTTAAAACTTTAGCCAAGACTTTCCAAAGCCTCTGAAAAAAATCAAAACTTCTGCTGTCATGCAGTGATGAAATTTATTGAAGTTATTTGAGAAGGTTATTTAACGGCACTTCAGCTATTATACTAATTTTCTCAACCTTTTGCAGCTCAACAGCCAGACTGTATTTCATTATATTACAGCTTAAGGTGGTTAAATTTGTGAGTTTGCAGGTTGACTTTGGCTTTTAGATCTGGTGTTGTCATACAAACTATAAAATTGGGTACATTTTTCTGTCTGAGATAAACTCAGAGGGCCAGATGGGATAGACATGGACATCACGGTGAAACTAATACAGCAGAGAAACTGGTGGTTGGTGTTGAAAAGCCGTACACATCACACCCTCGCATTTCTTTAAGTTCTTATCAGAAATCACTTGCCCTCCAGTTATACTCAAAATCATTAGCGGTATCACAGTAGCATGGGACAAGCAGAACTGACTACCCACTACCCCAAGTTGGAGGAGGAGCCCTGGCAAGTCTGGAATGAAAAGTTTGTTTTTGTTTGCGTTTTTTTTTTTCAAAGTAATTAGTCAGAATTAAATTGCCTGAATAAATTGGTTGGGGACTGAACTTTGATTCCAAAACACAGTAGAGACTCTCATTTTATCCCTTAAAGATGAAGCTAAATTACCCTGCATTCAGACTTGCCTATACAGTTGTTGCCAATTTATGTTATCCAGATGACAGCTAATGTGCACCTTATCAAAAGAGAAAAGAAACTAAGGCTACGTCCACACTAAAGCGTTTTCGTTTGAAAACTGATTGTTTTCTCTCCGTTTTGGCCTCCCGTCCACACTGAGACGACGTTTTCCTCAAGGAAAAACGCAGCGTTTTGGAAACGCTCTCGAAAACGCATACATTTCAAAACGGAGCTGTCCAGTCACAGTGTGGACGCTCGAAAACGCAGACTTTCTAAAACGATGACGCATTTTAGTCATGTGATGCAGTCATGTGACCAATTAAACAAAGATAGCGGAGTGCATTGTACAGCAGTTGCTTTGATTGCTCTCAATTTTGACAGCCCTAAAAAAGATCAATATCAGTTTGTACATGCTCCAGATAGCTTTTCTTCAAATTCTTTAATTCTCACTCGCTTTTGCGCATGCGCAGGACTGGAACGTAAACGTTTTCGGCCGTTTCAACGTGGACGCACAACTCTGTGAAAACGACTGAAAACGCTAGTGTGGACGCGGAGCGTTTTCAGACTAAAATGCCGTTTTCAAATCTATCCGGGCTAGTGTGGACGTAGCCTTAGGAGATGAGTGGAGGGCAAACAGATGGAAGCCAGCTGTTAACATCTTTCTTTCCAAACAAAGGTGATCAGAGGACGACCGATAGGTTAAGAATCGTTTAGCTATCAGAAGTCGATAAAGACAGTGGGAAAATGTCAGATATGAGATTATATTTTACAATAATCTTTAATAATTCACAAAAATCTGTGTCTCTGTTTGTTTGTTTCTTTGTCCGCCAACTCCTCCACCACAATCAGGGACTGAACAACCAAACTTGGTACACAGGTACATCTTAGGCTCCTGAAAGGTCTTAACTACATCACATATTAAAACAACATCAGGTTTTCTAGAAATCATGTGACAACAAGCTAAAATATCCCGTTTTTAACACCTATTGAAAGTATTATAACGTCCAATTTATATCCACAAAAATTCAGTTATACAATGAATGTAATGAATTATAATGACACGTTTCCTAGCAACTATCTAAAAATGACCCATTTTTTCCATTTATGGGTCTACAACACTTTATAAAAGTATTGTATCATTTTTATTTTAGAACAACAACAACATTTATATCCACGAAACATCAATTATATGTGATCATTTCTGATGTCATCGTCTTTTCTGACATCTAGCTAGCAATAGGCTAAAATGACTTGTACTTTTACCTTGATAAAAGCACCTTACAAAACCATCAAATTATTTTAATTTCACAACCAACAACACTAACAGGCCAAACAACACTCGCGCTTGTCTATTAAAATGACAGAGTACAGCGTAATACCATTAATCTCTTGGCTGTAAATTTCAAAAACAGGCAAAAACACACCTGGTATGCATTGGTTAAAGTGACATTTGATAGGTGAGGGAACACTAGGTGCAAGTTTAATGGTGCAGCATGAAAAAGTTGTCTCAACTTGTGAGTTCTAGTAGATTTGTTTTCAGTAGATTTGTGCAAATAAGGCTTTTATCAGCTCACCTGCACTGCTGGTGGTGCAGGTTTACTGATCTTTATGGATTTAGCCAGCTGCAGTATATAAGCAGATGTTACATGAGATGTTATGGTTGCTTTCCATGATGTCTGCCTTCAAAACACCAGCATTGCAGCCGCCAAGAGGCTGATGACCTCTGCATTACTGGGTTGCTACATTCATCTTTTTCCATTGTTTATACTCTTACATATGATTTTGTCACTGCCCCCTTTATGCTTTCAATTTCAGTTTCATGAGTTTACGCTTATATCAAGTGGTGTCCATTAGTCAGCAGGAAGCGCAACGCAGTCCACACACAGCAAATACAAGCAACACATAAAAAATACAGCAGAAAAGGAGGTAAGGCCTAAAAGACAAACAAACAAAGGCCTAAAAGAGCCCAAACTGTTGCATCATTTAAAATACTCCAGAAATCCTTAAATTCTTACTCTGTCTTTGAATCTGAATGTTTTATGTATAGATAAGTTTTTTTTTTCCTGATTAATTCTTGCAACACTTTTTCTTATCAACTCTGTTTTTCTTTAAATCTCCGTGGGTGATGTGACTAAGGCTGTTATCGTAATCGAAAAGACTAAAAACCTTAATGTCAACAGAGAAAGTCTAACTGAAGCACAATATTTAAAATTTAAAATGCTTACTGGAGTCGTTCTGCTTGGCAGGCCAAAAGTCAGACAGAGAGTTGTCTCGTCAATTTTGCAAAATAAAGTCAGACAGGAAGCACAGCGAGATAGCCATCGTGTCAGCTCCCACCGCTTTTCTGAACAAGTAGGAACTAAGAAGCAATGATGGTTGCGTGTGGTTGTGGTTGAATGCTAGTATCAGCAAAAAAAGCTAGAAACAGCCATCTGCAGACTGAGGTTCCTGTGCAACTTGATTAAAAAGGCGTGGCTGTGCGTGCACTTGATTGATTGCGGTAAATGAGGGAGGTGTTTCCTCTCGAACTTCAAAAATCATTAAAGAAAAATGGGGGAGGCAGGAAAACACATGGAGGCGCATCTGGGGCACATTCGAAACTGAAACAGGTGTTTGCAGTGTTTTTAATACCTATAAACTTCAACAAAGGCTCCAAGGGTCAACTTTCCAATCCATGAATGACTGAAAATTTCAACCCAATTTCAGTTTAACAAGCATTTCTCCTTTATAACTTAAAGAAGGGCTGCAAGCTTCATTTTTCCACGTTATATTTAGATAAAATGCTTCTTGGACTGAGACTGGTTCCTAAACTGGTGAGCCAAATCCCCCTTAAACTCAGATTTAAGGTGAGCTCCGAGCAGCTATCCACTCTCTGCAGATAAGCTTCAACCTCTGAATGCATGTCACCCGGCACATTAAAGCTCAGGCGTTCAAGAGAAATATCTCAGGCCACAGACTCATGAGAGGTCTTAATTCACATTTTCATCTTATTGCAAAAACAGACACAAAAGACCCGATTTATCGTTCAAGTATGAAGACATTAAAAGCAAAAATCAGAATCTTTCATACTCCAGGCCATTTTTTTCTTTTTTATTGTCCAAGATAATCAATCAAAATGTGTTAAACACAAATACTCCAAAGCCTCAAAGGAAAAATCCACGTAGAATAAATGAAAGTTTTCTCTTTGCTTTTTAACCAAGTCAGCAACAGCTGCAAACCTTCACCAGCCTGATAACGAGGCTCTGCTTCTGACGAAGAAGTCAAAACTACAGTTGACACGTGGGGCCAAATCCCCAATGCTTTAAAGGGATTTGGCCACTTTGTGGAACTAATAACACGCCAGAGTGGGATTCACAAATCAAGAAGACAAGCACAAAATATGATTGAGCCGTGCACGTATCCATGACCAGAGCGGCGGTGAAGTGAGTCAGAGGCAGATGGGGTAACGACAGGCTATGCTAGTAGGGAAACGAGAGATGGCAGATGGACAGATGCAGATATGCTAGTGTGAGAGGGAAGTGATGCAGCTGTCTGGTAATGTCTGAGAGGCAGGAAAAGCAGGCATGGAGAAATAAATATGCACTATTAACTTTTAAGATTTAGCTGGACCTGGTTTTTGCCCGCTGAAGCCAAGTGATGCTCCAAAACAGATGGCAGAGGCCCTCGGTTTTCAAGTCGTAAAGAAATGATCAACGATCATTTCGCCCATGCTCTTGCAATTCACACATCTGCAGTTTCGTAATCGCCACTGAAATCAGTGCAGCTCAAACTCTCTTTTGCAGTCAGAGGCACTTTGGCAGGTCTGTGCTTCTGGTTTGGCAGTTTTTATCTTTCTCCTTATTGCTGCAGTTAAATTTAATCTAAGTCAAAACTCTGTGTAATCTGGAGTATTTAGCCAAACACTGAAACCATCAACATTTTTTCTTGTGGGAGAAAAACAAGATGTGAGTGTTTTTCCAGTCTTCAAGCTAAGAGGCATTGATGTGAAGCAACACTGATAAAAGAATGAACAAAAGACAAACCCAAACATCTTAAACTACTGATTGTGAACCAGTGATCCAACCAGTGATCCCAATCTGAATATGATGCCAACTCCTCAGTTTGGTGTTAAAGTAAAATACGTTATGGCAAATGGAGCAGGATAACAGAAATGAAAAAAGTCACCTGCACCATGTCTACTTTCAGGTCAGCATGAGTCTTTACTGCAAAGCACTGCTACTTAACTATGCAAGTTTGTCCCCCACCTGCTCCAGGTCTCACAGTCCCACAGGTCCATCGGGCCAGTAGAACTTACAAGACACAGGTGAAATAATGTTAAGCTGGTTCATGCCATCATGCTGCGTTACCAAAATGCAATAAAAGTTTTGCAACAAGATGATGAAGACAGAGCCGGCAGGAACAGCACTGTCTTCTCCATCTGCAGTTTTCAGATGTGTCCGATGACCACAGTTTGCAGTTACATCAAAAACTATCGTGACCATCCAAAGAAGAGCTATTGGTACCTGGATTGGTGCATCCCAAGTCCTTCACACTTTCAAGTAGGTAACCATGTTCTGGAATCAACCACCCGTCCATAAAGCATGTGATTTTGCAAACAACATCTGGTGAAGCTCACAAGACTTTCTCAGTAGAGAAAACCCGCCAGCTAGCCACAGCATGAAAACCAGACGTCTAATATTTTGTTGGTTGTAGATTCTTTGGTTTCTGTGGGCTGACAGGTGGGTGATCTGGGGTCTGAGGGAGTTCAGAGCCCGGGTCAATACCCTGTGCTCTTTTGGATGACCCTTGAGTCGTTCCCTAGCAGTTTTTGAGGGGTAAAAGCGTGTGTCGCCTTGCTGGGGGAGGCTGCAAACACTGGGCAGTGCCATTGCCATGCAGGACAGTTGAGCATGGTCTGCCCAATGGTTAAGGGATTGGTGCATGTTCCAATAACATCCGCATGACTGCAAAGACCTGAGGGTAACCCCAGCAAGTCGTCACATATTAAAGAAATGATTGCTTGCGTCACCTGTTAAGTAGTTTTAATGTGTTATTTAGTAAATGCAAGCTGTGAGTGGGAGTCTCCATGGTGATGTTTGCAGATTACATTGTGGTCTGCAGTTAGAGAAGGTGGATGAGTTTAAATACCTGGGGTCAACCACCCAAAGCAACGGACAGTGCACAAGAGAGAGGAAGGAGAGAGCAGGCAGGGTGGAGTGGGTGAAAACGAGTGTCGGGAGTGACTTGTAAGATAGCGGACATATTGGACAAAGGATGCAAAGTATCCAAAATAAGAAGAAGAAGAAGAAGAAGAAGAAGAAGAAGAAGAAGGAGAAGAAGGAAAATGACCTTCTGGGGAATATATGTAGCTCTTTATGCGCTAAATACTTCACTTTGTAAAGCTGCTTGCCAACATTTTCAAGTATCTATTTACTTCTGGACAGGGAGCATACACATACACAGACTATTACATCATCATTATATTAAAGTTATGAGTCATAAAGTCATATTAATGACCTGAAATATGCTAAAAAGTCCATAGTGCTGACCAACTGAGGATGTGAAGGCTTTGATCAGCCAACTGAGACGATAACTAATATCGCTTTAAACCACTGTTATCATAAAACTCTTTGATTTAAACAGCTTCAGAGTGATATTGATGCTGATTGTGCTTTGCTGCTATTAAGTTTCCTTGAACTAAAACACGCTGCTGTGCCATTAATTATCCTAATCTGAACCAAGTCGCACTGCATTACACAGAGTTGTAGCAGGCTGCAGGATGCCTGCAATGACTAAAAATGTTTGTGTTGCACTGTGTGAAAGAAAAATGTAACGACCAGGATGAATGAAATAAAGCACTTTGTACTTAAGCATGCAGCATTGCATAACTGTCTGTTAATAGTAGATAATAAGGTGAACGTACTAGGAAATAGATAATCAACCACTTGATACATGCAGGTAGGTCAAAGTAGACTTTAAAACATTAAAATAACGTCATAAAAGTATTTTGCCTTTACTGTCTGCAGTCAGGATACATGACATATTTTCCTTGTTACACATGCCACTGAGACTGTTTTTTCTTGTAGAACAGATAATGAAGGCTTATCTTAGGCGAAGAGCCAAGGAACAACTGATATAATTATTATTTTTTTAAACCACAGCTATGAAACTGACAGAGGTGGAGACTTCATGCATTTCCAAAATTTTCAGGCCAAGAAAGAAACACTTCACAAATGAATAATTTCACAGGAATGATGGATTTGGGCGTTACTGCAAGGGAGAAATATTTGGGAATGCTGGCAAAACAAGTTCAGTCGAGTTTAATGACAGCGCAATAAAAACACAGATGATAAAGGAGCAGCAGCAGCGGGGGGCATGTGATCGATTAAAAAAAACTAAAAGGCCTTGAACAATGCTCTTTAATCTCTGACTGCACATCTTGCTCCTTTAGAGCTGCACCATGCAAAGAGGAGTTTAAAAGGTGAGTGCCTGCAACAAACACACACACAGTTAAAGAGGTCCATGTGCGTTACCTACCACATAGTAGAAATGCATGTCTGCGTGCACAGGTCGGTCTCATAAGTGCTGGAAGCGTGCAGGTGAGCGGCGTCCATCCAGCAGGGGCATTAGCCAGCAGTGCGCGTCTGTCCCAGGTACAGATACTCCAAACTGGATGCTTCTGAGACCTTCTCCTCTTTCCTTCTGCTCCCTTTCCTCTTTCCCAATGTTTCTCTTTCTCTCTTCCCTCCTGCACTTGACGTTTACTCCTCCCCCTCCTTGTTTTCCTCCGCCCCACATGACTTCAGTCCCTCCCCCCTCTCTTTTTTTGTTTTGGTTCCACTTCCTCTTTTTTTCTTTCCTCGCTTTTCCAGTGTAATTACACCCCCACCCCCCATCCACCACCTTTACATTCTATCTTTCTTTTTTCCAGCATCATTATTTAATTTTCTTTTTCAGATCATGTCTCATTTTTTTCCCAAATGTTTTAACTTTTTTGTAAATGTTATAGTCAGTAAAGCAGAGGGAGAAGTTGCTGTCTCTCTAAGCGTCTCTGTGCTGATTGCAGATTGGTGTCAGTTCTTCCTGTGTGTGTGTGTGTGTGTGTGTGTGTGTGTGTGTGTGTGTGTGTGTGTGTGTGTGTGTGTGTGTGTGTGTGATAGATAACATGGCGTGCTCTCCGCTGTCAGAAACAGGAAGAATGGAGCTCTGTAGTTTGGCCCTGATGAGAGAGCCTTCCCCTCTGTGTGTGTGCACTTGCGAGCCTATCCTTGTGAGGCCCTCACTGACTGCTGTGGGACACCTTCAAAGGCCCATTGGCTTGTTTTTAGGATTTAGTTGTATGTGTGTGTGTGTGTGCTGGGGGGGTCCTTTCACCTCCGTCATTCACCTCCTACATCATTCCCTCTCTCACCTGGACACCGCTCGTAACACTGTGACAATCATGTTATTTGATTTCTCCAGATGCTGGAGAACTCAGGAGTGGACCATCACCTCACTACATGGATACTGGAGTACCTCAATGACCGACCACAGTATAGAGAACTCAGGGCTGTGTGTCGGACAGGGTCAGACTCCACAAGAAAAAGTTTGCAGTTGAACAAACACACACATCCACACATGTGCAATAAAATTAAGTGTATTTTTTTTCTGACAATGTAGTATTTTATTATATTGTATGTAGTATGTTATTCTTTTTATCTTGTCCTATTCCGTTGTTTTTCTTACATTTTGCTGCTATATATTTGCACTGTCTACTTTCACAGCACAACAATTTTCCCACATGTGGGACTAATAAAGGTTTATCTATCTATGTATATATTAAAAACACAGTTTTAGAAAGTAAAAGAGAGTATTTCTCTCTATTTGAATCAAAAAGGGAAAATGTTCTGAAATCAAATCTAATTGAAGTAGAATTACATAAAGATTCTAGATTCTTTATTTGTCACATGCATAGTCATACGAGTACAATACAAAGTGAAATGTGTCTTGAACTGCTCCTTTGACTGTGCAAAAAAAGACATTATATACAATAAGTAAATTAAATAAAAAAAATTGAAATTTTAAATTAAAAATCTGAAAATGTACATTGTGCGAGTGGAATGTTAAAGTGTCTTGTGCCATGTTAGCACAGCAATGTATTGACAGATTGATCTATTTCCAGCAGGGTAAACACGTGAAGGACGGCGCCCGCTCCACTGAAGCTCCGTTGATGATAAGGAGCTTGTAGACTTGGTGCTTACTCCTTCTGAAGTCCACCACCAGCTCCTTGGTCTTGCAGATCTTCAGCTGTTGCCCTGACACCACGATGCCAGGTTCTTCACCTCGTCCATGTAGGCCGCCTCACAACAATATGGCTCCCCTCATGGCAGACATGTATGCAACATGCTACCGACACCAACTTTATTTGTTTTTTATTCTAGTGTTAACGAGTGTGGCACGCAAGACCGAAGCGCGGCATGAGAGGCAGGCTACATGCTAAACTAAAGGCTAGAGCCACATGACCACACGACCACCACACCCTGGATCCACACCTGGAGCCAATCAAGCTGGCTGCATATAAGACCAGCACACACAACTAACCTTCGCCAGATTGTTTGCTAACCAGTTCATTCCACAGATACTTTACTCCTCTGCTATTTGAAATACTCTGCACATAAGGATGCTGGCCTCACCTGTTTTCACCTAAGCTGCAGCTCCTTCATGGCACCATTTTCACTCCCACCTGCCTGCCTCCCCTACCTCCTCTGGATCTCTGGACCATTCTCACCTTCAAACTCCACAGTGTCGCTTCCCCCCTCCCGTGTGCCTTTGTCTGCAACCAATTCCACTGCCCACCAGCTCACAAACTCCTGTTTTCCCCGGTCCCCCATGCTCCTAGCTTTTAGACTCCAGAAGACCGAAGGCAGGATGTAGGACCCAAATGCAGGACTCGGAGACTGAATGATAAACTAAAGGCAGAAACTTTAACATGAAATACAAGAAAGCTAAATTAGAAACACAAACACGAAACTCAAACTAGAAAACTGGGAAACTAGAAACACGGAGGAAAAATGCAGCACGGTGAGGGTACGATGCGACAACAGTGATGAACCGTGATGACCTCAAAGATTAATAATAATACAAAACACAAAACACTGGATCACCGAAACTGGACCGTGACACAACTAGTTTATTTTATTACACCAGTTTGATTTTTAAACATGATTCATTATTTCGACAATATATTTATTGTTCTAATAAACAGACAAGAAGACAACGACAAACTGCTCCTCCCATTCAACACATGTCAGTCCATATCCCAGCAAACTAAATCATCTCCATTTACACACATCAAGTAGAAACATGAATCACTTGTAATGATTACAGATCTGATAGAATTTCAAATCTAGTTTGGGGAGTCAGTGAGAAACAGTGAAATAATTTTCCGTGTGCAAAGGTGGACAGCAGAAAGAGAAAGAAACAGTGAGAACTAAAAGAGAAAGAGCTTTGGAACAACGAGGCAGCAGGAGGACAGCTGCAGTTTAACAGCTTCAATTCACTGACAAGAAACAACATTAGAAATATCATCATCCTCAACTGATCTGCTCCACTGACACTGACACCTTCAACGGACACACCTTCACTTTACCAGCCACAGTTTCAACATATGGAAACATCCTGTGAGTGAAAGTGTGTGTGAAGGTGTGTATGTGTGTGTTAGTATCAGGATCAGAGAACGACAGCTGTCCTCTGTTACAGTCCAGATTCACTCTGATCCTCCGGGGCTTCTTTTCTACTGAGAGATCAGTTTCTGCTGATGGAGACGATGCTGAGTATTCACCTCGATAGAACCAAATTATCCATAATCCAGAGTCTATGTCTCCCTTCCTCTCCACAGACTCTTCTGACACACCCAGTATCCACCCTGTGCTCTCTCCAACCTCAACATCCCAGCTGTGAGTCCCTGAGTTAAAGCCTTCCGAGCCCAGGACAGAGCAGGAATAATCAAACCTCTCTGGATTGTCAGGAAGCTGCTGCCTCTCTTCTTCTCGTCTCACACTGGTCAGATCTTCAGACAGGATGAGTTCTGGATGAGCAGTGTTTGGGTCCAGAATGAGAGGAGTGTAGGAGACCACGTCCTTCATGTTTTTCCAGATGTTGAAGGTCAGGTTGCCCAGGTGTTTGGCCTGGTCTATCAGAGCTCCTGGGGGCAGCTGTGGATCATCCAGCAGGGGGCAGTGCTGGACTCTTTCCACTGCAGCCTTGTAGTTGTGCAGAAATGAGGCGTCTTCAGCTCTCAGCTCCTCCTCTGTGGCTCTGACTGTGTCTGAAAAACCTGCTATCTCTCTGCTCAGAGCCTCCATCTTCTCCTTTATCATCCCACTCTTCTGCTCCTCTTCCTCCCTCAGTGCAGCCAGCCTGGCCTCCTCTTCCTCTGCTAGAAACTGGTGAAGCTTCTTAAACTGCTCGTTAATCTGCGTCTCTGTGTGTCGGGCCTGGACCTTAATGTGTTCTGCTGTTTTATCAAACTTCACTTGAACTTCTTCACAAACCTTTAACTTCTTCTTTAAGGGCTCCAGAGTTTCCTGAAGTTCCTTCTTGTGTTGTCGTGCAGCTTCATCGATGGGTCTGAATCTGTGGTTGGTGTGTTTTTCTGAGTCTCTGCAGACGACACACACTGGCTGCTGATGGTCCAGACAGAAGAGTTTGAGTTTCTCAGAGTGCAGACTGCAGAGAGCCTCTGAAGCTCTCCGATCTCTCTCCTGTAAGAACGACTCACACAGGTTCTTTAAAGCTCGGTTTAAAGGTGGATCATACACTGATATTTTCTTACAAATTGGACACTCGTGTGTTGGTCTCTCTCTCCACCATCTCTTCAGGCAGTCTTTACAGAAGCTGTGGCTACATGACAGAAGAACAGGATCTCTGAAGACCTCCTGACAGACCGGACAGCAGAGATCCTCCTCTGATCTGGAAACCATTGAGTCTGTGAGTGAAGCTGAAAAGAGATAGGAAGTACAGTCGGTCCTGGCTCCCCTCCCTCCTCTACTACCTTCACTGAAACTTCCTTTCAGTCGTGTTTTTGCTCAGACTCACATTCAGTGTGTGGAGCGTCAGCAGCTTGAGGCAGCAGTGTTGGAGTTTTCCACTTTTCTCTCCTGTAGCTGGACTCACTCAGAGGAAGCTGCTCAGTCCATACTCAGTCTGATCCTCTGTGCTTCTCTCTTTGCTGAGGAAGAAAAACAACCTGTTTCCTAGTTCGCTTCACGCGAGTTAGGTAAGGAGAAAAATGTTGCGTCACTTGCTTCATTCCAGATGTCAAATGCCATCCTGCCATTTGCTCAAAAGGCTGTAAAAAAAAAGTTGTCATGGGCTGACAGTCCTCGCAGGGGTGACCTGCCATGTTTATGTATCGTGTTGATGTCCCTTGTTCCCCCTTTTACTGGTGTGTGTGTGTGTGTGTGTGTGTGTGTGTGTGTGTGTGTGTGTGTGTGCAGAAAGTGACCACACAAGGCAGAGCAGGGGGGGGGTGTAATTAGGTTGGAGTACACTGTTATGAGTAATCACTTTACCGTGCCAGCTTAACACACAGGACTTCCATTCATTTATTAGCCTAAACTTAAACCCAGTCTTCATCCTAAAAGAGATTTATATTCTTGGGTTGTTGCTGCGTGTCTCCAGATGTGATCACAGTAGTTTAAAGGTCATGACATTTTCAGATCTTTTTATGTACGCCACTTTGTTTCCAATCACAGCTCCTCTAGTCCACATGTTCAAGTGTTCCTGGGAAGATACTGAAACCCCAAATTAATTGTGTCAGTGACAGATTAGAAAGGTGTGAAAGTGCAGAATGAGGCCCTGTATGGATGTGAATGTGACATGTATTTATAGAAAATGTAGATTCCTTTTAACATTTAATTAATAATGTAAGGTTTTTATTTCTGATCAATAAGGCCATTGCCCATTCTTCATTTGTACTTGATTATTTGATCATTCACAAGTCTGCTACCTCATACAAACTGTCAAGCACAGTGGAGAGAATCACTGGGAATCACTGAGTGGACCATGAACTCCTCCGTATACAAAAGTATTCTAGAGTCAAATGTGAGGCCACCTGTCTGACAGCTAATGGTCGGTATAAATCACCGAAACCTCAGTGAATTGAAGCAATAGTTTTAAAAAGTGGGTCAAAATTCAGTCACAATAATATGAGAGAACGATGAAGCCATGCAGAAAATAATTAATTCAAGTTATTGCTGATAAATATGGTTCTACAAGATACTGAATCATGAGGTGGATTTAGTTTTTCGTCCTCCCTTTAAATACCGACTGAGCGTGATTGTATGTCTGTTAAAACAAGTTGATTAATTACACATATTACATTAAGCTCACAGGCCCCAGAATTTCTGCCTGTTTCAAAGATTTTGATATATTGTTTTTCAGCAGTGACAGTTAGTTAGACTGAAATATATTCATCACTCTTATTTTCATGCAAATCTTTTCATGCAAAGAATATCTATAAATGTACTGATGCACAGCTGTTCCCATTGATTTCTTTTAAATACAATTAATAATACAATTTAATTACATAAACTAAGAGAGAATTAGATTTTTGCTGCTTTATTCTTTAAATTTGAGCTTTAAACACGAGGGCAGCTTAGAACTGTAGACTGCACTTACCTGGTTTAGCCACTAGATGGCTCTAGACTGCAACAAGTGAACAGCAGTGCTACAATGGGGAGTGTGCCTAAATTGGAAGGTTGCTGTTAAGTTTTCATCGGTATGAACCAGCCGTGACTGCCCATTTGAATCTGCACAGGAACATTTCCACTTGTTGGAACACTTGTACTTTTCTTAGGACAACTAATGTCAGCCACTGGTCTTAATTTTAATCCTTTAAACGAGTCATGAAGCTCCTAGACCCTAAAGGAAATGCCCATGCAATATTTAGACTCTAATTGGTTCTTACAAAGATAGCAATATCAGCCGCAGAGGAAGGTAATTAGGCAAGTTTGCCTTTGGAGTGAACACTGCCTCTCGGAGTGGAGCTAATTATGAAAACAACCTGCAGCTACAACATCTTTCACATCCTCGATGGAAACTCAAGTTAAGACTCACCCCAGGCTACAAACCTGCGTGCTGAACGAAAAAGCATCTGAGGCGCTGATCGAGATTTACATGTCAAAGGAAGGAGTCAGTCAAAAATCCTCCAAATCAGCTTCAAAGATTATAAATCTTTGATCAACATATTAAAGAGTGTTAAGGGTTTTTTTTTTCTCCCCTTTTCATCAACAGACAATTAATCACAATTAATTTGCTGTTGCTCTTTTTTCTCTAGGATCCAACAGGATTTATCAGTTTGGTTTTAATCAATTGCTCTGAAACCAAAAGTCTGTCAGCTCTGTCTGATTTTAACATGTAAACTTTTGTAACTGTCACTACTTTCTTACAGGTGCTTTTTAAAGACTAAAATTCTGGGCTTGTTTTCTGGTCAGATGTACCTGCAGAGAAGCTGAAAATCAAAATGGCTTTACAAGATGATGAAAACTTTCATTTTGATGCTTTCCTACACTTCAGTGGATTCAGTGTCCATGACCCAAGCTAACCTAAATGATAAAGGCAGCAATAAGATTGCAGTTTATTTTAAAATCTAAATTAAAAAAATGTAACTTCTAAAATATTTTGAAAAGTGATGTCAGCATACAACCATCCCATTTTTCTTCCACCAAGAATTTTTAGTTACAACTATTGCACAACCAATCTGTAAAGAAAGGCGTCCTCTTTTATTTTGAAGGACTGTCTCAAAAATACTACCTTTTCTCTATAAAATCATGATGTACTGTTAGCTGCAGTCCTCCTGATAATAAGGAATAGTTCAGTGTAGAAGTAACAAATCTATTCATTTCTTTTTTAGTATCACTCCAGGACAGGATTTTTCTAATATTGTCAATATAAAAATTTAAAAGAAGGCAAGCCTAGAGATTTAGTTGAACATGACTCTGAGGTTTGTCCTATTAGCACAGAGGACAAGGTAATGTCATCTGGGATAAGAAGCAGAAGATTGTGTGGATTATTTCGGACTTTGTCAGAGTTTAGGTTTATTTTCCTTTGGTTCGATGACAGCTGGAGAGAAATTCTTTTTGGTGTCACATCAGGATGTGCAACCTGACAAACATGTGGAGCTACATGCTATGTTGACAAAGGAGCAGTCGAATGTAGCCTTTTTTGTTTTTTAATTAATTAGCATTTTGAGGCCTTATTTTTTGTTAAATTTTAGTTTTGGTTACTTTTTTCCGTTAATTGTATTAGTTACCAAAGTGTTTCCATCTATTTCATCCTTCTGTTTCCACTCTGTTAGTTTCACTCATGTTTGTCTGTCTTTGTTTCAGTTATGGTTATTATACATTTCTTGTTTTACTTTCACATTTATTTATCACTTTTGTGTCTCGTTTGCTTTTATTTACCCTCCTGTTTCTATTTTCCAACAGGCCTCCTTCTTCGTAGCCTGATTTTGAGTTCTGCATTTGTGTCATAATTCAGAGTATCATAAACCAGCTGATTTTTGTCTTCAGAGCAAGTACACACGACCACAGGAACTCCATAGTTTTTAGTTCAGTTTACCATTTTATACTGTATTTTCATGATGTATAGGTATGTAGAGGTACTTCATGCCTTCCTTTTCCTTTTAAATAAATGGCCGTCCATATTGTATTTACCAATATATACAGAATGAACAGAATATGGGGAAAATAAAGGCACAACCAGGGCCTTAATGATAATGATTACCTATTAACATTTATATATTTTTAAATGTGTAAAAATCAAATCAAGTTTACGGGTTTCTAAATCAGTAAGAAGCAAAAATCTAGTCTGTTCTAATATAATTAAAAGTGTCCTGTTATGTAAGAAGGTTATTTTCTCCCTAAAACAGCTTCTGCTTCATAAACACACATAGTAATTAAATACCCGATATAAGTAGCTAATGATTAAACTTTGGATCAGAAGGCTGTATTTCCCATGCAGTGCTTCACTGTGTAGACAGAAACAGCCAATTAACAAAAGAGCTGGGGCTCCAGCAGACACAGCTCAGAGATATGAGAGTGTAACCTTGAAGGCTACAGCAGGAGGGAAAGCATACAAACAACACAGTTTTTTTTTTAAGCAAGAAAAATAATTTATTTATAATGATTTCATAATAATTTCATCACATTGGCATTGCAGAGCTGCAGAAGGAAGCGTTTGTGTGAGACGCCACCTCGCAGCAACAGATTACACCATTGGATGGGGCAAGAAAACAGGGGTTATTCAATACATACATGGAATATTCCTTTAAATATGTATTTTTCAACGAGGAATAACAAAAATAGAATAATTCCAATATCTCTGTCTGTCTCTCTTTCTCTAGGTCTCTCTAATTATCATCTCTGTGTCTTTATAAGCTGCCTGTACAGCCCCCAATACTGGGGTTTAAATTGGGTTTGAGGGGGTTGTTTATCTCACTTTGCTTGGGGAGTAAAGAGGATGGAGTTTATCAGTGATGGACTTTATGGGCTGTTTGTCCACTGCAAAGTACAAAAACACAGTAAACCTCACCCATCTGTCACTCCTGAAGCAAACACAACAAAGTCTTTTGGCCCAAATCTGCAGCCACAGCATCTATTTCTTATTGTTACTGTCAATCGCTTGCTCATAAAGCCGAGACTGTTCAAAAATAGAACAAAGTCCTGATATTTTTATGTGATAAGTAGCTTAATATATATCTCAAAGAGGTAGCAGCAAAGTGTTTTTTTCTACCCACTGTAAAGTATAAAGCATTTATTTATTAATTTGTTGACAATATTGGGATTGTAAACTCACACTGCTGTTGATTTTTTCTTAAAAAGATGTCTCTGTATGTACAGCTGAGCTCTGATTGTATCTTTAAGACCTTAACCTCTCTGCTAAGCAATACTTTTGATCCATTTCCAGATCCATTTACTTTGAAGGCTAACAACCACACTGACTATTGACTAGGTGTCTAAATGATGTGACTCAAAATCTTATACTTATGTTTTACAAAACATGGACATTAATGTCAGAAAAATGAAGGTGATGCAGAAGTGCCTTAATCCTGCATTATATCTGAAGGCCACCAGAGGGCGATAGCTGCGATTGTTAAAAAAAAACCTCTTGGTCCTATAGAAGTCTATGGGATATCGGCTCAGTCTTGAGCTCTGTAAACACACTGAGTTTATGAGCTCAGTCACTCATTTTCAGTCAAGAGGTCTCACAATGACTATTCACATATTATCGGCAGTTATCTCAGTACGCCAGTGAGTTTATTAGGATATATTTTTAATTTTTCATTGTCTGGTTTATGTGGCAGATATCTGATGGGTTCCCAGACAACGAATAAAAAATGGATGTAGCTGATGTGAAATCACCCGTTGGATTTTGAAGGCTTTAAGCTAGCATTTGATCACTATCAGCTAAGATATCAGCTAGCTAGCCTGGTTAAGTTGTAATTGTGAACTAGAGGGCAATGCACAGACACAGATATATACTCGATAAATAGTGCAAATATAATAGACAAATAAAATACTATAATTGCAGTTACGAAACGTGTTGAACTAACATCAAGCCTCAAGTGGCCGTTAGAGGAACTGCAGTTTTTACCACTTCTGCTTGGCTTCATTTTTCAGTGCTGGATTTCACTTGATGGGAGATGGGATTAAAGCATTAAACGGAGGAGGGGGGAAGCAGCGATGACAGAAATGGGTTTTGGTTTTCAGGGTTTTTTCAGAATTATAATTATTATACAAATTATATTTCTTAGTCCTGCAGATGAGTTGCGGTCAACTTTGTGCTGGAGGGGATTGTGTTATTTGTTTGTTCTGGTCTGGCTCCGCTCTCACTGGTAGCAGCTGTACTCATAAAGTACTTAACAAATTAATGTCATCAAATTTTATTATTTTGTAGCTTATTTGGATAAAGTGTGATCTTTCCTTTTGCCTATGAGGAAATTATCCTTGCCTGAACTCCCGCTCTCTCAACTTAACTTCCAAATTTTCTCTGCTGCTTTTTATTTACGTTTCCTAGCAACTGATTCCTGTTTGGCTGCTCGATATCTGCAGAGGCCTGAAATGTAAAAATTAAACCAAAGTAATTAGCGAGCCATTGCAGCGCCTTCCTCCTTCCTTTCTTGCTTTCTTGTACCTTTTATCAACGCGCAGGGAGGCAAAAAGGAAAAAAAAACAACAGAGGTTGAGAGAAGAAAAAGCTTTTAGTGCGATTGCTTCTCTGACTCACGGGACAGCTGAGAAGGAAGAGAGAGAGAGAGGAGGTGAAGGGAAAGATGATAGACTGCGTTATGAATTTCAGCGTGGTAATCCCCACATTCAGCAGAGTCTAACCTCGGCTCTGCACACTCATTTTCCCTCCTTCCTATCTTCCTTATTCTCCTCCTGAAGGAGGGATAATGCTTTAGATATTCCATATATTCCTCCTGTCATCTCTCTTTCACACTTCATAAAAAAATGTCATTTTCAAAACAGTATGTTGCCAATATATTTTAGAGAATTTCTTCGAGGCGTAGCTGCTGTGTAGGCAGAACCACCACCACCATCTTGCACTGACAACTAATATATTGCACCCTTAGTAGCTTTTCAGAATCACAGAAAAGTTGGCTGTTCTGTCCCAGCAGGACCTTTTAGCCCCACACTTTGAAGATTAACTGAATTAACGAGATTATTTCAGCTTCTGAAGGAACTCCTGTCTCCAAGAAACATTTACAAAACCTGCAAAAAATCAGGTTTTTCTTAATAGTAAATGGCTAGATCCCCACATAAGGGATAACACTTTTTTTTTTCTTACCAGTGCACCCATGTGTTCCTGTTTGTTTTTATCTCTCTTTCCTCCCCGATTAAAGAGAATCTGCTGTCTGCCTACATAAAAAGTCAAAAACACACTTTTTTTGATCCTCAACACACACCGTAAGTGAACACCCTGTTCGACAGCCTGGCGCTTTTTTAGATGAAAGTACGTCTCTCTTCACACCACATGTTACAGTGCTGGAACAACACATCCTTTTGCTCCTAACGCTGTACTTGTATCTTCCTAGTCGGCTCCCGCCCCGCTGGGTTTAGCACAGAAACAATCTTCGCAGGGTTTTTTTTGTTTGTTTTTATCCATCTATTGGCCCTCGCTTCTTCTTAACAACCCAGTTCACTTATCCTATGTCTGCGACTTATATGCTCTGAGGCAAATGAGTCTTCACAGCCACACTCTGCCTGTATGTGAATGCAGATTTGGGCAATTGTTTGCCAGATTACATGGAACTGCTCCCTTTTACACATGCACTATAGTGCAATTTTGGCAAGATTTACCCAAAAAAGTTACATTGGGGTGTGTATGTACTTCCAAGGCAGCTGAAATAAGAAATAAAATCAAAAGAAAATGTAAAAAAAACCCAAAAAACACAGTAGGCGCTGCAGCAACACGCCTATAATTCAGTATACAAGGCAAACAAACACAGAGTTTTATAGGTTTATCTTTTTTCATTCACTAAATATTTAAAACAAGCGTCACTTGACTAGTCATCATAAATGGTGATAATTTATGCTTTTTTTTTCAGGATGATGGAATACCTGAAGGACTGCTGTAGGGAAGAGAGATGTATCTCAAGTTTTTTTCTCTGTGGGTCCTCTTTTTCCGTCCACCAGGGGGAGCTCTGACTCAATAGCACCGAGAAATAAGTTTGCCAACTGGGAGTCAGGAGATGAAAGGTTCCCCTCCTCCATTTTTCGCAGTCCATCCATGCAGCGGGTTAGTCAAGTGTCAGAGCTGAACCACCGCTGATCAGAGTCAACTAGGCTGTCCACACAGGCATGGACAAACTGATCGGTGGGTCCATGGATCAAAGACCGTGGGGCATTTTGTCCGGTCCCAAAAGTCAAGGTCCTTAATGAAAAATAAAAACCCCCGAAAAAAAACCCACACTCAAACTTTTCCTGTTTCCGTGTAAGTACACAGATCCCAACCATTCATTCATTTGTTCATTCATCCATGGCAATTCCATGTTACATGGATACTAAAAGGAGAGAAAACAAATGATAAAAACTCGAGAGAAAGAAGGCAGAAGATAAGCGCTGATAGAAAATGCTTTTTGCACGCTCAAACTAAAAACAGCATCTATTTTCTTTAACAGTCATTCATTGACATTCATCCGGTGTCGCGTCTTCTGCTGAGCTCAGATGCATAGACTGAATGCAGAGAGAGGTGGAGAGGCGGAGGAGGGAGAGAGAGAAAAGAGATGGGAGAGGCGGGAAGGCGGCGATGGAAGATGATGGGGAGAAGGTTAAAAGAGAAGGGAAGAAGGGCAGTGAAAGATGGAGGGAGGGCGAGAGAAAGGTGAAAGAGAGGTGCTGCTACTGAGAGTGAGAGAGGATGAACACGCAGGGGAAGAAAAAGAGAGAGTGCGTGCTATGTGCCAGAAAAGAGGTTAGAGCAGAGAAAAAGAGAGACAGATGGAGTGTGTGCTCCAGCAGTGATGAAAAAAGGAGGAGAACAGTGAGTGGTGAGGAGGAAGAGGAGGAGGAGGAGGAAGGTGGCGCAGACGTCACCTCCTCTCTGTGACCAAAGAGACGGCGGAGGAGGAGGAGGTGGAGGAGGGTGAAAAAAAAACCGGAAAGTCTTTCACACCACGTCACTCCACAACACCACGGACGGACACACAGAGGGGAATTTGATTCTCATCCATCCTCCCGGTTCTCAGGCTAAAACCTGGGCATCCAAGAATTCCAAACTCGTACAGACGTTCTGGAATGTTTACGTTCCTATACCCATACACTGATTTCTGAAACCCTCTTTGTTCTGGAATCTTTATGTGACAATGTTGAGGTCACTTCAATCCTAATCCTTAATAAAAAAGGAAGGTGGGAGGGTGTTGTGATAATTTGCACGCACACACACACACAAAAATGTGTGACATGAAAAATGTAAATGCACACATACATGCACTCACCCCGTCTGTCTTTTCCCTCCCCTTGCTTTGTTCTTGGCACTTTCCTCTTTTGCAAACACACACACATGCACACACACACACACCTTTAGGTCCCCTCTGGTCTGTTTGTAGTTTTTAACAGTCCTTTGGTCCCAACACCAGAGACCAAAATGAATAAAAACCCTGTTTAATAAGCAGGCCTGCTTCATGCTCTCCGTACAGAAACTCCACAGGCATGACATCCTCCGCACACTCTTTGTATGAACACACACACACTTGTGTGTAGATTGGTCTTCTTTTTTTCTCCATGTTTTGTTTGTTTGTCTTCAGTAACATTTTGCTTGGCAGTCTTTGCGCGTGTGTGTGTTTGAGTGTGTGTATTCCCTTCACTGCGTGGGCAGTTTGTAGTCCAATCTTCTTGCTGCTTTGTACACTATTTATAGTCTTTGTGTCTGCGGATGATAGCTGTTGATAGATGCGTTACATTTATCTTTGTACATGATACATTACAGTATGATCCAATTTAACATGTACAGTATATGGCCACTGGGTATGTTTAAGAAAAAATATATGCAAAAAGAACAAAAAAAATAAAGCATCCAAAGAAAGAGCGAAAAGATAGTAACAGATGAGGGAACAGGTAGCGGTGCAGCGTTTGCGCCGTGTAAACGACCTGCGACACCAATAAGGGGGGAAAAAGTGCTTATGTTCCAAGAATGTGGTCCGTTTGCCGAGCGCCTTTGTGGAATGTTTTGTGAAGGTCCGTGTTCGTGTTGACAGCACGAGCGATAACACGTGTGGTATGCTCATGCCTCATCTTTGGTGGCAAAAAGCGTGCCCCCGCCTTGTGGTTTCTCTTCGTAAATCCTGCTCTTTTATATTCTGTCTGTCTGGAGCTGAGAGGGCTGCTGTGGTGTCGCATTCACCGTGGAGAGAAGACGGAACCACAAGGTCCAAGGTTTGGGAATATTTCCTGTCTCAGTGGTCCACAGGTGATGGACCTGTAGCGCTGCTAGCTCAAGGGGTTTGGTAGAATCGAGGGTAAATTGTGTTAAAGTCTTGTATCTTAAGTGTTTTTATTCCATTTGTTTCCTGGATTGATCAGATTCCTCTTTAGGGGGGATTAATATGGTCACAGGTTCAGATACACTCCCCCGTAGTCATCAGGGTTTTTTGTTGTATTCATCTGGAAGAAGCCCAGGAGTAAAGATACCTGCTGTGTATCTTTACATTCCCAGTGTCTGCTCCACCCACCTAGCCTCCACACTGAACAAATTCCCAATGAGGAAAAGATAGTGCAGTGCAGTTTAGAAGCATGACCTCAAAGCCTCCACCTTTCATTGACTATATTGTGAGAACCTACTTTTCTCTCCGTTGATGTCTTGCTTTCCTAGAGGGGCCGGTTTGACTCGGAACAACAGTGCTCCAACCGTGGGAGGGACCATTTTGTCCAAAAGTGTGCTCCAATTTGATTGGACAGTGCAAATGGTCAATCAGTAGTTGGAGCGATCTGGTTGGACATGTTTGTCAAATGGCCCCGTCCCCCATAGGGTGGCAGGCCGTGGAATTGGTTGGTAGCTTTGTCGACAGCAAACAGACCTGGTTTACATCTGCGTAGACGCTTCAGTTCACTGATCGCTGGGTTTGTCGTTCCCAGCCGTTGTCTCTCCTCCCTCGGCATTCGACGCCGTGTTGGCTGAAAACTCCGTGACGCGTCGGGCCAGGGGGTTTGTGCTTTTTAGAAGCTCCATGGCAGAGACTCTGGCTCCTCCGCTGGAAGACTTGTTGCCTTTCTTCTGAAGGAGGGCCATGAAGTTCTCATTGCGGGAGCTCGACCTCTGGCTGCCCAAGGTCAGATTTCGGAGGTCGCTACCGCTGGTGCTGTGCTTCACCGGTGACACCAAGCTCTGGCGACTGCCGAAGGAATCGGAAGGCTCCTTGCGACCCAGGACCTTTCGTTTGGACCTGGAGGAGAGAGAGAAGATCATCAAAACTGTGCAGCTGTTTCACTTCATCGGATTTACTACTCGTGTGTGATGAGTCACACTTTAGTTGACATTTGTTTCTCGAGAATAGAAAAACTAAAATTTGTAACTACAGAAGGGACTCCATTCTTTCTTGTATGAGATGAAAACACTGATTACTGATCTTCCATTTCCCCATCCTCACTTATTCTTCAGTGCCTTTCAAGCTATTTTCAGCATCATGCAAGGTAAAAATCACGAACACTTGTTGCTTAGTGACTAGACTTCTTGTCCGTTTCTGTGTGTACTCGTATCCACGTACGTGTATGTGTGAGAGAGAGAGGGACGCTGGAAGGAAAAAAAAAAAGGACGAAATGAGAGCCAGCGGTCGTGCAGCAAACCCACTTTACATGTAGCTGTTGCTAGGGAACCTTATACTCTGTCTGTCTCACACCTTTTCAACAAGACAATGCGTATTTTGTCACATGCTCCGAGTTATAAAAAGCTGCCAGGCAGGTTTGGTGATGGCTCAAAGCATTTGTGCTGTCCTGTCAAAACAGACTAAACTGTGAAGCACTTCTTAACCTTTAACTGCCATCTGAGGAAACTATGTGCTCTAATATCACAGTTTGTACCGATCTCAGTGTTTAAAATATGCCTTGGTTGTGTGTGTGTGTGTGTGTGTGTGTGTGTGTGTGCGTGCTCAAACCTGTGTATAATAGTGAAGAGGTCTTCGGTGGTGTGTGTTGTAGGTGTGCTCGCCAACAAGTCGTCATCTGTTTCCTCTTCGATGTGCAGTACAGTCTTTTCACAGGCTGCTGGTTCATCTAAGCAAGGCACACAAATCATGTTAAAACATATAAAGTAGAAACGCTAACCAGCCACTTTCTCACCTTAGATGATATTAATTTTAACGACCAAACAGCTAATCAGCCAATCACATGGCAGCAACTCATTGTATTTATGCATGCAGAAATGTTCAAGTCAACCTGCTGAAGATCAAACTCAGCATCAGAATGGTGATGAAATGTGATTTAAGCAACTTTGAGCATGGCCTAGTTGTTGGCAACATATGCGCTGGTCTGAGTATTTCAAAAACTGCTGATCTGTTGGGATTTAATCACCCAACCATCTCTAGAGTTTACAGAAAATAGACCAAAAAAAGAGAAAATATCCAGTGAACAGCAGTTTCATGGATGAAAATGCTTTGTTGATGTCAAGCTGCAATTTGCAAGGACTCACCAAAATTCAACATGGGAAAAATGTTGTCTAGTCTAATGAGTTTCCATTTCTCATGCAAAATTCCGGTGGCAAGGGCAGAATTTGGGATAAACAACAGGACCTTCTTGCTGTGAGGGAACAGTGCTAACCACTGCACCACTGTATGATCTGCCCAGGATGTACCCTGGCTTTCGCCCTGGGATAGGCTCCAGCCCCCCTGCAACCCTGATAAGGATAAGCAATGGATGGATGGATGGATGGATGGATGGATAGAACATAAAAGCATGAGTCCTTCCTTGAATGAATGTTTCTGGATGTTGGTGGTGTAATGGTGTACAGGATAGTCACTAACTAAACATTGTTTAAATGCCACAGCCTGCCTGAGTACTGCTGATGTTCATGTTCATTCTTATGACCACAGTGTACCCGTCTTCTAAAATGCTTCTTCCAGCAGGATAACACACAATATCACAAAGTGCAAATCATCTCAAACTGGTTTCTTGAACATGAAAATGAGATCACTATACTCAAATTGGCTTCCACTGTCAGCTACAGATCACCTTTGGGATGTGGTGTAATGGGAGATTCACATCATGCAAGTGTAGCTTACAAATCTGCAGCAAATCTGTGATGCTGTAATATCAACAAGGACCAAAATCTCTGAGGAATGTTTTCAGCACCTTGTTAAATTAAGGCAGTTCTGAAGGTAAAGGGCACTACTATATGTAGGTGTACCTAATAAAGCAGCTGATAGGTGTATATCAGCTGGCTTTGTGCAAACGCATATGTAAATCTGATTCGGCTACAGAGAAAATTAGGTGATAATGAAATAATGATGATAAATGTCATCTTCACTGTTAAAAACAGTGTGAAGCACTCTGTGTTTTGATTTGGGCTCATTTTAGAGCAATGGGCCTGTGTCAAAACAAAGCAGAATCAGGAGGGTATGTATCAAAATTAGCAGGTATGAGTCCTAATCAAATGTAGAAGCTCTGCTAGACTATTATCACCAACACAAACACAAAAATCACAAGAAACAATGTCTGCAGTGAAACAAGACTAAAAGCAAACTATTAGCTAATATATGTTAGAAAACGCAACATTTGTGTTGGGATGTTTTTAATTAGAAATGATTAGAAGGCCAGAAAACTCCAGTTCAAGATTTGTGGTTTATTTTTGTATTTCATCATTGAATGAATATACAACTATCCCTACCCTGAAGCGGTGATTCTGTGGGACAGGGACCACTGGCGGAGAATAGAGGGACTGCAGGTGGCGTGAGGACAACCAAGGGAAAATAACTACTTAACTATGACATGTAACCATCAAACTGTCCAAGTTAATTATTTACACAAAGATATTTTCTTTTTCCATTTTTCTACAAATCAGGCTCTGGATGGTATATAAACAAATCCCTCTGTCAAACTATAGAAGGGAATCAAACTAGAACTTTTTGGTGTATGTAAGTATGTGTGTGTAATGTAAAATTTTACAATATTAAAACAATTATTAAAATGTAACCTATATCACAATGACACTTCCTCAGTCAGTTATTAAAATAGAGACAATATTTAAAAAATTGTGCTTTTGTTTTAAAAGTTTTTAGAGTATTGCATTAAAATGTGCAAATAATATAAGTCTTGAATTAAACACGAACAGCTTTGTATAAATGTTAAGTAGAAAAACACATTTCCATGGTTTCTTTCCAGTAGTCTGACAGAAGAAATGTTGTTGAAGTAAAATAGGCCAAAAATGTTTTTACCTGTAGTGTCTAGTGTTCCATCTTTAAAAAACATAACTTGATACATAAAAGCTCTTTTATCTGGTCTTATGAGTCTTATGAGACCACTATTCAGTGAAAACCAACTTTTAAAGCTTAATAATGTGGTCCAATCAAGGCATACCTGTTCCAATCCCAGTACCAGCCATCTTCCCTTCCAGCTCTGTGAGAGAGGAATCTTGAAGAGAGGATTGTAGTGATGACTCTTTGGAACTTTCTTCATCTGTTCCCAAGTGGTTCTCATCTTGCTCAGGCATGTCGGGAACACTAGGAGCATTGAGAATATCATCTGGTGGGAATGTTCCTACCGGAGACCGAAGGCCCACGGGGCTGTCAGTCTGTGGCGTCTGACGGTCTGTGCTGCCATTAGTGGAGGAGTGGACAGACGTGGGAAGAAGCAGAACATTTGGCTTCTTGGGGACTGGAGGTGGAACCTGGAAAGGATTGAGAAGGTTTCAAAGACTGAGAAATAAGGAGAGTTGTGAACTGTGAATATGCTTTTTAAATTGTTTGCCTTTAGAACATACTCGATGTTTAACCATGAGAATACTCGTTTAAAAGATCGAGATATTTAATTTGGTTACCTTGGGTTTCTTTTTGTCTGACAGCTCTGCCAGGCAGGAGACTGTCATCCTTGAGGGTAGCGTCTTGCTCTTGTCCTGAAGTTCTGGGGCCTCCAGATTGCTGCAAGGTGAAGGGAGTGAGCCTCCATCTTCGGGGCCAAGACGAATCTCTTGGTCAACATCAAATTCAGGCTCCAAAACTGGATCTTCTAGGAGAGGCTGAGGGTCTGGGAGAGGAGGGAGATCAAACAGGGACTGGGATAGGGGGAGGAACGATTGATCGTAGGCAGTTTGTGGAGCAGTCATAGAGTTTGAATCTGACAGAATAGTGGGATTTGTTGGAGCTTGTGGTGGAGGTTTTTTGGGTTTTGGCTTTTTCATGACTTTGTAGATGTTGCCTAGAGGCACTGGTCGGTCTACAGGTGAGGCAGGAGGCGAGTCAAGCGCCAGAGGGGAAGTGGAGGATGGAGAAGGAGACTTGAGAAGAAGGTTCATGGGCCGTTTAGGTAAGGGAGGCTTAACTGCAACAGGAGGTTTAGGTTTTGGTAGCGTGGGTGGTGGGCTGGGATCTTCGCCTATGTCGCGGCCATGCTGTTCCTCTTCGATGGTGTCAGAGGCTCCATCAGGGCAGTCTTCTTGGTCTCCACGAGAAACTGAGCGAAGCCGAACAGTCTTTAGCTCATTCTGGGTAACCATAGGCAATGCCTGTGAGGAACTCGGGCTGATCTTTCCTGGCTTTGCTGCTGTCGAAGTGTCAGAATGCCGCCGGCTGGCCTTTTGTTTTGGCTTGATGGACGAAAGCTCCAGATGTGCATTCCCAGGCATTTCAAAGGACAGTCTAGACCTAGCAGCTGGATCCTTGGGTGATGGTAGAGATGATTTCCTCTCTGGGATCTTGGGGCGCATCTTACATCCTGTTGTACCCACAGTCCCCTGACCTGCCAGTTGACTGAGTGGAACAGTTGGCGTGGGAGTCTCTGACTGGCTGGAATAGCCACTTGATGGGGACATAAGTCCTGGAGGTTTGAAGGGGGATGATGCCTTGATGTCAGTCTCCATGGAAAGCTGTGAGGGTGATGTGGCTCTCGAGGTGGAGGGAGAGTCAAGAAGGGACTCTGAGCTGCCTCTGACTTTCATACATTCGATCACTGTGGTACCTGTTGCTGTGCTGGAGCCTGACAGAGACCTGAGGAAGAGCAAAGAAGAGATGTGAAGTTTTTTTTGCCAAATCAAAGTTTGCCAAATACGTTTGACAACAAAACATCCAGGATACCTATGAAATCATGTGAGAAGACAGATAATAAAGATGACACAATAATAATAACTTTGTAGCACAAGTACTAAACATCCATGTGTAGTTTCCTACCTGTAAGGGTCATTGCTCTTCCACTCCCCTAGCTGCCAGTGCATGGGAAAAGTCATTTCTGTCTCCCCCTCCCTCTCTGGTGCCTGGACCTCTAGACTTGGAGGTCTGTCATTCCCTCCTTGGCCTGGCTCTCGCTCACCAATACTGGTTTTAGGCAGGTTGGGCAGAAGGAAATCTGGCTGAAAGTCAGGGAAGTGATCCCTGGGGATGTGCAGGCTCTTTGGTCGGCCATCTCTGTAAAGACCACTTTGATGGTGTATTCTGCCCTCAGCTTCTCCAAGATTTTTCATAAGAGAGACACTCCTCACAGGGGGTGGTGGCTTTCGTTTGGATTTTTTAAGGGAGATGGAGCGGGAACGTAGGCGCAAACGGCCTTCTGTGCTGTAGTCTGAAGCTGTGACGGAGATTGTGTCAGTCGTACTTGCGCTGTCTTCTGAGCTCCCTCTGGGGTAGAGAAGGGCGTAATTCTCAGCTAAGCCGAGGAAGTTGTGATGCTCTTGTTGGTGGTCCATAGTATTCCCATTTCCTGTAGATGTTATATTACCATCCGGATGGCCTAAAACACCCTCTGTGAAACAAAAAGATCCAGAATCTGTGGGTGTGGAAAGGGAACGCTCTCGAAACTTGAAAGCATTCTGTGCTGCTATGGAACGTGCCGACCTCTCCCGTCCTCTCACTGCTTCCCCTCCTCCTCCCCCTCTTCCTCCATCCGCTGCAGCCCCCTCTGTCTCACTCCGCTTTCCTATGTCCATGTTATTCAATGGTCTCCGAGAAGGGTCTGTCACAGTCTTGAATGAGCTTGAATGTCCTGAGCTCACCAGCATCACCCCCTCCTGGGTCCCTCCTCCGATGATACTGTGCTGTTTGGGTGGTACCGCTGGTCCTTTGTTCTTACTGTAATTGTAAGGCTCGTTCCACGCTCCAGGAGAAAAGGTGGAACCCTTGGGTCCGTTCCAGGAAGCGGTGGGTGTATTTGAGCAGAGCAGCCCAGAATGGTCCATAGTTTCTGGGTGAAGCTGATCTGGGGCAGGCAGCCCCAAACGGTTGTCTGTAGAGAAGAGAGGGAAAGAATCAATACAACAAAACTAATCACACCAAATTCCACTGACTGTGGAGACTCTAACATAAAAGGTTATAATAAAAACTTCACATCACATATCTATCTCTAGCTGCCCATTCAGAAAACTATTCTGACCAGAAAAGGAACAACCTGCCTTGATAGCTGTAGGCTCTGGCTTTAGTGTACATACACAGTGTGTATCATTTGTTTACTGCCTGACGAGAATAGCCACCTCGACGGGACAAGACTCGGGTGTCCATCTGCATCTAAACGACAAAGGTAACTCTTTCGAGGATGCCAATGTTCATATTTTGGACACAGAGGACAGATGCTTTAAAACAGGAGTGAAAGAAGCCATCTATGTCCAGTGTGAACTACCATCTTTGAACAGAGGGGATGACTTACATCACCAACTGTCTGCTATCTATAATCCAGTTTTGAGATCCCCTCCCAGATGCTTGGCCCATTTGACCTCTGGAATTCACATGATAGGGTGGGGCTAGGTTTTGCAATGGGTTTACCTGAAACCTTGGCTGATTGTGACCCACACCCATTTTCACATGGGCTCATGTGATTAGGTAGAGGACAAATAGGGGGTCCATGACCCTCTTGGAGACACTCCCATAGGGCTTAAAATCTGGGATTCTCCACCAGTTATTCTTAGAACTTCTTTCTTTCTTTGAAAGAAAGAAGTTTCAGACTTTCTTTGAAAGTCTGAAAGAAAGAAGCAATTTCTTAGAACTTCTTTCTTTCAAACTCTTTTCTTTTTCAAGCTCCTTACACTACGATGACCTAGATGACCAAGAACTTTCACAGACATACTTTCCTGCCTGACAAACCTCCATGCTTAAAAGATACATACAAGCTAACATATTAAAAAGAAAAACCTATATAAACTTATCTGCATAGACCTTTCCTTCTAAGGAGGGAAAGTGGATCAAAAACATTCTTTTTTGCAGGGGAGACAGAATCACACCAGAACTTGATCAGAATCTAATATTCCATGTTTCAAGCTATGTGCTGTGGTATAACCACAGAACAAATAAGCATCTATGGACATGTTTTAGCTGTTCCTCGAGATGAAATGGTAAATCATAACTTATAGAACTGAAAAGTTGAGAGCATTTCTTCACTGTCTGATGTGCAAAGGCGTTTTTCATCTTCACTGGACTGGATTTGGCAAGAGTTTGATTTCTCAACTGATTGGCTGAAGTTAATACGCAGATGGTTCTTTCAAACACGTGCCATTTTGCAAGTATGGCTTCACAGATGGTTCTGTAACAAGTTATCTGGTGTGACAGGTTACCATATCATGCCAACCAAATGCCCCTTCACAGCAACAGACCCACCAGATTCACCCACTGTAGGGATCGCGGGGTCAGTTTTTTTTCTCTTAATTTGTTACATAGGCCTAATAGTACATTCTCAATAATGCATATTTGTCCTGCAACAAAATCAGTCTTAGTTCTTAATACAAGAACAACTGAAACACATTTTTAAATGTCAGATGTGGCTTCTTCTCTGTTCAGATTTTCTGCTTTTGTCTTCTTCTCACCAAAATTATGGGCTTATTCAGATGAAGCTGATTAAATGAACCCTTGATGCCCTGTGTTTAAATGTCCTCATTGTAGTAAATAAACCAGCAAGGAATGAAAAGATCCTGGCTAAAGGCATAGCTGTTCTTCACTAGGAAACATTGATTAGGGCAAATCCAAGGGAAATAAATTATTAATTCAGCCTTAGTTTGTGTAATTTTCTTTGCTTAATTAAACCATTGGTGGATAAATACCTGACTACCTTTGTATATTGGCCGGTACTGCAGAAAGCAGTCATTAGTCATAGCCTAAAATCCGCAACATTATACCAGATAGCCCAATAAAATTAGCTGGTGAAGTATTTGGCAAACAAGCTTAACGAGTAGTATGTCTACTTTTGCTATTAGTGTTAACAATCAAACAAGCAAGCTAATGCTAAAGAAGTCTTAGCGCTCTTTTAAGTTTAAATATTGTGTTTGTGGTAGATTGTTTTTAAAGTGGTAGCTAGCGTTACTCGGTGTTGGTTACTTTACACTAGTAAACACCATCAAAATCCCATGGTAACCATTTGAAAAATGGTCTTTCTCCGACTGGTTGGGAAGTGGTTGCTGGGGAGTGCTAGCTGTCACTAGGGGAAACTGGACGCAAAGAGGTATTGCAGTTTTGCAGATGTGTGACAACTAACAATGTTAACATGTTAACTTGCATTTTGGATGTCACAATCATGGTGACATTGTGGGAATAAGTGAAAAAGGACCCACTCACACAGGCTAAAAGACTGGTTAGTCACCCCATGGCAATCACCTGTTACCACGGAAAAATGCGTATTCCGCCAACTGACTTGCAAAAAACTCCTTTGGATTGCTAGCTGGTGGAGGCGGTTTCACTTAGTTCTGCAAGTTGAAGTGAAACTGAAATGGAGACTGTCCACCTTCAAATGTGAACCTTCTCCATTCACTCTTTACATGACAATTTTCAACTTTCACTACAGCTCAGAGAGCAAATCATTAATATCTGCAAACAAGTTTGTGTCTTCCATGTAAACTACGGGCAACAGTGGCAACTACTACGAAGCAATCCCAAGGAGGTTTTTTACAACCAGTTTCACCTCAAAAAACCCACCAACCACTCACTAACCAGTCAGGTAGTACAGGTTTTTGCTTTTGCTGAGTTTGTCAGGGCCGGCCTGTCTCTAGGCCTGTGTGACTAGGCCTTAACGAGAAAGGAGAACATTTTTCTTTTAAAACTGTATGTCAATCCATAATCAATGACAAAATAAACACACATTTGTCACTTTTGTTGAACAAAAAACATGATTCAAACAAAAGAAAATATCGTGCCATTGCATACATTTTTTTCCAAAGTATTTAAAGTGGGCAGAAAAAAATGATAGTCTTTCCACAGCCAAGAAATGTTCAGTGCTACTAACAGCAATACTACAGTTTTATCTGAAATACCAGAAGTTCATGAGTATAGGAATTTCATTCTGACATTTCCAGATTCTTTCTTTTCTCTCTCTTTCTCTTGTCTTTGAAGGTGCGGCACACTTTATGTGAGGAGTAATAAGATCTGCACCGTGGAGGGAGGGTAAAGGGCTCCCTGTTATGGTCACACACACCTGCAGGTAAGGTTGTGTCGAGGTCAGAGTGTGTCTTCCTCAGTGGGAGGTTCTGGTGCGGTGTGTCGGTAACAGGCTCCAGGGAGTGGGGCTGGTGGGGGAAGGGGTCCCCGGGAAAGGGGGAAGGGGACGGAGAGTGCTGGAGAAGATCAACACCGTGGAATTTCAATGCTCTCCCTTCACCTGCAAGAGGAAGACAGCAGCAGGAAGGTCAGCAGGAGGGAGGGAAGACTAATTTTACCTGACACGCACTAAATTCAATAAAACAGTAAATCCAATCATGTTGTTGACATGGCAATAAAGTATTAGATTATGGCTCTTGAGAGACAGCGATGTGAAGGCAGATCATTTGATATGATTTCAAGTCGCTCTTAAAAGGCTGCAGTGTTTTCCTCTCACATCTCTCGGAGATCGTTAACACAAACATGATTTACTGATTCTATTAAACTCAGCACATTCACTCAGGTCACTTTAGTGAGACACAATGTCAACCATAATTCTGTATTTACATCAGGAGGCAACCTTTGGAGCTAAGAAAAGACTAAGAAAAGGTAAATTTGCGAGTAAAACAAAGTCAAGTGGAAGTCAAATTCTCCCAATGTTTTTTGGTTGATACCTCCTGAATATTTTTCACCATAAATTGAAGGAATATGGAGATTTCAAATCAAGACTGTTTACATAAATAGTGTCTAATTAAAGATGCATGAAGAACTCTGTTGATTTGCCCTTTTAATATTAACGTTGACTCTAAAATAGGATACATTTAATGTCACAGAGTTGCCTAAAGTTAGTAGTTGTTTCCACTCTTCTTTATTTCCTGTCACATAATTGCTGATACTTCAAGTGTCCGCTGTTTAAAGTTGCCTCTGACTCAGCAGGTGTTTGAGAAGTGGCATAAGCGACACTCGATGAGTTCATCTCAGCTGAACGAGTGGAGAAGACTTTGCAGCTTTCAGTTTCATCATCACCATAATGCCGCATGTACATGCATTACATTTTAATCCAGACGGGCTCACGGCAGACACGACGGAGAAACCTGCTGCTCTGTCGTAGCTCACTTCCCGTCTACCTAATGTGTTTTGTGTGAGAACATGAATCCAGTGAGTCACTGGTGGCAGCAGGCACCTAGCTGGTTACCTTAATGACGTACAGTGCTGTTTCTCACCCATTCCATTAAGCTATCAGCCTCGTTTTAGAGCAACAGTCATGTCGGGCTCAGCCTGCTGCTAAAATTTATGTCCAACAATGAAATTGGGCCACTCGATGAAGCTCTTTTAAGAGGACTGCGGTACTAAAAATCAATAAGTCAAGAAAGCAAATAAACAAACTGGAGCCAAATCAGCCCACTATTACCCACCCTGTGCCAAAGCAAACTTAAGGAACATGGCCGTACCGCTGACACTGACAGCTGTCACCAAGCACTCAAAACACAGATCTCCTTCACATTTGGAAGTCAGATGAGTCCAGCTCACTCTCCTTCCATTTTTCTCCCCTCAGCTGTGTCCCTCTTGCAGCAGCCTGTACGAATTATGCCTCCAGGCACTTAACAACACAGAATTACAAACCTTTGGTCTGTTTGAGAGAGCAAACAGAAAACTAATGGCACATATTTGATGCCCAAACTAAACATTTACAGAAAAATCAACAGATAAAGATGAATTACGCAAAGCTCAAAGTCTCAGAACAACTAAGGATGGGGGACAGTTTTGAGTTTAGGAAATGCGACTGAACCTAACATGATTAAGACTTGATGGCATGGCTCTGTTTTAGACATCAGTGACAACAGAGCTGATTAAAATCCCAGCATGAATAGTGCTACTGGTTTGTGAAGCCTCAAGATGAGCGTCTCTGCCAGAGTCATCTTGGTTGCAAAAACACAGATGCGTCAAGAAGGGTAGGGTCTGACGGCGAACTGGCTAATAACCTCTGATCGACAGATCTTTGGCCAATGAGCATGCGGTTTCATATCACAGCTAATCCTACATTTTGAAACACTTTATGACCAAGATTTACTAAACAGACTGATCCAAAATGAGTGACTGAGCCCATGCATCCAGCAGAAAAATGTCCAACAAGGTCGAATCAGACTTTTACAAGACTGTTTCTTTCTGCAACCACATCTATCACCATCTTGTGGCCTGGAGATAGAATGCACGCTTAATGTGCTTCCTCACTGGCTTCATTTTTCTGACCCAGAAGCTGTGCCCATGTGTTTTACTGTCTGTGGTTGCAAAGCGGCTTGCAGATGCACAGCAAATTCAATACTGAATAAGATTTGTCAGTCGGATGAGCAAAGTCATCTCATATAGGAACTGTGGTAGAGCGGGTTCTTTCAGCTGGAAGACTGGTGGGTCGAGCCCTGGTTTGATCCCCTGCTCCTGCATGTTGAAGCGTCATTGGGCAAGATACCGAACCCTAAGTTGCCTCCGATGTGTCTGTCAGTCCACGAGTGCCCGTGAATGTCAGATGAGATGCCTGAGCATAACTTTTTTTTGTATGAATGTGTGTGGCATCGGTTGAATGAGGTTTTTTTTTCTTAATTAGTCTTTTTATAAATAAACACATCTTCTTACATATTGTTCAATGAAATCCCTGATACGTGACACTTACATAAACAAATCCTGCAGCTTCTGAACTATAAGACATGCTCCATGTCACAATGGGTTTTTTTCCCTGATTTATTGACTTTCCTTTATGATATAACTAGGCAGGGTATTAGGGAAACCTGGTTTCTCCAGGATAAATTCACCTGGGAAAATTGACCACTGATTTTTTTGTTACATTAACAGGCAGAAAGTTTTGTAATTATTTTTTTACAAGCATGTGTAGCCCACTGTTCCTGCCTGGTTGCCCTAATGGTCTACAGCACAGCACACAGTGTATTTAATTATGTTACCATAAACATCTTGATGCTGCTTAAAAAAATTTAAAAAAATACAGAAAACAGTAACAAACTGCTGCTTCAGTTGCTTAGAGGAAACTTTACAGCAGGTATCTCTAACTTTTGCAGCCGTCGTGTGCTGGTGTGACTTTCGTGAATGCTAAACCAGCATTAAAATGCTCTAAAACTCAAGATTTAGTGAGAAACTTTGTCTGGAGCTTTCAGCTGTGTCCCATGACCAGCTAATCATTTTAACAAAGACCCTCAAAACTTGAACCCAGAAATTTTAATCCAACCTTTTCTAAAGCGCTGATCAACAGTCATTGACTGTCCCATTAAAATCATTTAAAAAGGGACACTTGAACTCTCTTTAATGGCACAACTGTATTTGGATGTGTAATAATGATTCCTGCTGTTACTTGGATGCCTGAATTAAACATGCTTTTATCACCATCTTAACATTTGGAAACCTTTTGCTCGGCAAATCATCAAACTAATAACTCTAATCATCAAAACTTCCTGACACTTCCTGCTTCTAAATCTTTGGACACTATAAATCTTCTTTTTCCTAACAACAGCAAACCTGGATTCATGATTTAAGAAAAAGTCCTGACTCCTTCCGCTCGTCTGCTTTCCTCATTGACTACCCTGCCCGTTTTTCCACCTGTCCTTTTATCTCTCCATCTTTCCAGCAGCCTATTCCCTTCAGTTATTCATCCTCTGTTTATTTTTGCAACAGTCTCCCTATTTAGCTCATTCACTGACTGCCACTCAATCGGCGTTCCCCTCTGTGCATGAATAAGCACGAGCGTTTGAGTCGGAGCATCTCCAGCTATCCAGCAGAGAGGCTAAAGCTGTGACTCAGCCGTGGAGTGGAGCTAAATACGACTTCCTGTCTGACTGTCATGCATTCACCCACTTCCTGCTGGTGTGGGTCCCTCTGTAACGCTGACACCATAGTGACAATTTTGCATCCTCCAGTCTTGGCCAGCTAACTTTCCTACTTGAATATTCAGAGCAGTTCCCACTTTCACGATCAGCCTCATCTCTCACCAAGCTGTTATTAGCAGGCTGTAAGCCTTCGTGTTGCTTCTGTGGGCATCAATAACAGACTCTGTTTAAACTATCAGCCTTCCACCAGTCACAAATCCTAATGTCTCCTCAGTATAAGCCTTGTTTAACTGCTCAGCTGCCTGCATGCAGTGAGTCTTAAGGACACAGAGGTTAGAATAGCTTTGGGCAAGAGAGAGAAACGTGACAATCGCAAAATACCGCGTAACCTTACAGTATATTACAAGTTTCTTACAATTCTCATGACATAAAATAACATATAAGAGTGTTTTCAGTTTAAAAGTAGGACAACGTTAGGATCTAAGCAGAGTGGTGGAGGCACAAATGCACCAGACTGTTGCCTTAACAACACACATCGTTCAGACTTTATCTTTTGGACTTAAAACTTTTAAGGAATCAACATTAACATTCCAGCTAATGCCATAATGGTTTCTGGAGTGATAAGTGACCATATATTTATAAAGAAGGGTGGATTCCTAAGTTGCCTAAATGCTAGCAAGCTTGGCTAGCAATCTGCATGTATAACCTGTATGAGGGAAACATGCACAAAAACACCAGCCAATCACTGCTAGCGAACAGGCTAATGGAATACTAGGTGAGGACTGGCAGAATAGCTATGACCCTAATTTTAAGCTAACAAATTTCAAATGGATGGATTTGAAATTGATTTTTTTCAATCATTACTTGTGAAGTTGTTATGAAGGAAGAAATTATCCATAGAGAGAAAAACAGTTTTTCTGTCACACCGTAAACATGGTTTAAGTCAGGTTTCCTTGGCCCGTCACTGTAAAACTGACTGCTAAACCCCATTCACACACACCTAGAAACCAGTCAGTATACTGTGAACAGCTGTAGTCGCAAGTGTGAAAAGTGCAAGTGCGAAACTTGTTGCAAAGAGGTATTCGGGTGCTTCACTATAATTTTTTTACCAATTGGTTGCCACCATCAGCAGAAGTTTGCATGCGTCCCAGATTGTAGTGAAAGCATGAAAAGTACAACACAAACTAAAAAAACAAACTCGCATGTGTAGCCCACTGTTCCTGCCTAGCTGCCCTAATGGTTTACAGCACACAGTGTATTAACATCTTGACGCTGCTTAAAAACTATTTAAAAATAAAGAAAACAGTAACAAACTGCTGCTGCAGTTGCTTAGAGGAAACTTTACAACTGCTAATGTGACTTTTTTGACAGGGAATGCTAAACCGGCATTAAAATGCTCTAAAACTCGAGGTTTAGTGAGCAACTTTGTCTGGAGCTTTCAGCTGTGTCCCATGACCAGCTAATCATTTTAACAAAGACGCTCAAAACTTGAACCCAGAGATTTAAATCCAACCTTCTCCAAAGTGCTGATCAACAGGCTGTCCAATTAAAACAAAAGACACTTAAAATCAAACAAAAGACACAAAAGACTGCTTTAAAATCAAAGCTGCCCCTTTGAAACTAGGTGGTTGTGGTGATAAGGGACAACATTAACTTTGAAGAGGAATATTCTCCACCTCTTGTTTGCATTCCAGCACAACTCGGCGAGTAAATGGCGAGTGTCTGTAGGCAAGTCGGCCTCTTCCAGGCAAAGTGCAGGTGACAGCAGAAATCTGCTAGGACAAAACAATCACAAGGAGATTTTCGGTGCAGCACTTTCTTTATGAATGATTTTTCCCAGAAACAGCCAGCAACTTCCAGCCACTCGCCAACCAGTCGAGCATAAAGCGGTTAGCGAGTGCCAAACAGTTATCGACTCGACTCCATGTCTGTGAAACCAAGTCCTTAATTCAACATCCGAAGTTTAGGAGGAGAACGCTTTGAGGTATAGCACAGCGTTTTGCAACGTTAAACAGCACTTCACCACAGTTCAGTGCTACATATTTAACTTTATGACATCAATATGAGCAATCCTACAGCTTGAACAAACAACCTGTAGGGGTGTGTTGGGTGGAGAGGACCATTTCTCCTTAAATCACAATCCCATCTTTGCGTTGAAGCTTCACATTTGGCTCTGTAAACAGTAACCGATAACAGATGAATTATCACAATGAAGACTTCTAAAGCTCTAGCAGAACCACTGAAGCTGAAGTAGTGCCATATGTTTATACTAGAAAAAAACTGTAAAATTAAGCGTTTCAGAAATTCATAATTTCCTCTTATCAACATCAGCACCTTCCCCCTCAGTTTATAAGTGTTACACAGCATCCAGCCCTCGACAGTGTTGGAATAAATAACAAATAACTTTAAGCTCCTGTGTTGTTCAGCTACTGCTGACCCTGACTTATCATCTATCTTCTTGTTTGCACTGAATGCCATCAAGAGATGCATCTAAATTGCAGCTCACTAAATGGATTCGTCTTGTGACGAAGGGTACAGCGTGGAGCCGACAGGATTTGCAGAAGTTTTTCAAAAGCCCCACCCCCTGTCAGATTCCTTGTAGATGGAGGCGCTCCAGGTAAGCCAAGAGGATTAGACCGTCTGCAGCTCAGCAGCAGGAATGCCTGTCTCTCGCTCTCTGTCTCTCTCCACTAAAGCGCTCAGACTTTCTGCATTCTTCATTCAGAAGTGCATTCAGAAAACATCTGATTCGGGGTCTGGGACTGTTTTGCTCTTTTTATAGGAAACAGCAGCACTTGCACTAAACTCCTCGCTTATGTTCAAGCCTCATTATCTGCTATGATTGTAGGATTATTGACCAGATTTACAAAATAAACAACTGCTAAATTATTTGAATTGTGAGGTTAAAAAAATTGTTACTTTGAGGAGATAAAAATTGAAGAGTCCATCTTCAGATAAGCTGTCTGTGTCATTGTCCACAAATTAACTGTGGAACAATGGTGAACATTCCCAGGAGTGGCCATCCTACCAAAAAAAGCACTGTAGGCCTCATTTGCCTCAGGACTCAACAATAACTCAAATGTGACAGGTTACATGGGAAAACCACTGCTGACCAAAAAGAACAGGAAGGCTTGTCTCACATTTGCTAAAAAAAAACATCTCTATGATCCCCAAAACCTTTGGGAAAATATTCTGTGGACAGAAGTCGAAGTCCCATTACACGTGGCATAAAACTAACACTCAAAACATCATCATATAACGGTAAACATGGTGGTAGTGTGATAATCAGGGGCTGCTTTGATGCTTCAGAAGCTGCATAATTCATGGAAATGTGAATTATGCTCTCCACCAGAAACTCCTGAAGGAGAATGACCGACCATCAGTATATGCCCCGATCCTAAACACACCAGCTCTATTACCTTAAAACTGTATTTTGCTAACCATCCCTTTATATATACATATATGTATATACATATATATATACATATATATATGTATTTGAAGTATGTTAATATCAATTGAGCCATCCATTTTCCGCTGCTTATCCAATCACAGTGGCTGCTAGAGCCTAACCCAGCTGACAAGAAATAGGAAACACCTTGGACAGACAGACAATTAATATTTTTGAAATAAATAAAAAACTGTGTACCCCTAATATAATATAATATAATATGAATAAAAAATGTTACCAAATAAAATGTCAATCAAACCTTGTATAAAAAGATCTAAACATACATACTCACTTTTCTTTTGTTCAACCTCAAATCAATTAAAGTTAATTCTGTGTGTGAATGTGAAACAGTGAATGGAGATGCCTGAAAATGCAAAATTACACCAGCGACGTCTTTTTCACTGTCTGATCACATTTAGCTCAGAAATCGATATCCGTGGACGTCTGGTGTTTGGTAGGGCTGCTCAGAGACACACAAATGTCTCGCCTTTTCTGCAATTCAAAAAACCTCCAAATCACCGAGGGCTCCCGAATATGTGATTACATTAAAATTTTACCGATGAACTCTGTCGAGAAAAACTAAGCACAGACCGATGACGTCTGCCTGCTGCTTGTCTCTCAGCCTCTGTTGCATTCACATCTTTCACAGGCTAAAGTGCTTCAGTCATTCATGAAAATTGCTGGAGCGAGATGTGAGGGAGAGGAAGGAAAGTGGGAGGTGGGAGCTGCGACCAAAAAAAAAGAAAAAAAAAGAAGCTCTCTCACTACCCTCCATTCATTATTCTTCCATTGTGTATCTCACTGTATGCATTTTCTGTCCTCTGTCATCCTCTTCAATTCTCCACCTTTCCCTCCATCTTTTTGTCACTGCTGCTTGTAATTCTTCTTTTTTGGGGGGGACTAGGGAGGAGGAAGAGTGGTGAGTTACCATGGCAACAGCAAGCTGGCTGAGAGCTACCTGTTCTCTATCATAGGAGGAGGAGGGGAAAAAGCAAGAGATGGAGTGTAAAAGAGACAGAGGGATGGTGACAAGTTGGATAAGTCTGACGACATCTTATTTTTTTCTCATTTTATCCAAATCTGATAACAAGACCAAAACAAAGCAGTGAGAAACCCTGAGAACAGCTGTTTCACATGCATCCAAATGGCCTTTTTGTCTTATTCTGTTGTGCAGTTGAGCTTCATTTGCGTCTAAAACAAATAACTGGGCCGCACCTTTGCACAGGGTGACACCGTAATTCATTACCGCTAATGAGAGCACAGCAGTTTATGTGGCTCAACCCGAAATACTCTGCAAAAAATAGTACCCAAAAAGCATGCTATCTACCCCTGTTGGGGCACTGCTTGCTAAACCTGATCCTATTCATTTAATAAAACCACAGACAGGCTTGATGGAAGGAAAAGAAGGAAAACAGAAGGAGAAACGTCAGTCTTATACTCAAAGTTCTCTGCTCTTCCTCTCGGTGTGAAGGAAGTGAATACCCACCAAGTACAACGCCACAGGCATGCATCATTATACCTGACCTTCTCCTCCTCTACACAGTGGGTGAGGTGGGTGAGGAGAAACGGAGAAAGAGATATTTAACTATAGATGGATATGCGCAAGAAGGAGGGGAGAGGCATCCAGTGACGAAGCAGTTGCTATGCCAAAAAACCGGGAGGACCACACATGCATGCAAAGGCACATACACACACACAAACGTAGGCAAAGTAAACAAGGAGGAGGCTGAGTGGAAGCAGGAGTGTCAGAACGATGTTGCTGAGGGTGACCACAGCATACTAACAGCTCTGACAGCACACTCACACACACGCACAGGCAATGCACACAAGCAGAGCTGACTGCCAGAGATGGGCGAGGGCGATAGAGAATGTGATCATAGGAAGAAAATGTCCTCGATGTCAAGTCTTGTTTCTGCAGGGTTTTCTCCCTCAAAGCTACAGGGTCAAATAGGAATCTGTCCACATCGTGCAGCGTAACCTGAGTTGTGGCTTCTGGCATCAACATGCGAGCTGATGCTGAAGCTTTCCCACTGTTTTTAATAACACTCTGCATCTGTTCTCTTCTCAAATCGCTCCCGATTATTTCCTCATGACTTCGAGAGAATTTAATAAGGGGGTGGGGGTGAAACGTCTTCACCCGGTGATCTTATGCCACGGATCCTCTCGGCGTGTGTCCGCTTCACCTGAAGACTACGCCTGAAAATGTTTCCTTAAACCTGTGTTATGAAATGGCTTCGTCTATGCCAATCTCATGAGTCAAGAAATCAAGTTTAATGTGTGGACTGGATGTGGTGGAAATACATTTCCAAAAGGTGACTGATGCTTCCCATGATGAGTACCTTACATATGCTGTAGGAACAAAACGAGCTTTTAACTCTGAATTCTCGAAAGAGCAAGCTCTGCATGAAGCACACACATGGTGCTGTGCAAAACTCTCAAACCACTCCTGATTTCTTCAAAATCTTTTGTTCCCAAGCAGCCAGATTGTCAAGATCCTGGGTCACTGAGTTTTTAGACGTTACACTTTGGTTTTATTTTTAACATCTTCCAGTGATTCTTAGTTCGTCTTGTAATTTGCCTTGAGTTTTCCTTTTCCTTAGTTCCCGCTAATATTTTGGGTATATTGTTCTTTATGTATTATCTCAGTTAGTTAATTCATGTCTGTGTTTTCATGTTTAGTCATCTCATTTCACTTCCCGTCTTATTTTGGCCGTTATTTGTCCTCTGTCCCTGATGTTTTACTTCCCCTCGTCTTGCTTCCTTGATTGTCTGCACCTGTGTTGTTCCCCGCAGCTGTGATCACGTCCTTGTGTAGCCCTGTGTGTATAAGTGGCTTCAGTTTTCCCTTTTTCTTTGTTGGTGCGTTATTTAGTTCTATTTCTCATCAGTTTGTTTTCCTGTTTTTTTACTGTATGGTTTCCCTGTTGGACTCTTTTGGACTGTAGCACATGACTGGTCTGTATTTGGGGTCCACTGCCACACTGTCCAACATCACAAAGACTGTCTTGTAATTTTTTTAAAGTGGTCCTGAACAATAGTTCTCCAGGACTAAAATGATCTATAGCAGATAAACAGTATCTGGAAGTTTTGTCCTTAAGAAATGGGAAAAAGATCCAGCAAAGACCTGACACTGGAGCTGGGAGATTTATCTGGTCCTTCAGCTGATCCATCTACTGTTCACTGGACCCTCATCAGAAATGGTCTCAGTGGAAGGGGGACTGTCAAGAAACCATTTTTAAGGAAGGGAAACATGGTGAAAAGACTGAGGTATGAAAATTACACAAGAACTGGACTTGTGTAATTTCATTGACAACAAATCTTATGGAGTGATGCAATCCATATTTAAAACTTTTACTTCCAATTATCATCTATATGCATGGCGCAGGTCAGGAGAGAGGTGCAACAGCGAGAGTCTGCAGCTATGTATAAAACACGGTGGAGGCTCTGTCATGGTTGCATTTCAGCCAGTCGTGTTGGAGAGGTTGTCAAAACTAATGGAATTATAAATGCTGTCATGGACTGGCCTCCCCTGCATTTTTACATGGTTTGGCCATGTGCAAAGGAGCGATAGTGGGTATACTGGACAAAGCATGTTGAGCATGTTGAGATGAGGGATAAGGTGAGATGGAGGAATATGATCCACTGTGGCAACCCGTAGAGGCAGCAGCTGAAAAAGGATAAACAAGACACTATGAGGACTGTCAAAGACGTCCATGCACCATGTGGAAGAGGTATCTGCCAAATTTGTTGAGCAGGATTAATATTAGCAGTTTTTCAGCCTGGAACTTACAGTTCTTCTTTGGAGGAAGACAAGATTGTGTTGCTTCTCCAGCACGCACTTAATGCACAACCGCAAAGAAGCTAAAGCCAAATTGGACTGATGTGACCTCCAAAGGAATGAAAATTCAGATTTACCGCATGTTTCCCTGAGTCTGATTTCCCATGACTCTCACTTTTACAGCTGTCACACTCTCCTTCGAGAACAGCACAGGTGACAGTGAAGGCGCTCACAAAGTCAGGACTATAAAGCCAACAGGGTTGTTGTTTTACTGCTCACAGAAACCGTTGTTATTTGGAGATAAAATCATTTCAATTCTCAACATGACAGGAGCCAAATGAAAGCTGCCAAATGATGATTCATTTCCAATAGAATCTCATATTCAGGTTTAATCTATTTAATTTTGAATTATTTTTCAGTGAAATTTCATATTGAAGCCATAAATTCTAATAAATGCAAAAAATGCTCAAAGGCACCTGGCTGCACCAACCAACAAGCATCTTGGAATGTCTCCCATCAGCCCAGATAATTAACCTCAGTCTAACCCCTCTACTCAATAAGCACCTGACATCTTCAACAAGGCTCCAACTAATGGCATTTTCCATTATTATATGATTATTTGACTAACAGGTATGCTTAGGGGTGTCTATCTCTTCCATCTATGGCTCAAAGTTGAGTTTTTGAGTTGGCTAAATGACAACCAGAACCCCAAAATGCTCAATGCTCACATCTGAGAAGTTGATACCAAAGTATTTTTATGAATGACCCAAACTCTGCTGATTGCGAATCACGAATCACTTGAGCGCTACTTTAAAATGAGCACAACTTGAGCTGTTGACCATCTCACAGCTGGACTGGAAACATTACCACTAATTCACAGGCTGGATGCCAATCGTCTCTGTGTTTACATGTACTCATTAAAACACAGCAAACTCTTTTTACTTTGATGGCTCGGGATCACTCTGGTCCAGCCAATGAAACATTCATGTGTTCCCCCAGAGGTACTGTAGCTGTGGCAGTCCAAAAACTTCTAAGAAAGATCAAGGAAGCATTACACTTTCTATGCTGACTTTGTCCACAATTTTCATGCAGCACTACCTCTGTAATGCTGTCGCCATGAAAACATCCTGGAGGCTCAGCTGACTCAGACGCATGTGTCAGAGTAATGACTTTCAATCAGTTGCATACACTCACCTTTCCTGTCAGTTCACTACAAGAAAAAGACTTCAGAAATACTCCCATTGCCTTAAAAGTGCACCTTCACATTGCAGTTTCAACAAAATCCTTAATTTGTAAATTCATTTGGTCATTTAAGACTGCATCAAATATACTGACGGCATTAGCAATAGTTACCACGCCTGATCTTAGACTGTTTGGGGTATTTCGTTTTTGTACCTGTGATGTCGAGTGGTAAGAAGTGTGCCGGTGTGCGTCTTCCCAGGTGCCAGCGAGGTTTTTCGGCGACTGGCGGTCCGGTAGTGGCCGACGTGGCAGTACTGCTGCTACTGTTGTTACTGCTCCAGCCTAGAGGGGGCCGGTCTGAGCTGCAGGGGGATGGAGACGGGGATGGAGATAGGTCGGTAATGGACCTCAGACCAAACACAGAGGAGGTGGTTTCATCATCGTAGAGCTGCTTTGACGCTGGCTGCAAGAAGAAGAAGAAGGAAGGGAAAACCGCTATGTCATCAAATAGTGATGCACAGTTTGATATACTGAAGTCGAGAATGGTTGAAAGGGTCTGATTTCCCCAGGAAGATATATATAACCTTTTAGGAAGTGCTGTCGAAAGTATTTTTACGTCTTGATTTCTTAGTTTTTTACATATTTGTCACTTAAAAAGCCTTTTTACCCACTCTCTTTCTTATTTTTGAATCATGAACTTCTTTAGATGTTGTTCTGGGTTCATTTGTGACCTCCTGGATGAGTCGTCCATGTTTTTTTGAAGTAATTTTGGCCGAATAATCACTTATTTTTAGTTGGGTTATGGTTGTTTAGCATTAAAACATACCATATAGGTGTTAAACCTTGGTTATTTGGATGGATATGTGCAGATGAAAGATCAGTATTTGATCAAAATTCTTCTGACAGCTGGAAAGAAAGCGATTGCAAGAACCGGTGTTCTATTATTTAGCTTCATGTTCAAACTAAATAATAAAAAAGCTTTTTAAAAAATAAAACATCCCACATAACATGGAAAAAAACAAAGAAATCAGAAAGGGGGCAAATACTCTTTTTCGGTACTGTAAATATAAATATGGATCCAGCCTATTTATTTACTTACCTATTTATTAACCACTTGTTACTGGTTCTCATAATCACCTTTATGGGCTGTATCTCCCGTGGAATTATTGGCCGAAAAAAATCTTATATTACATGCAGTACCAGTCAAAATGCTGGACATGTTCAAATTACATCACACTACCTTTGAACATTTAGTCGGTATAAGATGATGTAATGAAATAGATAAATGCAACTGTGAGTAGATGACACATCATTTGGCAATAAGCTTATATCAGTCAACAAAGCCAATATGTTCAGGCACTATATTTGTGCATACTTCATAAATGACTGTTAGCTTTTACATTGACATGTCCAGCAGTTAAAGTGAAATCGATATGTATTCATTAGGATGTGTGAAATTAAAGTCTCATTAACTTGTTTTTACTCTGTTTGGTCAACAAGCTAGCAAGTGCAAACTCGTACCTTTACCTGACAACATGTTACTAGGCAGGTAGTGTAAAGTTGACCTGTTCATTACAGGATGAACTTTGTATGAATCCCAGCTCAAAATAATCCTTATTTGTCATGAGCTGTGGCTGGATGTAGCTCTTCAAATCATCCACTGTTTTAGGCCAACTTTATTCTGATTGGTTGCCTCGAATTAATGGAGGCTTGAATATATGGCTAAATAATGGTTACCCATTTTCATACAAATTGAATGTTTGGAGGCTAAAGGCTTTACTTTTTAATAAAAAAAACAAAAACATGAGTGTTTCTCATGTAGAAAAAAAATCATAGTTTCTACTCTCAGTGAGATTATTTGAAAAATGTTTCAGGCTGCCTGCAGATTAAAAGAAAATCTAACACGCTGCTTAAAATCCAAATAATTTTAGTCAGTTTATTTAGTGAAATCCAAAATATTGTCTTCTCCTTCAGTCATGGTAATGCATCCTGAGCTCCAATGGTTCAAATCGAATTTCCTCACAAGATCTCCATTTCTCTCATATTGTACTACACTTTCCAACTCTTTAAAAGTTATTGTTCCCATTTTCTGCCCAAGCTGTTTTGAAAATTAGCCAATAAAGCCCCTTTTCCCCTTTAAACTGCTGTTACTGGCTCAAACACACAAGAAAAACAAAATAACCTCAGAATTCAATTTGCAGTAAAAATCAATAGAACCAAAATCCTGTAGGAGTCCAGACAGCCGGCGGAGGTCATCTACTCATCAACCTCCTCCAAAATTAAATGTTTTGTCCCCTTTAAGCAACTTCAATGCCTGTAAGAGGAAGGATCAGTAGGGTAGATAAGCAATCAGCAGGGTTACAAAACAGAGAACAAGAGAGGGAAAATGCTGTCTCATTTTCACCTGTCTCATAAAACTGAGAGAGCTAATGCAGAGGAAAGACAGAAGTGAATCTGAAGGGAGTTAGAAACATAAAAAAGAAAAAATTAGATTTGACGTGATTAGCTGACAGGGACGGAAACTGACGGAGCAGCAGAGACACCGTTCGTTCTGTCCCTGATGGCAACAGGAAGGTGCAATCCCAGCTGCGACGGAACGGGCATCTGTCAACTGTCTGCCATTAGATCTACAGTATCAGGCATCTCTGCCCTTAAGCAAGGCAATGAAACTGTCGAGGCTGCTGCAATGCAGGAAACACTCCAGTCTATCCTCCGCCTCGTGAGAGACGTGAAGCTATCTCGTGGGAATCTGCCATTCTCTAATTGAAATTAGCCCAAACAGAGAGAAAGGCATTAAGTTAAGAGAGCTCTTTAGCAGCTCGCTGAAGGAATATTGCGTCAGTCGGTGTGCAGGAAATGTGCAGCCATCTTGCAGTAAAATCACTGTGGGAGTTCAATGAGCTGGGGAAATAGACTGAGAAGTACTAATGGAAAAGGGAAAGAGTGAAAAGAGAGAGGCTCTATCTATAGCTGTAGCCTGTTTGACAAGTTCTGATCATAGATTATCATTGAGACACCCTGAAGCACTCTAACATCTATGTTTGCGTCCTCTTTCTCGCCTTCAAAAATCAGTCAGTAAGTCCTCAATGTGCAGGCGCCGGCTGACAAGAAAGCACTTACGTCACATGCTATTTTGATTTCTTATCGAGCGCTAATGATACTTCCATCTGGAAGACACTAAATGGTTTGGCATTTGTTTGTAGAAACCTGCTGAGAGTGTGAAAAGGACGATGACTAATCCTAAGAAATCTGAATGAGGGGGCGGGATATACCGTGCAACAGTTCTTGGATAATTCGGCTTCATGGGAAAAAAATAAAGGGATGTTGACAACAGCAGTGAGGCATTTTGTCACAACACAACTTTTAGCTGTAAAACCGTTTGATATGCCGAAGCAGTAATTTGTTGGAATAGTGCATTGTGTTGCCGATTTGCTGAATTAAGCTGTCCAACGGCCAATGAGAATACATGCTCATTCCGAACTTCAAGTTACGATCATTAATAGAAAAGAATGGAGTCTTTATTATCAGTCCTCATTGAGCGGAGCAAATCTGCATCAGCGATCAGTCAAGTACAAACAACGCGCAGAAGTTCAAATAATACAGAGGCAATACACATACAAGCACAGACATGTAAATGTGAACAGAGACACAGCAATTAGAAGACGCCAAATGCAGACTGAGTTTCCATTTGGCATGTCACACTATAACAAAAAGAGAAATTAAAGACTTTTAGGAGCCTTAATGCCCCTAATGGCTAAAAAATAAAAATGGGATGGGAACCTATGTCCAACTAGGAAAAACTAGTAGTTGTTCAGGGACTGCATTGAATTTTTTTGATGTCAGTGATTGATCGCAAGTAGTTGCGACAGTGACTGTCGTCCCGTGGGCGCAACCCTGATTCCGATAAGTCACAACCTTGGAAAGAGTTTCATCCCATCCAAAGGTGACGGTACAACCAATCATTTGCCAGAAAGTTAGGAGACCTGTTGTAAACTACTGTATACAACAGGTAGAAATATCAGCTAGCAAGTTGCATCAATGACTTGTGTGGACAGTCAGGACAACTGTGTAGATCGATAAGAGAAATTTGGTCAATGTCTCAAATTTTGTTGCACTTTAGGGCAAATCTTGCTGATACTATGTCTACTATGTCTTCTCTACAGCACAGCTTCTGCATGTAGCTCAGTACGGGACTGACCTATTGCTTCTTTAAGGTAGCCAAAACTAATAACATGAATCACTTTATTACGTTACCATGTATCTTCTATCTAAGGTCCACAGACTGTATAAAAGATGAATGTAGCTACTGTGAACTATTAGCTTTTGAGGTCCTGCAATGAAGCAGTTGTTATCTTCCTGTTTGAGAGTTGAGGGGTCGGGATCATTTTCCCATAAGTCTCTAAAGAACCAGGAGTTTTTTTTTACAACCACAGGTATCGCACGTGCTGGTGACAGAGAAGAAGACTGCAGTGGCTTCCCATTTCACATGTAGAAGCTACAGTCGTCATTTATACTGCCTGTGCTTGGGTCATTGGCCTTATTATGGATCTTACTCAGAAAGGAACTGCCTAAATGTGACACTCCCTGAGGGCAGCAGCCTCCCTCAGCAGGACAATACCACAGAAGAGGATGACAAAAAGCCCCAAAGTCTGATCAAGCATGCACAGATGTGCTGTCTGATGAATGGAGGCTCTATCCTGCAACCCAAAGGACATAAAGACTCCACTGCCAAAGTACTGGTGCAGGCTCAGAACACCACCAGAGGTCCCACGTCCATACCCCAGCAGCTAGCTGTTTTGGCAGCATGAAGCAAAACCTACACACACTTATGTAGGTGGTTTTAACATTGTGGCTAATCTGTGTATCTCAGATCTTGCACCACAAAGCTAACTCTCAGAACAACAACAAAAACTCCTGCATAAAAAAAGACAACCCCAGAAAGAAAAAAACAATAAACCAAATGAAAAGCTGTTGCTAGAAAAACGCTCACCATTTTCATATTTTGAAAAAGTCTTGAGGATTACAATTTTATTTATAGCCGCACTCTCAAGGTCGATAAATCAAATTAAAATGATGATTCCAGTGAGCATGAAATGGCAAGATACACCAGATTTAATCAAAGGAATGGGCTTTTGTGGAATATTGTATCGAGGAAGATCGAAAAATAACGAAATGGAGAAAAGAGACAGATTTATACTGCCTATAATTTTATTGTAAAGGGGGAAAAGCCTTTAAAATGAGACAGGTAACATAAAATGAATATCAAGCACTGATTGGAAACAATAGAGAAATAATAAAGAGTGGAAACAGGACCACAAAAGGGCAGATGGAGCGGGGAGGAATAGGTTAGCGGGAGTTTAGCGGGAATGTGAAGTCTGGTGTCTTGCTGTTCTGAGAGAAAAATGAAGAAGATAAGTGAAGTGAACACAGAGTGTGTTTGTGTGTGTGTGTGTGTGTGTGTGTGTGCATTTAGCAGTAGCAGGATGAAGTCAGGTTTTACAGGTTTAAGAGGTGGAAAAAGAGCGACTTTAAAATAGGAAAGGTGGAGATTATTTGGTGCTTTTGCTTGTTAAAGATGTGCAGCTTCAAGTAGCTGCATATAAAATCTGAGCTTGGGTGTTTGTTCAGCAGAGAGGTGACATTTTGGTGTGACGGAGCCTCCTGATCAAATAAGATGGGTGTAAACATGAGCCTGCATGTGTGCGTCTGTGTGTGTTTACCAGAAAGATGAAGTCGGGCCTCTTGTTGTTGAGGGAGATGGGCGATCGGCTGAGGGAGGTGGACGTGTCGTCGGAGCTCTGTGAGGACGGATGCCGGAAAGTCTGACCGGTCAGCTTGGTGTCGTACAACTGCTCCTCAAACTCTGCAAACACAAGAAGGGCAAAAATAACAAAAAGATATAAATGCATGGGTAAACTTGCTTTCTGCTGCATGCATGCAACCTAACTAAATCTTATCTGCATGGTTGAAAGTGGAGATCAGGGACGGCTGCTGTTTTGCATCAACCTGCAATCTCCCTCCTGTGACTCCTGGTACAACTTGTGCCTTAAAGGGCTCCTTCAGTTTGTATTTAATCCTCCCAAGGGCTCCATCCCTTCCTCTTCTTTCATTTATTCCTTCTCCAAAACTCTCTTTCTTTGTGTTACACGCACTCTCTCGCACTCTACCTCCAAATATCAGACTGATTCTCCCTCTCCGGCAGCTCCCTCAGGCCATTGTAAACAGATTCCTAACCCCCACCTCCCCCCTTTTTCTCTTGGTGCACACACACACAGACACGCTCCCCCTTTCAGCCATTCCTTTACCCCAAAACACACTCCCCATGCTCCACACAGCTCTCTAACACACACACAGACACACACCCCCACAGACACTGAGCAGCTTTAGAGAAACAGCAGTGTCAGTGAGGTGAAAAAAGCTTGGAGTTGAACTTCCTGGAACAATATGGATTCCTTCCTGGTGATGTATGGTTGCCTAGCAATATAAGGAAGCAGATGACAACAAGCTAGAAAGAATAAATGGTGAAATATTTGTCTCAAGAATGAATGCTGTGTATAAGAATAATAAATTAAGGTTTTAAATTGGGAAAAACAAAGTTGTTTTCAGGATTTCAGGCTCTTTATGAAAGATGTTAAGCCTCAGTTACAAAGATTGAAAGACCGTTCATCCATCTCTGCTCACGAGGAAAAGTGTGGCTGATGACTTCTCTAAAATGTGAAAAAATGCAATTCCAACTGGAAACAGAACAGTCGCCTTTAAAATGATAGCTGTGCATTACCAGCATATTTTAAAGATGTAACTTTCGCACTATGGTGAATGATCACTTCTTCCAGTTTACGCCGTGCATTTCGCACTTTTACTACACAACTATTTTGCAGTCTTTTACAGGAAACTCTGCTAGTGATCAAAACAATCGCTAGAAGGTTTTGGGTGCAGCACTCTATATTTGCGATCAGTTTCACCTAGCAGTTGCCATCAACTGCGAGCAACCACTTCACAACTGGTCATGGAATACACACTTTTCCCCAGAGGCCTATGGTGGCCAGATCGCCCACCAGTCTCTACACCTGTGCGACCACATTTAGACATTTGGCGAGGTAGCTGGGTGAGCGAGATGAATTGATAGACCGATCCAGATCTGCACTTTATATGGACAAACTCAGATCAGTTGTAAGTGGCATTATTGTAAAGTGAAGTGTTTAGGAACCACAGCTGAGGTGCATAGTGTGTAAAAGTCACCAACGCTCTCCAAACTCAATAACTGCAGAGCTCCTCTGCCATTAACATCTGCACAAAATCTGCACCAGGAGCTTGATGGCATCGATTTCCATGGCCAAGTAGCTCCTGTAGGCGCAACGTGTAGGAAGATCAGACAGATCAGACTCGTTTGTGCTGAGTAATAACAAAAATGAAGCACAAACTTTTTGTATATTTTGTACCATTCAATATAAATTAGTCAGTAAAATGTACAGTAATCAAAGAACAAAACAAGCTATGATGGGCTGAACTATTATTTGTTTCAGCCTATAAATGTTCATTTCTACTGTAAAGTTGGACATTTTTTCTTCTAAGAAGCATAAATTATGTCTTGGCTCAACTCCTAAAGTCTAAACTTTCATCCGTCAGCTCAGTGTCTTGAATTTGAAGGTTCACAACTTTTGGTTTCCGTTCCGCTCTCATCAGCACTTCCAATTGCAAAAGGCAGCTGTTTCCCAGCACCGAACAACAGACAAATTAGCATCCACTTAGCAAAGTATTTAACAAGACTAATACCACTGTATAAGAAAATGGAAGGAATTAAGCTTTTTAAATTATCATTGTTTGTGTGGAATACCCTGACTGTCCTCAGGCTGCTTATCTTACCTCCATTTAAATAGTCTTCAATATGGTAAAGTAGTAGACCTTGCAGGGTGATGGGATCTGTTTTTATGACTTTCTAATGGCTGCTGCACAACTTTCATGCCTGGTAAACTCATTTAAACACGCGAGCGGTTCACCGTAAAGTTTGGCAGGTGTCAGATTTAAGTGAGCGCCGCAACGTGGGAGTGTTTTGGAGTCGGGAATATAGAGTTGTGAATAGAAATTAATATACAGCAGCACAACCACAAAACACAAGAAAGATAATGATGTGTTTTTGTGTGAGGGTAGGCAGTCCACCCACAGATTTAGTGCAGTTTTTTAATGGCATTTGGGATCATTGATGTTGACATCTTCCTTCTGCTGGAATAAAAAGTGCCAGCAGCAGAAAACTGTGTATGATCTCACTCATTCTAAGTGCAATTATGGCTCTAAACTTCAGAGGAAACAGGACACACACACACACACACACATACCAAACATTTATAACCTTCAGCGTGGATTAAGATGATGCAGTAATGTATGTCAGCTGTCATTTTAAGCTCAGATAAAGGAGTACTTTGAAAGTTACTCTGATGAGTTTGAAGGGCTTTATAAACTCAAGGATAGTAGATATTATTTCAACTGAAGTGAAACCATCACAATGAAAAACTGGAGAAACAAGGCTTCTGTGAGATCAGGCTCATGAGTGTGACACTGAACACATTTTCCAACATATGCTGTCAATTATTCTCTTTTAACGTACGCGGGAAATATTTCAAAAGGGAAGCAATTGGGAAAAATGAGAGACTGGAGAACTAAGAAGGGAGAAAAGAGAACAGGAAACCGCTCAGGAAGGATAAAAGCTGCTTAGGTGGCTGAGAAGCTGGAGAGTTTAAGATGTTTTGAGGTTGCACATTCTTTTCTGTTTAAGTAAAGTTTGAAAAAACACGGGATCCGATTAAACAACCTGCCTTCTCTCCGCCCGAGGCTAGCATTCCTGCCCAGGCTGACCAACTTAATCTGGTTGATATTAATGCTCCTATGTGGTCTGTCTCATTAATCCCAATAAGCATCATGCGCACACTTGCTAACTCAAAAGCAATTAGAGAAACATTACTACTACATGACTCCTATTAACTTTTGTGCTGCTGTTGCAAAACTGTCCCATTTTTTAAACAGGTGCACTTCAATGTCCCTGTCTCTGCTAAATATGTTTTTCTAATCTAACGCGCTCATTTTTAGCATTATAGTGTTTACTGAGACAATAATAAACACAGGAAACAACAATAAACACAGAAACTGACTATCGCTGTCAGCACTCGTGATCCCACTGGTGATGTCGCTGCACAGGCGGGAGTATCCCAGACTCCCACCATTACTACTGTTTTAATGTGAAAACTACCACTAACTAAATAAAAAGAACAAAAACTGAAGTTTCAACCACAGGCTTGAATATCAGGAAAGAAGAGTGAGATTTGCTGCTTCTTAATCCAACTTGTTAAATTGCAGTTATGTATTGGTGCTACTGCCCGCTGCATCCTGCAGTTAGAGACTTGTTAAAGAGGGACGTCTGAAAAAATGTCACACACAGTTTGTTACCTTTGCCAAAGATCTTGTAGCTGCTGTGATGGACCGATAGAGAGGAACAGACAAAACCTGACTTTTACTCATTGCATCATTTACAGAACCTGCAGATCATGACACTCTAATAAAAAAAATAATGAGCCAAGTCATTTTCACACTTCGAACTTTTTCATTTTTTTTAATCGACTCCTGGTGATCCCATAAATGGGACAGGATTCCTCTGCAGAGGTGCAGATGATGCTCCACAGGAAAGCAGACAAAGTCATCAAAGCAGATTCTTAAGAATCTGCTGTAGTGGAATATGTATTCATTCTTTCTCTAAACTGAAAGCATTTTGAAATTATTTCATATTATTATTGTCACGCCCGGTGTGGCGGGCGTGTGGAGTTTATAAAGAGGACCCAAAAGGCGGCAGCTCTGGTGCAGGTGAGTCTTTATTACACGCGTGGGTACAAACAACAAAGGCAGGTGAACGAGAACTGAAAAACCTAAACTGGGTGAAACTAACAAAACAAACCAGAAACACAGATGCAGGGAGGTCCGGGGAAATCACACATGGCGAGACGCAGGGAGAACGAGGGGAAACAACACAGACGAACCAGCGACGAGGACGAGGTAACACACACTATAAATACACACGCCAGGAATCAGGGAAGGGAAACAGGAGGGAACACACCTGGAAGACATCACAGCTGACGAGGTGGAGGAACGTAAACAGGACACACTGACATAAGGCACAGACCGTCACAATAAAACAGGAAACACATACACACAAAGACACAGACTAGCAAACGCGGACTTAACACAAGGGTAGACGGCAGAACAGAACAACACTAAACCGGAGGAAGAACAGAACCAAAATGACACTAGTAGAAAACACAAAACGCTGGGTCAAAAGGACCCAGGATCGTGACAATTATATTGAAATGTAAGGGAGCCTGCTGCTCTCAGATGCACGCATCCCAGCAACGGTGAAACTCGTCACATAGAGATGATTTATTAGAACCTCTTGACAGCAAATAGGGGGGATTGTAACATTCATAATATAAATATAAGAACTTTTTGTTTGACATAAATGCTAATGATGACTTGATAAATTGTCCTGTTCGCTGTATTTGCTAATTCCTCTGAAAGCTATTAGACGTTTCACTTTGTAAGTGCTTGCTTTTGCAGTTTGTTTTCATATAGAGGCCTATTACACACCCGGCGCTCATGATAGAAAACTGTCGATTTTGCAGTGTTAAAAATAATTGATTCAAAATCGCCCGGCTGCTGCATGCAAAAACAGCAGGATCAGCTGGTTAGTAAACAGCGAGCAGAAGCCAAAACTTATCCAGCTGCAGTGGACCAACGAAGTGAGGTGTCAGCAAGAGTCCGAAGATACAGAGTGATAAAGCAGAGTAAAAGGGAGAGGAGGAAGAGCTGGAGGGAAGGAGAAACAGATAACAGAAGAAGAAAAGGATACGAGATAAGATGGGCAAGGAAGCAGGGAAAAGAAGCAGAGGTAACTTTTTAAGAGATAGAACAAAAAAAGAAAAAAAGTGGAAAGTGAAGGTGAAAAGAACCGAGAAGAGAAAGTATAGACATGAGAGAATAAAATAAGAAAGCATCGAGAAGGAGGACAATGCAGGAAGCAGCAAATAGTTCAGGAAGAACTATATGTCAAACAACAGAGGAGGAGAAGCAGTGAAAATGCAGAAAAAGATGTAGGTGGAGGCAGAAAAGGAAGGTAAAAGGTGTGCAGTCGAGACAGTGGAAGGAGACGTGATCGAGAAATGGCACAGTGCTGAAAATCAGAGACCAAAAAAGACGAAGTAGGTGGAGAAAAAGAACAGAGTGGAAGAAGAGGAGGAAGGGAATTCACACCAATGAAGCCCAATCTGTCAAAACTAACAGCCTTAACAGGGAGGGAGAAAGATGCTGGCAGAGTTGAGCCAGTACCGAAGGGTGGGAGATTGAAAGATAAATATAGGATCCAGCATGCTTCTGATTCATCTAACATCCAAATCCATTTAGGTTTAACTTGTTCCTGCAGAATAAATAGACAGTATGGCTTCCTGACCTTTAAACTTAGTGTAATTTATATGCTCACTGGGCCCTTTGTTATGTGCATCTGTTCAACTGCTTGTTAATGCAAACATATAATGAGCTAATCACATGTCAGAAACTTGATGCATTTGGACATGTCGACAAACTGAGCATCAGAATGGAGAACTAAGGTGATTTCAGTGACTTTGAGTGTGGCATGGAGACAGGCTGGTCTGAATATTTCAAAAACTGATGTTCTACTGGGATTTTTCTCTAGTTTCAGAGAATTTAAAGAGAGTTTGGAGAGAGAATGGAAATAACAACTTGTTATACAGAAGAGCGTCTCTGAATCTGATGGGCTACAGCAGCAGAAGGCCACACCAGGTGCCTTTCTTGTCAGCTAAGAAGAGGAAACTTAAGCTACAACACACACAAGCTCCCCAAAAACTGTACAAAAGATGGCCCAGTCTAATGAGTTTCAATTTCTGCTGCAACTTTCAGATGGCAGGGTCAGAATTTGTGACAAGCAACTTGAAAACATGGATCCATCCTGCCTTGTTTCAGATTTTCAGGATGTTGGTGGTTTAATGGTGTGGAGGATAACTACTCACACTTTGGCCCCCTTAGTATCAACAGTGCATCATTTAAAACTCACAGCCTACCTAAGTATTGCTGCTGACCATGCCTATCGTTTATGACTACAGCGTACCCATCTTCCAATTGTTTCCAGTATGTTTTAGTTTTACTTTGGTCTTTGCTTTATTTTCCAAACTTAGAGGTTTGTTTCCAACCAATCTGCCCAACTGGCTCCAGTTTCTGGCCATTGTGGAGATCTTATGACAATATCCTAAAAATCTCTTAAAGTTAACTTGGTAAATCACAGATTAAATGAGTGAAATCCTAGTATTTTATCTCAGCGTTATTTATTAGCACTAATTAGCAGGTATCAATGGGTAGGATGTACTTATATATTTTGTAGCTTCCAAACAAAGCTTGCTGACATTAGCAGATAACAGTTTACTCTTCACCAAACAGACTGGTTCCAAAAACCCAAAACACTAGCATCATGCCATACACTCTATTTGCATGCAAAAGATACATCAAAGAAATATGATCACAAAGATAAAATAAAAATAAACTAAACTTTGCAGTAAAAATAAAATTACACTTTGACTATCACCAAGACTTTACATGCAGAAAAAGATCAGTGATCTTTCAACAATATTCTCCCAAGCAGCATTGCAACTTTTACTCACTTTAAGGCTGACACTTTCTCCACCACTTTCCACTGTACATTTTAAATGACCTCACTAGTAGCAACATAGAAATCAAGTAAACATTAAGAGTTTGAAAACTGACCGAGAGAGGTCAAATCCAAAAGGCAGAAGCACTAAAACAGAAGAGGAGGGAAGGTAAACAGCTGCTGTATATCCATGCTTCAGCTAGCAGCCGGGCTCCGCTGCACCGACTGCAGCTCGGATACATGACTGCAGGGAACTGTGGTGGGAAAACGAGGGAGGGGAGGAGGGATGCTATTGGCGTTTGGGGTGTAAAGGTATGCCGGTCACTCCCACTCTTGCATACACACACACAGAGTGGTTAAGAGCGGCTTACCCCACCCCCTTCCTCTGTCCAGACAAGCAGGCCATGCACTCATGCATCACTAACTTGTACATTGTGTGTGTTTGCATGTGTGTGTGTGAGAGAGAGAGACTCTTTCAGGCAGGTGCCTGTAAGCATCTTCTACGAGCGTACAAATGAATCCTCCTCTTGTATGTGTTAACCTGGGGATTATTTGCACAATCACCGTTTAAGCTTTATTGATCATATTAAAACGCCTACATGCACAAATCTGCATCTTTGCGTACAGTGCACCCATTCACCGATAAACCCAACCATCCTCGACAATATGCACCCTGGTCGTGTCAAATTTGGGTCACCCTTTCTTCTCCCCTCTAGGAAGATGAAGGGGTGGTGGGGCGGGGGACAGAAATGAACAATATGCCTCTTTGAGCGTAGCCCGAGTACATGTTTGTCTGTGTACACAGACAAATATGTGTACGTGTGTGTGTGTGTGTGCATGTGCATGTGTGCATATGTGGTTGCATGTATTCATGTCATGTCTCTGTCCTTGTGATTTAGCATGGAGAACTGATCAGTCCATTACAGAGAAAGGTCTGCTGCCTGGACAATGAGAGAGGACGGCGGTGACCTAGAAGGACACACTTGGCGGTTAGCGGCCTGGTTTATTTTGATCATGAGAAACCGCAACTAGGGTCCTGATCCAATTATCAGGCCCCTCTTTATCCAGGGACACATTTTGGCTTCATTTCCTGTCACGTATGTTTATATAAGTGAAATATTTATGGATGAGCGTCCAGCATGAAGGCAACTTCTCACTGGTAAAACGCTCCTGTCTTGAAATTGTTGGTTAGGTCGGTCTTTCATTACCTTCAGTTTAAGACAACATTACAAGTGTATTAAACAAACCATCTACCCTGTCTGAGAAGTTTAATAGGTGGCTGAGGCTGTGCAATCCACTCTTGGATCTACTCTTTTCCACTGAGCTCTCCAAGCTCGGGGAACTGCAGATATCTCTCAGGAACCACTAAACGCTATGTCTTGATGTCGCCTCCTAATTACGTTAGATAAGAGGGTGACACAAAGCAATTTTATCCGTCCTTTTATCCACTCTTGATTTATTTTTCCATTCTTATCTGTTACAAACGTGTGACAATACTTGCAGCCAATGAGAAAACCTGCATGTTAACGTGTAGTGCAAGAAGGCTGATTCACATTTGCTGTTATCTTTCAATGTGTTTTTCTTTTTTAGGCCTCCTCTTTCTGTGTTCCCTCGTCTCTATCTGTCCAAGTTAATTTTCTAAATTAATTTTAAGAACACTGCAGATTTCTGTTGTAATTTTTAAAAAGACGTTTTTATAACAGATGACTGAGCTGTTAAGGCTCCTCTTTCTTCTTCTTCTCGTTTTTTGTAACTGAAATTCAGGAAAGAGAAAAGACTTCCGAACTGATTGAGTCTATATATAAACTCACACTGCTGTTAAAAACTATGTTGGGAGAATACTATTGCAATAGCACGATGAACAGTTATAGCCTTTATATGCATTATTCTTGTCTTAATAATATACTGAGCTTACAGTGAATGTTACTACCAAGCAGACCAATCACAGTTGTGTTGGTCTGGATTGCTGTAGTAGTTATTTTTCAGGAAAGGTGCGCAGTATAAATCAAGCTTTACAGAAAGGCCTTAACTGTTTGGAGTTTCACAACTGTTCATTTAGTCCCAGTCTTTTCTTCCTCTGAAGCAGTGATTTAAAATGTTAAGTTCATTAACATAAGTGTAATTGGCAACAGTTATTACTGATGTAGACTCTGAAGACACCACTTGCACTGATTAGCTGATGTTCAGGAGTTGTCTGGAACAAATTCTCCTCATTATTAGCCTCTATGGAAATTAGGTTTGCCCACTCTGGGTTGGGAAGGAGTTGCTGCCCCAAGTGGAGGGGTATCTATGTCATGAGTAAGGGAAGGAAAGAGCAAGAGTAGGTGGGTAGTGACCGAAAGAATGAGACTGTGAATGTAAGTTTCCTGGAAAGGGGCTCAGAGTAGAGCTGAGGCTCTTGAGGCGTTTCGAGCGAGACAAACAGGTAAAACTACTGGGATGCATTGATGTCCCACCAGAACAGTGAGAGGGGGTGATTGGGGAGATAAAAGTGTGGGTGTCTCTGTTTAGACTACTGTGCACATCAGTATCCCAAAACGGATGGATGGAAAGTAAAACAACTTTTTTTGAATGCTACTTCGAAACAAACACCCTGTTACCCTGCTGCCTTACCACAATAGTAAATCCTACGTTACAATCTGATATAAGCTGCTTGTTTAGAATTGATCTCTGGTCTAAAGGTTCCTAAATCCAGCGAGTCTGTCTGCAAAATTCATGCCAGAAGCTTGAATCAGCAAAGCCCAAGGATAGTGTGTCTGTTTAATGCATGCTAGTAACTTGGAGAGAAGCCCTAAAGAATGGCAGGCCAGACTGCATAGAGTACACCTGAGCTTAAACTGTTCAGCAGCTGCAAAGTCTAGCCAAACTGACAACCTTGAGATTCAGCCCAGTTATCAGTATAATATAGATTAAAATCAACTTCTCCAAGCGTGCTGAGAATAAGCATCCATATTTACGGCACTCTGGGAAATTAGCTGTTCCACGCCATATTATATTCTTCTCTGGCCAAAGGGCAGCTGTGTGCTAAGTGCTTTCTTCAAGGACACTCTGACCCTCTCACAGCAATTATTAGGATTCGGAGGCCTCTAGAAATGTAAAACTTTTCAGTCACAAGTCTGTTTCTCTTACTTCCGACCTGCTGCCGCATAGGCCCGGTGTTTGATCACAGACAGGTTTATTTACGGTTTGGGCAGGTTGGCTTAAATACAAATGCCACCAAATCGAAGCATTTAAGCGTGTCACGCTTCAGCCTGTATTTGGAAAAATTCTCTGAGAAGCCTTGAGGAAAGAAACAAGATGGGTGAGTTTGTCTTGCCTGATTCACAGCGATGTCACTCCAAAGAAACGCTTTGTGGAAAGAGGATTGAAAAAGACAAAAAAAAGTGGACCAAAATGACTCTTTTACTGAAGAGGAAGGCAATACTTTGTGGTTCAGAAGCAAACAGAGCACCCGATTATAAAGGTCACTCAGTAATAAAAGTTCAAACAATCTATAAATCCCCTAAAAACTGTTCTTTTCACTGTCAAAGGTACAGCTGCAGGCTGGATTTCACAAGAACTCGTTTGAGCTCTCCATTCAAGAGCCAATTCTGGACTAAATGCTAAATGCCCGCTTTAATCTCATGGTACATTAACAAAGCATTTGCATTATAGCACAAAAGGCATTTACGTTGACACGTACAGTATGTAAAATTAACTGGGACTCAGAGTCTCTGTCAATTTGAACAAAATGAAGCCTAGCAAGTTGGTTTAGTTCATAATCTTCCCTAGGCTATAACAAGTAGTTCAAACTTTATTGGACTTGGTGTCACATTTTCAAAATAGGGAATGTCACATCTGAAATGATTCTGCCAGTGAGCTCATTAAAATAAGAAAAGCTGCAGTGTTTCTCCTCCATCAGGACTCGATCGATGCTGCACCTGCCCAGTAATGTGTATTGACCGGAGTGAAACCTTATCAGCTCGTGTAGATCACAGCTAGCATTGACCAGGGCCTTCTCTGACACAGTTAAAGGGCATCTGCGACATTTTACAGTCAGGTTAGCATGGACAAAAAAACTTTATCTACTTTTTTGAATCCCAGCCTGCATTCACTCTGACAGAAAGAGGCTAAGATGACATTTTGAAGTTCAGTTTTGTTGTTTCACGTCACTTAGTATTGTCCCTATTGTCGGGATCTGGAGGCCTCTACAGAGTTCAAGCTTTTCAGGGGAAGGTTGTAACAGTGGCACTTTAAGCACAAAGCTGAAGAGATATGGTAAGAAAGAAATGTGTGTTTGCTGATTTGCAGAAAAAGGTTAAAAAAAAAGGCACTAAAAAATAAAATTATTAAGTGAACAATAAAGATAGTCTTTTTACGGCCTTGAGTTTTAAATAATAGTCGCAAAAAAAGAGCAGAAAGTGATGTTGTAATGCTACCATCACCAGAGGTGCTTTTAAAAACCTGAATAGAAGGATATTTTGGGAGAACTTCCAAAAAAAGACTTTTTTTCATTCTTTTTAGAAAGTGTGCTTCCAGTGTTTGTGTCCACAGTTTGTGGATGGTTTTATCCTGTCTTAATAAGACAGAGGTTTATAATGAGCGGGCTTTAGTGTGGAAGAAATTGCTGGGCGAAGGCTTGATCATAAAGCCATCCAACACTTTTGGGATGAGCTGAAATGCTAAACAACCCAACAACCAGTGGGGCCACATTCACTAAAAACCTTGGTGGTCGATTCAGATTTACTGTTTAGGGGCGATTTGCACCAAAAGGACAGACACCCAGTCTTCATCTAACTGACTTGGCATTCTATGTCCACCCTTGTAGTTACAGCCGTTGCACCATCCAAGCGTAAACTGTCGTCTCATGTGACTTGGACTTTATATACACCCACAGACAGTATCAAAAGATGAACATAGCTACTGCCATGTCACCTGCTGGTTTTGGACTCTTCCGAGTTAGCATGTTGGGCACCACATGTTAGTTTTTTTGGAGTTAATATATCAGCCAACGCCAATTAGCTTGGTTAGCGAGCTGCACCAATAAATTGAACAGGTGCAGGGTACAAACACAGATGTTTGCTTATTAGACTTTCCATAACGGAAGCACAAACGTCTTGGACAGTCTGTACCATACATCAAGTCAGTGGATTAAAAGTGTTCCAAAAGACCCCAATGGGAAACACACAGATAGTAGAGGTCCAGTTTAATAACTCTAGTTAGCAAAGCTGAAGCTTAGCAGACAGTTAGCAGCTGTGTCAATCAATGGAGTCATGCTCTTAATTTTCTTAACATGATAATCTGTGGCTACTGATTCCCTTCTGGAGCTAGGCCTCATGTGTCCACTAGAGCAACTGCAGTTGCTCTAGTGGACACTAGCTATATTTTTTGAGGCTGCCCCTTTTCCCAACCACACAATCCATCAGCTGGTCAACACTGTTATTTTATGTCAACCACAGTAGGAAAAGCAGCACGGCACAATCCTGTATAGTGATTTTTATTCATGCACTTTGTGGGAAAAAGGATACTGCTAGAATTTTATCAAGTTAGACTGCCGAGCAACCTGAGTTCTTGTGCCGACAGCGAACCAATCTAGTAACACTGTGCCCACCAGTGATAAGATATTCAAGCTATCAGTGTTTCCACAATCATGCAATAGTGTGAAAAATAGAAGTCTTGAATGATTACTGATTCATGAGTCACTGTTAAGTTCAAAACATAACTATGGTGGAGAAAGGGTTAATTTTCTATTCATTTTCTAATGTCAGGGTTTGGTATGTTGCCTGTGCTGCTTAGTCACAACACAGGCAGTTTATCAAGTTTAGATCCACTCATCATGAATGTCATGGTAATTTTGGGGCTTTTAATGCTTCCGGACTGAAAATGAATTCAAACTTCTGCATCCAACTCTTGTGTTTTAATGCAAGAGTTGGATGCAGAAGTTCGATTTTCTGTTATCTACACAGGATCAAAAGTATACATATAGACTCAAATACATAGACCCCCACTAATATTTAGTTAACTATCCCTTAGAAAGTTGCATGTCAACAAGATGCTTTTGGTAGCCATCAACAAGCTTCTGGGATATATCTTGCTGGTTATCTTATCACTCTGCTTGACAGAGTTGGCAGACTTCATTTAGATTAGTTGTTTTCCTGGTACACACTTAGCTTTTAAGCATATTCCACAAATTTTATATGCTGGACTGGGTTAAAAACATCATCCACAAATTTTAAATAGGGTTAAGGTCGGGGCTTTGGGAAGCTTAATGTTTGCCTGCTTTATCCATTCCAAATCCATTTTTAATGTGTTTGGAATCATTGTACTGTTTAGGCAACCAGCTTTATCCAAAAGAGCCCCATAGCATGAAGCTACCACCCCATGCTTGACAGCTGGTACAGCGATTTTAGGTCTGAAAGCTTCACCTGTAGTACTCAACATCAGATTTTAAAGATAGCGAAGACCAAATAATTGATTGCGGACTTTAAGAGGATCAGGAAAACCTTGAGCCCGTTTCAATCCAGGGGGTCAATGTGGACATTGTGGAGGACTATAAATACCTCGGAGTATACAGAGACGATAAACTGGACTGGGTTGAAAACATCACTGCACTCTCAGGAAGAGCCAGAGTCGTCTCTATTTTTTGAGGCAGCTGAGGTCCTTCAACATCTGTCGGAAAATGCTCAGGATTTTCTATGAGTCTGTTGTGGCCAATGCTATCCTCTATGCTGTTGCATGCTGGGGCAGCAGGTTGAGGGTCGCAGATGCGAATAGGCTAAATAAACCGATCCGCAAGACCATGGAGTTGTCCAAGATAAAGTCAATGTTGGATAATTCCTCCCACCCACTCCATGACGTGCTGGCCAGCCACAAAAGCACATTCAATGAGAGACTGAGATTACCAAAAAGCACCACTGAACGACTCATTCCTGCCTGTGGCCATTTCCCTGTACAACTCATCCATCTAACACACTGTAAACACTGCAATAGTTACACCCTTTTTGCACACGCTCTACAGTAAAATAGCAAATGACAGCGTTCACAGGTTAAAGTCAAATTTCAATCATATATATTCCACCTCTGTAATATTCTTTCTCCATATTCTTGATATTTATAATTGAGCAATTTGTATATTAGTGCTATTTCTTAAATTTGTAAATTCTGCAACATATTATATTATTTAATTAGTTTAGTCTGTTACTGTTACGGTTTTGGAGCAACTATAACCCACTGTGAACTCATCACAGACCTGGATGATCGAACACGTCACACGCAGCAGCATGCTGATGCACCAAGTGAACATTGAAGCCACTCAAGCCAGTAGTTAGGGTTTCATTTATTAGGTGATGTGCAGGGCAAGACATCAAATCTCTGAACAGATAAAAGCCAACTTTTAAGTTACGTGCCTTTTCTGGTGCAATGTCTGCTACTTCATATGTAAGTGGGTGTGGATATAAAGCCTGGAGTGATCACAACATGAATGGCTTCACTGAAACAAACTTTTCAAACATTTCAGGATTTCAAAGGCTACTTCTCGCTACATCTGCCACCGCCTCCCCACAAGACTTGCATCATAAGACGCAGATCAGCTGACTAACTTTGGATTTTGACTGTTAGAATTAAAGTAAAACAAAGGAGGTCTTTACATCTTTCAGATCACATATGAAAATGGCCCAAATCAAAAGAGAAAAGATCAGATTTCACATGACTGCGACATGTTAAAATACTTTTTAGTTTTAAAGTGGCAGATTGAGAGCAAATCCCTGCAGCCAATCTCGCATTTGGTTCGAAGCCTAAAACCGGAAGAGTGGAAACTGCATCTGATGAGTTCCAAATTTATCCTGCAGCATGACAAAGAGCCTGAAATTCAGCCATCTTTAGCAACAAGAACAAGGTGCCCTGCAACAGATGGCTATGCCCCCACAGTCTCCTGATCTCAACATCAAGGAGTCAGTCAGGGATTACATGAAGAGACAGAAACACCTGAGACAGCCTAAATCCTGTAGACAAAATTCTCCCTCGATGTATACAGTATATACAAGTAAATGCTTTCTAAACACAGCCCTGAGTCACAGATAACACACATTCACACTCTCTTATCACTGGCCCTCTGGCCATAAGAGTGACCAACAGCATTTAGATGACAGTTGAGAGCTGTTGCCCAACACAGCGTCAACGTATGTGTCACCGTCTCCGACCCCTTCAGCCATTAGCTATCCTCTTTAATACAAAGGGTTATCTACTATGAGGGAATCTGATTGGACAGATTCCTGCAGGTCATATTATGTCGAGAAGACTCCAGTCTGAGCGTTGTGAGAGTCATGCATACAAAAGGATTAATAACAAACTTTCTCCTGTTCCACCCAAGCACCAAATGCCAAATAAGTCACAAAGCTGCCACATTAATGTGCACATTTCTCCTCAGTCTGCTGTTTACTAATATGCTTCCTCAAACTGGATCCATTAAAGTCACATTGTGCAGCTTTGAATTAGTGGATGACTCTTATGCGTGACACCTCAAAGGAAGAACTACAGCATTAGTGATTTAAAAAAAACAACCCCTCTTGTCCTTCATCTTTCCAGAAAATCTCTGCTAATCTTGCAAAAAACTGCTTCCCCAACGATTCTCTCGCCTTGTGATCAGCAAGCGAGGAGGAAAATAAAACTTAGCTCCTCAAACATCAGCTGTCCAACACTGAGAAATCAGGAGCTGGATGTGCCTGATGTATCTATTTTAATTTATGAAAGCCATAGACTATTTGCCTGCAATTTATCAACAAGGCCTTCAATTCACTCTTGATTACCTGTCATTAGTAGGAGAGTCAAAGTGCCCTGACTGTTTAGTTCCTTATGATGTGCGTTCAAAGAACTTAGCAGACAGCTCCCGGCTGTCTGCTAAGTTCACCTCAGCTAATATGAGTCACTGAACTCAACCTTTCAGATGCCCTTTGGATCATTTTTAACAGAATAATAATACGGCTTGCTCCACAGTTATCTAACAGTTTACCAAGAAAATCTTCAATCCAGGTCTGGCGAGTGAAAACTGTATTTGCATGTTTATCTGTGTCCATGCAATGGATGATGCATACTCTAACTGCTCATCTGAATCAAGCAGCAACCTCTGGCTCCAGAAGTGAGTGAGTTCCCACAGACTCTCATGGTAAAATGCACAACTCTACAGACAAAATAAAAGAGGCTGTTTAAGGACATTTTCAGCTGTATGATGAGTGAGTTTTCTTATTACTTTTCCTATACTGTTAACACCTAAATTTAGGGGTGTGGCTGCTTTGGTTAACAGGTGTCCTGTTGTTGGGAGCTGAAGTTGATCTCTATCTGCTCGATGTCACATGCTAACTCATGTCGGTGACCTTTAGTTTAGTAAATCTGACCCTAAATCTATGTTAAAATAGCCAGATTCACCCTGGTTTAAAAAAGCCTTGCAACACCGCAACAGTGAAAATGCTAAGCTTGAGGCTTCAACTAGTGGATTACATCATAGTAGCCACATCAGTCTTGTCGTTTATGGATGCAGCTAGCTAGAATAGAATAGAATAATCCTTTAATTGTCCCACAAGGGGAAATTTGGTTGTAACAGCAGCCAAAAAGACACATATACAAACAAACAGGACACAGAACAGAAACGTACACAATTTTTCTTACATATTTAGCTAACGAAGCTAACGAAGGTTGCTAGCATTAGCTGGTTGCTAGCATTAGAAGTTTGCTAGCATTAGCTGAAAACTTTGCACACCATTCTCTTATTAAAATATATGAACTTCTGGCTCCAAATTGCCAAAACATAAAGAAAGATCAAAGTACAATGTCATGCATGTCTTTTGTGTGTAGTCTGTGGGACTAATGAGGCCACTTCTGAAAAAAAAAGAAAAAAAAGGGAAAAGTCATAAAGCTAAATTCCAGACACTGAATATGTAAGGTGTTTATATCCATCCTTACATATACAATCCACATCTGTCTTTTATGACAACTACGCTAACACCCGTGCAGCTGTGGATGCAGCTTTGCTAACCGAGGTTACTAGCATTAGCTTCAAACTTAACAAGTACGTAAAATTCTGCCTCCAAAAGGCAAAACATGACATTCAGGCTTTAAAATAAAAACCTACAGTGATCATGGCGGCTATGCCCATCTTTTGTATATAGTCTGTGGTGCTAATGAGGGCACTTCTGACTCCCCCCCCCCCCCCAAATAACAGAAAAACAAGCTGTTATATAGTTAAAGCTAAGCTACATACAAAAAAACACAAAAAATAGATCCACAGAATAGAACTGTATGCTTATTAAATTGAAGCAATGTTGTACAACAACATCTGGCACTCTGTACAAGAGATCGAGCCTTATGCTGCTAATCAAGCTAAAATAAAAACTTCACTATAAACTCTGATAAAGACTGTCAACAACTCCAGTTAAGGTCTCCAAGTGGCCCTCTTAAAGGAGGGAACTTCATCAGTGTAATGTTAGTGGGAGAGCAAAACACTCAAAAATAACAGACAGCACTTAACGGCAGAATTATGCAGATTATAACTGCTGCATTAAATCAGACCGAGGGCTGAAGTCATGCACAGTGTTTTACACATCTGCATAATTCAAACTGCTGTAAAATCATTCTGCAAACGTGTGAATTAATACAAAGCGGTTACACACACTGAAGAGACTGTCAGTGCTGAGCATTAAGGAGGTGGTAAAGCACGTATGAATGCTTGAGTCCGTCTGGCTGACATAAGTTAAACTTCAAATACAAAGTTCACCATTAATGTGAAGGAATAAATATGAAAATCTGGCTGCTGATTAGAGAAGTGCAGAAAAAATACATACAGAATACAAATGTGGCTTCTGCACATCTAAAGAAAACAATAAATCTGTCTGCAGAGGAAGAAAACATGCAGGGGGGAGAGCAAAGGACAAACAGAGTCAGTTAAGTGCAGATGGAGGGAAAAAAGTGTTGTGAAAGTCTTTATATTAACAAACTGTACAGAATATAATACGTCTGCTCTCAGTGGAGTGTAACGCCAGGCTTTAAATATAATATATTACTGCTAAGGAGCAGCACATGAATATTTCAACACAGCAAGAAAAAAAAGCAAACTTTGATCTTTTCTACACTCTTTTAAAAAAATTAGAAACAGTAGATTTTTTTTTTTTTTTCGTGATACTGCACCCGCAATATTTCAGTCCACAGAAAAACACAGCACTACTCAATTCACTAAATTTGTAATATTCGAGCTCAGGCTTAAAACATGACATGATTTTCCTCTTGTTCATTTTGATAAGTTTCGCTAATCAAATCAAAAACTGCACTTATGACTCGTGCTGTGGAGTGTGAAGGAGCCCTACGGGACTTAAAATTGGTGGAGAACAGGCACTTGTAAAACACGAGCCCTGCTCTCAGTTGCAATCTGCAATGAGCTCACGTTCATACCGCAGCTATGGATTTATAAGACTTATAATAACAAGCTCGTTTTCTTACTGGTGTTTACTGAAGGGTAAACCCCACGCTCCAGTTATCAGTTAAACAGTTACCACTTGTTTAAATGCCTAAGTATAACATGCATTCAAGTTTATTGGATGAACCCTGTTAGCTTAGGTTAAACAGTGCTTTAGATCCTTAGATCACACTCAGACCAGGCATGGTTGTGTCGTACTGTGCCACTAACATGAGAACACATCATAGGCAGGTCTGCTGTTTTCCACCTAATTGAGACTTCTGTGGGAAATCTACATCATAACTTAAGACGTAACCTGAAACCTTCCACACAACCTGACCTGCACCTCCTAAGAAATGCAACTACACATTGGGTCAACGCAGCCCGCAACTTGGAAGGTCACGGCGTAGGGTTAAAAGGGGTTTCTGTATACGTCGTATGTTACCATGTAGATTTCAGGCAATTGGGAAAAAAAATGATATCTGAGCAAAGCTTTCCTTTTATGTCTGTAGGTCATTATGTATATGTGTATAAATGCTAATGCAGTGTAAAAAGTTAGTAATTGAAATAAAAAAGAGGAAATGAGGTTCCTACTTTGCTCAAAAGATCTCTAGAAACAGATATACCCCAAACCTGCTGGTACCTTAAATCCTGCCCTTTGCCTGCAGATTCTGCATACTCTTATGCAAATTTATAGAGATTACTGTGCCAGAGAACCTCCTTCAGACTCCCCCCACTGGCCTGCACTCACACCAGTGTTACAGACCTGAATATTCTCAGGTTTTTTAAGTTAATTTTCTCCATGAGAGTCACATCGTGTTTTTTACTCCACTGCCCTTGTGGCTGTCTGACTTGTACCCTGGACTGAAAAGAGCATCTCTACTCCTCCCTCAGTGTCAAAATGGGAATGTTTGTGCTGCAGATGCTGTTGGACAGTACGGTGGAGTTCACAAGTCTCTTCGCGTCTTGGTTTATTTTGGGGTCTTTTCTGGTGCAGTGACACGCAATGTTCTCACACGCCTTATGCATTAATTTAAACTCAGTGATTTTCAGTCATTCTGCACCAACGCAGCTGAAGAAGCGGTTGATTTCGGGAAGTCACGGATTTCTCTGCTGAGTCAAACTGAATCTTGCCAGTAAAAGGCAATGAGTTCAGACTCAAAGGATGACAAGCCTTGCATTATTCGAGGCTGGATTTAACAGTGGATCACCACCTGCTCCATCTTAGATTTTGTACTGAATGCAGGATAAACTGAGAATAGCTTCTCTCGATTTACACATCCAAGAAAACCAACCAACTGTTGCAAATCTCAGCTAAACTGGCTGAGGTTGAGTGGGCCTGTTTGCTGAATGGTAGCTTGCAAAGCACTTGCTGCTGGATACAAGTGTCATCGCGACACACCTAAGAAGCAGTGGAAAGGTCAGCTTTTTAACAGTCTTGCGATCCATCCTGCCGCTCTACAACCGAGCAGATGCTCATCTCGCCCTACGCCGTCACCGACCGTTGAAGAAGCCTGTGAAACGCCACAGACGAAGAGAAGACCCACGCTGTCCTCTCTTTTCTAGTGGGTGAGGTACACAATGATCACACAAGACAATCAAACTGGACTTTGGGGGTCAAACATGGTTCAGATGGCAAAGTGTGACCTTTAAAGAGGACCTATTACATTCAATTCCAGTTCTATATCGCTATTCTAACTCTAATAGAGTATCTTTGCAGGATTTACAGTTCAAAATAACCTTTATTTGTCTCATGCTGAGTTTCAGTGCAGCACCTAGTTTGATCCACTGTCCCAAAAAGAAAATAAATAAAAGCTCTTTTACCTCCTGTTTCTTTAACCCTTTCCTCCTTGGTAGACTACTAGGGTAAGCTTTGTTTCTCGTTTCTGAACTGAGCAGTTTCGGTGGTATTTTAGGCGTACTTCCAGGACAAAATGACTGGGTGTGCATCAAATCTTAGTGAGGGTGGTCTCTGCCAATACAGTTTACCATGGCTACCCTTAGAACAACCCAGAAACTATTCCAGTGGTTATCAAAGCACATACTGATATATACTGTGTCAAAACTTGTCATTACAGGTGCTGTTGAGCTCGTGGGATGGCATCTTTATGGGGGAGAGAATTAAGGCAACCCTCTTCTGATTGGCCGCCCCTCAAAAACAGAAGGCATAAACAGCAGGTGGGCAGGGCATCTGTGCTCACAGCTAGAGGTTAGCATATCAGGGATATCCCCTTTCTTTGACATCATACAGAGCCAGAAGTAGAAAGAGTATGAAACCCGAGTCTCACAGGGAATACTTATATATACACTGACCTCATTGTTTCAAACCTCTGGCCATGTTTAAAATGAGCTTCCATTGTAAGTGAATATATATATGTGTGTGTGTGTGTGTGTGGGAGCACAGCAGCTCCCCTTTACTCTCCCCGTTGTTGAAACCTTGTTGAACCTCTATCCTAACTGAGTATTTGCCCGTCGTGTGTGGCTAAACCTAAGCAAACCTTCACCACGGGAGTGGATTAGACTGTGTGCATCATTTTGATAACAGCAAATCTGCGTTTGCCTTTAGAGCCAATGAGAAACAACATATTTAAGAGGACATTCTGAACGTGGGAGTCACGATGAGGATGAAACTGAAGACCTATCTAATTATACTGGACTTGCATATTGAATGAAATTTGCTCATTCACTGTGGCAAATCTACACACATGACAAATCCAATCAGGAATTAAAAAAAGAAAAAAAGAAGAGGTACGAGTCTGTGAAAACACAGAGTGCTAATCACGCCGTGGTGGTGCGCTGATGACGAGCTGGGGGGAGGAGGGGATCGTTGTTGCCCACTTAGGAGCAACAGTGAAATAAATCTAGCATAAATCTTGGTGCCGTGGGGAGCTGAAGCTCGGCAGAAGACGCAGCAGACCTGTCTAACACCGGACGACAGCCGGCTTCATAAATATGGAGGGCAGAGCGTGGAGGAGCGAGAAGGAGAATGAATATTTTACTGAGCTAAGGCCAGTGGGAAACAGAGGGCGAGGATGGCCAGAGAGAGGGAGAAGGTACAGCTGGACGCTTTGGTGTTATATAACACACACCCGCACACACAAACTGAAGGACACACACGCACAGAGATAGAGGCATGAACACAAAGCAGCATAAATGAGCACAGACGACAGAAAAAGATGAATGGCCACACACAGTCTGTTTCCATCTCTCTCTCACACACACGCAAACACCGGTGTCTGTTGTCCACCCACGACTGTGTTCATCCATCTTATTTTCATCATACACAAGATGCCAGCCCATCTGAGACAATAACCGGCTTAACCAACACATAAACACACATGCGGTAGGAAAGAGAGACGGGGAGAAGACTCGGAGAAGCAACACAAACCGCCTCCTGTGTCGTCAGCTGCTCTGTTATGCTGCCTTTACGACGTTTCCTTTTGATCAACAAGTGATGTCAATAAAGTAATCTGGAGGAATTAAAGGATGAGTCTCATGATGTTTTATATTTTCTCAACAAATCCCATGCAAAGATCGAAACCAGCAGCACCCTGATCCGAGTGCTCAAGTAGCCAAAACCTCTGCGGCCCTCAAGCTTCTTCTTCTTTCTTTCTTCTCAAAAAATCTATTACATGAAGGGCCGGACAACGCAGGCAAAAAATAAAAAATTACCTCTGTTTTCTGGCTTGATGATGACTCAGAATTATATAACTGATTGAAATGTTACTGAACACTTGCAAGAACTACTTTTTGTTATGGGCTAAACATACAAGATAGCATTAGATTAGCATCACTTGTCCACCTTCTGCTTTACATCACAAAACTTCCTGGTTTGTCTGAGTAGAGTTTGCATTCTCTCCTGCATGACTTCTTCATACATGTTAGGATAAATGTAAATTGTCTGTAGGCGTAAATGTGATCTGTCTGGGGTGGACTTCGTCTTTCCCTCCATCGATTTATCCATCTATTTTCTACTGCTTATCTGAGTTCGGGCCATAGGGGCAGCAGTCTTAGCACAGAAGCTCAGATTTCCCTCACCCCGGCCACCTCTTCCAGCTCATCCGGGAGACTCTAAGTCATTCCCAAACCAAACCAGAGATATAACCTCTCCAGCGAGTCCTGGGTCTGCCCTTATCTTGATGGAGGGGTTTATGTGTGTTGGTGATCCCAGGTGCTATGTTGTCAGGGCCAGTTAAACTTTGGTAGGATCTTCCAAGGCAAATTAGTCCAGAAAGGGCCAGAAAAAGTGTGATTCAGAGACCCCCTGTGTTAAGGGGAAAAAAAAAAACAAGCGTCCAGTGTAGCCTGGCTGAGACAGGGTTACAGGGTCCTACCATACAGCCAGGAGTGGGGTGGAGGCCCATGGGGCCCAGCCTGGCTTAGGCCAAAGAAGTTACTCGGGTCCGTCCTCCAGTGGAGGACTTTGCACAAAAAGGTTGACCCATATGAGGGACCACAGGGGGTCAGTGGATCAAGCAGTGGTCAAACAAACAAATAGAAATACTACAGTGAAGAGGTGAGTTGTTTGCAAGACTCACGATGGGCAGTCTTTATGTTATTTTTGCTTGTTTTTGTTCCAAATACGTGTTAGGTATGATGAGGGGAATCAGCTCTGGATGTAACATAATAGTCTGGATCATGTTTTTTTTTAACTAGGTCAAATTATTCTTCAAAGTTGAAGTAAATTTTTCTAAATTTGCATGATCTGTTAGAAAATCAAGCTACTGATTTATTGATGATTTTGTTCTGTTTTTCCAGTTAAGTAAAATTGTTCTTTCTGGTGATGGTTAAAGCTATTGAGATCTAAGTTTTAAGGTCTCTGGGTATGGTCAATGAGGACAAGTTACCTATTGGTCAAACAGAGGGGATTGTGGGATGCTGAGGCTAAGGAATCTGGACAGGTCTCACACGACTCCCAACCAGAACTGTTCTAATGGAGTAAAAAGCCAGAATGCATGAAAATACAGGCTTACATGTATACACTATAGATGTCGGTATTGTCCTTTAGTTTCTTTCAATGGTATATAGTGGTGGTACACATCTTTGTCTCACTGTATGACAGCCGGGCTAGGCTCCAGCCCTCTTGACCTTAAGTTAGATAGGCAGTTATGGAAATAGATGACTGGACAGCAGCACAAGCCATTAGCTTGATGGCCACAGATGGCTCGGAATGACATAAGACTAATAGATAAAACCTGAACTCTACAGTAAAGGGATTTGGTGGCTCTCTTAAACTACAGGAGACGTTTTGTTGCTGAAGTCTGGGAGGACTTGTCACTTACAGCAGGGGGTGTGGAACATGCTGTCTGCGGAGCCAGAAACTCACTGTAGACTCACTGAAGTGTGAAAATTACAGAGTAAACGTAAGTTTAGCACTTTCACTATGTTTTGTTCCAGTTTGTGTTGCAAATTAAGAATTGCTCACATTGTGAGAGCCATGGTCCGAACTGCTACCACATGAAAGCACGGCTAGGTTAATTTTGGCTCGCTAAAGTATCATTCCCTTGTAATGACAGCAGTCGCACCAGCAAACAGTAGGAGAGACAAAAAGTGGAAAAACTGTGGCTTAATTGATAATGAATGGCTCATTATGTTAATGTTTTCCAGAATAAACTTAAATGTGTATCATAACTTTTTTTTATGTATTAAGAACTTTAACCAGATAGTAAAATGAGAACTTGCCAGAATTTCTCGGATGCCTTTAACAACCTGAGTGATGTCTATGTGCTTTCTGACTGGCCTCAAAGTCACAAGGCGGAATATTTGGGTTTAATGTGTGTCTTGCATGTTTATTTAGATCCTATAGTTGTCTAATTATACTATGGCAAACTAAATAAAGCATAACTGATCTGACTGAGCAATGTGATAAAAGGTTTGGAAAGCCAATCCTAAGCCAAGGAGCATGATGCTGTTGGCCTTTCAGCAGCTGTAATGTGGAACTATGGGTGGGACAGCTGATTATGGAAACTATATGGAGAAGCATGAGGAAGGGAAACTTGGAGGAGACACCAGACCAGGAGCTTCTATTACCTCCTTGCCTCTACAGTCTGTTGGACAATCCTACCTTGAAAGAAGAACCTCACACTAGTTGCTATGACCAAGTCTGACGGTTACCGGGGTAACCAGTTCCTTTCTTTGCGATGCAGCTATTCTAATGTCAGGTTGTAGCAGCTGGGTCGGCTTTAGAGTTGTCTGCAGTGAGGTTTATCCTCACTGTCAAAGGGCAAAAGTATCCTGGACAGGTCGCCAGTCTATTACACACTGGACATCTCTATGGGAATACTTATCAAATTTAAATATAAGAAATGGACATATATAAATATGTTAATTATATGCAATGCAGTTATGAGACCTCAACCCACTGTAAAACTGTGGGAATTTTAGACAGTGTCTTCAACTGAGATCTTCAAAAGCGATTAGGTTTCAGATGAATGGTCTTCCATTTATCCAGAACTTTAAAATCATTGCCAAGGCTGTTCTGGAAGTAAGTGGTGCACCGACGTCTTACTGAATCACCTTATGTGCCTGTGTGGCTCAAAAGCAGAGGTGACAGAACCTTTTCAGTGGCGTCTCCTAATGTTTGGTACAACTTGCATTTTCACATAAGCTGCCCAGTCTCTGTCATTTTAAAACAGTGTTAAAAAACCTACTTATTCTCTGTAACCTGGGTTTTATTATGCAAACACAGTCTTATTTACAGTACAGTACTGCTTATCTGATTATTCTTAATGTGGATTTAGTGGCTGTTATGCATATAATATTTTGTATAATATAGAGCACATTGGCCAAGTGAGATTGTTATAAATGCGGTATAGAAATAAACTTTGACTTGAGTTATGCTTACTTGTTTCTTTTAATTTCTCCCTTGTCAGTAACTTTATGTTTAGGGAATGTGCAAAACACAGAATCCATCAGTTTATATTTGCCTCAGTTTTCAACAGAATGCACCACTGTGACAGCAAATTTCTTTCAATATGAAGCTGCTGTTTGAGTTGTTCTTGTGTGTTATACAAAGCTTTTGATTTCTATAACATATATACCAAATCCCTGTACCAGGGCTCCAGTCTATTCCAACACAGATCAGTAACAGTGGAATTTAGCTTAACTACATATGGCATGGTATCCTGCAATCACTGGAGTGCCAAATGTGTATTAATCCACAATAAAAAATAGTTCTGAACGCATCGTATGTACTGCTTACTCTTCATAAAGTAAAATCTGTAACAATTGACATACAGCGTAACGACCAAAGTACTGTGCCACTTACATGTCACACCTGCAAGAGCTGCTGAGCCATGATAAACCATTCCACGAAGCTCCATGTGTACAGTTTTTGTGCTGATGTTAACGCCAGAGAAAGTCTGGAGATCCAGAGTTACTGAGTCAGCTGAACGCTGGTGTCTTTTACACACTATGCACCTCAGCGCCCAGCAGCCCTGCTCTGTACCTTTATGTGGTCAGAGCTGCCGTGGTTCCTAAAACCTTCCTCTATGTAGTAATATCTCTTAGAGAGAGAAGACATTTCACATCCTGTCACATCCTGTTACAACACCATGGTTTTATACATCTGTGACAATGAAAGTGAAATCACCTGAACTCAAAGATTAAGAGGCCTGGCCCAAAACATTTGTCTCTATAATGTATAACAATGGTATATCTTTCTGTCTTCAGTGGTCTTAAGCGCGTGAGCCGAAAGCAGTTGGACTTCTTGTTTCATCTCTCATCCGAAAAGTTTCCATGGAAAAGTAAAGAGTATTTAAACCCTGATGGAGATTATTCCAAGGATGATTATGAGATGTCTAGTGAAAGGCCGACTAAATGTTAAACAGGATTTCCCATCATCTTTAGAAGAAGCAGTCTCTCCACTGCGAAGTAAAACATTTTCAAGAACCCAAAAAGAAGTCCTTTGCCTTTGACTCAAGTGCAAATTGACCAAAGATGGGTAGAAAAGCAACCGTACCGAGAGATGGATTTCAAATGTAGTTACTTTCTTTGCTTTGATTATTTTTCATAGATTTGTTGGCAAATCTGGAAATTTTTAGACAGCTAACTAAGAACAAATGCAACAAAAAAAATCAGTACAATGAAAAGACATGAAATGTGAAATGTGTCGTAAGATCCACTTGTTCATTCATTCCTTCTCTCAGGTGTTCAAGGTTGTCTCGCTGCCATTCAGCCCCCCGCCTCTCGTTCATTCAGCTAACAACCCACTTTGATTGTTTTAATGGAAGGGCCGGGCAAAGGGCGAGACAGTATGAGTCACAGAGCGAGAACAAGAGGGAGAGAGAGAGGAAGAGAGAGTGAGGGAGAAGCAACCGGCAGGAGGGGACAGAAGAGAAACAGTACCTGAGAACAAATGGAAAACCTTGTTCCCTTGAGGGCTAATTTGCATACACACACACACACACATGCACACACAGAGGTTGCACAGTGTATACAACCAGAGCAGTTTCTTCAGTAAACAAGAGATTAATATTAAGATGACAGCATTCCACCTTAAAAAAATAATACCATGGCAGAGTTACAAACATGGACTGCCAACTATAATGTAAACATGCCCGTTTCTGCAGTAGTGATCATTCCTTCAACACACACACACACACTGAATGATAAAATACTACTCTTAAGAACAACCCTGCAAGGTGAATCCAACACATATGAGCAGTGCTACTCTAAGCCAGCATGCACACACACACACACACACACACATACACTCTACAGCACAACATAAGCACCATGTATGAGGGGGAAACTAACTCGCACACCCTTCCACACAGCATATCTGCATGCAAACACACACATGCATGTTTAAAGTGTCCGACACACACCCATATCAGTGCAGTCTAACACCACACATACACACACGCGCGTGTAAACAGTCTCCCACCCACCTCCGCTTCTTCCTCCACGCCTCTCCCACCCACTCAAAACACAACACACACACGCACACATTCCCTCGATCCATCCAATCCCTCCTCTTCTCCTCCTCTCCATGCATCCTTACCTTGCAGCAGGCTCTGGAGGTTGAGCTGCGCCTGCTGGTGCAGCTCCTCGACACACTCCGGCCTGCTCCACGAGCCGAACACGTTCACGCTCTGTTGCCATGGAGACCTGAAGTGGGCCGCGCCGCCGCTGCTGCTGCTGCCTCCGCCGCCGCCGCTGCTGCTGCTGTGGTTTCCATCGCCGTGGCTGCTGCTGCTGCCACCGCGCCTGCCGCTCTCTGCCTCTAGTCCGCTGGTGGCTGGAGGAGAAGAGGGAGGGGAAAAAAGGATGGGAGGGAGGGATGTGGAGAGGAAGTGATGGATAGAGGGAGAGAGCAGTGGCGGGTAAGAGAGGGGAGAGGGAGGGAAACAAGGAGGGAAACAAGATTATTTAGAGTAAAGTGGGAATGGGAAAAACAGAGGAATGGTTGGGAAAGAAGAGAAGAGAACCAAAGAGAATTGGAGGGAAAAAAGGGAGGATGGCAAGGAAGAGAGATTAATGGGGAAAAGAAAAGATGAAAAGATAAAGAAGAAGCAGAGAAGGGAGGTGTAGGAAGTGAAGGAAGCAAGGTAGGGGAGGATAAAAGAAGGGGATGGAGGGAGGAGAGAAAAAAATATACATAAATAAAAATGTATGAATTTGCATAACTAATACCCAGAGACGTAGATTACATAACGCAGTATGTGTTGTCAGGGAGAACAAGGACCGAGGTAGGAAGGAAGAAAGGAAGGAAGGCAGGATATAGGGTAAAAGGAAAAAAAAAGATAAATGAAGGATTAGAGTGGAAACCATGGAGGAGAGGTTGAGAGTTAGAGGGGAAACAGAGAGGAGAGCTTAATTAGGAAGGAAAAGGAAGGAGACAGAGGGACAGTGGATGGAGAAGACAGAAGAGAAGGATTAGGGCAGGGAGGTATGAGAGAAAAGGAGCAAAAAGGGATTGTGGCATTAGGAAAAAAAAGAAGAACAAGAGTGGGAGGAGGAAGGAAGGAGGGATGACATTTAGAGGGAGAAATGTAGAAAAGAGGGAGGTGTGTTCGTGTAAAGAGGGGGGAGAAATAAAAAGCAAAAGGAGGGAAAAGCCAAAGAAAAGTGGGAAGGAAACGTCGGTCCCCGTCACTATCAACCCTCCCAACACAAACAGACAATCAAAACAAATCATCCAGAGCGATCACAAATGGCCATTCAGCGCCGACATAAATGAGACGTCGCCTTGAATCAGCATCGAGGAAGTAATTTGACACATCCAGCGGCTGATAAAACACGAGTAACAAACACGGGAAATGTGACAGCAGATGATATCCAAGTGAAAGGCCGGGCTCTTAAAGGAAATGCAGGTGAGGGGTCACAGAGTCAGCTGGAGAAGACAATTATAGCAAGTATTTGTCTTGTTGCTGAGTCTGTGGTAACAATTACTTAACAAACTCGTTAAACTTTACCAAGCTTCTGGAAGCTAACTTGGCAAGAGAGGACACTAAAGCTGTAGGTTGTCACGCTGTTTCCCCCCTAAAGAACCAATCAAGAGGGTGAACAAGGAAGTATCTGAGCCAATAATGTTGTCACACTGATGGATGTGGACAACAGAGGTTCACATCACTATTAGTAGGAGGCATATCCACTTGATAAAGATCAGTAAAGATTTATGTGTAGCCTACATATGTTTTGTCTTCATTCTCTGTATCCATAATGTTCGATCCCAGTCTGCTCCAGTCTACATGCCAAATATCCTTGGGCAAGATACTAACCCCAGGTTGCTCTCCGATGCATTCATCGGAGTGTGAATGTGTATGAATGTTAGTTAGGTAGCACTGAAAACCTAGAAAAGTGCTTGTGTGAATGGGTGTGATTGGGTGAATGAACAAGTTGTATAAAGCTCTGTACAAGAACCAATCCATTTACCATTTACCAGTTACCATAATGTGAATTTCATGTGACCTTTGCCCAATGTGTTTGTGGGATGAGCCACAATGACCATGTCACCTCTTTATATTAAAGTATAATGAAGCCACAGTGTTGTTAAACTTTGCATATGCCCAGTAGAGGCACAACGTGGGGAAATAAGCCCAAATTCTGGGTGAAAGTCGGTAAACTTTTAAAGTGTTTCTTATCAGATCTGAGTGGAAACCTAATGCTTTCAGTGTGTCTGTGACCACTGAAGTTTGTTTTGGCTCTACCTGTTCATTTAGGCTTTACAATAACTGCTGTCACCAAGCTGGCTGCTAAGTGTCCTGACTTTTATAGACTCTCACATTAGCTGTGTTTTGGTCTGCCTTACTGAGGACAAATCACACTGAGTTCTCATTTTTAGCAACGCGAGTATCTTTCTGGGGAGAAAGAGAAAACAGAAGGAACTCGCCTATCAGTACGCATCGCACAGTGAACATTTACAGCATTTCTTTCAGTGTTTCTTCTGAGACATTGTTGCTCATCTTTTCTCCATTTTCTCCAGTGCAATTTCAGCAAAGGCTATAAAAACACAAAACACAACACTGTTACAAACTCCCCTGTTAAATTACTTGCAGCTATCTTGTCGTTTTGTCTAACTACATCCAAAATTACACGCTGACACATTTCCTTCAGAGAACCAGATATACAATTAGCTTGTAGAAAGCTAAGAAATCAGCTATGATCCTAGCAATGTCTTCTTCACCCATTAATCTTTTTTAATCACCTATGAATTTCAGGGTCGAGTGGAGGGTGAAGCCTAATACAGTTATTGTAGAGTAAGGAATTTAGCCTTCAACATATCTTTGTAACTAAAACTTCATGGTCAAATATTCAAAGAAAATGTAGTAAAATTGTATTATGCAATTTTTATGGTTATATTAGATTATTCTTAGGATAATATTTTGTTTCTCGGTACACTGCTGTGAAATTACAGTCAAAGTCCAAGATGCACACAGTACATACAGTATCATACATAAAACCCAATACTAGATCAAAACATTACACTGGCACCATTAATCAGAAGGGAAATAATTCAAAATGTGATTAAGTAAACAGTAGCATGAACAAAATTCAGTCTGAATCTATCTGCAAGTCATAGAGGCCCAAAATGATGATCGTCATCGAGAGGACCTTCGTCTACAAAGACTGAAGGTTGTTATGAGCGGCTCCGGTAATCTCACGGCACACCACAACAATTTTCTCCAGTTCTTTCCTGCTTTTAAGACCAAACCACAAAATCACAGAAAATGAAAGCACTGACTCAGTAAAAGAATAAAAGCTTTCCATCACCGTCATCCCGACATCAAAACTTTGCAGCTCTCTCAAAAAGAGCAGAACTTGCAGCAGAACTTGACTCGTTACGTAAATCATCTGACTATAAATTATCTCATGATCAACAAGCTAACGCAAAGAAAAATCCAAGCTAAGAAGGAAATGAATTAATAACTGGAAGGGTAAGAAATCAAAAGGCCCACATGCAGAGGTGACTCCAAGCAATATCCAAATCCAGAAATCTGGATGAAATACTTCAAAGAATAAATTTAAATTATTTAGGTGCATTGACATGAGAGTTATTTATTATAAAACAATATACCCAGGTTTGATATGCAGCTTCATTCACCACCGAACCTACTGCCTTTACATAAGGCGTCTAAAGCATCAAGCTTCCAAAGGAGTGAGAGACCAAAACACAGCTCCGTCTCTCAGGCTTCAGTTCAGTTCACTTTGTTCTTTTGACAGTAAATGACAGTGATTTACACAAGACTTTTAGTGTCAAGGTGATCTGCAGTTTCTTGGAGACAGACTGTCCTCTAACAGAAATGTCAAATCCTGCTGCAGCTACTCCCACTCATTGCCAAGCTTCAGCTCGGGAACATCAACAGCAGCTAAACATCCAGAATTCAAAGTATAAATATCAGCACCAACATGTGTGGGTTTGGACGCGTTTCCGAGGGGACCGCGCAGGAACTACGTCTTGATTTGAGAAAGACTGGTTAAAAATTAAAGTGCGCTCAGTTCCCGGTAGACAGACGCTATTCTGCCGAGAATCCGGCGGCACTATCGTGTCTTGTTTGCTCTGAAGCAGACGTCTCTCCTCACAAAACCCGCCGCACTGTATGGAATCACAATTTCACCCTCCCAGCTACCGGCTTCATCTTCCTAAGCTGCTTTCACACAATCGGCTCCCACCAGAGAGAGCTACTGTTTATGATACAGAAGTGCACGTCAGTTAGCATCAGTCTCAGAGCGGAGAAGAAAGGCGATCATGCATGATTTATAACCTGCTCTATAATAGACATACACTCTCACCATGGAGCCCTTGGTATTTTAATTTTTATTTGGATCCTCGTGAACACGGAGAGAAAGTCTTCGGCGCTCCGTTATGGATTGCCTGCTCTTGAAGTTGTTCTGTTTACTGGCTAAATGTGTCTTGCTGCGAGCTAAATATCCCATTAAGGAGTTTGACTTTGTCCCCCTCAGCTGTTTGGAGAATAAGAAGCAGGCAGACCTATCTACACTGCTGCATGTGTTTTGACTCGTCTGTGCAAAATATATCCGAACGTATGTTCACAATTCATTTTTAGCTGTTGTTGCCACTTGAAAAGATGCACACAAAGCCTTTGTAACCAAAGTCTAAGCCTGTATGTGTGTGACAAGGGTCTGTGACAGGAAGCGATGGAGTAAAACCATATCTGCAGGGTGCAAGAGGATCTTTAGTGGACTCGAAATGTTCCCAGAGGTTGACTGCACACAATACTGCTTCATTTTGTGAAGCTTGTTGTGTCGCAGGTGTACATCGCTTTGAAATTATCCGAAGAATTCAGACTAGTTGTTTGTGGCACCGTAAACCTTTCGGAAGTTTTGGTCATTAGACAGAATTTGCACAACAAAGCTCGAAGACGTCGACAGGGGTCGAACGCCACGTAAACTTCGAGTTGATTTCAGAAAGTAGCGCTGCTGAAATATGCATAAAGAAAATGAGAAAACTTTATCCAGTGAGAGATACTCTATCCTTGTCACAGAGAGAAATCCAGCACAGGGATGAGTGCTCCCTAAGAACATCTTTTCAAAGCGCTCGCTTCCTTTGCTCATTGTTTACAATAGAAAAGGATGCACTTTTAAGATTGCTCAGAGCATGGAAAGTACCTAAACAAGGAGTGGAAAAAAAAAAAGATCCTCCAGCCTTGTAAAAGCAAAGAGCTTCAGGTTTTGTACAGCTACATAAAACAGTAGCAGCTGACAGTCTGTTCACGTCTGCACAAAACTGTTTTTAAAAATGTTGTCAGATAGATGTTGAAACACTTACTGTCAGTTATTCGTGTTCGGGTGTCACCACACCTTCCTCAAAGATAAAGAAAATCAGTGACATAGTTCGATAGAAAAGCTTTAAAATGTAGTCTAAATGCTAGTAATACTTTTTTTTTTAACTATTTGGACCGTCATGATTTAAAAATTAGTATTAAACTGGGTTAATGAGCTGTATTTAACTGCAGAAGAACAAGGAAATCACTGATAAAAAGCAGGCGAGAAGTTCTCCACTACCGTGTAAAGAGATTTTGTCTTTGGTTTTTGTCTTCATTTTGAGTTTTGAACCATCTGTTGACGTATTTGAGTTTATGCTCATTAGTGTAGTAATGTTGAGATTTAGTTTTATTGTTCTATTCGAGTTTAACTTTAGTTGTAGAGTAAGTTTGAATTCTGAGCATTTCAGTGCAGTGCACTTCAGATATGGTGGTACAAATCTTGCAATGTGCACATGTTCCCATATCCCAAATCTAAAAGATATAGCCCTGAGATCCCTTCCCGGACAATTTAACCGCCATTCAAACCTGAACTAATTCGACCTTAACAACTCACATGATGGCAGGTTGGGGCAGTGACTCACAAACAGGAGTGATGGAGCCACTTCAGGTCAAATACCCGAGACTGTCCATCAGCTTTTAGAATTGAAGAAGTCTTTTGAAAGAGAGCCCAGAAAGTGGATTCTGTTAATCTGGATGTGCCGTTTTCTGTGGGGCGAAACGTTTTGTCACTTGGAAAAACAACCAGAAGACTTGGGCTCACTTGGATTTTCCCACAGAAAACCCTACATCCAGATGAATGAAATCAACTTTGTGGGATTTCCTTACCTGGATGATTGAGCATGCATCAAGACACTTTTGGAGGAGATGGTACAGGTTTTCAAGAACTTAAATGAAGTTGTATTAAACTCAAAAACGTTAGACCATCATGACCAGGATGAGTAAGAACCTAAAGACTCTGTTTCCAAGTATTTTTCTCGTTATTACTTCCTGCTTCACTTTCAGAATTAGTCTCCCTGTGGTAGTTTTACTTCTCTGGACTTCCCCTGATCTATTTGTATTCACCTGTATCTCATTCCCCCTCCTGGTTGTCATCCCCCAGTCAGTCTAAGTGTATAAATAGTCATGCTCCCCTTTGTTCTTTTTAACTCAGCTGTTGTTCAGCTTCATGTTTCTCCCTGTTTTCCAGGCTCGTGTCCTGCCTTTTCCCTGTTCTTTCATTAGGCCTCAGTCAGTTCTGTCCTTGGCTTGAATTACAAGGTTTACTCTGCCAGCTCTCCCTCAGTGCCTTGTGTTCAAGCCTATTAGTCAATAAAGCTCCTCACCATCCCGTTCTGTGTCCTGGATTTGGGCGTTTTTCTCACTACATCCTTTACGTCTGTGTCATCAATCAAAATCATGCATCATATACGTACTGAGTGACACATACAGCTCTAGCTTCACAGATGCTACATCAAACATTGACTTTTTGAAGATGTGTGTGAGTCAAATATGTGAGCTGGTGTTTGCGAGCGTATGTGTGCACTTGTGAGAATTAGGTAATATGTGCCAAAGTCACAGAAGCCTCGGGAGTTTCTAAAAATGTGGCACACATTACTGTAAATAGAAAATCCAAAGAGAGAAACAGAGGGGGGGAGTTTTAACTACCGTACTTGTCATACCTTTGAGACATTGCTGTTACTGTGACTGTGTGCAAACGAATTCACACTGTTCTCACTGCATATCAGCACAGGAAGGAGTCATCATCAATCCAACAAGGTTTTTCACAGGCTTGAAGCCTCGCAGGAGTTAAGCTAGTAACCAAACCAGACCACTGCTACAAAATAGGCTGCAGAGCCATTAAAAATTTTAGAAACCAAACTGAATGTTGCAAAAAACTGACTGCAAAAAGGAACACGGAGCAGCTGAGTTAATAAAAAGGCCAGATTCCGGTTGGTACTACTCTACCATTACAGAGTTCCTCTGTCTGCAGTGACAGGTACGCCACATTAGAAGAGTACAACCTGTCACCTGTTTCAAGACCATAAAAAACGGCCACCTGTCACTTCCAAGAAAAAAGAAAAAAATCAAAGCAACATGGTCGTGATCAGGGAGCAAGTTCTAAAGAAATATACAGCTTTTGAGGTGTGCTGATGCTAGGAAACAGGACGATGGTATGAGCTTCTACACCCGAAACAAAAATCATGCAAGGCTGCTTGTTTGGCTCTTAGAAGACAGACTAATAAAGACAAGTAGTGTTACCTTAATGCTTTTGTAATAATCTATGGATTTTAATTCATATCATGCTGACATCAGATTAATAAAATGCTTTTAAGCTCTTTCATAAAAATGATAAATGGATGGAGATAAACAATCTGAGTGGTGTTAATGGAAACCAGCAAATGAGCTAACTTGGCTACACTGCTGCCAAATTTGACAGATTTACTTACTCTTAACAAAAAAGCGAGTCAGTGCACATCCACACGTCTCTCTGTGTTCTCTCTATTTAATGGTTTCACATTCAGCGAACCAAATGGGAGATGACATAGATATAGAGGATCTGTGCTTTTGCAAGCACTGATACTAAAAGTCATCACTAACTAAGCTGTTTTTGCCTCCTCTGTTACCACACCATACATTGTATTTTCCTCTCATCTGTGATGACATTGACCGTTTGTTAGCGAATGTCATACACAAGATGATCCTCCTTTTGTTTACTAGATTAACTTAATCTCTAGTTTCAGGGCATACTAAGCCCGTAAATTCAGTTATTTTCACCTAGTTATTTAGACCTGGAATTATGTCCATGTTCTAAACAGTCTATGGCTAAAACCTGTGAGTGTGAGTGTTAGCTAAAACCTGTTTTAGCTAGCTTAAAAATGGTCCACCATAAAACCTGTTTTAGCTAGCACTTAAAGCTAGATACACATACACAATATGATCCTCCTTTTGTTTACTAGATTAACTTAATCTCTAGTTTCAGGTGATACTGAGCCCATAAATTCAGTTATTTTCACCTAGTTATTTAGACCTGGAATTATGTCCATGTTCTAAACAGTCAATGGCTAAAACCTGTGAGTGTGAGTGCTAGCTAAAACCTGTTTTAGCTAGCTTAAAAATGGTCCACCATAAAACCTGTTTTAGCTAGCACTTAAAGCTAGATTTAGCAAGCAGAGTAGAAGTGAGCCTGCTCCTGTCATACAGCGCAATTCAAATCAAAATCAAAAGTATGAATTTTCATCTGAAATGTCCCCTCAACTCGGATTGCCAACGTGGAAAGTCTGAGCAGCCCCACCAAATTAAAAATCCAAGATGACAGGAGTAAACCTAAACGGTAGTAAAACTGTAAAACTTTAAATTTCTACTGCCATTGTTGGGTATTTGTGCCTCACTAAATAATCTATGCACAGAGCACTAAGGAGGCTTTATCCATGAATGCGCTGCAGCAGTGGTTTTAATTGCAAGAGAAACAGGTGACACGACAAATGACAAATGCTTCATCAGATGAAAAAACGCTGAAAACAACTGCCTGGAAATAAGAATTACTTGAAGAAGCTTAAAAATCGTCCACCATACCAGCCTAAAATGATTAAATCACACATTGTCTGTGCAGGCAGAGCTAACTACTATTACAATTAGAATCCACCTACATTTACATGCTTATAGATGTGGAAAAACACTACAAATATAAGAAAAGCTGAATCGTAGTCTCAGAAGAATTTACAAAACCTATAAAATAGCTAGCTGAACTACCAATCTTGTAGACAGTACTAACTTTCATTGGAAAGCTATAATTCATTCTGTGGAGTTAACCTATTGTATTATAGAAACTCATTTTGCTTGACATTATTTTTCTAGTTCTGGACTGCTTATCTCTTATTTACCTGGCAAATATAGATGCCTCCTTTGTATGTGAGGAATCGGCAAAATATGGTCTCACTGTCAGAAAAAGTTTGTATTTTTACTAAGGGAAGTGTGCTACAGGGATATTTTATGAGTGTTTATATTTTTATGAGTTTCTCAGGGGTAATCGGAGCCTCTAACCTGCACTGCTGGTAGCGTAATTTAAAGAAGGAGCATTTGGGAATATTTTCAGAGGTTTAGAAAATATACAGAAATATGTTTTAAAAAGTGTTTGGAAATGAGAATTCTTTTTTTAATATACCAGTAATATATAAAATAATATGTAAAATAGATGGAAACTGCTCATCTTAAACTTTACAGGTCGGATCTCGTATTGAGTGACGGAGGACAAAGTCTAGGTAATCATCCCTGTTTTGAAAACAGAAATAACAGTGATTTGGCTTTGTTTTCACAGTCATGGCATCTGAGCAATTTCTGACCTCAAAAGACTTTCAGACCTGCAGCTGATGACAGAGTCTGCTCTGGCGGATACGAGAGGCGCACAAGTCCTCGGGGAGACTTGTTTCCTCTCAGGTTAACAATTAATTCTTGATTAAAAGTTGAGCAGCAGCCAAATACACACATGTACACAGAGCACACCCGCAGTCATCCTCAGTGGAGATGTCACTATTTCCCTTCCTCCCTTATGTAACCACGGTGACATGAAAAGGAGGGAAGATGGAGGGATTGGATAGAGGAGAGACACAAGCCTCTGGGCGTCACTGGGCAGATTTAGAAAAAAAAAAAGCCAATCTCCTCAGTGCTTTTCAGAAAAGAGAAAAGATTGTTCTGGAAATAAATGCAGTGCAACGTCAAGCCAGTTCAGTGTTTGAGCTTTTAGAGCTTTAATTCCCATGAAATTCAAATAACGATCACAGACCTGCCCTACTAAAGTTATTTTATACTCTTTGTAATAATCTCCATCTCTCTAAAATTAATTTAGGCTGGCTCTAGCTCTCGGAGCTGTGAAAAAGTGCTCGTCTCCTTCCTGATGTCTCAGTCCTTTGCATTTTTCCATAAACTTAAATGTTTCAGATCATGAAACAAATTCTAATAATAGTCACAGATAGCCTGACTAAATACAGCATGCAGTTTATCTGTTAAGGGAAAAAGTTATACAAACCTACCTGAGCCATGTGAAAGTGTAACTGTTCCTGATAACTGATAACTGGCTGTTACACCCTTGGAAACGAGAACTGCCATCAAGCATTTGTGATAACTGGCAATGACTCTTTTAGATCACTGTGGAGGAACTTTGGCCCACTCTTCTTTGCAGAATTGTTTTAATTCAGAGTTATTGCAGGGTTTAAACCTGTTTAATGTCATGCCAAAGCACCTCAACTGGATCCAAGTAAAGACTTTGACTTCAGGCCCTATTGGTTTACAGTTCTTTAGTTGTTGTTCTGGGTTCTTTTTTGACCTCCTGGATGAGTCGTCGATCCGTTCTTGGAGTAATTTTGGTAGGTCAGCCACCCCTGGGAAGGTTTGCCACTGATCCCGTTTTTCTCTATTTGTGAATAAAAGTTCTCAGTGTGGTTCACTGAAATCCCAAAGCCTTAGAAATTGATTTTTAACCCTTTCCAGACTGATAGATATCAGTGGCTTTACTTCTCTTTAGATCGTGGCTTGGCGTGTTGCTTTTTGAGATCTGCCAACCTGCTTCACTTTGTCAGACAGGTTCTATTTCAGGGATTTTGTGATTCAGCAGGTTTCAGCTTTCCAAAAAATGTGGTTAATAACAACTACTTCATGATTTCACAGGGTTTACTTCTTCACATAGACCATAGGTTTGAATAGATTCTTTTACACTAAGAAATAAAGTGAGTCAGAATCGGCCTGATATCCAACTATCTGATCAGAGCATGCCTACTTTCAACACAACATGAGTCTGAACACATGCAGATGTCTTTCTGCTCAGTAAAAACACAACTGTTTGGAAGAATGACCTAAACAGCAATAAAATGACGAAAAAGTTAGGCATCTGAAAACCCGCCTAGAGTCTCCCTCACACCAAATAAGGGGAAGCCTCAACGCTGCTTCTCTGTGGAATCATCAGTCACATCTAAGATAAGGTTTAGAATCAGGGGAGCCTTGTAGCATTTCTGTGTCAGACCATTACCATTAACAAGAAGAACAAGACAGACTAAAACAAACAGGGCAGTGAGTGGTGGGAAACGCCCTCCCTCACTTCTAGCTGATGCAGAGAAAACACCAGAGTGATAACTTTCACGGAGGAAAGAGAGAGAAATGACACACACATCCTTACAAAGACAAAACAGTCCAGCACCAAAGGAAAAAAAACACAACTCTGCATTCACACACTTACAGAAAATAGAGAGGAGCTTTCACAATACACCTACTGACACACTCATACTCACTCACACCCGCGTGCATTAGCGAGGTGTTGGGTGAAGTTATTTTCCTCTGATGCCCTTTTACTAATTAATTCCCCTCTGTGCGTGTGTGTGTGTGTGTGTGTGTGTGTGTGTGTGTGTGTGTGTGTGTGTGTGTGTTGGAGTGTCAGCAGGCAGGATGCAGGTTTAGACAAGCTGTTATCACCGGACACACACACACTCTCTGTCACACACACAGTCACAGATGGACGGCTAAAACACAAGTTATCCATCCCTCATATTTAACATTTTATCGCTCAAGTGCTTGCACAGATTTCACGCATGCGTAACAAAAATACATCAGTGTGTCCTTCGCGCACTTGTGAGGAAGTGTAATGTGGCTGTTAGCTGAAGAGCTTCTGCAGTGCTGCACACCAAATATTGGCTCGCTTGTGTGCGTGTGTTTATATTTGTGAATGACAGGCTTATGAGCTGCTGTTAGCATTAGCCTGGTGCTCAGCAGACTCATTTATGGGACTCCTAAATAACATTGTCACCACCAACCAAACGCTTGGCTAAAACTAGATGTGTGTGTGTGTGTGTGTGTGTGTGTGTAATCCTTGTGTTTCCTCCCTGTTAATAAAAGGTGTGCAGTAAATCAGATTTAGCGAGTACACTGAGACCCAGATGGAGGATTTGCCCTCCTCCTGGGTATCGTTATCGAACTGCAGCAGGCTTCCTGAGCCGCAACATTATCCATACCGACCTTTGTTGTTATGACCAAACAATAAAGGTCAGGAAAGTGACCTCTAAGTCTCTGTGCTATTAAGGTAATAGAACCCCAGAGTGTGAAAACACAAACTACCTGCTGAAAAGTAAAGGCAGGTAATGAGGCCTCAGTGTTTTACGTCTTGGTCGTGCTGTCCAAGGTACTGAAAACTGTTAGGTACCACATGCTTTGCTCTTCTCTGTCCTCTGTGACTCATAAGTTTGACTAAACATCCCAATCAGCTCAAAGAAAGTCAATTAAGAAAACCTGGTAACAGAATGAGCAACACTAAACTAGCAATCTGAGTCACACTGGTAGCCGTGTGAACTTCTACCATTGGGACTTTTCGTGACTACGCTCATGCAAAAGCAGCCCATTCAACCTGGTGGCCAAATGAGCAGTTAGCTGAAGTAGGAGGTTATTTCCTGCTATCACAGCTCTATGATGAAGAACAATGAGCAGAAATGAGGTAACTGTGGTCAGTTAGATTTAGAGAACACATGTAAAACCTTGTTATACACATCTGGATATACATTATTCATATAATGACTTATGATAATGAGTCTTGCTGTTTACTAATCATCAGTTACTAATGAATAAAATATATTCACACATTTAAGTACAATATACAATAACATATTTACTAAGTTAAGCCTATTAATCCAATATTTATTTGTGCTTTAATCCACATTTGTTATTTATGTTTTAGCCCAAGTTGTGTCCAGTATTTGCTCGTGTTTAAGTCCTTGTTTGGTTCAGTGTTTAACTATGTTTTACCAAACATGTTGAGTATTTTTACATGTGTTTGCTTAAGTAATTTAATATTAGTTTAGTCCAATAATTGAACATTTTAAAGTTTTTTTCCGGTCACTCGTTATTTCTTGCTTTAGGTCCTGTTTATGTGAATTTTTTAGAGGCCATGCCTGTATTCTCTAAAAGCAGAGATGGATGCCACCTTCTAGCCATGGTTTTTAAGTATAAATATTACTTTTTTAGCTGCACTAGTGTTTTGAACAATTGTAACCAGGTCATAAATTACATATTGTTATAATTACACAAATTTTATTTGCCAGTTTATACCTGACTTTTAGGACCTTCAAGCCTGTAGTTATGTTCATTATCAGAGCCCCACTTCATTCTTCTTCTTTGGTGCAACCCTATAAATACGGGGTACCCCTTTGGCCTGTGGAAGAGGTTGGTGTCATTTCTTTCCCAACACTGTACAACACACATATATAATGTATATTTAGCCACCCTGATGTTTCTGATTGTGTTTTTAGTTCAGATATTGTCATCATTGTGCCTGTCTTTGGTAGATACTGTAAATGTGTAGTACGTGTGTGCCACATGTGTTATAGGCACAGTTAATGCTAGCATGAACAGATTATTCTTGCTAGCTTGGGAGTTGTGGTGGGTTGAGCTAACCCTCTTCCCTTCTGTTTGCATTTGGTTGTAGGAGCTGGAGTGGGCAAGTTAATGACTTGGAGGTCTTTGTTTCTTTTACCTTTCATTGTCAGACACAACGCAGGAACACACCGGTTACACAAGGTTGACCTTTCCTTCTTCTTCTGGCAGCGTGTTAGTTGTTTACTTACTTTTCTTTGTGAGCTTCTGGCATTATTACTATTTAACCTCTTATACTTCACTTTTTGGAGGATCTTGGTTATCACACATATATGGGATGTATGATCAGATCAAAAGCATTAAATTTAGCCTGTGCCTCACTCACACATGCTGCACTGGTGGATACATTTTATTTTAGAGACATCTTTGCCGTTTCAAAAAACTGGCTGGTTATAAGCGCCACAAATCACCTAGAGCAGCCTGCGTGGGACAGTCACATTCATGCATCACGGTGACAACTCAAAGTGCAACCCTGAATAGAATGAAATGACAAATTGGATTCTGCTGATTATCGAGGCCACGTTTGCCTCATAACTTTTAATTTCATCGACATTCTATTAACTCGAAAGTACATTTTCCTCCTGAGTGCCCATTAACTTTCATCCGTGCAGGAAGTCTGGGACATTTCTCAGTGAAATATGGAGGAAAGGGTGTAAACATATTTCTTAAAGACCTTGATGAGGATGTAATGAAATTCTCGTGAAGAGGACTGTCAAGACTCCTCTTTAAAGCAGATGTCGACTGGTAATGTGGATCTCATTCGGTTAGAGGATTCGTGTGCAAGAGTGTTTATGGGTGCTTGAGCAGGCATCCAAATGCATGCTCTGACTGCTGCAACCTGTCATGTTTTTGCAAAGCTCAGTGCTGCCCCCTGCAGGTAATTTAGCCTTAAAACACAGACAGCAGTAAGTAAACCATTACCTGTCTATCCTGCATTTGACCAGACACCATCCATTATTGAATCCTGATTTACTAAACAGAATTCAGCTGCTTATTATATTGTAATTGTTAATATAGTGGCGCTTTCTTACAAGCCTGATTTTAAAGTAGGCCTATAGCACAGAATAAAAGGCACCATCGCTTTGTTTTACCCTCTAAGCAGTGAGTATTAAAAATGTGATTCACACAGTTAAAGCATGGCATTAGAGCAACAACGTACAGTAGGAATGATAACTGACTCCATGCTGAACTGTGAGTTAATAAGTCCTGTTAAAAGGTGACCTTTATGTCCTTTTTTATTAACTTTAAGTGTCCGTTTCTTTTGCTCATGTTTTATGAATAAATGAAAGGTTTAAAGTTTGAATATAAGGAGGGCTGCTGAAAGAACAGGCAGTGCTAAAGCTGATACTAATGGAGGAAGTAATGAAGGAAAGAAGGGTTAAAAAATGGAACGGAGGAAGGAAAGAAGGAATGAGGGATGAAGCGAGGAAGCATATGAAGCGAGGAAGAAACAAAACAGGAGGAAGGAAAGATGAAAAAAAACAAGAAAAGAAGGACGGAATAAAGGAAGCAAAGGAAAACAGAAAAAAGTAGAAAGGAAGGAGGAAAGAAAGTAAGGACAGAAGGAATGAAGAAAGGATGAAAGGATGGCAGGAAGGAAGGCCAGAGGATAGGGAGGAATGATGGAAGGAATGAAGGTTAGAAGGAATGGAGAAAGGAAGGAAGAAAGGAAGGACAAAAAAACAAGGAAAGAAAAGAAAAGAGGGAGGAAAAAACAAAGAAGGACAGAAGAAATGAAGAAAGGAAAAAACAAGGAAGGAAAAAGTCAATGAAGGAAATGAAGAAAGCAAAGGTGAAATGCAGGTAGTAAGGAAGGAAGGATGACAGAATGGAGGGAACACAGAAGGAAGGAAGAATCAAAGAAAAAAATTACAGGAAGTAAAGTATGAAGCGTAAAGGAAAGCAAGAAACGAAAAAGAAAACTTTCAGTCAGCTTTTTGAGAGCAGAGGTCAGATCATAGATTTAATCCTTGAGTAGTAAACACCGGGTTCAGGACCCGACAGGACAGGAAAAACATTGTGCTGCTGTTCCAACGGGATCTGACAAAACAGAAAAGATGTTGTGGAGGCCGAATCATACTCCAGATTTATACAGCAAAGTTAAAAAAAAATCTATGAACACAATTTAAATTTCACAGCTGCGTCACCACGAAGGAAACACCACTCGACACTTGTAAATACTTGAAATGATTTTTCCAGTGAAAGGACTTCCTGCCATTTTGCAGACTTCTTACCCCGATAAGCATTTGAGAGGCAGTTTATTAAAAGACCGCTGTGTCTCTGCTAATTTGGGCAATCAAAGACAAATGCAGTCACACAAATACAGTTAGTAAATCAATGCACACACACACACACGCTCAGTACAAGAGTGTGTGTTCCTCTGTGCTTTACAGTGAGACCTGGCTGTCTGCAGTGATTACACCCTGAAAGTAATTTACAGTGACATGAGCCACAATTCATCCTCGCCCTCCCTCCTCTCACTCATCCCTCTTCCTCCTTCTCTCGCTCCCTAAATCACTTTCCTCCTTCTCTCTTTCCACGTCTCGCCTGGTTTCATCCTTTATTCCCTCGTTTAACTTGCTTCTTTAAACTCACCCCTACTCTTCTCTCCGGCTCGTCCCTCCCTCCGAGCTTTCCGCCCTCTCTGTCGTCTATCACATCTCCCACATTACGCACAAAAAAAATGGGGGATAAGTGAGAGGGTGGAGTAATGGAATTGAGTGGAAAAGGAGAGGTGTATGTGTGCATGCCTAATGCACCTGGGTCAGCCATGATGGCAAAACCTATGGTCAACTAGCCTAAAGGTCATATTCTCTCATCCTGACAAAGCGATGGAGCCACATCCCGATTCCATCCACGTGTATGTGCGCGCGCCTCAGCCGGAGTGTAATTGAAGAGCCGGATGCGTTCATCCGTGTTTGCTAACAGGAACAAAGATCCGATTTTATGCTAATTACTGACGCACAGATTTGCGTCACTTTGATTGCGACGGTTAGCGAGACAAGGAGGTAGTTATCATGAGTCACAAGAGACAAAACACACACACGTTGGTTGGCTTCGTCTCCCAAACCCGCAACACGGAGACCCCCGTCTGTATTTTTAGAATTAATAGCCATTATTTTCTATGCAGGCTCTTATTATTCAGCCTGGCTGGAAACTGTGGAGACACATGATTTACACACACAAGCAGGTGGACACACACACACGTAATGACTAAGCCTTTCAGTCACTGTGCTGCACACCTGAGTGTGATGCTGCATGTTAATATGTGAGGGTTGGACTTCTATGGGTCTCTAGGTTCATGCTAATAAGGAAGAAGTGTGCCTGCTTTTTGTTTGTACTTTGATTGAAGGCCTCTGAGCCCCACTGAACGCTGCAGGGAAGACCTGTCCTGCCTGCAGTGTAGATGGAACTAAAGAGGGCTGGAGAAAGCTTGTGGAAAGCTGTAGCACAAGTTTGGAACCCACTAGAACTTCCTGTGATTTGATAATGTTGTTAATGTGTAAATACTGTAATCCATCCATCCTTGCATCCACTTTCTACTACTTATCTGGGTCAAAGTTGCAGGGGCATCCGAAGACAGTTTAAGGATATGATCTCTCCAACCAGTCCAGGATCTTTCCAGGTGATCACCTGGAAATATCTGGAAGCCAGCTCCTTTTTATGCAGAGGAGGAGTGACTCTACTTTCAGCTTTTTAAGGGAGATCCCAGTCACCCTGCCTCTTGTATGCACCATCATTGCCTACAAACATTGCCATTCTGCCCCCAATGTCAGCTTTATAGGCCTGTGTTGTCCTACCACTGTCTTGATTGTTTAGGCGATTAGTCACTTTATCAAACAGAAATGGACGTCAAAGTAAGAAGTCACTACTTTAAATCTCCATTCACACCTATGGACAATTTACAATCACCAGTAAACCTAAGTGTGTCTTTAGGCTGTGGGAGGAAGTCAGAGTACCTGAAAAGGACCCACACAGACAAGGAGAGAACATGCCAACTTCACACAAAAAGGCCCCATGGTGTTGGTGGACTAACCACCATGCCACTGTGCTGCTATAGTTATTGTAATGCAAATTCTCCTCAGACAAGTCTGTGCAGTCACAAAATACAGGCAAGCACATGGCCGTATGTACAGACCTCACACTCATCATCTGATAATGAAATTTATGTCACTGGGATCTGAGTGGAGCCTAGTGGACACGTAGGCATAAAAAATTCAACCACTCAAACTTCTCCTCGATAGAAAGTCGATCAACCTTATCCAGCAGATGGCGCAGTAACATGACACAGCTTCTGTCGTCAGTCAATCGTAGGGCTGACAAATAAGGTTGACGTAGCAATCAATCACACCTACAGCCAATGTAAAGCCACCAGTTAACGAATAGGCGTGCCTTTGGAAATCTGTGAACTTCAAAAGTAGCTGATGAAACCTGTAATCCTTTAATATTTTTACATCCACTCCATTAAGACACATGAAACTCTACATGTTGTATTCTACGGTAAAAGCAACAAACAGAAATGTGTCCCAGTACTGTAGATGGCACAAAAATGTAAGAGCTTCAGTGCGCATGCAATCTTTTTAAAACGTCATTGCTTCTGTGGTATGAGAAAATGCTTTGCACCGTTTGACTCGTGAGGCTTTGAGCTTTTGTTAAAGTATAATTTCATTCATCCCATTCAAAACACAGTGACAGATTAGAGTGTAAGAGGGCTAAACGGAAACTGAATTGTTATGGAAATTAAGTAAATGAAGTGAAACAGTCAACAGATTTAAAACTGAGAGAAATTTAAAGTCATTTGTGCCTTCTGACATCGCCTGTGGATGATGATGGTCCCTGATAACGCGTAACATTTAACATTTTCTAAACCTAAAGAGTTAAAACGAATCTTCCAGTCAGCACCTGCCAGTAAAGGACTGTTTGTAGATGTTTACAATCAGAAATGAACTCACGATGAGTCACACACAGCCTGTTACCAAGGGACACTGAATCTGGACTTTAACAACTTGATCAATTACTTCTCCTTTATTTAAAATAAAGACCAAACTCTGTGTGCTGAGGACACGTGTAGCTGCACGAGTAAGTAGATGGGCATGTGGCAAGTTTTTGTGTTCACCATCCCAATAATCCAGCAATGGTTATTGATGATGATCTCACCTAGCATCCTCCGCTGTCACACAGGTGAGGCAACAACATATAGCACACAATTCTAGTGACATTCACAACAATGCAAGCAATAAATGGGTGATAGCCTACACAACGTAAAGCTGTTCATTTCTCATAAAAACCACTAATATAAATGTGAATATCATATAACCAGTGCTTGCAAATGACATCAGTGCTATTTTGTGAATTCCTGTAGATATAAACGAAAACAAAACAGCGAGGTCTTATTTAATAAACCCAGCTGCTCCCGGCAGATGAAAAGCGTAACTTCTATAAATACAAAGCAGTCTGCTGTGTATGCCACACATGCATAATGTCCCTGCATATATTAAAAAGAATGTTAAACAAATCCAGATTTGTTTAACATTTGCTGATATGGCAGTAATATGGTGTGGACTATCTAATACCCACAGTGATCTAACATTGGCGGTGCTGCCAACGAGTGAGTCACATTCATTAGAGCTCCTGCTGAGCTGTAATCAGCTGTGAGTGCCACCTTAAAAAGGAAAGGAGATGATTTCTGACAGTCAAATGTTCGAGTTAAAAGGCTGATTTCCCAAAGCAAGATTCCTAATCTTTCATGTCATTCATCTTCTGCAGCCACACCACGGGCTGTGTACCAGCAACTCCCGACCCAAATATGAGCTTTATCTCCATTTCTGCTCCTCTCTAAACTACAAAATCCCCTCAGATCCCCTTAAAACTCTCCTTCGGCGCTAATCTTGCATAGTTAAGTGAAAATAAGGTCAGGAGCTGCCCGACTAACACACACTTTGCGCTTTACAGGCATGTAAAGTGTTTGAAGGTGCGAACGGAGGATTTGACAACAACAAATTAGCAACACGTCATGCTGAGGCCCAACGATGATTTCCATAAACAAATTAGATTAGACCAAATATGACCAACAGCCAATTTGAACTGCCTTCAGTTTAGAGAGGAACTTTCTGGATCACCTCACAGCACAAAAGCAGGGCAGGTGTCTGCTCTGTAAACGAGAGACTAGAGCCTGACTGGCTTATTGGTGGATCGATATTATCAGTTAGTATTGGCTATTTGCAGATCTATCTGCGTCTTGTGTCTAAAAGAAAAAATTATTGGCTGACACATTCAGTTATCAGATTTTTAAATAATTAAATATTGGTATTGGTCTATAAAACTATAATAGTTGAGCTCTAGAAGGTACTACTTTGGACTTCTCGAGAGTAACGTTGTGTGATTGAAAGTTCAAAATAATCCTCATTTATCTCATACGGGGCATTTGGTCCCTCGGTTTATCTTCTGTCTGAAACAGGCTCCCCTCGTTTTAACCCTCTGAGGTCTGAGTCATCATAGGTGATGACATTAACCCTAACCCAACCATAACCCAACCCTAAGCAATGAGAATGCATACTAAAAGGAAAAGTTCTTTTAGTAATTTGTTGTCTGAAGTCGTAGGGTTATTACCAATGGTGGTACTCCTGATTGGCTTACCCTCGCAAACAAAAGGTTTGAACAGTAGATGGGTGGGGCTGCTGTGCTCACAGTCACAGCTGTGTGTTCCTGGCATGACCACATCAAGAATATCCACTGTTGTTTGTTCATACAGAGCCAGAAGTAGAAACACTAGGAAGTGTATGCTTTGCTAATAAAAGCTAGATAACTTTAACAAGCACTAGACACAAAGAAGGTAAGAGATAGGTAGAGGTACTCATGAGGGGCGAGTAGGCATTCAGTATCTTGCCCGGGAACAGCTGGACGTATGTGGATTGGAAAAGCTGAGGATCAAACCTCTGACCCTCCAACTAGTAGACAGATGGAAATGCTTTGTTTTGAGGGGGAAGGTTTTTCTTGGCACACTTTTGCCTCTATCCCTACGATAGACCCAGGGCGTACCCCGCCTCCGTGACAACTGGGCTAGGCTCCAGCTGTCCTATGACCCTGATTAGATAAGCAGAAGGAAAATGGACTTCTGGCATGTTACAACCATGGCAACCATCATCTTTGAATACCGTTGCCCCTTTCCCCCATAAAGACATTTGATGGCCTCCTCTGCTCCCTTAATGACAAGTTTTCTCAGGAAATATCAATAAAGACAAAGTTTGACCACCATTAGAATAGTTTCTGAGTTTTTCCAAGGGTAGCTGCATAGGCAGAGACCACCTTCACTAACTTCTGATGCAAATCCACTTAGGTTGTTGTGGAAGCAGGCCAAAACATACGACAGAACAACTCAGTTTGGAAATGAGCTCAGTGTTGACTCCAGTAGGCTTTCAAGATTTAAAGGAATATGACCGTCATGACCAAGGAACTGGCCCTCAAAGTATCTCAATCTAGCAAGTGGAACCTGAAAAGGAAAACAAAACACAAACATCTTGCATTATGATTAATATGAAGGCTTTCTAAACTCAAATGCAAAGTGATCCATCAGATGGTGCCTTTCAAATAATTGGCAAAATGTAGACAGTCATAATTTAACTTAGATATATATAGGTGTCCCTTTCTCTAAGCAACTATGGGCCTCTAAAAATAAAAAGTATTGGCTATAAATGCAATTGTTGAGAAAGAAAAACATCAGCCCTTAAAACAGTCCACGCCCTGATCCAGTCTCTGCTTACTCATATCCATATTGTTATAATGGACTGGGTATCACCTTTCCTATAAATTCAGAATCAACAGAGTCACAAATCATCTATCAGGTTGATTGATAACACACACACACACACACACACACAAACACTGCCGATATCATTGCGCAGGACAAACACGGGCTGACTCAGCGTTGTCTGGCAGAGGTCAGGAAGTATGTGCGTGTTTATGTGTGAACACGAGAGACAGACGGAGAGTCCATATATCTGTCGATGTGTCCCTCCTCTCGCCCCCGAGGACAGGACTGCGGCAAACTGACAGGAAGTGATGTCACAGGTCTTCCAAGGTCAGTGGCTTCACCCATTCCTGTCCAATAAGCTTTCATGCTACACTTTCGCTCTCTCCAGTTCACAAGCATGCACACACACACACACACACACACACACACACACACACACACTTCCTCTGCCAAGGTCCCTCCCTGCGACCTTTTAACCCTATCACCTTAGGTGAATGCACACTCGTCCTGCTGTAAACCAATCAATCTTCCTTTAGGACTTTACCTCACACACACACACGCACACACACCCTGTAGCAGATACACATGTCCTACTGCCATATACACTAGGACACAGATGGTCCAAGGTATACTGTGCACACAAACCAACACCCAAAACAGCTGTTAATTCATATCCAAGGGGGAAAAAAAGAAAAAAAAATCTCCCAGAGCAATACAAAATTTCAAAATAAAAGTTTAATAAACCAGAAAGTGATAGTGTTGGCGACACGCAGCAGTTGGTCTGCAGCAGCCAGAAGGAAATCCTGTTTCACTGCCGAGACTGTTTCCTCTAAATGTAAGAAGACGCTACAAGGAAACACTTACTTTCTATTACTGCATCACAGCCACAGTACATGATGTTGCTTTAACATTTTATACCGAGTAACACTCGCTCGTGAATTTAATATTTCATGCTGCAAACCGTCAGAGCGAGCTGCTGCTTTAAAACGACGGTATATCCCAGCGCTTTTATTTTGGCCTCCTGCCACAGAGAAAGCCGTCATCCTCCAGCTGCTGCCGCACTGCTTGACTTGAGCAGTACAAACATGAGGCAGTTGGAGGTGTGATCAGAGCTACAGCGTGTTTTCTTTATATAACAATGGTGGAATTACTTAGTGTTTAGTCTGAGCTTTGGATTCGGATAAACTTCCCACCAGGTCTACGATGCAGTGGCTAGTTTTCTTGTACTCTAGTGGGAGCAAACAGCTGGATGACAGATGTGGACATTTACTACGTAAAAGAAAGAGGGCAAGAGATGAAGCTTTGGAGATTTCCAGTCTTAATTTTAAATGAAATCAAAGGAGCAAGGTTGATGTTTTCTGCATGCTTGTCAAAGAAGTTGCAGCTTTTAGCTACCTCTAATCCACCATAGCCCACACTGCAAGCATAATACCATTTCAAATCCAACTTTCAGTGCAATACATCTACTGTGACTCAAATTAAGTTAAAGTAGACATAGTGTTGTTGTCATATGCACATGTAGATAAACACAGGAAGTTTATGCTGTACAATTAAATTCTTATTTTGACAGACTCCTGCCACACAGCAGTCATAGAGACATTCTAATATAGTAAATAACGTATGATAAAAATTCAAATAAGATAAAAAATAAACAGAATAAGTATCAAGAACAATGAACCAAACAATAAAATACAGTTAGTCTGGTAGAAACCATGAAGCACTTGTAGCTAAAGAGCGATTTGCATTGGAGATGGTGGAGACCAAAACAGAGCAAAAAGCAACTCTGAGGTAAAATTCCCAAGAAGACAGATTTTTAAGAATTCAGAACATATATTTCAAGTCTGAAACTGTTGCTTTACTGTTGCCCATAAATGAAATGTTTTGGTTTTTGCTTGTATTCCTTGCACTGTTCCTTTGCGTATCATCTCAGGGCAGGTGAATAAAAGTAGTGAGCACAGAATTATTTCAGGCCAAGCAATCAAGCTCGGCCGCCATTCATCAGCTGATAATAGCTGATCTCCAGTCAGCCCATATCCACTTGGCTGACACTGGCACACTGCCTACCAAATACTTTCCTGTCCCTTCAAGCTGCTTTGCAACCCAACTCCACCTCAGCTCCCTCTTTTCAAGCTGCGTCTGCCTTAATTGGTGCCATGTTTCTCATCCTATCTGTTTTGGGACTCAGGTCAAAATTACTGCAGTCGCCAGTTAAATTAATTGTTAGAATAAAACCATCCAAGGCTGTGCTGTGCTTCCTGTCTGGCACACTTTGACAGTTGGTCTCATCTGTCAGAGCACACTACAGTCCCCAGAGTCTCCTTATCGCCGGTTGCCAGGCCCTCACATTTGTTTTGGCACACTTCCTCTACTTTCAGCCCACTGTAATAGAGTTAACCTTGTCTGACAGCAGACTACTAGCCCCATTAGGACCAGGTGACCGATAACCAGCTCCCGCTGAGACTTACATCCACAGCTCTGCCCATAAAGAATGTGTTTACTTTTCATTGTGCCCCTCTTTAAAGCTTATCCCCACATTGTGTCAGCACGTGTGGCGCTCTCACTGGGTTGACAGTGCACAGACCACCTCACCATACACCAGCCAACACATGCACATATTAACCCCGGAGGGCTGTGGCTTCTTGGTCAGATTACTTCCACCAGCTATTGTCTCAGATGCGAGCTTGACAGGAAACAGCACTCCATTTATTTCCTGTTCTCTTCCTGTTCCCCAGACAGCTCTAATAAACGTAAGCAGCACAGACGAGACCCTGTGCTGCGCCATGATCCGATGAGCCTGAAGATGAACAATAAATAACCACAAATTTGACTTCATTGGGCATTTTAAAAAATGGATTTGTTTCAATTCAAAGCCAAAGATAAATGTTAGATCACTACAAAAGTTTATGGTCAGCTCAGCAGACAGCACTGAATGTTTGTTGCAAAATGCCCCACACGACTTAAAAAGTATCAATAACAATATTCAGAGATTATATTTAAACAGAGCTAGGGCAGGAGCAAAGCCCTCCATACTGTATACCAACACAGTCAATGCATTAGCTTGGTGGGTAAAAAGATTCTGATTTGATACTTTGCCAAATCAAACACGTGGAGCCACCTGGCATGTTGACTCCTCGTGATGAAGGATCAGCCTTTTAAGGGTAAAATGTGACAAGAAGACATTTGCACACAGAATCTTTAGCTGATAGACATGAACAGCTTGTATGGATCGGTGCAAATGGAAAGTATCACTGCAGCGAAATGGTTCATTACAGGAGCAGAATGTAGATGTAGTTTGAGTTTGGTGTCTGCTATAGGCTCAAAACTCAGCATAACTTCCCTTTACAGAGAGAAACTAGGGGATTGACAAGCAAACATCCCCAGGAGCCTACAGGTGGATGCTAAGGGGGTGGAGGGGTTAAACTTAAAGTAAGGACAGCTGCAGAGGGAGAGTGATGGGAAATAATGAAAGAAAACAAGCTGTCTACCTGAAACTGCTTGCAGGCTTCGCTCGAGTTAGCACAATGTCTATTTTGGACAGAAAATTGAACATGTAGAATGATTCCTGTTTTTTAGTGTAGTTTATGGCCCATGCTTTTCTGCCTCATCATGTCACATAACTCCTCATTTTCCAGAATTCCTACAATAGAGGTGGAGAATGGAAATTTAACACGAGCCACTGAGCCACAGCAAACTTATTTCTTAGTGGGAAACAACAATACAGCAACAGCAGGCTGGAATCAAACATAATTTTCTATCAAATGAGAAGCAAAGACGGCCACTGTGTAGCCTGTGAATCGTTAGTGAAGTCCCATCATGAAGCCATACTGGGGTTTTGAAATTGACTACGAAAATGAGGGCAGCACTCACTGGTTGGCTAAAACTTTATAGTCAAAATGTTGTTAGCCAGTCAGCACCTGTTTTATCTAATGTTGATGACCAGGTTGTACTCAATATGTCTTGAAAATAGCAACCGAGCCCGTAAAGTGGGAAGGAAACTGTTTACTGAGGTCACAGAGTGAGAGCACCAAGAGTCGAGAGTGTTTAAGAGTTTACTTTAACTTCCCCTCACAACCAACTGGTTGCGGCAGATGGCCGCCCCTCCCTGAGCCTGGTCCTGCTGGAGGTTTCTTCCTGCTAAAAGGGAGTTCTTCCTTCCCACTGTCGTCAAAGTGCTTGTAGGGATTTTCGATGTAATATTGCAGAGTCTCTATCTTACAATAAAAACCACCTTGAGGCGTTTGTTGTTGTGATTTAGCCCTTTATTTTCTCCAGCCTTTAAGAATACACCAAACATTTCCTCACTTACTAAACATCTCAGAAAGAAATGTGGAAAATTCTTTGCTATCAAAGGGAAATGGATAAACTCCTGTTGTTATGTTAAGCTAAACTAATCAGTTATACACACATCACCTCAAAAACGTTCTGTAGCCTCAAAGCTGACAGCTCTTGGTTAACTGATGTCAAAACTGACTGAAAAACTGAAGGAAAAACTGCTGGACTGAGAAGTCAGAAGGAACACAAACACAAACACCAAGGCTGAAATGGAGCCAAAATACTTCAGGGAAAGTCACTTATGGGTCAAAGCCATCATTTACACGGCCATTTAATTCAGATTTGCACACACACAAATACACAGTACAAACATCAGGCTCATGTGCTGCAGTGAGATCTGAACACAGAGACGATCCCGCTGCTGTTAGCACTTTCCACCTGCATCAGAAAATTTATTGCAGCTGCCCGCTGTCCACTGATATCACTGCACAAATCACCTGCCCTTTGCTTCTGCTGCCTCTTCTGTAACCTTAAATTGAGGTCCAGTTTCAGTCCTTCTCTCCCTTTTCTTTTGCTTTGCTTCATCACTCATTACTTGGCCGCCTCAGGGGGGCTGTGCAGCAAGAAACCAAACCTCCAACTCACTCGGTTTTGCAGTACGGGCCAAAAAGTACATCACCAAAGTATGACCTTGGAGTTCAGCCGGCCAGCCAAACCCTGACATTTTTCATTATGTTGTAAAAATGAGGCTGATGTGAATTTAATTTCACATTATTACCAAGAATCAATCAATCAATCAAACAAACATATTTTCAGCTAAAACATAAAATGTAATGTTTTCAATCTATTTAAATATATTTTAAAGTTAAGTTATAAATGCAGTGTGATTGTATTTTAAACAAACATAGAATCTGTAACGTAAAGTTTGCATTCTTGTGTTAATTTATTTTGTGACTGATTTAGGCCTCAGTCACAAAACACTAGAGATCAGTTGGCAACTTCCTTGGTTTACTGTCACTGGTTGCTGGGTGAAATTAATTGCAATCATGGTGCTGCACTAAAAGTCTTGGCTGCTGGCAAACAAAGAAATCATCTCAGTGAGAGAGATAATTGCAACAGCTGACCAGAACTTGTCTGTAAATGCTAGATAGCTAATGCAAAGACACGGTGAGACCAACGCAAACTGTTCTCTATCAAAAGTAAAGTTGTGTCTTACAAGTGAGACTGACGCATTTCGAAAGTTGAGCGGGATCAGATTCCAGCTTCTGTTTTTTTGCTAAGCGAGTAGTTGGCAGGTGATTGCAGAAAAGTCAGCATCTTCTGTGCAAACTACACCACAGTAACCCCTCTACTAACCCCCCGCTATATAAAACTCTGGAAGGAATTTCATCTACCAACAGCAAACAACCTCCAGCAACAAGTTGGGGAATACAGGTTTTTCCATAAAGATCAAAGGTTGCTGGGTGGTTCCCAGTCTCTGAGGCCTTATTTATTTCAGATTAAATACTCTTCTGGAATAAAATCAACTTTTGGCTTTAAATTTATTGGTTACTGCTGGCATATTTTAGCCTTTGGCAAACTTATTATTTCCACCGACACTCTTCAAAAACTCCAACTTTAATTTAAATTAATAGAGTTTGAGTTTCTTTACTGCTCTTCTAAGATCACTGCAAATGTTATTTCTGTAAAGCGCACTGGAGCGAAGTATATTATCGGTATATAGAGTATATTTCAATACATTTCAATTTCACACCAGCAGCTCCATCAATTTCTGGTTGAGTGAGAGAGATGATTGAACTGTGTGTTCAGACTGTGGTTAAGCAGCTAGAGGACAGCGAATCGGACCAACATTCAAAAGCAGCTTTGTGAACTGTAAAGCTGTAATTTTACATGCCTATATAATTGTTGAGAAATGAAACAAGATTAAGACTTAATTACATGTTTGTTTTGTTTTCCTAAACTATTTTGTCACTTCTCATCAGACTGAAAAGGAAATCTTTCAGTGATAGACTATCACATAAATGAGGTGTAAATGTTAAATAAACATGCACATAAAAAATAAAAATACCAGGAAAACACTCAAAACAATATATGAAATGATTCTGAAGAAAAGTGATGGCTCCCCCATCCCCCACCATCACTAGATATTTCAAACAGAGGCGGAGCTAAGGTGTGGTCAAGGAAGGTCAAAGCCGCTAATATATACCAAAATTCGACCAACTATCTAGTCTTCCCACACAATCAATACTGAAGTTACTTAAGCTTAGCCTGTGTCATTTCAAGCTGAGATTAGACGACTGAGGTTTAAACTTCCAAGTCTTTAGTCTACTACATCACACAGTGAAATAGGTAGATCTAAAAAAACTGACCATCATATGGGTGTTTTACAGTACTACATTTGGGTCCATTTGCATAGGTTTTTGCCTATTGAGAGCGTATGCAACAGTGCTTGCATGCAGTCCTGCAAAAACCAACAGTACATAGCTCAGTTTAGGTGATGCTCCAACAAAGAAAATAATCCTTGAGGTCTACCTTGATACTCACAGAACTGTAGTTACATCAATAACCATGTTCTAGCAGTTTTTTGCTGACACCTAGACAGATTTTAACTGCTCCATCACCCATTAGCTGGTGTAATAATTTTATAATCCATCCATCCATCTTCCCCATAACTGCTTTACTGTTATCAGAGATGTTGCTATTCAAGTTATCATGGGGTATTAGATGGGTACACCCTGTACAGTTTGGCAGTCTGTCGCACGCAGAGAGAAAGACAGCTATTCAAATTCACACCTATGGTTAATTTTGAATCACCAGGTAACCTAACTGTACATTGGACTGTGGGAGGAAGTTGGAGTAGTTGAAAAGAGCCCAGGCAGGCGCAAGGAAACTGTGTAAACATCAGTCATGCCTGCTTAAGTAAATGACCCAAAAAAAAATGAGCAGTGCAGGAAAAACTCCATTACTTACTCCAGTGTGATGTGATGGTCTCACCTCAAGAAACCTTATAAAAATTGCCTGGCTCCCCCACTGACTTGAACACCTGGAAACTATTCATTTTACTAAGTAAAAAATGTTTTTTTTTCTGTGTCTTAACAGCTGTTACTCTGTCTCATTATAATTCTGATATTATTTGGATGCGATTCGACCTTTTTATGCATCTGCATCAGACCATTACTTCACACAAAGCTGCCACTGCTGCCTCCAGCAGCATCCATAATCTGTCACACTGAAGAAATCCATCAGTCGCTCGCTCGCCGCCAAAAATATAAAACTCCACTAAGTTTAAATTAACACTGCACAAACATGCCCTCGCTCCTCTGCCTTCCTCCTCCCTTCACGGCCGTCACTCAGTCCATCGCAGCCGCGGCCCAGCCGACAATCGGGGCACCACATTTAGCAACTCATCTGCATAAAAATTCAATGATTTCTTTCTCCTTTCATTTTCATATTAAATTGGGCAGAAGAGGGAAAAGATCGAGCGTGTAAGAGAGAGAATGAAGAGGGAAAAAGAGAGAGATAATGAGTGCGGTGTGTGTGTGTGTGTGTGTGTGTGTGTGTGTGTGTGTGTGTGTGTGTGTGTGTGTGTGTGTGTGTGTGCCTTCGTTCATTTTTCCACACTGGAGTGTAAAATGGTGCAAAAGAGAACCACAACTGAGTGTGTGTGTGTGTGTGTGTGTGTGTGTGTGTGTGTGTGTGTGTGTGTGTGTGTGATATTGTAATGGCTATTGGAAACTACTGTAGCTTAGTACCAAACCACAAGCCAAAGTCAAAATGCACTTTCAGCAACACACTCAAGCCAATATATTTGTGTGTGTGTGTGTGTGTGTGTGTGTGTGTGTGTGTGTGTGTGTGTGTGTGTGTGTGTGTGTGTGTGAGCCAGACACACACACACATCCTCAGATGACCTCGGCTGACCTTGTGGGTCTGCAACAGCCATGTGCGAAGGCTTTCTGAGGGTGAAAAAGACACGCAAAGTGCAAAGTGTGAACTCCTCGACACACAAAAAGCCTTTCAGAGGTGATGAGACGCTCGCAAACCTGTCTGCCTCCTCAAGTCACCCCAACAGCTCTTACAGCAAAACCAAAGTCTGCTTAAACTCGACTAACGTCATGAGCGTTGCACTCTAACTGTTATTTTTCTTGTTGTTTTTGAGTTAAGTGATTATTAATTTTGTGTGAAATGTGAGAAAAAGGTGAAAAACTTCATTTCATACAGACCAAGTTGATATATTCAAATTAGGGTTGAAGGAAACGGTTCTAACTGCCTGACCTGGGAAGCCATCAGCTAGCCTGCTAATTTGGCTTCTGCTGGCGGAAACTTCCAACTTCCAGTGGATATCCAGAACAGCTTATGATGGATATCCTGGCCAAGACTTCCTGCTCTGTTCTCCAGTTATTGCTGTTAATATATTTTTTAAAGGGTAATGAAAGCCTTATGGGGAAATAATGGCTCAGCAGTGGTAGCTGTGGACTGCCCGTCTACCTGCAGAGAGCTTCTGCTGACAGACGGGGGCAGTGTCAAGAAAATGTGGTACAAATGGTCTGATTGTGATGTTGCTGGTCCCTCAGCCAGCCAGAAGAACAAAGTTCTGACATACAAACAGCTAAAGTGAAACCAGAGTGTTACAAAGAGTCTAGTGTCCACTGGAGCCACCGTCTGTGCTTTTCCTGCTGGATGTTTTGATCGTTACGTTTTAGTTTTTCACGCTTCTTCGTTGTCACTACCAGGCAGTTTGTCAACCAATCAGCATTCAACTGACACACAGCATCATCCACAGCGAACACCATGCAGTTGGGATTTTAGAGGGAGCATATTTGTGATGGTTGGAAACGTCTCTCCAAAGTGAATACCTCTGCAAACAGACACAATCACGGCGAAGTAAAGTAACAGTTGCTATTAGTTTGGAGATTGCTCTTTTGCTCGTCACACAGTCTGTTTACATGCAATGTAACCAAACTTGGTTGGAATTTGATTGGCCATTAGAACTCAAACAACAAATGGAAACCAGTTAGTTCCTAATGAACACCGAGTAGTGCATTTGCTTGAAATGTCCACTCCAAATAAAAAAACACTTGCTTCAAAATCACAAAAATATTTATTTATGATAATATATGAAACTCATAGCTGATAAAAAAAGTACCCTCAAAGATCTGTTCCCCACAGAAACAGACTCAGTGCAGCAGCCAACATCAAACCTGAATAAAATTCAATGTGAAATAACTGTCCGTGACTTAAAGTGGGCGGGTCCTGAGTTAAATGTATTTTAGCTCTGAGATGAGCGACTGAAGCAACTACCAATGGGAGGGAAGGACACCTTTAATTGCTGGTGGTAAATACATTAGTGGGTTTTCTGCACGACTGGACGCCCTAGTGTTCTTTTTAGGGACTACACGAGAGCTACAAAGTGACTATGCATGGTAAGAACCATCTCTTTGTAGCTTATGATCAAAATCGATGACACTTTAGATATAAATGTGTGTGTAGATCCAATACTCTGTACACTATCAGAGCAGATAAGAAAACTAAGAATTTAAATTTTAGTAAGTAACACACATAAAAAACCATTTAATTTCTTTCCAAAGCAAACAATGTGTTTTTGTCTAAAATGGAAAGTTTATTATTGTTTATGACTCATTTTTATTTTTCTTGTATATTTTATCAAATAACTGCTCTTTTCAAATGTGAACAATTTGTATTTTCTATTTGTTATCTTAACTTTTCTTTCGCTTTAACCTGTTTTGTTTTTGGCCCTAATTGCTGGCTTCCTGTTTGAATTTAGCGTTTTGACTTTGAAAGCAGTTTACAAAGCAGTTTGTTAGACAAGCAAAGAGGCTTTAAAAACAAAGTTATCATCAGTATTAATGTGGTTAAATGCTAAACTTCCAAACTCTGATGCTTCTGACCAAAAATTGGGGGGAAATGTGAGTAAAATTATGCAAAACACATGGAGAATATTTCCATTTGATAAGTGGGTGCAGATCCTGGAACAAGCTCAGAACACGATTTCAACACTTGAAAATAATTAAGGTGAAAAATGAAGAAATTAAATTATTTATTGATCTTTAAAGTGATTTAATTCAGCTTTCATCCCAAAGCCTGAATGGGAAACCTCAGTTTGCTCTGTGCTGCTTTTCATTGTTTTCCCTTTTCTAACATCCTGTGAAATTCAAAGTGGCAATGACAAACACCAGGCACCACGGTGCTGCTGCCCCTCACAGCACACAAGTGTTCACTGCCATGCATGACAAAAAATTTAGCCTCCTAATGGCAGAAAAGCACCCAAGCTACAAAGAAACGCACCCAAAGCTAAATTAAACACCCCGAAATGAGGCACACATGCTACATGGCAAGCACGCCATCCTCACCAACGTCAAGTGTAACATTCCTGAGAATTTATAATCATCACAAGTAGCTGTGCTCCTGGTTTCAGTACCACTCCGCTCCCTGCTCCAACTTTTTCTGCACTTTTCATCCCTCCACAGAAAAAAAAGAAACCATTTCAAACGTCTCTTACCCGGTCTGGCCCAGAAAACTTCCATGTCCGAGCTTCTAAAGTCTGTCCGGCACACCAACTTTCACACCCATGTAGCCTCAGAGGAGGGAAAAGAGGAGAGGGAGAGAGGGCAAAAAGACCAAGAAGAAGAAGAAGAGAAGGAGGAGGAGGAATAGAGGCCAGCTGCCTGTTGAGGTAAACCCAGTGACTCATTCAGGCTGTGGCTCCAAGCGTGTCAGCAGGCAAATATGAGCGAGAGAGGGGGGAATAAGATCCAGCAGGACCGGAGGGGAGAAGACGGAATAGTGTGCAGGGGGAAAAGGACGCGTTCTGTCAGAGGGTGAGAGAGGAGAAAGGGAGGAAACTGATGGTGCCCAGTGTTGTGCCTTCCCACTCCTTTTTTTTCCCACCCTCACTCTTCCTCCCCCACTTCCAGCCACTTCCCCTCCTTCTTTCTCCCTCGCTGCTCTCAGCATAAAGGAATCTTAAGTGTTTAAGAGGTGATCAGCAGCCCTAAGAAGTGGAAGAAAATAAAAACACTAACACGTTTCCTGCAGCTCTGCATGCGTTCCTGGGGACTACATTCATATGGTCTTCACAACTGATGACTAGCACTATTATTAATGAGCTAAACATGCATGTGGGGACTAAAATCAATAAATATCAACATGCCAGGGTATTTTCAGATATTTCATGCTTTGAACTGCACAAACTGCAAGAAGTGCAGGGCGGGAAACGTTTACTGTTGCAGGAAGGAAACCTCCCCATTACCTAAGAGTCCTTGCAGTTTATCTCTCTCTCTCTGCCCGTAGACTAAATTTGTGTTGTCTGTGTCACCTACTGAAGCCTGACCTTTCAAACAAGTTTCTTTATTCCTCTGGCAAGAAGAGAGAGCCGAGACAGACCTATGTGATCAGTGTCTCTTGTTTATCAGCCAGACTAAGGAGGACAGGGTGAAGGAGACAGTGAGATGGAAGCAAATGATCCAAAAGGGATCAGTTGAAAGAAAGCCATGTTAAATGGTTGTTCAGATATAGATCTGATGTGGTTATGTGTCATTAAGCCTTTTTGCATCTGGATGGTAAAAGTGTTAAAAGTACGCTAAGGTAGTATAATGGTGTAGTGCTAAGAACTGCTAGCTCATAGCAAGAAAGCCCTGGGCTTCAGAGTGCTACTCATGTGTGGAGGTGGCAGTGATGTTGAAGAGGAAGAGCGTCCTTTCACTTGTCGACCCATTTTAGGAACAGTCTTTTTATAGTCGTCTTTTCAACATCTTGCCAATGAGTGTGTCCTTGTAGAGCCCGAGGTCTCTGATACCAGCAGCATATTTGTTTCCGGTCATAATAGCTGGTTATATTTAAAGCAGTGCACACGGCGAGCTAATACACCACATTCCTATGGCTATAGAAACTGCACAGCAGGTTAATGCAGTCATTTAGAACAGGCTGCAGAACACTTGCAGTACAGCTTTATCAGCCTGTTGAACATATTTAGGATCAGATCATTATTATTAAGCTCATTTTACTTCAGCTGCTACACATTTTCAGATGTCAAACAATCACAACATGTTTTCCTGGCTGGATTGTCACTTTCTAAACAGCACACCTCATTCACACGTCTGCATTCAGGCATTGAAAAGTGTGCGAGTGCTCCTGGTCACCTATGCTGCCACATCCGGTGTTTTCAGGAAGTAGGAGAGGAAGGAAAGCACCCTGGCCAAACCAACAGAGGAAAAGGGAAAGGGGGAGAAGGTATAAACAATTAGATGTTTGTTCCATTTAAAAATGTCACCAACGTGATACTGATAAGAGTAATATGGATTTGATAGTTAAATACATAAGAAAAAGCTATAAAATTGCTGAATTGGTGGATCAGATATCTGCTGTGTTTTGTTAGTGGTTGAGACAAAGCACGATTTTTGGTTTGTTCCTAAAAAAGGCTGAAGACAAGGCTACGTCCACACGTACCCGGGTATTTTTGAAAACGCAGATTTTTCTATGCATTTGCACCTTTCGTCCACACGTAAACGGCGTTTTCGGTCACTGAAAACTGAGATTTTTAAAACTCCTGCCAAGGTGGAGATTTTCGAAAACTCAGTTTTTGCATTTACGTGTGGACGAGGAAAACAGAGAAAACGCAGCGTCAAAGGCGTGCGCCTTTTTTGACGTCACACTGCGCCAGGTTATTGTTTCGGTGAAATGAATTTCTACAATGGAGGACTTGGACAAAATACTGTTACTGTTAATTGTACTCTCTGCAGTGTTTAAATGCTTACATATACACACACAGGCCGTTTATCAATGCCCAAGTACGCGAGTACGTACTCGCGTGCTCGGTGAGTACGTACCCGCCGAGAACGCACGGGAGTACGCACCGCCGAGAACGCGAAGCACGGACTCGTTGGCGTTTCTCAATTCTCGGCACGCGAGCACGGACTCGTGATTTGTACAGTCGGAACACCAGCGTGCGTGATGATGTCACAGGTCCGGAGTTTTTACTGCCGTCCCCTCTTAATGTAACTGTAAGTAACATGTTATGAAGCTTACCTTTAATCACAGCCAAACCGGTTTACTCAGGAACAAATAAAACACTGAAATAAACCAAACATTAACATTTAGAAGTGATCTACGTGACTTATATATCATTTTTAACCTCAGTAGTGAAACCTCTATTAATAAAAATAGTGTACATGTACATACGTGTACATACCTTAATAAAAACAAGCAGGTGAGATGTTAGAACGCTTTTATTTCTATTCTAGTGGACACTCAATACTATAGACAGCTGCTGGGGTTTCTTTAACCTCAGTAGTGAGAAGACCGCGAGCGGGGGGGC